>NC_135232.1:532354803-533554803 GCF_051348905.1 Ranitomeya variabilis | reverse complement strand
GGAGGCTGGACTTGCGCGCTTTTGAAAAAGCGCGCGTGTCCAGCCTCCAGTGACGTCCCGGCTTATGATTGGTTGCGCCGCGATCAACCAATCACAAGCCGGGAGGCTGGACACGCGCGCAATTTTAAAATGCGCGCTTGTCCTGCCTCCCGTGACGTCACGGCTTGTGATTGGTTAATGGCGGCCATGTTGCCGGGCCGCGGACCAATCACAGCAAGCCGTGACGTATTTTCGTCACGGCTTGCTGTGATTGGTCCGCGTCCCGGCAACATGGCGCCGTGACCAATCATAAGCCGGGACGTCACTGGAGGCTGGACACGCGCGCTTTTTCAAAAGCGCGCAAGTCCAGCCTCCCGTGACGTCACGGCTTGTGATTGGTTAATGGCGGCCATGTTGCCGGGACGCGGACCAATCACAGCAAGCCGTGACGTATTTTCGTCACGGCTTGCTGTGATTGGTCCGCGGCCCGGCAACATGGGCGCCCTGACCAATCACAAGCCGGGAGTTCGCGTAACCATGTAAAAGCGGGAATTTTAAACAAACAACGCTGCCGGTTCCTGCGCTGAGGTCCCGGCTGCGTCGGAGAGGTAAAGTATAGCGATATTTTTTATTTTAATTCTTTCTTTTACACATTTATATGGTTCCCAGGGCCTGAAGGAGAGTTTCCTCTCCTTCAGACCCTGGGAACCATCAGGAATACCGTCCGATACATGAGTCCCATTGACTTGTATTGGTATCGGGTATCGGTATCGGATTGGATCCGATACTTTGCCGGTATCGGCCGATACTTTCCGATACCGATACTTTCAAGTATCGGACGGTATCGCTCAACACTAGCCACCACTGATTTGGGCAGTTCATTTTCTGAGGAGTGGAACGAAATATTAAGCACCTGTTCACTTAATCTCATGCGTTTAATTGTGAAATATGAGGATAAAAAACTCAATGACATACAAAAAGAAATTGATGTATCTAAAGCAAATTTACAGAGTATGGACATCATTCTAGAAAATAACGTCCCATACAAGAAAATTCAGGAAGACGTCACAATATTAGAGGATGAAATTATACAACGAAAAAAACGCAAATTTCAACGAGATTTGGATGACTATGCAACCAATAAAGTGTTCAACTGGAATGAAGGCATAGACTCTTCCAAAACACCTAGATCTATTATGCGGTTTTCCAATCGCCGCAAAAAACAGAACAAGCGTTTTGTAAGCTTCAGCTCAAGAGAGGGGGATTCTGACGATAATGGCTGTAGCACATCGGATGCCTCCCTCAATGAGCTCACAGATACCAGTCCCATTAAACATGTGAATAAGTCAAAAAACGCAAAAGGCGCGGCGGGAGGAAGCACAGAAAGTCTATATGGTGTGCAGACCCGCCGCAGGAAGGGTGCAATGAGATGAATAATAATGTTATAAATTTATCATCTAGATCTTTTTCACGAGACCAATTGGAAGTATTGTCTTTTGGTTTAAATTTTGCGCCAGATCAAGACTTTAATCTTTTTGCAACAATCTTGGACATCAATAAATTCATTCGGAATCTCACAATTAAAAAACATTTTTTTTCAGCCGAACAACAAGAATATTTGTCTGAGGAAAATTATGGGGCAGCAAATGTTTTTCATTCTTTGGATTTTCAGGAACAGGTGTCCCTTTTGATTCTGCAAGATTTGCAGGATCAGGATGCTGAATCCAATAAATTGGTTAATCAATCTTTAGATTTGGTAACAAAGAACCCCTTTTTTTATCCTTTGCAGTCTCGGGCTGAATGTATGAATAAATTTCAAGAAATAGTGGAGCGAGATCTTAAAACCCTGCAGAATCAAAGAGTTTCAGTCAAACACAATTTATCTATAAACCAAAAACGAGCCATTCAGGAGATAAAAGATATGAATGACATAGTTATAAAAACTAGTGATAAAGGAGGCATAATTGTCATCATGAATTCCTCTGACTATAAAAATGAAATTCTAAAATCTTTAGCGGACACTAACATTTACAAAAAATTGACTTCTGATCCTACCCCCTCATTTAAATCTGAAATTGACAAAATTATTGAAGAGGGAATATCCTTGGGGGTCCTGACCATTAAACAGGCTGATTTTTTATGAGTTTCTCACCCAGTGATGCCCATTTTATATGGGCTTCCTAAAATTCATAAACAAGCCGCTTTTCCACCTATGAGACCCATAGTCTCTAGCGTAGGATCTTTAAATGAATTTCTTGGTCAGTGGCTGGACTCTCTATTACAGCCATTGGTATCCAGGACCCCAGGATATATTAAGGATACCAAAGATATACTGGGTATGATAACAAAAAAGAAATGGAAATTGGAATATACTTGGCTAAGTTGCGATGTCATTTCTTTGTACACTTGTATCCCTCACAATGTTGCAATACAAGCGTTACAATTCCATCTGAACAAGTATAGCTCATATTCAAGTGATCTGATTAATTTTATTTTACAGGTAACTTATTTTCTTTTGACGCATAATTTCTTTTCTTTTGATTCTGAATATTTTTTACAATGCACAGGTGTGGCCATGGGGGCTAAATTTTCACCTTCCCTAGCAAATTTGGTCATGTCTTATTGGGAGTATTCACACCTCTTTGCAGTTTCCAATCCATTTTCTGCATGCATTCATTGGTATGGCAGATACATCGACGATACGCTGTTTATTTGGCGCGGCGATGTATCTGCCATACAGGACTTTGTAAATTATATTAATGATAACAATTTTAATTTAAAATTTACATATGTTCAGGCTGTATCCAAGATTTCCTTTTTGGATCTGGAGTTGACAGGTGTTCCTAATGAACTTATTTCCACACGAACTTTTATAAAACCAATGGCAGGTAATGGGTTACTTCACGCTAAAAGTAGTCATCCTAGGCACACAGTTAAAGCGATTCCTGTGGGTGAATTCACGAGATTGAAGCGAAACTGTAATAACAACAATGATTTATTTAAAGATCTAATCCAATCACGAAATAAATTTTTAAAACGTGGATATCCGCATTGGATGTTAGACAGAGCAGTACATATAGTAAATCAGAAAGAACAATCAAGTCTTATCTCCTCAGAGACAGGCAGTGGAACAAGCGTAAATAATTAAAAAAAGAAAAATATAAATAGAATTAATATAGGCAACAAACCATACGTGTGTCTACAATTTAGTCCACAGTTCAATCAAATCAAAACTATTATTAACAAAGCTTTGCCCATTTTACGTGAAGATCCCACTCTTGCTCATATTCTGTCCAAGGGATGTAATATAGTAGCCAGGAAAGCACCTACCTTGGGCAACATAATATCTCCCAATCATTTTTCTTCTGGACATTTATCTAATACTTGGTTGCATTGCATAGGTTGTTACAAATGCAATGTAACTAATTGCACTACGTGCAGACATCTTACCACCGCAAAGTTTTTTGGTACCGGAGGAAATGAAAATCAATATAAAATTCAAACCTTTATAAATTGTAATACACGATTTGTGGTCTACAAAATTGATTGCACGATTTGTGAAAAATCATATATCGGGTGTACTACTCGTAAATTAAAAAATCGCATATCGGAACATTTGTATGACATCAAGTGCACTACAAATAATAGTCGCACCATTTCCTCGGTGGCAAGGCATTTTATTGATTTTCATTCCCGCAATACAGCTTCCTTAAAAGTAATAGGTATTGAGAAAATTAAAAAACCTTTGCGCGGTGGAGATATTCACAGAGCGTTACTTACCAGAGAAGCGTTCTGGATCTTTAATCTAGGTACAAGGTTTCCAGGTGGTTTGAACAAACGAAATGAACTAATGTTTCATTATTAGCAATGTTCCTTTCTCCTTATTCATTTTCTTTATGTCTTCATATTTATTTCATTTTTATTCATTGTGTATTGTTTATTATCCATTGTATATATTTTTTTGCACATTATTGTTTTGATTTATTTGGTATATTTGCCTATGTATCACATGACATTTTTCTAGCATCTGATTGGTGTTATATTGTATATATACCGGATATGTCATTTAGCAGATCAGCTGTGATAAAGACCGCTTGGTCGCTCGCCTTACTATGTGTATGATACCGTCCCAGGAGTTGTCTCCTCATTTTAACATGTTGGATTAAACTTTTATATTTTACTTGGAAGCTGGATCATCTTTTCATTTTTAGGGACTAGGTATCCTGGTCAGCGATGGGTTGAAAGAACCCATATAGGGATGGTAGCAAGATCAGGGCACATCTGCAGACCAGTGCAGGAGGTGCCCATTCCCCCAGTCCCTACCGACAGGGCCCACCGTTGTAATTGTGTCCCCAGTGTTCCCTTGTGTGTTGTGCTGTTCGTGACAGACCTACGGTTGGGTCGTTTTATACCGGGTCAGTCACTCCGTGACATTAACACCGACCGTCACATTTTTTCTGGTGAGCCATGGCTCAAATGCAGGCCTTTTCCCAACTGCTCCAGACTCTCACCACTGAGCTCAAGGATCTGCATGGTGAGGTGGTACAGCAGCTGCAGCAGTTTTTGGGGTTCTGGGCCTCGGCTCAGGCACAGGCTCTTACCAGAACCCAAGATATCTCTCCCTGACAGGTTTTCTGGAGGGAGAGATACATTTTTGGTTTTTAAGGAGGCCTGCAAGTTATACTTCAGGCTCCGCCCTCGTTCATCAGGGAGTGAGGAACAACGGGTGGGAATCATCGTTTCCCTTCTTAAAGGTGATCCCTAATCCTGGGCCTTCTCCCTGCCGACCGCTTCACCATCTCTACGGTCAGTGGACGAGTTTTTTGCGGCTCTGGTGCTGGTATATGGTGACCCGGACGGCGTCTCCTTGGTGAAATCCCAACTCCGTAAGATCAAGCAGGGGGGCAGGCAGGCGGAGGAGTACTGTTCAGAGTTCAGGAGGTGGGCCACTGACACACAGTGGAATGACCCGGCCCTTAGGAGCCATTTTGTGCAGGGTCTGTCCCCTGGGTTGCAAGATACTCTGGTACAGTACACAGCCCCCAAATTGTTGGAGGCCGCCATGTCCCTTGCCATCCAGGTGGATAGATGCTTGAGGGAGAGGCATACACCAAATGTGCCCCCTGTAGTCCTTGCTAGGGAGGAGGACACACCTGACCAGGCGGACGAACCCATGCAGGTGGGAGGTTCCCAAACGGGGTTGTCTGGGGTTTGCCATGGTGTGGGGGCATATTTTTACTGTGGGCAGACTGGTCATTTTATCAATGTTGGCCCAGCTCACGCCAAAATTCCTGTTCCATCTAAAAAGCCGCGTCCCCCTGGTTGTGTGGAAGGAAGCGACCAGGGAGTGTATATTTCCTCCATTTTCTCATCTCAGTTTACCTTACCTGCTGAGGTGGTTGTTGGTGGGGTAACTGAGAATGTTCCGGTGCTTGTGGACAGTGGAGCAGGAATCAATTTGGTGGATGCTCATTTTGTCCAGACCCATGGCCTGATGAGTAGGTCGCTAGCTAGACCCCTAAGCGTCCAGGCCATTGACTCTGCCCTGCTCAACCAGGGGAGCATTACCCAAGTCGTAGACAATATACATCTGCGTATAGGGGCTTGTCATGAAGAGTCCCTGTCATGCTACGTCTTGGAGGGCATACCAACTCCCATGGTCTTAGGTCTCCCTTGGTTGAAAAGACACAACCCGGTCATAGACTGGCCGTCCAGAGAAGTAGTCAGCTGGGGTCAGTTGTGTGAGGACTGCTGCCCGGGAACTACGATCTCTGCCGTCCTTCTACAACCTACCCCTTCTTCTCCAGTGGGGGCAGTAGAGGTGCTTGAAGGGAGTAGGGGCAAGACTCTACCCTCACTACATTCTAACCCGGTATGTTAGAGACCTCGTAGGAGGAGGGGTCAGAGGAGGGTGGTGGTTCCCTCGATGCATAGTTGGGAAGTGATTTTGTCAACACAGGGGGACGCCTCTGTTGTCGGTTCTGTAAAGAGTTCACCATCTTGTGGCAGATGCATGCGTGAAAATAAACGTTCAGGTCCGGACCTGTGTGTGAATGATTACGTGTGGGTGTCCACCAAAAATATCAGGTGGAAGTGTGGAACTGGAATCTGGAGTTCAAGGGTAATCGGGCCATATCGGGTGTCAGCCATTGTCAGTCCGAAGACTTACCAGTTGGAGTTACCCTCAGTAATGCCCATACACAACTCATTCCACAGGTTGGCGCTCTGGAGATTTGTGCCGCCTACGTTGTCATCTCCATCGTGCTGTGTCCACCGTAAACCTGAGGGTCAGGTGACTGAGGAGGTGAACTCTGGTGAATCGAGACGTCCTCACTGTAGGTTGTTTACTGGTGAGGTCCATTGTTGAGGGTCCAGAGGTCCCTCATTGAAAGGGGGGCACTGTCACGATCCAATTTTGGATTTGTGGCAGATCTGGTTTGCCTCAGTTTAAGACCTTTTTTCCTTTCTGGTCATTGGGGGTTAATGCAGTTTCCCCCCCCCCGGTGGCCGCTGGTGTTATTGCATTGCTGCTGGGTCAGCTGATGTTTGTGGTGACCACTCCCTCCATCCTTTAAGAGGTCACCTGGCTCATCTGCCCATTCCCCCAGTCCCTACCGACAGGGCCCACCGTTGTAATTGTGTCCCCGGTGTTCCCTTGTGTGTTGTGCTGTTCGTGACAGACCTATGGTTGGGTCGTTTTATACCGGGTCAGTCACTCCGTGACAGCCTACTTACTTATTTGGGCCTACTCACTGTGTCAGTCACTCCTTACAGTTGTCCTCCACTGAACAAAGCAATGCTCCTGGTTAGTCCTGTTATCAATTTTGAACTTCATTTAGCCTACTTACTTATTTTGGCCTACTCACTGTGTCAGCCACTCCTTACAGTTGTCCTCCGCTGAACAAAGCAATGCCACCTGTTTAGTCCTGTTACCAATTTTGAACTGCATTTAGCCCACTTTATTATTTGGGCCTATATCTGTGTTTCCTCCTCATCCTGCCCATTGCCCAGCCACTGCTAGATTAGTCTGCTGGTACATTGACCCAGACCACTACATTTCCCTTGCACTCTACACAGCCATAATTTGACCCTGCTGAAAGTCAGGTTCCCCTTCCCGCATACTGTACCACCTTACACAGGGACAAGGTGCAGATGAAAGTGCAGGTTCCTTCATCATGTGGGGGGGCATACTCATTGGCGACATCACTGGCACAGGGCCCCTCATAGTACGCAAAAGTGTCTCTACCGGTTGGAGGCGCCACCGCCGTCAAACACACCGCCGTACTTTGAGGGGCCCTGTGCCCGTGCCAATGCGAACGAATGGGCCCCCCTGCTTGCTCAGGATCACAGCACTTGCAAAGTTTAATACTTACCTCTCCCTGCTCCACCGCCGTGACGTAGTCCGCGTTTTCTGGGCCCACGAAAAACTTGAGCCAGCCCTACCCCCCCCCCCACAACTTTAGCCAAATGACCCCCAATTTTTAATGCCTAACTATTATTATAAGGTAAATTAAGATTGACAAGCTTAAGTAACAAGAATTGATGTTTTTGGCATTAAAATGGGCACTGTAGGTGTTTTCCTGTCCTCCACTCAATGCCGACTTTGATTCCCCATTGACTTGCTTTGGGTTTCATGTTTCGGTCGGCCCCTGACTTTTCGCAATAATCGGCCGATTTCACCCGACCCGACTTTTGACAAAGTCGGGTTTCGTGAAAGCCGACTCGATCCTAAAAAAGTAAAAGTCGCTCAACTCTACTCCATAGTACTAAATGCTCCCTTTTACTTTCATCGGCCAGTCATTCGAACAACTTTCACAGCAATCCTTGATAGCCCTGGCAAATGTATCTGTTCTTACGTAGCTGTAATCAGAACCTCCAAGGCAAACAAGTGTCTAACAGAAAAGACAATTACTCCTACTCCTGAAAGATGCGGCAAACGCTCGTTCCTTTTTCTTCAGTTCTGGTTTTCTGGACTCATGTTTCATCCAATGAATGTCTTTTTTTTATTTATATAATGCTTTGGCATTGCACATGCACTTTAGAGCCAGCAGTAACAACACTGTCACCTCTCAGAATTCTTGAATTTATGCCATCAGCGCCCGCCTCAAGAACGAGGATTACGGCGCCGCCTGTCAAACTTTCTTTGCAGATAGGACACTTCTCCCTAAGATTAGTATTCCTTTTTCAAACCTGCAGCAATAGAAAACATACAGTTAATACCATAAAATGCTTGGTCTGAAAAAATAAGAAAGTTAAAAACAATAAGTACAAGCGTAAATATAATATTGTTAGAGGAATTTGCCTATTTTGATGGTTTTCAATGGCCATCTTGAAAATAAGCTACTTACAGTTGGCAGACTTTTCTTTCTGATTATCACTACACTTGGTAGAGACTAGTGATGAGCGAGCATTCTCATCACTGCTCGTGAGTAGCTTGAAATGCTCGTTACTCAGCGAGTATTTCAGCAAGTATTTCAGCGAGTATTTTAGAATGCTCGCATGCAAGCTCGAAACCCACCCCGCATGTTTGGCCTTTGTTAGACAGCCGATAGACATGTGGGGATTGCTTGCGAGTTACTGAAATGCCATAGCCATGTTGATAGAGGTATCACTGTGATTGGCTGGCCGCATAGCGTCACTGGACGCTATGCTCCACATAGCGTACCAGCTGAAACAGGTAGGGCAGAGAAAGTTTATATGTATAGGCAAGGATTAGACAAAATTTATGACAACAGCAGTCCTTATTAGGGATAATTATAAACAATATTACTAGGGTTGAGCGACTTTTATTTTTATAGGATCGGGTCGGGTTTCACGAAACCCGACTTTCTCAAAAGTCGGGCCGAGTGAAATCGGCCGATCCTATAAAAAAGTCGGGGTCGGGGTCGGCCGAAACACGAAACCCAATGCAGTGCAATGGGATACTATGGTTCCCAGGGCCTGAAGGAGAGGAAACTCTCCTTCAGGCCCTGGGATCCATATTTAAGTGTAAAATAAAGAATTAAAATAAAAAATATTGATATACTCACCCTCTGACGCGCCCTGGTAGTAATTGGCATCTTCCGTTCCTAAGATTGGTGCTTGAAAGACCTTTCGATGATGTCACGGCTTGTGATTGATTGGTCACGGTGGCCCACGTGACCGCTCAGCGACCAATCACAAGCCGTGACGTAATTCTCAGGTCCTTAAATTCCTCATTCTAGGAATTTAGGACATGAGAATTACGTCACGGCTTGTGATTGGTCGCTGAGCGGTCACGTGGGCGGCCGCGACCAATCACAAGCTGTGACGTCATCGAAAGGTCCTTCACGCGCTCATTCTTAAGAAGGAAGGCTGCCGGAAAGAAGCCGAGGGTGAGTATATTCCTATTAGGTATATACTCACCCTCGGATGCGCCCTGCTTCTTTCCGGGAGCCTTCCTTCTTAAGAATGAGCGCGTGAAGGACCTTTCGGTGACGTCACGGCTTGTGATTGGTCGCGGCGGCCCACGTGACCGCTCAGCGACCAATCACAAGCCGTGACGTAATTCTCATGTCCTAAATTCCTAGAATGAGGAATTTAAGGACCTGAGAATTACGTCACGGCTTGTGATTGGTCGCTGAGCGGTCACGTGGGCCGCCACGACCAATCACAAGCCGTGACGTCATCGAAAGGTCTTTCAAGCGCCATTCTTAGGAACGGAAGATGCCGGTTACCAGCGGCGATGTTCAGGCTGCGTCGGAGAGGTGAGTATATCAATATTTTTTATTTTAATTCTTTATTTTACACTTAAATGTGGATTCCAATACCGATTTCCGATATCGCAAACATATCGGAACTCGGTATCGGAATTCCAATACCAGATTCAGAAGATCGCCAACCTCATGGCCGACCCCACACAGGGGTCGGGTCGGGTTTCATGAAACCCGACTTTGCCAAAAGTCGGTGACTTCTGAAAATGGCCGACCCGTTTCGCTCAACCCTAAATATTACTACTGCTGTTAGCAGTACTTTAAGAGAGATTGTGACAAAGGGATAGTGTAGGACAGGATTGGGTTAATTGCACGTCCTTTCTGCTGCAACCCATACCAAAAGCCCTTCTCAGGGAAAATATGATTTTTGCTCTAAATCCTGCAAATTGTTCAGAGCAAAAAAAATTATACGCCATTTATACTGCACCAGTTGTGCGTCAAAAGCATACAGCCAGACTTTGGTTGGTTAGCAATGGCATCACTTTATTAGTACTGCAGTGTAACAAGTCCATTTGAGTTGGGCAAATTTTCCTGCGATGGTAATCCTGTAAACATACTGACCACAGAAATAGTTATTAAATCATACTGAATCAAGAAGTGTCTTACTTTCAATTAAAAATTATAACTTTATTGACATATATACACAATACAGACAATTTAAAATAGTGCCTCTAGACCAGAACAAATTGTAAATAAAAGGTAAGCAATGGCATATGCAGATATCTAGAGCAAGTCGATTTCATATACTTGCTTTCATGCAATATTGACTATGAACATTTTTTATAAAGGGTTAATTACAAAGCATTTTTTATTTTTTCACAAAATTCATGAAGACCTCCTCATAGGATAAAGTGCCTTATAGTCATAAAGTGCCAATGCAATACTCCCATACTACCTCTTCATCTCGCCCCCTCTCTGTTGGTGTCCCCCAAGGCTCTGTCCTAGGACCCTTACTCTTCTCAATCTATACACTTGGCCTGGGACAACTCATAAGGTCCTATGGCTTCCAGTACCATCTATATGCCGATGACACTCAGATCTACCTCTCTGGCCCAGATGTCACCGCTCTGCTGTCCAGAATCCCAGAGTGTCTATCAGCCATATCCTCCTTCTTCTCCTCTCGCTTCCTCAAGCTCAATATGGACAAATCTGAACTCATTATCTTTCCTCCATCACGCATATCTTCCCTACCTGATCTATCTATTAAAATAAATTAAATCACACTTTCACCTGTCCCCAAAATCCGCTGCCTCGGAGTAACCCTTGACTCTGCCCTGTCCTTCAAACCGCAGATCCAAGCTCTCGCCACCTCTTGTTGCCTCCAGCTCAAAAATATTTCCAGAATCCGTCCTTTCCTCAACCCACACTCTACCAAAATGCTCGTGCATGCCCTAATCATCTCCCGCCTCGACTACTGCAACATACTCCTCTGTGGCCTACCTTCTAACACTCTCGCACCCCTCCAGTCCATCCTTAACTCTGCTGCCCGACTAATTAATCTCTCTCCTCGCTGCACTCCTGCTTCACCTCTTTGCAAATCCCTTCACTGGCTCCCAATTTCCCAGCGTATCCAGTTTAAATTACTAACACCGACCTACAAAGCCATCCATAACCTTTCTCCTCCTTATGTTTCCACACTAATCTCTCAATATCTTCCCTCACGTAATCTCCGGTCCTCCCAAGACCTCCTCCTCTCCTCCACGCTAATTCGCTCCTCACCCAATCGCCTCCAAGACTTCTCCCGAATATCACCCATCCTCTGGAATTCAGTGCCCCAACACATCCGGTTATCCACTTCTTTTGGATCCTTTAAAAGAAACCTGAAAACCCACCTCTTCAAAGAAGCTTACAGCCTGTAAAGACCACACGACCACCTCAACACCATTGGAGCTACTGCAACCCTCGACCTACTGTGTCCTTCCCCACCATCCTGTAGAATGTAAGCCCGCAAGGGCAGGGTCCTCACCACTCTGTACCAGTCTGTCATTGTTAGTTTTGTTTACTGTAAGTGATATTTGTATTTTGATGTAACCCCTTCTCATTTACAGCACCATGGAATTAATGGTGCTATATAAATTAATAATAATAATAATAATAATACTAGTAGCCAATAGAGCAAACTATCAAAGGTGCATATGCCCTATAGTCATAAAGTGCCAGTGCATACTAGTAGCCGATAGAGCGTACTATCAAAGGTGCATATGCATGTTAATTACAAATACCTTGCTGGCTAAGCCCTGCATACAATATCCACCTGATGCACGTCTCTATCCAGGATCAATTCCTACTACAGTGATTCACACCATGAGAAGGCAATCGCTACATCATTGTCCACCTCGTGACCACCATATATTCAGCATGAAAGGAGACTTTGTGCCATTGATAAATACATATTACCTGGGTCTGTATTTCCGTGCTCCAAGTATACAGCCAAGTGGCACGCTATACCTCTGAAAAGCCCGACACGCATTTCGCGACAGCTTCCTCATGGGGGTGTGATAGTAATCCTGTAAAGTTTTTTCAGCAGGGAAATATTATATGCCATGTGAAGGGGTCACTGGCACTTTATGTGAGGGGAGATATGTGTCACGAAGATTGCTTCCTTCAGTTATGTGAAACCCATAAGTTTCTCTCCAGCATGCTATGTGCTGAGAGAGTTAACCAGCTATTACAAGAGTTTGGATTTTTTGTGAGTAGGTGTAAGAGATGGGCGGGATGCTTACTCACCATATCTCCACCTCAAGGGTGTGGTTGGCAAAGTTGAATGTCAAGCTACATGTTCAGTGCAGGAATAAATGTGTCGTATGGATGTATGTCTTTTTACATCAATTAAGGAATTTGCTCCTCAGACCTTGTGGGGGCATCACAAAACAGAACCAGACCCCAATCAGAGGACAATAAAACATTCACACTCCTTATCTATGAACTGTTCCAATATTTATGGACACAACTGTTTATCATTCTCCTATAATGGTAGTTCTGCTTCACATCACCTGTCTAATCTACTGTATGACATTATTTCTGTGCTGTGTTGTGCATAAATATGGGATTCTTAAGATTTTGTATTAGTCTATGCCTGATGAAGAGACCTGTGTAGTCTCGAAAGCTTGCCATTTCATACCATTTTTTCAGCTAGCTATTAAAAGGTATCAATCACTGAGGACTCTCAATTCTAAATATTTTTCACTTAAAAGTAATAATAGCAATTCATTCCTGTTTTTTATTTTAGTATTTTAGCATTTTGTACATTGTTAAATGGTTTTTGTGTTTTGTTTTCTACTTTAGGATTTGTCGGTTGAAATAACACCATTGCAACTGTCCATGAATGATCCACAACAACATGCTGATTGTCAGATCATGGAGATGATAGAAGAGTCACGATATGAAAAGAGAACAATACAGTTTAATATATGTCAGGTTTAAGAAACACACTGTAATCCATCAAAACTGGTATTGTTGACAATATCAACCAACGCTCAGATTCCACTGTGCTCTGATAAAAGAGAGATGGACTGAGACTTAGTTCTACAGTACGTACAACAAGGCTAGTGTTGATGTTGGATAGTTTTTTAAACAAGACCCAAGTTTCTTTATCTATCAGTTGTGAGTATTCTATGCTTATATTATTTATATTTACAATACCTTACTTTAACTGTTCAAAATTATGTGTACCACTAAATCTACAATGCTTCCCCATAACACTATAGAATTACAGCTGAAATAATAATAAAAATGACAAAATATTTTATCAAGAAAAAGGCTCTGTTCACATTATGCTTGTCTACTACTTTAAGCATATTTGCAAACTACTATCTAGGATTGTAATTAGTGATGATCACGATGATCGGAGCTAGCCGAGTATTTCCGGGTTTGCTTGGTGGGAACTCGGGTCCCCGCCCGGCATGTTTGGTGCTCTTTAGAGAGCCAATGAACATGCAGGGATTGTCTGCCACATACTGTAATGCTGCAGCCATGTTGGTTGTGGCATTACAGTGATTGGCTGGCCGCACAGCGTCATCAGGTCTATATCAGACCTGGTGCCACCCTGCTCGTCACAGTCAGCTCCGGAGTCACGAAGTGTGGGGAGAGATGCTGCTGAGCAAAGGAGAGATTTGTTTGCTTCGTAGTTAGTGTTGGTATACCACATATAATACACATATCCATCTCAAATATCAGTCCTTCGGAGGACAAATAGCTGCATAGATATCAGTGCTAGGCAGGCAGGTAATGTATGTGGAGACTGCAGTGCATATAGCAATAGGGTCCATTCCAGTTGTGTCTGCTGTGGCCTATTACAGATATTTGTAGATATAGCCCCAGGTATCAGGGGCCAGGAATATTTTTTTTTATCTTAATCTTGATTATTTGATTTAAAAGCAATCCAGTGAACACTGTTTTTCTGCTCCATTTGCTTGTTGGCACTGCAGAATACAGCCAGATCCTTTCCATACTACAGCGGTAAAAAAACAGCTATTTTAAACTGGGGTTTTTCCGCCACACGGATTACACATCAGTGCAGTCACAATTGTGCCATTTCAGGCATCAAGGTAAATTTTGTTGCAGTGTCTTAGGCAAGTTATTGACATTAGTTTGCTGAAAAAAAAAGTTACCAACAGGCCAGATATTTGAACCTGGGGTTTGTCCTCCACACGGATCGCATATCGGTGCGGTCAAAATTGTGCCATTTCTGGCATCAATGTAAATTTTGTTGCAGTGTCTTAGGCAAGTTATTGACACCAGTTTGCTGAAACAAAATAGTTACCAACAGGCCAGATATTTGAAACTGGGGTTTTCCCTCACATGGAGCACATATAAGTTCACTCCAAATTCAGCAATTTATAGTGAAGGTTGAAAATATTGTACTCCATTTAAAATGGGCAAGGCGCGTAGCAAGGGACAGGGAAGTGGACGTGATGGTGATGGTGTATTCAGAGGCCGTGGCCGTGAACAAGCTGAAATTGTGCCACAACAAACACTCACATCTTCTCACCTGACCTTCCTGCCCCAATTACTAGGGGATCGCAGCACCACATCATTATTGAACCCTGAGCAGTGTCAAAAGGTTGCTGGTTGGATAGCGGATAATGCTTCCAGTCACTTTGCTGCCACCACCACCACCCTGTCAACTACATGGTCAAGTCTGCATAGCCATCAGTCTGGACCGCATATTCCTCACCCTGATCCTCCTTCCTCCCACCATGCCGAATGCCCGGAGACAACTTATCCCACACTTGGACACTCTGAAGAGCTGTTCATTTTACATTTATAGATTCGGGCCTCTCGGCCAGTCCACTTGAAGCGGGGCAAGGGGAGAGTGCATGTAGCAATGCCAAAATATTTGAGCAGGCACGGTCACATGAAGGCGACGGTGGGAAGGTGTCACAAGAGGTGGATGATGATGAGACACAAATTCCAGAAAGGCCGGAGGAGGACCAGGGTGCAGAAGTGAAGGATGAGGTGGTGGATGATATAGTAACTGACCCAAGCTGGCAGGAGGACATGCAGAGTGAGGACAGCAGCAAACAGGGGGAGTGGGGCATAGCACTCACACAGGCAGGAAGAAGCAAGTGGTGGCCGCAGACAGAAGGTGGGCAACCGTTCCCCGTAACACAAACACAACGGAAGTTGCCAGTCCAACTGTTAGGTCTTCCTAAGTCTGATTTCTTTTTAAAGACTCTGCTGATAATCCCAAAAAGGCCATTTGCACCACCAGACAGGCCAGCATCAGCAGGGGTAGCAAAACTACCAGCCTGACCACCACTAGCATGATCAGGCACATGGCCGCAAAGCACCCAACTTTGTGGGCAAAACCCCAGGGTCTAGGAACAGTGTCTGCAGGTGACACCACTACTTCTTCCTCTCTTGTGCGTGCAAGACAATCCCCTATCCATGGTGCATGCGAAGATCATAGAATCATAGAATGTTATAGTTGGAAGGGACCTCGTGGGTCATCTGGTCCAACCCCCTGCTTAAAGCAGGATTCACTAAATCATCCGAGACAGATGTCTGTCCATCCTCTGTTTGAAGACTTCCATTGATGGAGAACTCACCACCTCTTGTGGCAGCCTGTTCCACTCATTGATCACCCTGACTGTCAAAAAAAAATTTTAAATATCTAATCTGTGTCTCATCCCATTCAATTTCATCCCCTTGCTTCTAGTATTTCCTTGTACAAATGAGAATAAAGATGATCCTTCTACAATGTGATAGCCCTTGAGATATTTGTAGACCGCTATTAAGTCTCCTTTTTTGCAAGCTAAACATTCCCAAATCCTGTAAACGTTTCTCATAGGACATGGTTTGCAGAGAAGTCACCATTCTGTTCACTCCTCTCTGAACTTGCTCCAGTTTGTTGATGTCTTTTTTAAAATGTGTATTCCAAATGAGGTCTGACCAAAGAGGAGTAGAGGGCAATAATGACTTCATGTGATCTAGACTGTATACTTCTGTTAATACATCCCAGAATTGTATTTGCCCTTTTTGCTGCTGCATCACCCTGTTGACTCATGTGTAGTCTGTGATCTATTAGTATATCCATGTCTTTTTCACATGTGCTGTTGCTTAGCCCTATTCCTCTCATTCTGTATATGCTTTTTTTCATTTTTATTGCCCAGATGTAGTACTTTGAATTTTTCCCTGTGCAGCGTAGCGCCTACTACATTTCTTGGGGGACACTCGCTTGGCACGAGATTAACGCGTACAGGCACGGTTTTCTTATAAAACACAGTCTCTTAGGTTTATTTCACATCAGCAAAACCACATCCACAGGAACTTGATAACAGCATGAACACCGTCTGCATATATTCAGCTTTACCACAGTACCTCACTGATCCCGATCAGTAACACACGGACCTCCATCCGTTACCCGTTGGCAACCTTCACGGGTTCCTGGACACCTCATGGCCTAAGAGGTGTCCCATACACAATGTCTCTCTCTCTTTCTTTCTCTCTGACCCCAGTCAGTATAACACGGTTCCTTCCCGTTACCTGTTGGTAACACTCCCAACACATGGGCTCTAGGACCTTCCAGCACAGACCATTCAGGTCCACACTCAGAGCCCATGTGACCAGACCTCAGTCACATTATATGGTACTAACCACTCCCCTAGATGGGAGTGTGTGTGGCTAGTTTGACCCTCCCATCTCTCATAACTAGCCCTGCCAGTCTCCCATTAGAACTACACATTTACATGTGGGACTACCCATCCTTGACCACAACACAACTTCAGACTGATAGCGCAGAGTATCCTCCTCTGCGACACACATACCGGCCATCTACAATTCTGCCGGACTTTGTCTCATCACAACAGCTATATCTTCGATTACCATGCATTCCTATGGCCTCCATATGCCTCCATGCGCACTCTGGGAAGCCCATACAGCACCCCCTAGCTGTAACATGGGTCACTACACCACACCTGTTAAAAATCATTCTGTTAGTTGCTGCCCACTGCTCCAGTTTATTTATTTCTTTTTGGATCCTCTCTCTCTTCTCTAGTATTAGCTATCCCTCCTAGCTTTGAGCCATCAGCAAATTTAATCAGTTTACCCACAATTCCCTCATCTAAATCATTAATAAAGATGTTGAAAAATACAGGGCACAGGACAGAGTCCTGTGGTACCCCACTTGAGAAATTCTTTCAACTGGATGTGCAGCCATTTACGACCACCCTTTGGGTCCGACTACTAAGCCAGTTATGAATCCACCTAACAGTTGCCTTGTCCATGCCATTCTTAGTCATTTTTTCAATAAGGATTGTGTGAGATACTTAAAATTAAGTTAGTTTGACATGACTTATTAGTTACAAACCCATGCTGACTCTGTCTAATCACTTCATTCTTATCCAGGTACTTACATAAATGTTGTTTAATAATTTATTCAAAGATCTTTCCTGGTATAGACATCAGACTCACCAGCCTATAGTTCCCTGGGTCCATCTTCTTCCCCTTTACCTGTCGCTGCACACATTCAACTAGCACCATCAGCAAGCACATCCTTGTCCCAGCGCAGCATTCAGTTATCCATACCCCAGTCCTTGGAATGCAGGTGCAAATATGCAGCCAACGCCCCACGGGCCACACTTCTAAATTCACACATTTCTTTACTGCTTGGGCTCGAAATGGGGCCTATTAGGCTCACGGAGATGGAAGCTTTCTGCATTGTGATGTCAGCGGACATCCCTCGGTACTCAGTCCCCAGCAGCCACTATTTCTCCTGGTGTGCCGTCCCCGCATTACACAAGCACGTGTCCAACAACATTAGTTGTGCCCTCAACAATGCAGACACTGGGAAAGTCCACCTAACCACAGACACGCGGAAAAGTGCTTGTGGGCAGGGACGCTACATCTCGCTGGTGGCACACTGGGTTAACATAGTGAAAGCTGGGACCCAATCGGATCTTGGGATGGAACACTTCCTCCCGATGCAGATGATTACTGGCCCTACGTCAATCCACAGTCTACAGCTCCTGCACCTCACCCTCCTCCTTCTTCTCTTCAGCCTCCATCTCCAAAATGACCACATCAGTCACAAGCTGGAAGCACTGTAGCACTGCCTCAGCCAAGTGGCAACAGGCTGTGCTGAAGCTAATATGCTTATGTGACAAACCGCACAATGCTGAAGAGTTGTGGACAGCTCTGAAAGAGCAGGTGTGACACTATTCACTTCTCGGCTAAACCATGAGTCAGAGTGGTCAGGGAGTCAAAGGTCAGAAGCCAGGAGGGTATGTCATAAACAGAAGGATGAGACAAAAGCATAGTCAGGTAACGTTCCAAGGCCAGAATACTGGATAACAGATCAGAGCAGAAGGTTAAATAGGCAGATGGTCAGAGCAAAGTCCAAGGTCAGGCAACAGATTAAACATATAGAACGCAAGGTACAAGAGAGCACAAAGTACAAACCTCACAAGATGAATGCATGTCTGGAAGTGGTCTGGGAGAAGATGAATGCATGTCTGGAAGTGGTCTGGGAGAAGCTGCTCAGTTAAGTAGGCATGACAATTACGCAGGATAGTGAACTTCTAGTCACAGAATGGCTAGTGGAGCTGGCAATTAACATACCGACAGCTCAGCATGCCCCTGAACCAGATTGGATGGTCATGCTGTCAATCAAAGTACTGACAGCTTCAGCACACCTCTGTACCAGTTTGGAGCTGTCAGTAACTGCATCCCAGACACACTGAGGGGTGTAACCATGACAGCAGGCAGAGCTGTGTCTGACATCGCAAACCTACAGCCAGGCATGTGTGACAATGGCCGGAACATGGTGTTGGCTCTGAGGCGAGACTGGCCCATGTCTCTAACCTCGTGGTTGAGTGGTTTCTCAAAACGTACCCAGAGCTGCCAAATCTGCTTGTCAAAGTACGCACCCTGTGTGCCTGCAGCGCCCCAGAGTCCTGGTCGTTGCAGTACTGTGGCTCCGCCGCTAAGGGGGGCTATGGTACGTCTGATGGCACTGAAGGAGTTCATCTGACCAGGTATCACATACACCAATACATTTCACAGTCGGGACTCCAGGGGGAGCTAAGGGTACTATTCATTAGGCCACTCCTCACATACTGGTAAAACTGGGGGTCAGGCAGGAAGTTAGGGAGAATGCTGACTGGGTTGGAACCAGGCAACACCTTGTGGCAGAGGGTGTTGCAGGGGAAGATTCGGTAGGGTCCCTGTCAGGGGTGGGATCCTGACAGAGGCCTGGCAAACAGAGAGAAAGCTACGGGACCGCGCCTGCACTTCATAGCGGCGGTGCCCTAAGAAAGGACAAGAAGCGAGATTTATTGTGCTGAGTGAGAAACGAGATCAAAGCAAGAAGGAGAATACCAGTAGGAGTCGTGCTGTAAGATCGAGGCAACATCCTACTGAGGCGTAAACAACCGGCGGCCGGAACGCCGAGGAGGTACAGAGCTCTAAGCCATACTTCAAACCAACGGCAGGACAGTCAGTCACAGGCGGGCTGTCTCACTTAAATCACCTACGCAGACATAGGGGGCAACCTGTGGAGAGGGGTGACTCTAGGGTCCCGGAAGAGCTCCGAGCCTACCCGTCATACGGGTGCGTCCCAACCATAACACCTGGGAGGGACGGAAGGTTAGCAGAAGATCATCTAATCGAGTTGTGAGGGAACACGAGAAACAGACACAACAGTTGTGGGGACTATCCCGTAAGCTCAGCAGGGGAGGACCACAACACATAGCGCTAGCAGGAAGGCACAGATTTCCACCTGCAAAGGGAACTCTGGAGGTGCCATCGGACCGGCCGGACTTGCGCAGCCTGGTTAACCGTATTCCAGATTGAGGACTTTGAGACCTTCAGTAAAGAGGTAAAGAGACTGCAACCTGGTGTCCTCGTTGTTGACTGCGGCCGGCACTACACTACCCCCATCATCCACATCTATTACTGTACGCCCCTCAGCAGGGTCACGGACCGGGTCTAGCCACCGTGACAACCCCAGAGCAGAGACTCAGAGGCCCGGTATCGGGTACCCCTCGGCCCTGCGGCAGTGGGGGCACTACATGCCCATCTTAGAAAGTCAGCTACAGCTTCTTCCGCCCTTGCCGAGCTTCAGCAACGTTTGCAGCTTTCGGCTCACCAACTGGTGTGTGATGTCCCCACGCATTGGAACTCTACACTGCAGATATTGAAAAGAATTTGTGAGCAGAAGAGAGCAGTTGTTGACTACCAGCATCAACAAGGCCATCGGTATTCTGTTCAGACTCCACACTTAAGTCCTCAGGGGAGGACATGGATGTCCGACATATGTACCATCCTCCAAAACTTTGAGGACTCCACCAAGATGGTGAGCAGTGATGACGCCATAATTAGCATCACCATCCTGCTTCTGTGTGTTCTGCAATGCTCTCTGCTCACAATCAAAAAGGATGCATTGCAGGCAGAGCACGATGAGATGAAGCAAGGAACCATAGATGTTGATTACACGCAGCCCAGCCTCATCTCATCCCAATGTGGATTGGGTGACAATGAGGAAGAGGAGGAGGAAGAGGAAGAACAGGAGCTACTTTCACGCACTATAGACGGTACTACAAGCACAACTGTCATAGCATCTGTTCAGCGTGGATAGCCAGAGGACAGGGAGGAGGAAGAGGAGAGCATGGTCAGTTGTACTCTTGGTGAGGACACTGAAGTCTTGCCAGTTAGCAGTCTGGCATGCATGGCTGAGTTTATGTTACTCTGCCTTTCACGTTACCCTCGCATTGTGTTACCTCTGTTCGTTTCTCTTTTACTCCTGTGGTTGTCCTCTCGACTGGTTTCTGTGCAGCAGCTATTACATGCCGTTTGTGTTGCCAATCAGCAACTCAGCAAGGTGAATGTATCTCCCTTTTTTCTTGACACCCCATTGTCATCGGATAAGACCCTATTGTGCTTTTTCTTTCCCAGTTTTTATTTGCATTACTGGTTGGTGACACTTTTAGACCCACGCTGTAAGGAGAACTTTCTATCTCTTATTTCAGACAGGTCTACTAAAATGAAGCAGTAGCAGAGGGCCCTTGTTGCAGAATTATTTTAAAAATTCCCATCTGAAAACACTGGCAGCAGAGGTCACAGTTCGTTGGACAACCAAGGAGTACAGGCGAGACAGACACAACTCCTATCCAGCAGATGCAGGGGAACACTGGCAAAGTTCTGGGAGAGTTTCCTCAAACCCTCCCATGGCACTGGCCCTGAGACGTGGGGTGCTCTAACAAGGAGTGCAAAGTTTTGGAAGATGCTGAGGGAGTACCTTGCTGACCATACCAACATCCTCCGTGATTCCTCTGTGCTTTATAATTATTGGTTATCCAAGCTGGACATGTGGCATGATCTGGCTCTCTATGCCTTGGAGGTCCTGGCCTGCCCTGCCCTGCCGCTGCATTTTGTTGGAGAGGGTTTTTAGTGCCACTGGTGGAATTATAACTGATAAGCGCATCTGCCTGACTACTGAAAATGCAGACAGGCTGACTCTTATAAAGATGAACAAGGGCTGGATTGGGCAAGACTTCTCAACAAATCCAGTGTCTTTTTTTGAGAGGTCTATTCCCATGCACCTCTTTACATTCACACATGGGTATACGCTTCCTGATTTTGGCTATTTGCAGTGCTCCTCTTCTTTGTCCTCATCCGTCACCACCAGATCACCAGGGTGACCGTGGTTCGTGATGCAACACCCACATTATTTTTTTAAAGGGTGTTTATGTTGCCCGTACCAAAAAAAATGGTTATACGGTATGTTCATATATAACCCCAGGGGTAAATGTTTGTCTGCCCATACACTTAGTGCATGGGCATTACAAGTATAGGAGACCTGATCCTTTCTAATGGGAACATTTTTTATGAGGCCCTCCTCTACTTCTCGTGGTATTTGGGTGCGCCCAAAATTTTGGCAGCACTTGCATTCACTGCATAGGCAAACACTATGGGAGATCCACTTCCTAATAATGGTAACATTGTTTTCATTAGGCCCTCCTGCACGCCATGTCAAAGGGTTATTATGGTGTGTCCAAATGTTTGGCAGCCATTGCATTCACTGCATAGGCAAACAGTATGGGAGACCCAATTCCTAATAATGGAAAAATTGTTTTATGAGGCACTCCTCCATGTCTCTTCCAAGGGGTATTGTGGTGCATTCAAATTTGTGGCACCTCTTGCATTCACTGCATAGGCAAACAATATCGGAGCCCCAAACCTTTTTTGGCCTCCGCCCCCTGTTAGGACCCCCAGGATAAAGTGGGCTGCTTTCCCATGGAGCCTTCCATCCCCTGGTATCTTTTGACCTGTTCATTGGCATTTCGGGGATCACCCTGGACAACCCAAGTCTGTACGGGCCTCGGCAGGGAGTGCACAAATCAGTCCACACCACCCGTTTTACCATCTGCGTAGGCGTAGAGGGCTCTGGCTGCAGCCACTTCTGGACCAGGTGCAACAGGTCAAACATTTGTGAGAGTGATAGTTTGTCCCAGTGATACGCCCAACGGTGAACCCGCTGTGCTCTAAGACTCATTGTTACCCCCAAGCATGCAAAAATCTCTGTTTTTAGCTTGCCCTACTCTTTAGCGTCCTGCAAAGCTAAATCACAGTATGCTTTCTGGGATTCCCCTGTCAAGTGTGGCGCCAGTACCTGTGCCCACTGCTCTGGCAGCAGTTTCTCCCTCTCGTCGACCCTTTCAAACACCGTCAGGAAACCATCTACATTGCAATTCTCCATTGTAGGTTCTTCAGCTTCAACAATGCAATTTTCCACTGCAGTTTCTTCAGCTTTAACATTGAAATTCTCCACTGCAGGTTCTTCAGCCTCAACACTGTAGTTTTCCACTGCTGGTTCTTCAGCCTCAACACAGCAATTCTCCACTGCAGTTTCTTCAGCTTCAAAATTGAAATTCTCCACTGCAGTTTCTTCAGCTTCAACATTGAAATTCTCCACTGCAGGTTCTTCAGCCTCAAAACTGCAATTTTACACTGCTGATTCTTCAGCCTTAACATGGCAATTCTCCACTGCAGGTGATTCAGCCTCAACACTGCAATTCTCCACTGCAGGTTCTTCAGCCTCAACATTGCAATTCTCTACTGCATGTTCCTCAGCCTCAACACTGCAATTCTCCACTGCAGGTTCTTCAGCCTCAACACTGCAATTTTACACTGCCGATTCTTCAACCTCAACACTGCAATTCTGCACTGCAGGTTCTTCAGCCTCAACATTGCAATTTTACACTGCCGGTTCTTCAGCCTCAACACTGAAGTTCTCCACTGCAGATTTTTCAGCCTCAACACTGCAATTCTCCATTGCAGGTTCTTCAGCCTCATCTTGGCAATTCTCCACTGCAGGTTCGTCCATCTCAACACTGCAATTCTCCACTGCCGGTTCTTCAGCTTCAACACTGCAATTCTCCACTGGCGGTTCTTCAGCCTCAACACTGCAATTCACTGCATAGGCAAACAGTATGGGAGGTCCAACTACCTAATAATGGGAACATTGCTTTCAGGTGGCCCTCTGGTACGTCTCTTCAAAGAGTTATTGGGGTGTGTCTAAATTTGAAGCAGGTGTTGCATTCAATCCATAGGCAAATAGTATGGGAGGACCAACTTCCTAATAATGGGAGCATTGCTTTCAGGTGGCCCTCCGGGAATTTTCTTGAAAGCCCCCTGGGGCTCTGCTATCTATTCCCTTTCTCCTGTGACTGTGTTAACCACTCTAGTTGCTGGATGCTTTTGAAGCACAACAGGTAGCACTACTTCTGCATGTCACAATAGGCAAACAGTACGGAAGGACCAACTTCCTAATAATGGGAACATTACTTTCACGTTGCACTCCTGTACGTCTCTTGAAAGGGGTATTGAGGTGCGTCTACAGTTGGGGCAGGGTAGGCCTTGCATTAAATGTATAGGCAAACAGTATATGAGTACCAACTTCCTAATAATGGGAATATTGCTTTCAGTTGGCCCTCTGGTACATCTGTTCAAAGGGTTATTTGGGTGCGTCTAAATTTGGGGCAGGTGTTGCATTCAACGCATAGGCAAACAGTATGGGAGGACCAACTTCCTAATAATGGGAACATTGGTATCAGGTGACCCTCCTGTACATCTCTTCAAAGGGGTATTGGGGTGCGTCTAAAATTGTTGCAGGGCAGGCCTTGCATTCAATTCATAGTTAAACAGTATGGGAGTACCAACTTCCTAATAATGGGAACATTGCTTTCAGGTGGCACTCCTGTATGTCTCTTCAAAGGGGTATTGGGGTGTGTCTAAATTTGGGAAAGGTCAGGCCTTGCTTTCAATGCATGGTTAATAGTATGGGAGTACCAACTTCCTAATAAAGGGAACATTGCTTCAGGTGGTCCTCCTGCGCCAGCTGAGATCGGGAGTGCAGCGGTACACACCACTTAAAGTATACCAACATCAGGAGGCTGAGCGTGGGAGCTCTGCCTTGGACACCACTGGAAGTATATCGCTATACTCCCCATATTCCTAAGGACCACGCAGGGACGTCAACAAACTTGCGACGTATTGAATAAGACCTAGGATAGGTTGAAACGTCAAATTGAATATAGTCGCTCAAAAAAAAATTATTTTCTCTGCTCTACGATTATTTTATTGTCACCAAGTGTAATAAATATAATTTTTTGAATCACTATATGGACAGAGTGTGCGGTGAATTTTGAATTTCATGGACTTGGGGTCTTAGGACCCATTACACCAGCATCTCGCCTTGTGACAGAGTGCAGGCCAGTTCCCTTCATTTAAATTTGGGGCCGGACAAGCCTTGCATTAAATGCATAGGCAAACAGTATGGGAGTACCAACTTCCTAATAATGGGAACATTGCTTTCAGGTGGCCCTCCTGTACGTCTCTTCAAAGGGTTATTGGGGTGCGTCTCAATTTGGGGCAGGTGTTGCATTCAATGCATAGGCAAACAGTATGTGAGGACAACCTTACTAATAATGGGAACATTGATTTCAGGTGGCCCTCCTGTACATCTCTTCAAAGGGTTATTGGGGTGCGTCTAAAGTTGGGACAGGCCTTGCATTAAATGCATAGGCAAACAGTATGGGAGTACCAACTTCCTAATAATGGGAACATTGCTTTCAGGTGGCCCTCCTGTACGTCTCTTCAAAGGGTTATTGGGGTGCATCTAAAGTTGGGATAGGCCTTGCATTAAATGCATAGGCAAACAGTATAGGAGTATGGCAGGCCTTGCATTCAATATGTACCTCTCTTCAAAGGGGTATTGGGGTGGGTCCTAATTTTTGGGAGCCCTGCCACTCACTGCATAGGCAAAAACAGCGTAGGAGACCCACTGTTTAATAATGAGAACAACAAAGCATAGCCGGCTGATGAATGAATAGTAAAGGCCGCATGATGGCCTTATAAAAATAGGCTTTGTGACTTTCAGAGTCCCCCCAATTAAACAGGTTGTGTCTGATGATGTGTCACACACCACATGGCCAGCAAAGGTTGTAAAATGTTAAAATTACATTTCCCAGTGAATGCATTTGTCTTGGTTGAAAGAAATGCTAAAGGTAAAAAAAAACGCATCAAAAACGCTACGTGTGAACATAGCCCAAGGTGTGGAGTAGCATTTTTGTTTTTGGTTATTTATTTTGCCTTATATACAAGTCAATACCCTGGAAAGGATGTTCCTTTACATATTTCCCAGGAAAATCCATTTGGGTTTCGTTTTTATATGTTTTATTGTGAGTCTGTAAAAGTGGCGTAAGACTCTGACAACATTGTTCACAGCAATGACCTGGAAGTCAGAAATACTTCCAGTGGTCTTCCCCATGATGTTCCCATGTCATATAAACAATATTCCTATCGATTTCTGCAATTTCTAGTCCCTCTAAAGACCACTAGGGGGGCAGCGGTAAAAATGCTCGAGTTTCCCATAGACTTACTGTACATTGGGCTCGTTGCTTGGGTCGAGCACCCGAGCATTCCAATATGCTCGACCCGAGTAAAGAGCACCCGAGCATTTTAGTGCTCGCCCATCACTAATTGTAATGTTTGTAAGGTGTCAGGAATCCCACTGTGCTGCCACCAATATGTCACGGTTCACAGGGAAGATACCTTTATTATCCCCACCACTCACACCAATTTGTCACGAAGCGGAGTTGTTTGGTTCTCCCTGGTTCCTTCTGAAGGGGATTTATCTATATCCCACTTCCCAGTTCCAGTTTGGAACTTGCAGCTCTCTGGTGCCCCCATTCCCACAGGTCAGTCAAGGTACTACACCTAGGGTAATTAGCGACCAGAAAGGCTGCCTGCTATGTACTGGCTATTGGGCATGCTGCAGCAAGGGTGATATAACTACTCCCACACAGGTGGGAACAATAATTATCAATGCCGCCGGTCGCAGCAAAAATGCCTGATTGCACAGGACAAAGTATGCTGCCACCAGCTCCGATTTTCCAAGGATTAACGGGTCCGGAGCCAACCCAAATCAGTAGAGTAATTCACCTCAGAGGAAGCGACAGTTCATATAGAGCAGGGAGTGACAAGCTAGTAAATTGTATATTTTACTCCAAAAAAAAGGTATGCAGTGTTTACAAAGTATTAAATAGATATTATAAAGAAGTCAATTCATATGTACAATACATTACAAATAAACAAGGATTAAAATTGAAAGAAGAACACTTACATTTCGATCAGATCATTTCATCTTTTGACTGGCCGTGTGCAAAGAAGGATGGGGGGGGTTACATCTAGATGCATACCACACATCTAGACAGCAGCTAGACCCCGGACACAAGACCCTGCAAAACTGCTGTCTCATTCACTTATTTCCTAGCCTAAAACCCAGGCACTCCCCCTGTGATGATCTCACTTAGAGGCTGAAACCTCCCCTTTACTTAGAGCTATGATAACTATTTTTATGCATAACTTGCTGTGTGAACCTCGCGTAAGTACGATTGCTTATGATGTTCCCCACCTCAGGGGCATTCTTTTAAGTGTGCACACAGAGTAATTACGTGAACTGCTTACTTAGAAATCCGCACTATGCCCTTGTTGCGTTTAGCTGCTAGCGCTCTCAGTGAGTGTTAGATCTATTGATGGACATCTGGAATATATACTTCTTATATTTCTAGCTCGGATCCGTGCCACTACATATCACATTAATGGAACAAAGAATCTTAACAAAGAAAGTACCAGTTTTGTCCAGTATTCGATGGGAGGGGGGAATGAGGGGTCTAGGGAGAATTGTCTGCCCAGCATAGAGCTCTAAAAATTCTTTTGGTGGGAGGGAAAATGAGGGTTTTGAGTTCCACACATACAAGCAGCAGGCAGAGTGAGAAGGGGGGGGGGGGTCGGAATGGCCCGCAGCGTGTCTTGTAAAGTTAGGTAGATACTCAAACATGGCATATTCACATTATCGTGACAAAAGGCCACATTCACACTATCAGTTTTTGGTCAGTATTTCACATTAGTATTTCTAGGCCAAAATCAAGAGTGGAACAATCAGAGGAAAAGTATAATAGAAACACGTCACCACTTCTGTATATATCACCCACTCCTGGTTTTCACTTACAGGCAAAATTTATATACAACTACAGTTTACTTAAAAAAGAAATAGTGTGCACAGAATGTATTTGTATGATCTACAACCCTCAACAATGAAATTGCTACATGGAGAAAAAAATCATGGAATTATTGATTTCTGAGGCTGGTTTCACACTTGCGGTTTGATCTGCAGCGTTTTTGGAAAAAAAAACGCATGCGTTTTTTTTTCCTATGTTTAACATTGAAAACATGCGTTTTTTGGCTGCATGCGGCATGTTGCAGAAATGCAACATGTAGTAATTTTCAGGGGCGTTTATTTGCCGCAAAAAAACGCATGCGTTCATTTGCGTTTGATTTGCGTAAAAAAATACATTGATGTTTATGGAAACGCATGCGTTTTTTGTACATGCGTTTGCATGCGTTTTTGAACGCATGCGTTTCCATTAAGATAACCATGTCTAGACAGTGATAAGACACCCCCTACCAACAAGGTGATAAAAGGGAGGTTGGGGAAAGTTTCAGGACACTTCTCATCAGACTCTGAAGAAGACAAGACACTGGCAGGACGCATTTTGGAGGACAAGACCCAGATCAATGTGAGTATATCCTACCAATGCCTTTATTTTCTAATTTTTGGCTCTACATGTCCTAATTTCTTCCATTTCTTTCTTTCTACATGCCTCAGAATGTCTTCTTCGGAGTCTTCATCTGGTGAGGAGTTTGAGCCACGTCAGTCGGAAGTGGAGCATGTCAGTGAGGTGAGTGTTTGCCTCGTCAGATTGGTAAGTATTCACTGTCACATCGACACATGTGACAATTTGGTTTTTCCTTTTTTTTAGAGCACTTCTACTGAGGCACAGACCGGGCAGGAGCAGCGGAGTCAAGGTCTGGTTGGAAGACGGCAGCGAGTATGTATACAAGGCTGACTGTCCTCATTGTAAAATTCTTGAATCTTCCATTCTTTACACTCGTATATCTTTAAATTTTTCTTATGGCATCCTTTTGTATGTTTACTTTCGTATTCATGCCATTTCTCATCATCTGTTCTCTTTCTTTTCCTAATGTGATTGAGCAAACTGTAATGATTGTCTTTAGTTTTTAGGTTTCACGTCGGGACGATGACCTGATTGACAACGACCTCCTAATAAGCCTGGTCCAGGAGCGAGTTCCGTTGTGGGACAGCCGGGATCCACTGCATTCGATCAACACCACTGTCTGACATCTGTGGAATGAGGTGGCCCAAGCGTTGTGGGATGGATGGGACAATGCCCCGCCACGGGTCCGTAGTGCATTTGGTAAGTGTTGCACTGCAGTGTGAAGCAGCAGAGACCTTTGCCGTGCTCTCCTGACTGTGTGTGATGAAAGAAACTCTCCGGAGTTTCTCTCATCACACACAGTTTTATTTGAATGGCAAAAATTCAATGTCCTGACCATAATTTTTTTTTTTTAACAGTGGACAAAGTCAGAACACGTTGGCGTTCCATGAAGGACCGCTTCAACAAGGACCTGCGCCAAGAGAGTCGTGCTGCCAGTGGTTCAGGAGCAAGGATCAGACCGTACAAGTATCATCGTGTGCTGTCATTTTTAAGACCGGTCCTTGCCCAGGGAGCGTAAGTTTTTCTCACATGCTTTTGGTTGTATTGTATTGACATAATCTGTATTTTAAAATTCCACAGGATTTAGCATCTGGTTATTTTTTGGTATTAATTGTCTGTTTCCTTTTTTCACAGCACACACAGCACGACTGTCGATCCAGGTTCTGGAGCGGTCCTTCAGCCGGCAGCCACGGACCCGTCCCAGCCATCCAGCAGAGCAGCAGCAGGTGGGCCTTCCACAGTAACTGGAGACCAGGGAGCTGGCCCGTCAGGTCTTCCCCTTTCCCAGTCCTCTTCCACTGCCCCCTTTTTTTTGGGCTCATCCTGGCAGCGACAGAGGGCTTCGGACAGGTCACTCATGCCCGAGTTTTTGCACTTGAGCTCGGTTTTACACGAAGCAATCAAGGCTTTAGGTGACCGAATGGATGTTTCTCATAACATCTTGAATTGCCGTATCCAGGAGGTCACCAAAAGCCTTGATCAAGTGAAAGCCGACCTCCAGAGGCCAGCTCATCATTTTTTCAACCAAATTCAGCAGGGCATGTCGGAACACCTTAGCCCTGATCTCCAGCTCAGTGTGATGCAGGCCTGCAATGCTGCTTTTGTGCAGGCTATGCAGCAGAGTCGTTATTTACAGCAGACAGTGGCGGCATATCCAACTGTGCCGTCACTGTCACGATTAACCTCCTTGCCGACCTCTGCTGCATACCACTGCACAGCCATCTCAATTCCTTCCACAGGCGGACTGCACTACAGAGCCAACACCATGACGAGTGCAGTTGGACATCCCACCGCCACCACCGTGACCACCGCTGCTCCGGCTTGGACCTCCTCCACTGACACCACGATGCAGCAGGACCCTGGCGTTTCTTTCCGGCCCCGACCCACCACGATGCAGCAGGACCCTGGCGTGTCTTTCCGGCCCCGACCCACTATGATGCAGCAGGACCCTGGCGTGTCTTTCCGGCCCGGACCCACTACGATGCAGCAGGACCCTGGCGTGTCTTTCCGGCCCGGACCCACTACGATGCAGCAGGACCCTGGTGTGTCTTTCCTGCCCGGACCCACTATGATGCAGCAGGACCCTGGCGTGTCTTTCCGGCCCGGACCCACTACGATGCAGCAGGACCCTGGCGTGTATTTCCGGCCCGGACCCACTACGATGCAGCAGGACCCTGGCGTGTCTTTCCGGCCCGGACCCACTATGATGCAGCAGGACCCTGGCGTGTCTTTCATGACCGGACCCACCACGATACAGCAGGACCCTGGCGTGGCTTTAGGTTTCCCCCCAACACGACGCACCAGGACTCTGGCATGGGTGAGCGCTCGACAAGCGCAATGGACTGTGAGACAGTGCAGCCGGACCCTGTCGGGTCTCCCGCCACCACGCTACAGCATATGAGCCCACCAAGATGTCCCCCTACTAGGCAAAGCCAAAAAAAAATCAGAAAAAAAAAAACTCTTAGTATTCCTCCCCCTTCACCTACCGATGTGTCTGTACTGTCAGTTTTGTCTCACCCTTCCAGTGTGTCTCAAGCCTCTCATGTTTCAAGCCCCATCCCCGAACTTCCAGACCCTTCTAGTTTTATTGCCCCTTCTCCTGCCTCCTCTGCGTCGTCCACGGTTAGCTAGGCCTCAGTTCTTCACACCCCCCCGTTTACATCACTCAACCTCAAGCCGGCGCGGTTCAAAAAAATAATTTTTTTACATTGTTAACTAAATAAAAAAAGATTGCTTTGCCACAATCTTGTTTGGTTTATTGTGTCTATCGCCGCCAGCAACACACACCGTGCGCCAAGAAACTTCGCCACACACTTATTTTTTGGGCCACAACATATCTCCAGTAGTTAAACATATGCAGCGCCCCAGAGTCCTGGTCGTTGCAGTACTGTTGCTCTGCCGCTAAGGGGGGCTATGGTATGTCTCATGGCACTGAAGGAGTTCATCTGACCAGGTATCACAGACACCAATACACTTCACAGTCTGGCCTCCAGGGGGAGCTAAGGGTTCTATGTATTAGGCCACTCCTCACAATCTGGTAAAACTGGGGGTTAGGCAGGAAGTTAGATGAGAAAGCTGACTGGGAATCGAACAGGCAACACCCTGTGGCAGGGGGTGTTGCGGGGAGAGACTCAGAGGGGTCCCTGTCAGGGGTGGGATCCTGACAGAGGCCTAGCAACCAGAGAGAACGTTACGGGACCGCGCCTGCACGATATAGCGGCGGTACCCCAAGAAAGGACAAGAAGCGAGGTTTATTGTGCTGAGTGAGAAACGAGATCAACGCAACAAGGAGAATACCAGTAGGAATCGTGCTGTAAGACGAGGCAACATCCTATTGAGGTGCATAACCGGTGGCCCGAACGCCGAGGAAGTATAGAGCTCCAAGCCAAACTTCAAACCTACAGCAGGACAGTCAGTTATAGGCGGGCTGTCTCACCCAATTGACCTAGGAAGACACAAGGGGGGTAACAACAGGAGTGGGGCGACGCTAGAGTCCCGGAAGAGTTCCGAGCCTCCCCGTCATACGGGTGCGTCCTAACCATAAGATCTGGGGGACGTGGAAGAACATCAGAATCGAGTTGTGAGTGAACCCGAGAAACAGACACAACAGTTGTGAGGACTATCCCGTGGTGCTTAGCAGGGAAGGACTACAACACACAAGCGCTAGAAGGTAGGCACAGATTTCCACCTGCAAAGGGAGCTCTGGATGTGCCATCGGACCGGCCAGGCTTGCGCAGCCCGGTTAACCGTATTCCGGATTGAGGATCCTGAAGCCTTCAGTAAAGAGGTAAAGAGACTGCAACTGGGTGTCCTCGTTATTTACGGCAACCTGCACGCGCACCACTACAACATCACCACCATCCCGCACACCTATCATTGTACGTCCCTCAGCAGGGTCACGGACCGGGTCTAGCCACCGTGACAACCCCAGAACAAAGACTCAGAGGCCCGGTACCGGGTAACCCTCGGCCCTGCGGCAGTGGGGGCGCTACACATACAAGACTGCAGCTATATGTGTGTCTTTAGTATACACTATGTTCCAAATTATTATGCAAATTACATTTTTCTCAGATTTTCCTAAAAGGTCGGGGCAAATGACAGTCTGTCTAATAACAGTCATCACCCGTTAGATTATACATTGAACTTTATTGAGAAACCTCCCAATTAGGGTTGAGCTAAACGGATCGTTCATTTTCATAAGTCGCCGACTTTTGGCAAAGTCGGCGTCTCATGAAACCGACCCGATTCCTGTGTGGGGTCTGCCATGCGGTACGCGACTTTCGCGCCAAAGTCGCGTTTCAATGACGCTAAAAGCGCCATTTCTCAGCCAATGAAGGTGGACGCAGAGTGTGGGCAGCGTGATGACATAGATCTCAGTCCCCACCATCTTAGAGAAGGGCATTGCAGTGATTGGCTTGCTTTCTGCCGCGTCACAGGGGCTATAAAGGGGCGTTCCCGCCGACCGCCATCTTACTGCTGCTGATCTGAGCGTAGGGAGAGGTTTCTGCTGCTTCTTGAGAAGCAGGGATAGTGATAGGCAGGGTACATAAAGCCACAAACTGCTTGTGCTGTAGCGATTTCCACTGTCCAACACCACCTTTTGTTTGCAGGGACAGTGGAAGCTACATTTTTTTTTCCTCAGCGCTGTAGCTCATTGGGCTGCCCTAGAAGGCTCCCTGATAGCTGCGTTGCTTTGTGTGTACGCCGCTGTGCAAACCAACTGCTTTTTTCAAAGCACAAATCCTGTTGTTCCTTCCTTTCTGCACAGCTATCTTGTGTGTTTGTCCCCACTTTTGTGTGCAGCAGTCCTTTTTATAGCTGCCTGCCATACTTTCCTGAGATTACTGCAGGGAGATAAAGATTGGCAAGTCTGCCTCTGTGCCATTGCTGTGTGTGGCATCTGTCTCTCATTGTGTGCCACCGAAAACCACTGTGTAATACTTGGCCATTTATTTTTTTGGGTAAATTCTCCCTTTTAAAAAAAAATAATTAGTGGGAGATAAAGATTGGCAAGTCTGCCGCTGTGCCAGTCCTGTGTGTGGCATCTGTCTCTTATTGTGTGCCACCAAAAACCACTGTGTAATACTTGGCCATTTATTTTTTTGGGTAAATTCTCCCTTTTAAAAAAAAATAATTCGTGGGAGATAAAGATTGGCAAGTCTGCCGCTGTGCCAGTCCTGTGTGTGGCATCTGTCTCTCATTGTGTGCCACCGAAAACCACTGTGTAATACTTGGCCATTTATTTTTTTGGGTAAATTCTCCCTTTTAAAAAAAAATAATTAGTGGGAGATAAAGATTGGCAAGTCTGCCGCTGTGCCAGTCCTGTGTGTGGCATCTGTCTCTCATTGTGTGCCACCAAAAACCACTGTGTAATACTTGGCCATTTATTTTTTTGGGTAAATTCTCCCTTTTAAAAAAAAATAATTCGTGGGAGATAAAGATTGGCAAGTCTGCCGCTGTGCCAGTCCTGTGTGTGGCATCTGTCTCTCATTGTGTGCCACCGAAAACCACTGTGTTATACTTGGCGATTTATTTTTTTGGGTAAATTCTCCCTTTTAAAAAAAAATAATTAGTGGGAGATAAAGATTGGCAAGTCTGCCGCTGTGCCAGTCCTGTGTGTGGCATCTGTCTCTCATTGTGTGCCACCGAAAACCACTGTGTAATACTTGGCCTTTTTTTTTGGGGGGGGGAGGTAAATTCTCCCTGTAAAAAAAAAAAAATTAGTGGGAGATAAAGATTGGCAAGTCTGCCTCTGTGCCATTGCTGTGTGTGGCATCTGTCTCTCATTGTGTGCCACCGAAAACCACTGTGTAATACTTGGCCATTTATTTTTTTGGGTAAATTCTCCCTTTTAAAAAAAAATAATTAGTGGGAGATAAAGATTGGCAAGTCTGCCGCTGTGCCAGTCCTGTGTGTGGCATCTGTCTCTCATTGTGTGCCACCAAAAACCACTGTGTAATACTTGGCCATTTATTTTTTTGGGTAAATTCTCCCTTTTAAAAAAAAATAATTAGTGGGAGATAAAGATTGGCAAGTCTGCCGCTGTGCCAGTCCTGTGTGTGGCATCTGTCTCATTGTGTGCCACCGAAAACCACTGTGTAATACTTGGCCATTTTTTTTTGGGGGGGGGGTAAATTCTCCCTGTAAAAAAAAAAAAATTAGTGGGAGATAAAGATTGGCAAGTCTGCCTCTGTGCCATTGCTGTGTGTGGCATCTGTCTCTCATTGTGTGCCACCGAAAACCTCTGTGTAATACTTGGCCATTTATTTTTTTGGGTAAATTCTCCCTTTTAAAAAAAAATAATTAGTGGGAGATAAAGATTGGCAAGTCTGCCGCTGTGCCAGTCCTGTGTGTGGCATCTGTCTCTCATTGTGTGCCACCGAAAACCATTGTGTAATACTTGGCCATTTATTTTTTGGGGTAAATTCTCCCTTTTAAAAAAAAATAATTAGTGGGAGACAAAGATTGGCAAGTCTGCCGCTGTGCCAGTCCTGTGTGTGGCATCTGTCTCTCATTGTGTGCCACCGAAAACCACTGTGTAATACTGGGCTTTTTTTTTTTTTCTAAATTCTCCCTTTTAAAAAAAAAATAATTAGTGGGAGATAAAGATTGGCAAGTCTTCCGCTGTGCCAGTCCTGTGTGTGGCATCTGTCTCTCATTGTGTGCCACCGAAAACCACTGTGTAATACTGGGCCATTTTTTTTGGGGGGGGGGTAAATTCTCCCTGTAAAAAAAAAACATTAATAGTGGGAGTCTGGGAGATAAAGATTGGCAAGTCTGCCTCTGTGCCAGTCCTGTGTGTGGCATCTGTCTCTCATTGTGTGCCACCGAAAACCTAGTGTGTAATATTGTTTTTTTTTGTTTGTTTGTTTTTACATTCTCCCATAAAAAAAAAAATAGTGGGAGATTAAGATTGGCATTTCTGCTTGAGTGCTGGTCCTGTGTGTGCCATCTGTCTCAAATTATTGGGGCACAGAAAACCTAGTGTGTAACATTGGGCCTGATTTTCCTTTCAGTGTCAGGCACCTATAAAGGTATATATAAATCCAACAGAAGTTTGAGTTCACCTTATAAGTTGTTTTACAGTAACAAATACCGTTACTTTGGTTACGTTTTGCAAACAATGAGGAAGTCTAGTGGAAGAGGTCGTGGCCGTGGGCGGTCATTGTCAGCTGGTAATGATGGTAGTGGTGGTGGAGCATCAGGTGGTCGTGGTAAAAGCAGTACAGCACCTAAGTCTCGAGTTGTTGAGCCAGGTTCGTTGTCTGGCTACACAAGGCCTCGAACGCTCTCTTTTCTGGGAGTAGGAAAACCACTTTTGAAGCCGGAGCAGGAGGAACAAGTATTGGCTTTCATTGCTGACTCTGCCTCTAGCTCTTTCGCCTCCTCCTCGGAAAGTGCAAAATGTCAGAGCAGTGCATCGTCAGTGGATGCTCCCGGTCAGGAACAAGTCGCTTCCTTGTGTCCTTCACCCAGAACAACAGTGAAGGATGCGTCAGTCAACAGAACAGGTTACTCCATGGAGCTCTTTACACATACCGTTCCTGGGTTAGACAGTGAAACAGTTAACAGGCCATGCCCATTCGAAGTTGAATCGGACATGGAGTGCACAGATGCACAGCCACAGCCAGATTACTATGCTGTTCCTTTGACTCAGACCAGAACATTGCCCTCGCAGTGTACTGAGGCAGAATCAAACCCAGCGGAGACTATGGTGCCCCGTCACGAACGCAATACCACCGGCTTACACGGTGACACAGACGAAGTTGCTCACGACATAGAAGAGGAGGTCATAAATGACCCAGTTGTTGACCCCGATTGGCAGCCATTGGGGGAACAGGGTGCAGGCGGCAGTAGTTCTGAAGCGGAGGAGGAGGAGCCACAGCAGGCATCAACATCACAACAGGTTCCATCTGCCGGGCCCGTATCTGGCAAAAAACGTGTGGCAAAACCAAAACCAGTTGGAGGACAGCGTGGCCATCCGGTTAAAGAAGCTCAGTCTGCAATGCCTGAAAAGGTATCCGATAGTAGAAAGAGTGCAGTCTGGCATTTTTTTAAACAACATCCAAATGATCAGCGCAAAGTCATCTGTCAAAAATGTTCAACTACCTTAAGCAGAGGTCAGATTCTTAAAAGTCTAAATACAAGTTGCATGCATAGACACTTATCCACCATGCATTTGCAATCCTGGACTAACTACCAAACGTCCCTAAAGGTTGCAGCACCCTCGGCCAATGAAGCTAGTCAGCAACGCTACATCCCTTCCCTCACTGTCAACCCACCATTTCCCACACCACCTGCAGTATCTGTGCAGCTTTCGTCGCCAGGCCAAAGCAGTCAGGGAATCACCAGGTTTGCAGTAGGAAACACTGCATGTAGGGCACCGGCAAGAATACCATCTCCAACCCTCTCTCAGTCACCCATGTCCACCGGCACCACCGCTAGTTCCACGATCTCCAGCTCTCCAGTCCAGCTCACCCTACATGAGACTCTTGTTAGGAAAAGGAAGTACTCATCCTCGCATCCGCGTACACAGGGTTTGAACGCCCACATTGCTAGACTAATCTCATTAGAGATGATGCCCGGTTAGTTGAAAGCGAAGCTTTTAAAGCGCTGATGGACTACGCTGTACCACGCTACGAGCTACCCAGTCGACACTTCTTTTCTAGAAAAGCCATCCCAGCCCTCCAACAGCATGTTAAAGACCACATCGTCCATGCACTCAGGCAGTCTGTGACTACAAAGGTGCACCTGAAAACAGATGCATGGACCAGTAGGCATGGCCAGGGACGTTACGTGTCCATCATGGCACACTGGGTGAATGTGGTGGATGCAGGGTCCAAAGGGGACAGCAATATTGGGACAGTTCTGCCTAGCCCACGGTCAAGGAAAGAGTTGGCTGTAGGCGTTCGCCCCCCCTCCTCCTCTTCCTCCTCCTCCTGCAGAAGCGAGAGCTCGTCCACAGACCACAGTCGCACATCCACTCCATCCGCAGCTGCCACTGTTGCACACCAGGTGTGCCATTATGGGACAGCTAGTGGCAAGCGTCAGCAGGCTGTATTGGCAATGAAGTGTTTGGGCGACAACAGACACACCGCGGAAGTTCTGTCGGAGTTCTTGCAGAAAGAAACTCAGTCATGGCTGGGCACTGTACATCTTGAGGCAGGCAAGGTAGTGAGTGATAACAGAAGGAATTTCATGGCTGCCATAGCCCTTTCCCAACTGAAACACATTCCTTGCCTTGCTCACACCTTAAACCTGGTGGTGCAGTGCTTCCTGAAAAGTTATCCGGGGTTACCCGACCTGCTCCTCAAAGTGCGCAGACTTTGCTCGCATATCCGCCATTCGCCCGTACACTCCAGCCGTATGCAGAACTATCAGCGTTCTTTGAACCTTCCTCAGCATCGCCTAATCATCGACGTTGCAACAAGGTGGAACTCCACACTGCACATGCTTCAGAGACTGTGCGAACTGAAGCGTGCTGTTATGTATTTGTGGGAGGATACACGGGCAGGCAGTTGGATGGCAGACATGGAGTTGTCAGGTGTGCAGTGGTCGAAGCTACAAGACCTGTGTCAAGTCCTTCAGTGTGTTGAGGAATGCACACGGCTGGTTAGTGCAGACAATGCAATAATAAGCATGAGCATCCCCCTAATGTGTCTGCTGATGCAAAGTTTGACGCACATAAAGGAGCAGGCGTCTGCAGCCGAGGAAGAGGAAAACCTTGATGACAGTCAGCCATTGTCTGGTCAGGGCCGCGTAGAGGACGCGGTAGCGGGCGAAGAGGAGGAGGAGGACGAGGAGGATGATGTGGATGAGTACTTTTTTAATGAGGAAGCTTCTCCTGGGCCAACAGAAATTAGTGGCGTTGCAAGGCTGGGTTCTGTTTTTTTAAGGGAGACAAGTGACGTAGATGTGCCTGTAACTGCCCCTCAAACCAGCACAAACGCAGATTTGACAACTGGAACTTTGGCCCACATGGCGGATTATGCCTTACGTATCCTCAAAAGGGACCCACGCATTATTAAAATGATGAGCGATGACGATTACTGGTTGGCCTGCATCCTTGACCCTCGCTATAAAGGCAAATTGCAAAATATAATGCCACATGAGAACCTAGAACAAATATTAGCAACTAGTGTTGAGCATTCCGATACCGCAAGTATCGGGTATCGGCCGATACTTGCGGTATCGGAATTCCGATACCGGGATTCCGATACTTGCCGCGTATCGGATACCGGAATCGGAAGTTCCCAGATTCAAAATTCACAAATTCAGCCAATGAGAATGATTCCAAGTGTGGGCACATCCTGTTCAGCATGGAGGGCATGAAACTACTGGCATGGCTGTGATTGGCTGCTGAAATGATGTCATGATGCAGTTTAAAAGTCGCTGGCGCCATTTTGCGATCACTCTGCTGTGAATTCAGTTAGTGACAGGACGCTGTTTGCTGACTGAGGGCCAGTTTAGAGATAGCGATTTGCTTCTTTGTGCTTTCCAAAGGCTAATTTAGCAACCGCTGTGTTCACCTACTATTCACCCTGCTTTTGCCTTGTAGCGCTGTTTTCACAGCGATCTGCAAGGTCTGTGTGTGTGTGTGTGTGTGTGTGAGTGCAGCCCACTCTCTAGTCTGAGTGCAGCCACATAGGCCATCCATAGCTGGTTGTATTCAGTTCAGGGAGGGTGGTTCATTGCCTCATACTGTTCTTTTTTTTTTTTTTTTTTTCCAAGTAGTGTAGTCTGCTGCTAATTTTTAACAAAAAATCCTATTAGTGTCTTTCCACCCGTCTCCAGCTAATTTGTGGAAAAACACTACATAGGATAACGTAGAGGAGGGTTTTTGGGCCTTGCAGCGCCGTTTACGGCTGTCTGCACGGTCTCCGTGTGACTGCAGCTCGCCCTGTAGTCTGTGAGCAGCCATAGCCTGGTTGTCTCCAGCTCAGGGTTCTTCACTGCGTCATACCGCAAAATCAATTTTCATTTTGTTTTAAGTAGTGCAGGCTGCTGCACATTTTTTCAAAAAATTCCTATTAGTGTCTTTCCACCCGTCTCCAGCTAATTTGTGGAAAAACACTACATAGGATAACATAGAGGAGGGTTTTTGGGCCTTGCAGCGCCGTTTACGGCTGTCTGCACGGTCTCCGTGTGACTGCAGCTCGCCCTGTAGTCTGTGAGCAGCCATAGCCTGGTTGTCTCCAGCTCAGGGTTCTTCACTGCGTCATACCGCAAAATCAATTTTCATTTTGTTTTAAGTAGTGCAGGCTGCTGCACATTTTTTCAAAAAATTCCTATTAGTGTCTTTCCACCCGTCTCCAGCTAATTTGTGGAAAAACACTACATAGGATAACGTAGAGGAGGGTTTTTGGGCCTTGCAGCGCCGTTTACGGCTGTCTGCACGGTCTCCGTGTGACTGCAGCTCGCCCTGTAGTCTGTGAGCAGCCATAGCCTGGTTGTCTCCAGCTCAGGGTTCTTCACTGCGTCATACCGCAAAATCAATTTTCATTTTGTTTTAAGTAGTGCAGGCTGCTGCACATTTTTTCAAAAAATTCCTATTAGTGTCTTTCCACCCGTCTCCAGCTAACTTGTGGAAAAACACTACATAGGATAACGTAGAGGAGGGTTTTTGGGCCTTGCAGCGCCGTTTACGGCTGTCTGCACGGTCTCCGTGTGACTGCAGCTCTATCCGTTGTCAGTTCAGCCCCCAAAAAATAAATAAATAATAAAGTTCACCAAACACACCAGTGACACCACTTTACATTTGTGTAGGCCACATTAGCTCATATTAAAGTCTAGTCCACACTTTAGAAAATTAGTGTTTCTTATACCTGTTAGGAGGAGTTGTTCAGGAATAAGCACACAAAGCCGTTAGTACTTTTCTGCTTATCTTTATCAGTCACCCAAGATGAAGAAGGCAGTGAGTAAGGCACGTGGGCGTGGGCGTGGGCGCGGAGCAGGGAGGGGACGTGGGGATTCTGTGCCTGCTGCGGGCACCGGTGACTCATCAGCACCCACTTTCACAAGGGAACAGTCATTCATGCGCCGCTGTGTGGCAGAGCGCCGTACACCGCTGCTGCGTGAAGAACAAATTGAAGCCGTTGTCGGATGGATGGCAGCTAATGCATCAACTTCAATTAGTGCCACATCCTCTCAGACACAGAGCACTGGAGAGCAGCCATCTGTCTCTTCACCACCTGCCAAATTGCCCAGGCAGACAGAGAGCCCAGGACAGGAGCCGTCTCTACTTCTGTTCTCTGAATCTCTTGGCTTGGAAACAGGGGGCCAGCCAAGCAGCATTGGAGAAATGGAAGAAGAGGCAGGGTGCAGTGATGCCCAACAGCTTTTTCTCTCTTCCTCTGAAGAGGCGGGTGGGCCAGTGGCTCCGTTCACCACATCGCAGGCCGCATCAGCTGATGATGACACTCAGGTGCCACTTACTGGTGCGTGCTCTGCTGCTGAGACTACCCAGGAGGAGCAGTTGGGGGCAGAGGGTAGTGTAGATGATGAGGTCCTTGACCCATCTTGGCGTGAGGGACAGGAAGGTGGTGGGAGCAGCTCTGAGGAAGAGATTCCCCGTACGGCCCAAAGAGGGAGAGGGAGGGGGAAGACTGCGGATCCTGCAGCCTCCGCTTTGGCACCCGTTAGGAGCATGTCTCTTCCAAAAGCCAAAAAGGGCGCTCCCCAGACTTGCAGTGCCTGGTCCTTTTTTGACACAGTTGCAGATGACATTTGCTATGTCAAATGCAAGGTGTGTCATTACAAAGTCAAAAGAGGGAAAAATGTCAGCAACCTCAATACCTCCAACATGTGGAAACATGTGCGCACCAGGCACCCGGCGGAGTTAGAAAAACACACTGAAGAGCTAGGCCAACCAACAGCGGCAGCTACCACCTCTTCAGCTCGTGTTGCCTCTTCCTCCAGCTCACACGCAGCTGGTTCGGCTTCCTCCCAGGATCGCCGTGGAAGAACCTCTGGCCCTGTTGTCCAGAGACCCGCTGTAATTCCACCCGCAGCACCACTTTCCCAGTCATCCACACACTCCCAGCCCAGTCTACAGCCATCGGTAGTACAGGCATGGGAGAAAAGGCGGCCTTTCTCGTCAAACCACCCACGAGCACAGGCTCTGACTGCAGGCATTGCCAAACTTCTGTCACTGGAAATGCTGTCATTCAGGCTGGTGGAGACTGACAGCTTCCGTGACTTGATGTCATTGGCAGTCCCACAGTACAATGTGCCCAGCCGCTTTTACTTCAGCAGGCAAGCCGTCCCTGCCCTGCACAAGCATGTGGAGGGACACATAAAACACGCGCTACTGAACGCCGTCAGTAGCAAGGTCCACCTCACCACCGATGCGTGGACCAGTCAACATGGAAAGGGGCGATACCTTTCCCTCACTGCCCATTGGGTTAATGTCGTTGAGCCGGGTACAGACCGTGCGAGTGGCGCAGGACGTGTCCTGCCCACTCCAAGGATTGCAGGAATCCATTCTGTACGCATTGACTCCTCCTCCTACACCAGTTCCTCAGAATCATCGCTGCAGGAGCCGTCACAGTCCACCTCCACATGGACCCGTGATGAACGTGTACCTGTTACGACCGACATGAGCACAGCCGTGGCCAAACATCAACAGGCCGTCTTGAAATTAATTTATTTTGGGGAATCGAAGCCACACAGCGCAGGAGCTCTGGAATGCCATCAAGCAGGAGAGCGATGTGTGGTTTGTGCCAGCGAATCTCCAGCCAGGCATGGTAGTGTGTGATAATGGCCGAAATCTGGTGGCAGCTCTGGGCCTCGGCAACCTCACTCACATCCCATGTCTGGCACATGTGCTCAATTTGGTCGTGCAGAGTTTTCTGAGGGACTATCCGGATCTTGATGCACTGCTGCACAAGGTCCGCCTAGAGTGTGCTCACTTGCGGCGTTCCAGCACGGCAAAAGCGCGCATTGCGGCTCTGCAGCGCCGACACCGCCTGCCGGAACATCGCATCATATGTGACCTACCTACCAGGTGGAATTCCACGTTACATATGTTGGAGCGGTTGTGTGAGCAGCAGCAAGCTGTAATGGAGTACCAGCTGCTTCAGGCGCAAAGAAGTCGCACTCAGCGCCGTACAGACTTCACAACCACAGAGTGGGCCATTATGAATGACGTCTGCCAGGTTTTGCGTCCCTTTGATTATTCCACGTGGATGGCGAGTGCAGATGATGCACTAGTCAGCATGACTGTCCCCCTTATCTGCCTGCTTGAAAAATCACTGCAAGCGCTAAGGGATGATGTTGTGGAAGAGGTGGAGGATGAGGATTCAGCATTTCCATCATCTTCTGGACAGTCAGCGCCACGTGGTTCCTCACAAACGCGTAGGCAGGGGACAGTTTGTGAGGAGGATGAGGAGGAGTCAATGGAGGAGGAAGACATCCGTCCAGAGGAGGGAGGTACACAATTGTCCAGTACTCAGTGTGTACAGCGAGGGTGGGGTGATGACGAGCGGGCAGAGATCACGCCTCCAGCAGGGGACAGCGTTTCTTGGGCAGTTGGCAGTCTGCAGCACATGGTGGATTACATGCTGCAGTGCCTGAGAAACGACCGCCGCATCGCCCACATTCTCAACATGTCTGATTATTGGGTGTTCACCCTCCTCGATCCTCGCTACCGGGACAATGTAGAAAGCCTCATCACACCGTTGAACCGGGAGCGAAAAATGCGGGAGTACCAAGACACACTGGTGAATTCCATCATCTTCTCCATTCCAACTGAGAGAAGTGCTGCTAGTGCATTCCAAAGCAGCTCAGTGCGTCCAGGCAGTGGTGGAGGCTCTGCACAAAGAGGGAGCAGAAGCAGTGCCTCTGCCCAAGGCAAGACCAGTATGGCCCAACTGTGGCACAGTTTTCTGCGCCCGCCACAAAAGTCTACACCATCACAGACGGCTCCAGTCAGCAGGAGGCAACGGTTCCGTCAGATGGTGACAGACTACATGTCTTGCCCTCTTGCTGTACTCCCAGACGGCTCTTCCCCTTTCAAGTTTTGGATCTCAAAGCTGGATACATGGCCAGAGCTAAGCCAGTATGCATTGGAGGTGCTGTCTTGCCCTGCGGCCAGTGTATTATCGGAACGTGTCTTTAGTGCTGCAGGTGGTGTACTAACTGACCGTCGCATGCGACTATTCTCCGATAACGTTGACCGGCTTACTTTCCTGAAAATGAACAAGGCCTGGATCTCGCAGGAATTTGCCACTCCTCTTCCTGATTAAATAATTAGGTGACTGTCTACAGTATCCAGGTCTCCTGTTGTGTTCATCTTTCTACCACCTGAACTTAAATTCCTGGGCTCCAACACCGCCAGTTGAGGCTCAGAAGTGCCGTCTGCACAGTCAAAACATACGACCCAGTGTTATTGGGTTTCAGTAACGTCAGCTGATCCCCAGCTGTGTAGCCGGCAATGTGTCCTGCGACCGCCACGCTGACACAACAACTGAAATGTAAGGGAACCTGTCCCCCCCCCCCCAAGGCGTTTGTTACTGAAAGAGCCACCTTGTACAGCAGTAATGCTGCACAAGGAAAAGGTAGCTATTTTTGTTGAGCTCCTTGCACACGCAGAACTTAACACTTATAAAATGTGTCCACTGATACCGTAAAACCGTCCCGGAGGTGGGACTTTCCTTCGTAATATGACGCAGCACAGCCGTCATTCCTACCCCCTTGGCGCCGTGCCCCGGCTCCTCAGCGTTGTTTGATTCCGTCCCGGAGCCTGCGCTGTTATGTTATCCCTTGGCCAGGCACACTTAGCGCTGCCCGTCTTCTGACATCATTTGGTGTCAGGATGGCTGCGCCTGTGCGGCCGCGCTGGCCGAGAGCCTGCCTCGCAGTGTCTTCTGATTTAATCCCACTGGGGGCCTGAGATCCATGGACATGCGCAGTGCATATCTGAACCTCCACCTCTCACTCATCTCCCTGCGGCTTCTTCAGACTGTGCGGTGTCAGCTGGTCCCTAATAGCATGCCACGGCCGTGACACCGCACAGTCTGAAGAAGCCGTAGGGAGGGGAGTGAGAGGCGAGGATATGCACTGCGCATGGCCACGGATCCCAGGCCCGCGGTGGGATTACATTAGACGACACTGCGAGGAGGGCTCTCGGCCAGCGCGGCCGCACAGGCGCAGCCAGCCTGACACCAAATGATGTCAGAAGATGGGCAGCGCTAAGTGTGCCTGGCCAAGGGATAACATAACAGCGCAGGCTCCGGGACGGAATCAAACAACGCTGAGGAGGCGGCGCACTGCGCCAAGGAGGTAGGAATGACGGCTGTGCTGCGTCATATTATGAAGGAAAGTCCCACCTCCGGGACGGTCTCACGGTATCAGGGGACACATTTTATAAGTGTTTAGTTCTGTGTTTGCAAGGAGCATCATGAAAAGAGCCACCTTTTCCTTTTGCATCTTTTTTGCTGCACAAGCTGGCTCTTTCAGCTAGAAACGCCTTGGGGGGGGGTTAAAGGTTCCCTTTCGACTTTCTCCAATCAGGCTTCGGCCTACATTGTGTTCCTCTGCTTCTCCTCCTGTCCCTGGGCTCCAACACCGCTAGTTGTTGCCTGGTAGTGCTGTACGCACAGTCAACAGTCCCTCCTCTGTTATTGGGGTTCAGTAACGTCAGCTGTTCCCCTGCTGTGTGTGTGGCAATCCCTCCTATCTACTCCACCTCCACCTCCTCCTCCTGTCCCTGGGCTCCAACACCGCTAGTTGCCGTCCGGTAGTGCTGTACGCACAGTCAACAGTCCCTCCTCTGTTATTGGGGTTCAGTAACATCAGCTGTTCCCCTGCTGTGTGTGTGGCAATCCCTCCTATCTCCTCCACCTCCACCTCCCCCTCCTTTCCCTGGGCTTCAAAACCGCTAGTTGTTGCCTGGTAGTGCTGTATGCACAGTCAACAGTCCCTCCTCTGTTATTGGGGTTCAGTAACGTCAGCTGTTCCCCTGCTGTGTGTGTGGCAATCCCTCCTATCTCCTCCACCTCCACCTCCCCCTCCTTTCCCTGGGCTTCAACACCACTAGTTGTTGCCTGGTAGTGCTGTACGCACAGTCCCAACAGTCCCTCCTCTGTTATTGGGGTTCAGTAACGTCAGCTGTTCCCCTGCTGTGTGTGTGGCAATCCCTCCTATCTCCTCCACCTCCACCTCCCCCTCCTGTCCCTGGGCTCCAACACCGCTAGTTGTTGCCTGGTAGTGCTGTACGCACAGTCAACAGTCCCTCCTCTGTTATTGGGGTTCAGTAACGTCAGCTGTTCCCCTGCTGTGTGTGTGGCAATCCCTCCTATCTCCTCCACCTCCACCTCCCCCTCCTTTCCCTGGGCTTCAAAACCGCTAGTTGTTGCCTGGTAGTGCTGTACGCACAGTCCCAACAGTCCCTCCTCTGTTATTGGGGTTCAGTAACGTCAGCTGTTCCCCTGCTGTGTGTGTGGCAATCCCTCCTATCTCCTCCACCTCCACCTCCCCCTCCTGTCCCTGGGCTCCAACACCGCTAGTTGTTGCCTGGTAGTGCTGTACGCACAGTCAACAGTCCCTCCTCTGTTATTGGGGTTCAGTAACGTCAGCTGTTCCCCTGCTGTGTGTGTGGCAATCCCTCCTATCTCCTCCACCTCCACCTCCCCCTCCTTTCCCTGGGCTTCAAAACCGCTAGTTGTTGCCTGGTAGTGCTGTACGCACAGTCCCAACAGTCCCTCCTCTGTTATTGGGGTTCAGTAACGTCAGCTGTTCCCCTGCTGTGTGTGTGGCAATCCCTCCTATCTCCTCCACCTCCACCTCCCCCTCCTGTCCCTGGGCTCCAACACCGCTAGTTGTTGCCTGGTAGTGCTGTACGCACAGTCAACAGTCCCTCCTCTGTTATTGGGGTTCAGTAACGTCAGCTGTTCCCCTGCTGTGTGTGTGGCAATCCCTCCTATCTCCTCCACCTCCACCTCCCCCTCCTTTCCCTGGGCTTCAACACCGCTAGTTGTTGCCTGGTAGTGCTGTACGCACAGTCCCAACAGTCCCTCCTCTGTTATTGGGGTTCAGTAACGTCAGCTGTTCCCCTGCTGTGTGTGTGGCAATCCCTCCTATCTCCTCCACCTCCACCTCCCCCTCCTGTCCCTGGGCTCCAACACCGCTAGTTGTTGCCTGGTAGTGCTGTACGCACAGTCAACAGTCCCTCCTCTGTTATTGGGGTTCAGTAACGTCAGCTGTTCCCCTGCTGTGTGTATGGCAATCCCTCCTATCTCCTCCACCTCCACCTCCCCCTCCTGTCCCTGGGCTCCAACACCGCTAGTTGTTGCCTGGTAGTGCTGTACGCACAGTCAACAGTCCCTCCTCTGTTATTGGGGTTCAGTAACGTCAGCTGTTCCCCTGCTGTGTGTGTGGCAATCCCTCCTATCTCCTCCACCTCCACCTCCCCCTCCTTTCCCTGGGCTTCAACACCGCTAGTTGTTGCCTGGTAGTGCTGTACGCACAGTCCCAACAGTCCCTCCTCTGTTATTGGGGTTCAGTAACGTCAGCTGTTCCCCTGCTGTGTGTGTGGCAATCCCTCCTATCTCCTCCACCTCCACCTCCCCCTCCTGTCCCTGGGCTCCAACACCGCTAGTTGTTGCCTGGTAGTGCTGTACGCACAGTCAACAGTCCCTCCTCTTTTATTGGGGTTCAGTAACGTCAGCTGTTCCCCTGCTGTGTGTGTGGCAATCCCTCCTATCTCCTCCACCTCCACCTCCCCCTCCTTTCCCTGGGCTTCAACACCGCTAGTTGTTGCCTCGTAGTGCTGTACGCACAGTCCCAACAGTCCCTCCTCTGTTATTGGGGTTCAGTAACGTCAGCTGTTCCCCTGCTGTGTGTGTGGCAATCCCTCCTATCTCCTCCACCTCCACCTCCACCTCCCCCTCCTGTCCCTGGGCTCCAACACCGCTAGTTGTTGCCTGGTAGTGCTGTACGCACAGTCAACAGTCCCTCCTCTGTTATTGGGGTTCAGTAACGTCAGCTGTTCCCCTGCTGTGTGTGTGGCAATCCCTCCTATCTCCTCCACCTCCACCTCCCCCTCCTGTCCCTGGGCTCCAACACCGCTAGTTGCCGTCCAGAAGTGCTGTCCGCACAGAGCCAAACACCTCGCCAATGTGTTAGTGGGGTTCAGCACCGCCAGCTGTTCCCCTGCTGTGTATACGGCAACGTGTACTGCAACCGCCACGCAGGCACAACAAGTTAAATTTAAGGGAACCTGTCCCCCCCCCCCAGGCGTTTGTTACTGAAGGAGCCACCTTGTGCAGCAGTAATGATGCAAAGGGAAAAAGTGCCTCTTTTCGTGGTGCTCCTTGCACATGCTGAACCTAACACTTATGAAAAGTGTCCCCTCCTACCGTGATACCGTCCGGTTGGTGGAACTTTCCTTTGTGATGTGATGCAGCACAGCCGTCATTCTTACCCCCTTGGCGCCGTGTGCCGCCTCCTCAGCGTTGTTTGAATCAGTCCCGTAGCCTGCGCTGTTAGGTTAGCCCTTGGCCATGCACACATTTTGTGCTGCCCGTCTTCTGACATCATTTGGTGTCAGGCTGGCTGCGCCTGTGCGGCCGCACTGGCCGAGATCCCGCCTCGTACTGTCTTCTGATTTAATCCCACTGGGGGCCTGAGATCCATGGACATGCGCAGTGCATATCTGAACCTCCACCTCTCACTCATCTCCCTATGGCTTCTTCAAACTGTGCAGTGTCAGCTGGTCCCTAATAGCATGCCACGGCCGTGACACCGCACAGTCTGAAGAAGCCGTAGGGAGGGGAGTGAGAGGCGAGGATATGCACTGCGCATGGCCACGGATCCCAGGCCCGCGGTGGGATTACATTAGACGACACTGCGAGGCGGGATCTCGGCCAGCGCAGCCGCACAGGCGCAGCCAGTCTGACACCAAATGATGTCAGAACACGGGCAGCACAAAATGTGTGCATGGCCAAGGGCTAACCTAACAGCGCAGGCTACGGGACTGATTCAAACAACGCTGAGGAGGCGGCGCACGGCGCCAAGGGGGTAAGAATGACGGCTGTGCTGCGTCACATCACAAAGGAAAGTTCCACCAACCGGACGGTATCACGGTAGGAGGGGACACTTTTCATAAGTGTTAGGTTCAGCATGTGCAAGGACCATAATTAAAAGAGCTAAGTTTACCTTTTCCAGCATTAGTGCTGTACACGATGGCTCTTTCAGCTACAAACGCCTGGGGGGGGGTTAAAGTTTCCCTTTCAACTTGCTCCAGTGCAGGCTTCGGCCTACACTCTGCTCCCTCTCCTCCTCCTGCTGACCCTGGGCTCTAACACCGCCAGTTGGGGCCCAGATGTGCTAGCTGCACAGAGCCAAACACCAGCCAATGTGTCAGTGGGGTTCAGCACCGCCAGCTGTTCCCCTGCTGTGTAGCCGGCAACGTGTCCTGCAACAGCCACGCAGGCACAAGAACTGAAATTGAAGGCAACCTGTCCCCCCTCCCCCAGGCGTTTTTACATTTTACAGCCACCTTGTACGACAGTAATGCTGCATGTGTGCAAGGTGGCTCAGAAACTTATTCTCCTTGCCCATGTTGAAGTGAACACGTCTAAAAATGAGTCCTCTGCAACCATTAAAACGTCCCTCAGGTGTGATTTTCCTTTGTATTGACACGCAACAAGCTCCTTGGTAGCGCTGCCCGTCTTCTGGCATCATTGTTTGGCTGCCTGCGACTCTGCGGCCGCCTTGCCCCACACAACGCCACTCGGTGTCTTATTTATTGGGACTGCGAGGGTGTGATTGATGGGCATGAACGGTGCATTTCTTCGCCTGTCCCTCATCTCCTTCCGCCTTCTTCTGACTGTGCGGCTTCATGGCAGTGGCATGCGATAAGGGATCAGCTGATGCCGCATAGTCTGAAGCGGGTGTAAGAACCCAAGCGAGAGGCGAACATATGTACTGCGCAAGGCCATGAATCCCAGCCCCACAGTGTTTTAACAATGTTAAGACACTGGGGGGCTGGGATTCATGGTCATCGCAAACCGCAACGGCCGACATAACATGATGTCAGAGGATGGGCAGCGCTAACAGCGCAAGGCCAAGGGATAACACAAAAGCGCAGACTCCTGTGCAACAAATAACGATGCTCAGGAGGCCGCGCAAAGCACCAAGGTGGCATTTTTGCCAGCTGTACTGCGTCTCTTTACGAAGGGAACTCACGCCTCAAAATCAGTTTGACTGTGTAAGGGCCTAAATGTTATATGTGTTCCTTTCAGCGTGTGCAAGGAGAAACATTAAAAGAGCAACCTTTGACTTGTGCAGCATTACTGCTGCATAAGCTGTGGCTCTTCTACTTTCTAACCCCTGAGGGGGGGTTAAAGGTTACCTTTGAAATTGGTTCAATTAGGCTTCGGCCTACACTCTGCTCCCCCTGCAGAGCCCGGGCTCCAACACCGCCAGTTGGGGCCCGGTACTGCTAGCTGCACAGAGAAAAACACCAGCCAATGTGTCAGTGGGGTTCAGCACCGCCAGCTGTTCCCCTGCTGTGCAGCCGGCAACGTGTCCTGCAACAGCCACGCAGGCACAACAGACCCAAAGCTGCCGCCAGTGCAGGCTTCGGCCTACACTCTGCTCCCTCTCCTCCTCCTGCTGACTCTGGGCTCTAACACCGCCAGTTGGGGCCCGGTACTGCTAGCTGCACAGAGCCAAACACCAGCCAATGTGTCAGTGGGGTTCAGCACCGCCAGCTGTTCCCCTGCTGTGTAGCCGGCAACGTGTCCTGCGACCGCCACGCAGACACAAGAACTGAAATTGAAGGGAACCTGTCCCTCCTCCCCCAGGCGTTTGTATGTTTTACAGCCACCTTGTACAGCGGTAATGCTGCATGTGTGCAAGGTGGCTCATAAACATATTCTCCTCGCACATGTGGAACTGAAAACACGTCTAAAATGTGTCCTCTGTGTGACCATTTAACCGTCCCGGAGGTGTGACTTTCCTTTGTAATGACACGCTGCAACCCCCTTGGTAGCGCTGCCCGTCTTCTGGCATCATTGTTTGGCTGCCTGCGCCTCTGCGGCCGCCCTGACCCACACAACGCCCCTCGGTGTCTTATTTATTGGGACTGCGAGGGTGTGATTGATGGGCATGAGCAGTGCATCAGTTCGCCTGTCCCTCATCTCCTTCCGCTTTCTTCTGACTGTGCGGCTTCATGGCCGTGGCATGCGATAAGGGATCAGCTGACGCCGCACAGTCTGAAGCGGGTGTAAGGACCCGAGTGTGAGAGGCGAACATATGTGCTGCGCCAGGCCATGAATCCCAGCCCCGCAGTGTTTTAACAATGTTAAGACACTGCGGGGCTGGGATTCATGGTCATCGCGAACCGCACCGGCCGACATTAAATGATGCCAGAAGATGGGCAGCGCTAACAGCGCTAGGCCAGGGGATAACACGACAGCGCAGACTCCTGTACAGCAAATAACAACGCTCAGGAGGCTGCACCCAGCACCAAGGTGGGATTCTTGACATCTGTGCTGCGTCTCATTACGAAGGGAACTCGCGCCTCCAACCCAGTTTGACTGTGTAAAGGGCTAAATGTTATACGTGTTTCATTCAGCGTGTGCAAGGAGAAACATTAAAAGAGCAACCTTTGACTTGTGCAGCACTACTGCTGCATAAGCTGTGGCTCTTCTACTTTCTAACCCCTGAAGGGGGGTTAAAGGTTACCTTTGAAATTGGTTCAATTAGGCTTCGGCCTACACTCTGCTCCCCCTGCAGAGCCCGGGCTCCAACACCACCAGTTGGGGCCCGGTACTGCTAGCTGCACAGAGAAAAACACCAGCCAATGTGTCAGTGGGGTTCAGCACCGCCAGCTGTTCCCCTGCTGTGCAGCCGGCAACGTGTCCTGCAACAGCCACGCAGGCACAACAGACCCAAAGCTGCCGCCAGTGCAGGCTTCGGCCTACACTCTGCTCCCTCTCCTCCTCCTGCTGACTCTGGGCTCTAACACCGCCAGTTGGGGCCCGGTACTGCTAGCTGCACAGAGCCAAACACCAGCCAATGTGTCAGTGGGGTTCAGCACCGCCAGCTGTTCCCCTGCTGTGTAGCCGGCAACGTGTCCTGCGACCGCCACGCAGACACAAGAACTGAAATTGAAGGGAACCTGTCCCCCCTCCCCCAGGCGTTTTTACATTTTACAGCCACCTTGTACGACAGTAATGCTGCATGTGTGCAAGGTGGCTCAGAAACTTATTCTCCTTGCCCATGTTGAAGTGAACACGTCTAAAAATGAGTCCTCTGCAACCATTAAAACGTCCCTCAGGTGTGATTTTTCTTTGTATTGACACGCAACAAGCTCCTTGGTAGCGCTGCCTGTCTTCTGGCATCATTGTTTGGCTGCCTGCGCCTCTGCAGCCGCCTTGCCCCACACAACGCCCCTCGGTGTCTTATTTATTGGGACTGCGAGGGTGTGATTGATGGGCATGAGCAGTGCATCAGTTCGCCTGTCCCTCATCTCCTTCCGCCTTCTTCTGACTGTGCGGCGTCATGGCCGTGGCATGCGATAAGGGATCAGCTGACGCCGCACAGTCTGAAGCGGGTGTAAGGACCCGAGTGTGAGAGGCGAACATATGTGCTGCGCCAGGCCATGAATCCCAGCCCCGCAGTGTTTTAACAATGTTAAGACACTGCGGGGCTGGGATTCATGGTCATCGCGAACCGCACTGGCCGACATTAAATGATGCCAGAAGATGGGCAGCGCTAACAGCACTAGGCCAGGGGATAACACGACAGCGCAGACTCCTGTACAGAAAATAACAACGCTCAGGAGGCTGCACCCAGCACCAAGGTGGGATTCTTGACATCTGTGCTGCGTCTCATTACGAAGGGAACTCGCGCCTCCAACCCAGTTTGACTGTGTAAAGGGCTAAATGTTATACGTGTTTCATTCAGCGTGTGCAAGGAGAAACATTAAAAGAGCAACCTTTGACTTGTGCAGCACTACTGCTGCATAAGCTGTGGCTCTTCTACTTTCTAACCCCTGAAGGGGGGTTAAAGGTTACCTTTGAAATTGGTTCAATTAGGCTTCGGCCTACACTCTGCTCCCCCTGCAGAGCCCGGGCTCCAACACCGCCAGTTGGGGCCCGGTACTGCTAGCTGCACAGAGAAAAACACCAGCCAATGTGTCAGTGGGGTTCAGCACCGCCAGCTGTTCCCCTGCTGTGCAGTCGGCAACGTGTCCTGCAACAGCCACGCAGGCACAACAGACCCAAAGCTGCCGCCAGTGCAGGCTTCGGCCTACACTCTGCTCCCTCTCCTCCTCCTGCTGACTCTGGGCTCTAACACCGCCAGTTGGGGCCCGGTACTGCTAGCTGCACAGAGCCAAACACCAGCCAATGTGTCAGTGGGGTTCAGCACCGCCAGCTGTTCCCCTGCTGTGTAGCCGGCAACGTGTCCTGCGACCGCCACGCAGACACAAGAACTGAAATTGAAGGGAACCTGTCCCCCCTCCCCCAGGCGTTTGTATGTTTTACAGCCACCTTGTACAGCGGTAATGCTGCATGTGTGCAAGGTGGCTCATAAACATATTCTCCTCGCACATGTGGAACTGAAAACACGTCTAAAATGTGTCCTCTGTGTGACCATTTAACCGTCCCGGAGGTGTGACTTTCCTTTGTAATGACACGCTGCAACCCCCTTGGTAGCGCTGCCCGTCTTCTGGCATCATTGTTTGGCTGCCTGCGCCTCTGCGGCCGCCCTGACCCACACAACGCCCCTCGGTGTCTTATTTATTGGGACTGCGAGGGTGTGATTGATGGGCATGAGCAGTGCATCAGTTCGCCTGTCCCTCATCTCCTTCCGCCTTCTTCTGACTGTGCGGCTTCATGGCCATGGCATGCGATAAGGGATCAGCTGACGCCGCACAGTCTGAAGCGGGTGTAAGGACCCGAGTGTGAGAGGCGAACATATGTGCTGCGCCAGGCCATGAATCCCAGCCCCGCAGTGTTTTAACAATGTTAAGACACTGCGGGGCTGGGATTCATGGTCATCGCGAACCGCACCGGCCGACATTAAATGATGCCAGAAGATGGGCAGCGCTAACAGCGCTAGGCCAGGGGATAACACTACAGTGCAGACTCCTGTACAGCAAATAACAACGCTCAGGAGGCTGCACCCAGCACCAAGGTGGGATTCTTGACATCTGTGCTGCGTCTCATTACGAAGGGAACTCGCGCCTCCAACCCAGTTTGACTGTGTAAAGGGCTAAATGTTATACGTGTTTCATTCAGCGTGTGCAAGGAGAAACATTAAAAGAGCAACCTTTGACTTGTGCAGCACTACTGCTGCATAAGCTGTGGCTCTTCTACTTTCTAACCCCTGAGGGGGGGTTAAAGGTTACCTTTGAAATTGGTTCAATTAGGCTTCGGCCTACACTCTGCTCCCCCTGCAGAGCCCGGGCTCCAACACCACCAGTTGGGGCCTGGTACTGCTAGCTGCAAAGAGAAAAACACCAGCCAATGTGTCAGTGGGGTTCAGCACCGCCAGCTGTTCCCCTGCTGTGCAGCCGGCAACGTGTCCTGCAACAGCCACGCAGGCACAACAGACCCAAAGCTGCCGCCAGTGCAGGCTTCAGCCTACACTCTGCTCCCTCTCCTCCTCCTGCTGACCCTTTGCTCCAACACTGCTAGTTGGGGCTCTAGGAAGACACGCTTGAATAGGTCCCCATCCTGGTTCCAGCACCGTCAGCTGGTTTCGGGCAGAGCCTTTGGCTTAGGTGCCTCCCTCTGGGTATCCGAGTTCCACCAACGTCAGGTGGTCCTTGGTAGTGCTTTCAGGCACGGGTACCTCCTGCTTAGTAACCGGGTTCCAGTAACGTCAGCTGGTCCTCGGTAGTTCCATTGGCTCTTGGACCTTCGGGTAGCCATCCGACTTCCAGTTACATCAGCTGGTTCTCGGCATTTTCTCAGCCTTCTTGTATCTTCTGCTACATTTCCAAGTTCAAGAGACTAAACACGATGACCCGGAAGACCACCCCTAAGATGACGACGACACCAGAGACGACAACCACCGTGATGACGACGACCCTGGAGACGATGACCCTGAAGACCACCCCGATGACGACGACCCCGGAGACGACGACCCTGAAGACCACCCCGATGACGACGACCCCGGAGACGACGACCCTGGAGACGACGACGACCTGGAAGACCGAGAAGCAGAAGAACAAGAGGCTGCAGAACAAAGAGCAGAAGAACATTAAGCATAAGACTAAATATCAGAGCAAAAGATATTATCTAAATTATAAGCAGAAGAAGACTAAGCAGTGTATGGGGGTGAGTCCGTTCCTCCTCGTGGTGCCCCTGGATAAAGCCTGATGCTGCAGGCCAAACTGAACGCGGACAAATGTAACTGTTTTGTGACAGGCAGAACGGAAGGTGTAATCTTCAAACTTTTATAGATAACAACTACGGAAATGCCTGTCACAAATAAGAATATGATGAAGAAGTAGAATATGAAGAAGATAATAGTAAAATAAAAAGAATATGAACAATGTAACAAAAAAAATAATAGGTAGAAGATGAAGAAGAAGATGAATAAGGTGAAGAAGTTGATGTCAAAGAAGCTGATGATGAGGATAATGAAGAAGAAAGTGTGGGAGAAGTAAAAAAGAAGGTGAAGGGCGTGGAAGTAGTGAAACATCAATATCTGACAAAATAAAAAAAAAATTAACATAGTCAAAATCTTTCTAACGCCGAACGTCATAAAAAACAAAACAAAATCCTGCTATTCTATTAGATTGGGCTAAACCTCTGTGCCTTTAATGTCTCCGCCACGTCCCCCAATACATCCTACATTATTCTTAGTTGTTTTCCTTCATGTAGAATGAACCTACAAGTTTATAAAGGGTTTATTTTAATTCCGATATTTTCGTCCCATTGACTTGCATTGGGATCGGGTATCGGTATCGGATTAGATCCGATACTTTGACGGTATCGGACGATACTTTCCGATACCGATACTTTCCGATATCGGAAGGTATCGCTCAACACTATTAGCAACCAAACAAGCAACTCTTGTAGACCGTTTGATTCAGGCATTCCCAGCACACAGCGCCGGTGATGGTTCTCACACGAGCTGCAGGGGGCTACAGGGCAGAGGTGTTAGAGGTGCACAAATCAGAAGTGGCGTTGGACAGAGGGGTTTTCTGACCAGGTTGTGGAGTGATTTCGCAATGACCGCAGACAGGACAGGTACTGCAGCATCTATTCAAAGTGACAGGAGACAACATTTGTCCAGTATGGTTACTAACTATTTTTCATCCCTTATCGATGTTCTCCCTCAACCGTCATTCCCATTTGATTACTGGGCATCCAAATTAGACACCTGGCCTGAATTGGCAGAATATGCATTGCAGGAGCTTGCTTGCCCAGCAGCTAGTGTGCCATCAGAAAGAGTATTCAGTGCTGCTGGTTCAATATTAACCGAAAAAAGGACTCGTCTGGCTACCCAAAATGTGGATGATCTCACCTTCATTAAAATGAACCACTCCTGGATTTCAAATTATTTTGCCCCACCTTTCCCGGCTGACACCTAGCTTTCCTATAAAAAGGTCTTGCTTGTGGACTGGTCTTACTGAGTGTTCCAATCTCTTAATTTGCAGCAGCTGTTTGTCCAGCATACGACATGTTTACACCTCCCACAATGGGAAAATTCCCCCCACGGGGCCGTGGTCTCGCCACTTGGCGCAAGCACCCGTTACAGTGCTGTTTGTCTGAAGAGGTGGGTGTGCCCGCTTTTGGTTGACGGCACTGCCACTGGGTCCCTCATAGTACAATGAAGTGTCTCTGGCGGTGGTGGTGCGCACCCAACGTCAGACACACCGTTGTAACATGAGGGGCCCTGGGACGGTACCGCCGGCCACAAGAGAGTTCCCCCCCCCCAGCTCAAACTGTGCTCTACCACGTGCAAAATTATCTCTGAAAGCTCCACCAATGTTTAGTCTATGCACTGACATCATTCAATGCCTGGCACTGACAATACCAATTTGTTGACATCTATGATGCTAGTTAAAGTAGTCTGGGTCAGTGTCCTATATTGACACCAGTAAATACTTACTGCCAAATTACTTTGTCAGAAACTCAGCAGATGAGCCCACCCCTGTACCTAAGTATGCCACACTTTTTTTTTTGTTGTTTTGCGAGACATAAACATCTATTTATTTTTTGTGAGTACTAACTGTGTCAGACACTCCTTGCAATCCTCCTCCGCTGACCATAATGCTGCCTGTGTATCCATGTAACCGATTTAAAACTGCCATGAGCCTAATTTTTGTTATTTTAGGCCTTCGTTAGCCTGTCTGCGGGCCTTCATTAGCCTGTCTGCGGGCCTTCATTAGCCTGTCTGCGGTCCCTCCTTGCAATACTCCTCCTCTGACCACAATGCTGCCTGTGTATCCATGTAACCGATTTAAAACTGCCTTGAGACTAATTTTTGTTATTTTAGGCCTTCATTAGCCTGTCTGCGGTCCCTCCTTGCAATACTCCTCCACTGACCACAATGCTGCCTGCGTATCCATGTAACCGATTTAAAACTGCCATGAGACTAATTTTTGTTATTTTAGGCCTTCATTAGCCTGTCTGCTGTCCCTCCTTGCAATACTCCTCCACTGACCACAATGCTGCCTGTGTATCCATGTAACGATTTAAAACTGCCTTGAGACTAATTTTTGTTATTTTAGGCCTTCATTAGCCTGTCTGCGGGCCTTCATTAGCCTGTCTGCGGTCCCTCCTTGCAATACTCCTCCACTGACCACAATGCTGCCTGTGTATCCATGTAACCGATTTAAAACTACCTTGAGACAAATTTTTGTTATTTTAGGCCTTCATTAGCCTGTCTGCGGTCCCTCCTTGCAATACTCCTCCACTGACCACAATGCTGCCTGTGTATCCATGTAACCGATATAAAACTGCCTTGAGACTAATTTTTGTTATTTTAGGCCTTCATTAGCCTGTCTGCTGTCCCTCCTTGCAATACTCCTCCACTGACCACAATGCTGCCTGTGTATCCATGTAACCGATTTAAAACTGCCATGAGCCTAATTGTTGTTATTTTAGGCCTTCGTTAGCCTGTCTGCGGGCCTTCATTAGCCTGTCTGCGGTCCCTCCTTGCAATACTCCTCCACTGACCACAATGCTGCCTGTGTATCCATGTAACCGATTTAAAACTGCCTTGAGACTAATTTTTGTTATTTTAGGCCTTCATTAGCCTGTCTGCGGTCCCTCCTTGCAATACTCCTCCACTGAACACAATGCTGCCTGTGTATCCATGTAACCGATTTAAAACTGCCTTGAGACTAATTTTTGTTATTTTAGGCCTTCATTAGCCTGTCTGCTGTCCCTCCTTGCAATACTCCTCCACTGACCACAATGCTGCCTGTGTATCCATGTAACCGATTTAAAAGTTCATAGAGCCTATTTATATATTTTATTTAATATTAATAAAGCCATGATGGACTACGCTGTACCACGCTACAAGCTAACCAGTCGACACTTCTTTTGCGAGAAAAATCCATCCCAACCCTCCACCAGCATGTAAAAGACCGCATTGTCCATGCACTCTGGCAATCTGTGAGTACAAAGGTGCACCTGACAACAGACGCATGGACCTGTAGGCATGGCCACGGAAGGTTACGTGTCCATTACGGTGCAATGGGTTAATGTGGTGGATGCATGGTCCACAGGGGACAACCTACTAAGTCTGTCTGCAGTCCCTAATTCAAATTGTCCTCCACTGTCTAAATCTGAGCTTCAACCTTCTGTCTCTCATTAAGTGCTTTTTTTAAAAAAAATTGGTGTTTGGGGCCTAATACCTCTGTTTGCCGCTCACTGGTGTTCTCCTCAACTGAATAAATCTGAGCTTCAACCTTCTGGCTCTCATTAAGTGCTTTTTTTAAAAAAAATTGGTGTTTGGGACCTAATACCTCTGTTTGCCGCTCACTGGTGTTCTCCTCAACTGAATAAATCTGAGCTTCAACCTTCTGGCTCTCATTTTTTTTTTTTTTTTAATTGGTGTTTGGGGCCTAATACCTCTGTTTGCCGCTCACTGGTGTTCTCCTCAACTGTATAAAGCTGAGCTTCAACCTTCTGGCTTTCGGCCTATAGTATCAGATATTAAACAGCATTTGGCCTTCAACTTTGGTTGCGGCCTACTAACGGTGTCTGCCGCTCCCTGGTGTTCTCCTCAACTGTATAAAGCTGAGCTTCAACCTTCTGGCTTTCGGCCTATAGTATCAGATATTAAACAGCATTTGGCCTTCAACTTTGGTTGCGGCCTACTAACGGTGTCTGCCGCTCCCTGGTGTTTGTCCTCAACTGTATAAAGCTGAGCTTCAACCTTCTGGCTTCAGGCCTATAGTATCAGATATTAAACAGCATTTTGCCTTCAACTTTGGTTGCGGCCTACTAACGGTGTCTGCCGCTCCCTGGTGTTTGTCCTCAACTGTATAAAGCTGAGCTTCAACCTTATGGCTCTCATTAAGTGCTGTTTTTTAAAAAGCTTGGTGGTTACGGCCTACTAACGGGGTCTGCCGCTCCCTGGTGTTGTCCTCCACTGTATAAAGCTGAGCTTCAGTCTTTAGGCTTTTGGCCTATAGTAGCAGATATTAAACTGCATTTGGCCTACTAGTGTGGTTGGGCCCTTAAAACAGTGTCTGCTGCTCCTGGGTTTGCTACTCCACTGAACAAAGCAATGCCGCCTGTTTAGTCCTGTTACCAATTTTGAACTGCATTTAGCCTACTTTATTCTTTGGCCCTATATCTGTGTTTCCTCCTCATCCTGCCCATTGCCCAGCCACTGCTAGATGAGTCTGCTGGTACATTGACCTAGACCACTACATTCCCCTTGCACTCTACACAGCCAGAATCTGACCCTGCTGAAAGTAAGGTTCCCCTTCCCGCATGTTATACCACCTTACACAGGGACAAAGAGGAAGGTGCAAATGAAAGTGCAGGTTCCTTCATCAGGTGGGGGGGCATACTTGTTGGCGACGTCACTGGCACAGGGCCCCTCAGAGTACGCAAAAGTGTCGCTGCTGGTGGGAGGCGCCCCCGCCGTGCAAACACACCGCTGTACTTTGAGGGGCCCTGTGCCAGTGCCAATGCCAACAAGTAGGCCCCCCCTGCTTGCTTAGGATCACAGCACTTGCAAACTTGACATACTTACCTCTCACTGCTCCACCGCCGTGACATAGTCCACGTTTCCTGGGCCCACTAAAACCTTGAACCAGCCCTACCCCCCACAACTTTTGCCAAATGACCCCCAATTTTCAATGCCCAACTATTATTAGAAAGTTAATTAAGACTGACAAGCTTCAGAAACAAGAATGGATGTTTTTGGCATTAAAATGGGCACTGTAGGTGTTTCCCTGGCCTCCACTCACTGTCGACTATGCTTCCCCATTGACTTGCATTGGGTTTCGTGTTTCGGTCGATAATAATAATAATAATAATAATTTTATTTATATAGCGCCAACATATTCCGCAGCGCTTTACAACTTATAGAGGGGACTTATACAGACAATAGACATTACAGCATAACAGAAATCACAGTTCAAAACAGATACCAGTAGGAATGAGGGCCCTGCTCGCAAGCTTACAATCTATGAGGAAAAGGGGAGACACGAGAGGTGGATGGTAACAATTGCTTTAGTTATTTGGACCAGCCATAGTGTAAGGCTCGGGTGTTCATGTAAAGCTGCATGAACCAGTTAACTACCTAAGTATGTAACAGTACAGACACAGAGGCTATTAACTGCATAAAGTGTATGAGAACATGATGGAGGAACGTGATTATGTTGTTGTTTTTTTATTAATAGGCCACACAGGGATAATTAGGTTAATGCGTTGAGGCGGTAGGCCAATCTGAACAAATGAGTTTTTAGGGCACGCTTAAAACTGTGGGGATTGGGGATTAATTGTATTAACCTAGGTAGTGCATTCCAAAGAATCGGCGCCGCAAGTGTAAAGTCTTGGAGACGGGAGTGGGAGGTTCTGATTATTGAGGATGCTAACCTGAGGTCATTAGCAGAGCGGAGGGCACGGGTAGGTTGGTAGACTGAGACCAGAGAGGAGATGTAGGGTGGTGCTGAGCCATGGAGTGCTTTGTGGATGAGGGTAGTAGTTTTGTACTGGATTCTGGATTGGATGGGTAGCCAGTGTAATGACTGGCACAAGGTAGAGGCATCGGTGTAACGGTTGGCGAGGAATATGATCCTGGCAGCAGCATTCAGGACAGATTGGAGCGGGGAGAGTCTGGTAAAAGGTAGGCCAATTAGTAGAGAGTTACAATAGTCCAGACGAGAATGAATAAGTGAGACAGTAAGAGTTTTTGCAGAGTCGAAAGTAAGAAAAGGGCGAATTCTGGAAATGTTTTTGAGATGCAGATAAGAAGAGCGAGCCAGTGATCGGATGTGGGGGGTGAATGAAAGCTCGGAATCAAGGATGACTCCAAGGCAGCGGGCATGTTGCTTTGGAGTAATGGTGGAACCGCACACAGAGATGGCAATGTCGGGCAAAGGTAGGTTTGTAGAGGGAGAGAACACGAGGAGTTCAGTTTTTGACAGGTTCAGTTTCAGATAGAGGGAGGACATGATGTTAGAGACAGCGGTAAGACAATCACTGGTGTTTTCTAAAAAGGTCGGCGTGATAACAGGAGAAGAGGTATATAATTGGGTGTCGTCAGCATAGAGATGGTACTGGAAACCAAATCTACTGATTGTTTGTCCAATAGGGGCAGTATACAAAGAGAAGAGGAGGGGGCCTAGGACTGATCCTTGAGGAACCCCAACAGTAAGGGGAAGGTGAGAGGAGGAGGAACCAGCAAAACAAACAGTGAAGGATCGGCCAGAGAGATAGGAGGAGAACCAAGAGAGAACGGTGTCCTTGAGGCCGATGGAGCGGAGCATAGTGAGAAGGAGCTGATGATCCACAGTGTCGAATGCTGCGGAGAGATCCAAGAGAATGAGCATGGAATAGTGACCATTAGATTTAGCTGTTAGTAGGTCATTAGAGACTTTAGTGAGGGCAGTTTCAGTAGAGTGTAAAGAGCGGAAACCAGATTGAAGAGGGTCGAGAAGAGAATTATCTGAGAGATAGCAGGTAAGACGGGAGTGGACCAGGCGTTCCAGGAGTTTAGAGATGAAGGGAAGATTAGAGACAGGTCTATAATTAGCGGCACAATTTTGATCGAGGGAGGGCTTTTTAAGTAGTGGATGTATGATGGCATGCTTAAATGAGGAGGGAAAAATACCGGAAGTGAGGGAAAGGTTGAATATTTTTGTTAGGTGAGAGGTGACAGCCGGGGAAAGGGACTGGAGGAGATGCGACGGAATGGGGTCGCTGGTGCAAGTGGTCGGGCGAGAAGATGCAAGGAGCCTGCTTACTTCTTCTTCTGTAACTGGTTCAAAGTCAGAGAGTGAACTAGATGCAGTGGGGGAGGGAGGACAGTGCTTGGTATGAAGAGATTGGGAAATGATTTCCTGTCGAATGTGGTCAATTTTTTCTTTGAAGTAATTGGCCAGATCGTCAGCGCGGAGATCTGTGGTTGGGGCCTGCTCTCTTGGGTTGAGTAGGGACCGGAAAGTGTCAAAGAGACGTTTAGGGTTATTGGACAGCGAGGTGATGAGGGTGTTGAAATAGGTTTGTTTGGAGAGGTGAAGGGCAGAGTTGTATGTTTTTAACATGAACTTATAATGGATGAAATCTTCGGGCAGATTAGATTTTCTCCACAGACGTTCGGCGCACCTGGAACACCGCTGCAGGAAACGTGTTTGCAGCGTGTGCCACGGTTGTTGCCGTCTGTGCCGAGTTGTTCTATGTATAGGAGGTGCAGCTTCTTCCAGGGCACTTTGCAGGGTTTCATTGTAATGCTTCAGAGCAGAATCAGGACAAGAGATGGAGGAGATTGGGGCCAATGAAGACTGCAAGTTCTTCATAAGTTTCTGGGTGTTAATGGCCTGTATGTTTCTATAAGTGTGGAAAGTGGGGGTGACCTGAGCGGGATGGCAGTTCTTCATAGAGAATGAAAGAAGGTTGTGGTCAGAGAGCGGGAGAGGGGAGTTTGTGAAATCATCCACTGAGCAAAGCCGGGAGAAGACCAAATCAAGGGAGTTTCCATCATCATGTGTTGGAGAGTTAGTATGCTGCGAGAGGCCGAAAGAGGAGGTTAGAGATAAAAGGTGAGAAGCAGATGGGGAGAGGGGAGAAGCAATTGGGATATTGAAATCACCCATGATGAGGGTGGGGGTGTCATAAGAGAGAAAGTGTGGAAGCCAGGTGGCAAAATGATCCAGGAACTGGTGAGAGGGGCCGGGAGGACGATACACCACCGCCACTCGCATGGAGAAGGGGACGTAGAGTCTGACAGCATGGACCTCAAAGGAAGGGAATACAAGTGAGGGTACTTGGGGGATAACTTGGAAGGTACATTTGGGTGAAAGGAGCAGACCAATGCCTCCACCTGCTCTGTTGTCTGATCTTGGGGTATGAGAAAAGTGTAGTCCACCAAATGAGAGAGCAGCAGCAGCGGTGGTGTCTGACTGCTGGATCCAGGTTTCAGTAAGAGCCAGGAGATTAAGAGAGTTAGAAAGGAAGAAGTCATGAATGAAGGAGAGTTTATTACACACAGAGCGAGAATTCCAAAGGGCACAATTCAAAGAGACAGAAGGCATGCAGGGAATATTAATAAGGTTAGAGGGGTTTCTTGGTGTAGCAGGTGGGAGGTTTGACTGGCTATAACATGGGGGGCCGGGGTTCGGAGAGATGTCTCCAGCAACTAGGAGAAGGAGGATAGAAAGAGTGAGCAGATGGTTAAGTGATTTGTGAGAGCGTCTCTTGTGTTGGATGGTGGGACTGCATGGATCTGTACTGTTAAGCAATGTGAACAGAGCATGAGTGCTATACATAGGAGAGGCAAGGACAGAGGGGCCAATATGGATGGAGTGTAAAGAGTTGATGCAAGGGCGGTGATTGTGTGTGAAAGCAGCAGCCATGATATAGATTATACAAATACATATGGTGAGTATTTGCTGTGTGCCAACTGAATAGGGAATAGATTTAGATTGTCTTACCTGTCTCCTGCCCTGTCTAACTGCCATGTTATAACTGCTGAATACTTAGAAAAAAAAGTACTTTGAAAAAAAAATGTACACGAATAATAGTGCACGAATGCCCCCTGCATGAATGCTTCCCCAAGCTATATCTACATTTATAGGTGGCCAGCTCTTAGATCTCACTTTTTTTTTTTTTTTTTTTGGTCTTCCCCCCTCTCGTTACCAATCAATCTAACTCAATTGAGACAGCAGGGCACAATAAATGTAGTGATCAGATAAACAAATGTCCAGGTCTACATGGATCATAAACCCCTTTGAAAAACAGTTATGCGAACTCTTGGCATAAGGACAAGCAGAAGAGAATTAAATATCTAGAAACAAAAACAATTGCATAACAAGCTGGCTAACAAATATAGATATAAGCAGGAATCAATGCCGAAGGTAGAAGGACTCTGATACCATTCAAGCTTGCTTGCTGTCAGGGAATGGAGCAATAGACATGCAGGATATTTCAGTTCAAAGAATGAATGATATGTTACCTGTATGAAGAGAGAAGAGATGCTTGTTATATTCTGCCATGTTATAACTGCTGAATACTTAGAAAAAAAAGTACTTTGAAAAAAAAATGTACACGAATAATAGTGCACGAATGCCCCCTGCATGAATGCTTCCCCAAGCTATATCTACATTTATAGGTGGCCAGCTCTTAGATCTCACTTTTTTTTTTTTTTTTTTTGGTCTTCCCCCCTCTCGTTACCAATCAATCTAACTCAATTGAGACAGCAGGGCACAATAAATGTAGTGATCAGATAAACAAATGTCCAGGTCTACATGGATCATAAACCCCTTTGAAAAACAGTTATGCGAACTCTTGGCATAAGGACAAGCAGAAGAGAATTAAATATCTAGAAACAAAAACAATTGCATAACAAGCTGGCTAACAAATATAGATATAAGCAGGAATCAATGCCGAAGGTAGAAGGACTCTGATACCATTCAAGCTTGCTTGCTGTCAGGGAATGGAGCAATAGACATGCAGGATATTTCAGTTCAAAGAATGAATGATATGTTACCTGTATGAAGAGAGAAGAGATGCTTGTTATATTCTGCCATGTTATAACTGCTGAATACTTAGAAAAAAAAGTACTTTGAAAAAAAAATGTACACGAATAATAGTGCACGAATGCCCCCTGCATGAATGCTTCCCCAAGCTATATCTACATTTATAGGTGGCCAGCTCTTAGATCTCACTTTTTTTTTTTTTTTTTTTGGTCTTCCCCCCTCTCGTTACCAATCAATCTAACTCAATTGAGACAGCAGGGCACAATAAATGTAGTGATCAGATAAACAAATGTCCAGGTCTACATGGATCATAAACCCCTTTGAAAAACAGTTATGCGAACTCTTGGCATAAGGACAAGCAGAAGAGAATTAAATATCTAGAAACAAAAACAATTGCATAACAAGCTGGCTAACAAATATAGATATAAGCAGGAATCAATGCCGAAGGTAGAAGGACTCTGATACCATTCAAGCTTGCTTGCTGTCAGGGAATGGAGCAATAGACATGCAGGATATTTCAGTTCAAAGAATGAATGATATGTTACCTGTATGAAGAGAGAAGAGATGCTTGTTATATTCTGCCATGTTATAACTGCTGAATACTTAGAAAAAAAAGTACTTTGAAAAAAAAATGTACACGAATAATAGTGCACGAATGCCCCCTGCATGAATGCTTCCCCAAGCTATATCTACATTTATAGGTGGCCAGCTCTTAGATCTCACTTTTTTTTTTTTTTTTTTTGGTCTTCCCCCCTCTCGTTACCAATCAATCTAACTCAATTGAGACAGCAGGGCACAATAAATGTAGTGATCAGATAAACAAATGTCCAGGTCTACATGGATCATAAACCCCTTTGAAAAACAGTTATGCGAACTCTTGGCATAAGGACAAGCAGAAGAGAATTAAATATCTAGAAACAAAAACAATTGCATAACAAGCTGGCTAACAAATATAGATATAAGCAGGAATCAATGCCGAAGGTAGAAGGACTCTGATACCATTCAAGCTTGCTTGCTGTCAGGGAATGGAGCAATAGACATGCAGGATATTTCAGTTCAAAGAATGAATGATATGTTACCTGTATGAAGAGAGAAGAGATGCTTGTTATATTCTGCCATGTTATAACTGCTGAATACTTAGAAAAAAAAGTACTTTGAAAAAAAAATGTACACGAATAATAGTGCACGAATGCCCCCTGCATGAATGCTTCCCCAAGCTATATCTACATTTATAGGTGGCCAGCTCTTAGATCTCACTTTTTTTTTTTTTTTTTTTTGGTCTTCCCCCCTCTCGTTACCAATCAATCTAACTCAATTGAGACAGCAGGGCACAATAAATGTAGTGATCAGATAAACAAATGTCCAGGTCTACATGGATCATAAACCCCTTTGAAAAACAGTTATGCGAACTCTTGGCATAAGGACAAGCAGAAGAGAATTAAATATCTAGAAACAAAAACAATTGCATAACAAGCTGGCTAACAAATATAGATATAAGCAGGAATCAATGCCGAAGGTAGAAGGACTCTGATACCATTCAAGCTTGCTTGCTGTCAGGGAATGGAGCAATAGACATGCAGGATATTTCAGTTCAAAGAATGAATGATATGTTACCTGTATGAAGAGAGAAGAGATGCTTGTTATATTCTGCCATGTTATAACTGCTGAATACTTAGAAAAAAAAGTACTTTGAAAAAAAAATGTACACGAATAATAGTGCACGAATGCCCCCTGCATGAATGCTTCCCCAAGCTATATCTACATTTATAGGTGGCCAGCTCTTAGATCTCACTTTTTTTTTTTTTTTTTTTTTTTTTTGGTCTTCCCCCCTCTCGTTACCAATCAATCTAACTCAATTGAGACAGCAGGGCACAATAAATGTAGTGATCAGATAAACAAATGTCCAGGTCTACATGGATCATAAACCCCTTTGAAAAACAGTTATGCGAACTCTTGGCATAAGGACAAGCAGAAGAGAATTAAATATCTAGAAACAAAAACAATTGCATAACAAGCTGGCTAACAAATATAGATATAAGCAGGAATCAATGCCGAAGGTAGAAGGACTCTGATACCATTCAAGCTTGCTTGCTGTCAGGGAATGGAGCAATAGACATGCAGGATATTTCAGTTCAAAGAATGAATGATATGTTACCTGTATGAAGAGAGAAGAGATGCTTGTTATATTCTGCCATGTTATAACTGCTGAATACTTAGAAAAAAAAGTACTTTGAAAAAAAAATGTACACGAATAATAGTGCACGAATGCCCCCTGCATGAATGCTTCCCCAAGCTATATCTACATTTATAGGTGGCCAGCTCTTAGATCTCACTTTTTTTTTTTTTTTTTTTTTTTTTGGTCTTCCCCCCTCTCGTTACCAATCAATCTAACTCAATTGAGACAGCAGGGCACAATAAATGTAGTGATCAGATAAACAAATGTCCAGGTCTACATGGATCATAAACCCCTTTGAAAAACAGTTATGCGAACTCTTGGCATAAGGACAAGCAGAAGAGAATTAAATATCTAGAAACAAAAACAATTGCATAACAAGCTGGCTAACAAATATAGATATAAGCAGGAATCAATGCCGAAGGTAGAAGGACTCTGATACCATTCAAGCTTGCTTGCTGTCAGGGAATGGAGCAATAGACATGCAGGATATTTCAGTTCAAAGAATGAATGATATGTTACCTGTATGAAGAGAGAAGAGATGCTTGTTATATTCTGCCATGTTATAACTGCTGAATACTTAGAAAAAAAAGTACTTTGAAAAAAAAATGTACACGAATAATAGTGCACGAATGCCCCCTGCATGAATGCTTCCCCAAGCTATATCTACATTTATAGGTGGCCAGCTCTTAGATCTCACTTTTTTTTTTTTTTTTTTGGTCTTCCCCCCTCTCGTTACCAATCAATCTAACTCAATTGAGACAGCAGGGCACAATAAATGTAGTGATCAGATAAACAAATGTCCAGGTCTACATGGATCATAAACCCCTTTGAAAAACAGTTATGCGAACTCTTGGCATAAGGACAAACAGAAGAGAATTAAATATCTAGAAACAAAAACAATTGCATAACAAGCTGGCTAACAAATATAGATATAAGCAGGAATCAATGCCGAAGGTAGAAGGACTCTGATACCATTCAAGCTTGCTTGCTGTCAGGGAATGGAGCAATAGACATGCAGGATATTTCAGTTCAAAGAATGAATGATATGTTACCTGTATGAAGAGAGAAGAGATGCTTGTTATATTCTGCCATGTTATAACTGCTGAATACTTAGAAAAAAAAGTACTTTGAAAAAAAAATGTACACGAATAATAGTGCACGAATGCCCCCTGCATGAATGCTTCCCCAAGCTATATCTACATTTATAGGTGGCCAGCTCTTAGATCTCACTTTTTTTTTTTTTTTTTTTTTTGGTCTTCCCCCCTCTCGTTACCAATCAATCTAACTCAATTGAGACAGCAGGGCACAATAAATGTAGTGATCAGATAAACAAATGTCCAGGTCTACATGGATCATAAACCCCTTTGAAAAACAGTTATGCGAACTCTTGGCATAAGGACAAGCAGAAGAGAATTAAATATCTAGAAACAAAAACAATTGCATAACAAGCTGGCTAACAAATATAGATATAAGCAGGAATCAATGCCGAAGGTAGAAGGACTCTGATACCATTCAAGCTTGCTTGCTGTCAGGGAATGGAGCAATAGACATGCAGGATATTTCAGTTCAAAGAATGAATGATATGTTACCTGTATGAAGAGAGAAGAGATGCTTGTTATATTCTGCCATGTTATAACTGCTGAATACTTAGAAAAAAAAGTACTTTGAAAAAAAAATGTACACGAATAATAGTGCACGAATGCCCCCTGCATGAATGCTTCCCCAAGCTATATCTACATTTATAGGTGGCCAGCTCTTAGATCTCACTTTTTTTTTTTTTTTTTTTTTTTTTTTGGTCTTCCCCCCTCTCGTTACCAATCAATCTAACTCAATTGAGACAGCAGGGCACAATAAATGTAGTGATCAGATAAACAAATGTCCAGGTCTACATGGATCATAAACCCCTTTGAAAAACAGTTATGCGAACTCTTGGCATAAGGACAAGCAGAAGAGAATTAAATATCTAGAAACAAAAACAATTGCATAACAAGCTGGCTAACAAATATAGATATAAGCAGGAATCAATGCCGAAGGTAGAAGGACTCTGATACCATTCAAGCTTGCTTGCTGTCAGGGAATGGAGCAATAGACATGCAGGATATTTCAGTTCAAAGAATGAATGATATGTTACCTGTATGAAGAGAGAAGAGATGCTTGTTATATTCTGCCATGTTATAACTGCTGAATACTTAGAAAAAAAAGTACTTTGAAAAAAAAATGTACACGAATAATAGTGCACGAATGCCCCCTGCATGAATGCTTCCCCAAGCTATATCTACATTTATAGGTGGCCAGCTCTTAGATCTCACTTTTTTTTTTTTTTTTTTTGGTCTTCCCCCCTCTCGTTACCAATCAATCTAACTCAATTGAGACAGCAGGGCACAATAAATGTAGTGATCAGATAAACAAATGTCCAGGTCTACATGGATCATAAACCCCTTTGAAAAACAGTTATGCGAACTCTTGGCATAAGGACAAGCAGAAGAGAATTAAATATCTAGAAACAAAAACAATTGCATAACAAGCTGGCTAACAAATATAGATATAAGCAGGAATCAATGCCGAAGGTAGAAGGACTCTGATACCATTCAAGCTTGCTTGCTGTCAGGGAATGGAGCAATAGACATGCAGGATATTTCAGTTCAAAGAATGAATGATATGTTACCTGTATGAAGAGAGAAGAGATGCTTGTTATATTCTGCCATGTTATAACTGCTGAATACTTAGAAAAAAAAGTACTTTGAAAAAAAAATGTACACGAATAATAGTGCACGAATGCCCCCTGCATGAATGCTTCCCCAAGCTATATCTACATTTATAGGTGGCCAGCTCTTAGATCTCACTTTTTTTTTTTTTTTTTTTTTTTTTTGGTCTTCCCCCCTCTCGTTACCAATCAATCTAACTCAATTGAGACAGCAGGGCACAATAAATGTAGTGATCAGATAAACAAATGTCCAGGTCTACATGGATCATAAACCCCTTTGAAAAACAGTTATGCGAACTCTTGGCATAAGGACAAGCAGAAGAGAATTAAATATCTAGAAACAAAAACAATTGCATAACAAGCTGGCTAACAAATATAGATATAAGCAGGAATCAATGCCGAAGGTAGAAGGACTCTGATACCATTCAAGCTTGCTTGCTGTCAGGGAATGGAGCAATAGACATGCAGGATATTTCAGTTCAAAGAATGAATGATATGTTACCTGTATGAAGAGAGAAGAGATGCTTGTTATATTCTGCCATGTTATAACTGCTGAATACTTAGAAAAAAAAGTACTTTGAAAAAAAAATGTACACGAATAATAGTGCACGAATGCCCCCTGCATGAATGCTTCCCCAAGCTATATCTACATTTATAGGTGGCCAGCTCTTAGATCTCACTTTTTTTTTTTTTTTTTTTTTTTTTTTGGTCTTCCCCCCTCTCGTTACCAATCAATCTAACTCAATTGAGACAGCAGGGCACAATAAATGTAGTGATCAGATAAACAAATGTCCAGGTCTACATGGATCATAAACCCCTTTGAAAAACAGTTATGCGAACTCTTGGCATAAGGACAAGCAGAAGAGAATTAAATATCTAGAAACAAAAACAATTGCATAACAAGCTGGCTAACAAATATAGATATAAGCAGGAATCAATGCCGAAGGTAGAAGGACTCTGATACCATTCAAGCTTGCTTGCTGTCAGGGAATGGAGCAATAGACATGCAGGATATTTCAGTTCAAAGAATGAATGATATGTTACCTGTATGAAGAGAGAAGAGATGCTTGTTATATTCTGCCATGTTATAACTGCTGAATACTTAGAAAAAAAAGTACTTTGAAAAAAAAATGTACACGAATAATAGTGCACGAATGCCCCCTGCATGAATGCTTCCCCAAGCTATATCTACATTTATAGGTGGCCAGCTCTTAGATCTCACTTTTTTTTTTTTTTTTTTTGGTCTTCCCCCCTCTCGTTACCAATCAATCTAACTCAATTGAGACAGCAGGGCACAATAAATGTAGTGATCAGATAAACAAATGTCCAGGTCTACATGGATCATAAACCCCTTTGAAAAACAGTTATGCGAACTCTTGGCATAAGGACAAGCAGAAGAGAATTAAATATCTAGAAACAAAAACAATTGCATAACAAGCTGGCTAACAAATATAGATATAAGCAGGAATCAATGCCGAAGGTAGAAGGACTCTGATACCATTCAAGCTTGCTTGCTGTCAGGGAATGGAGCAATAGACATGCAGGATATTTCAGTTCAAAGAATGAATGATATGTTACCTGTATGAAGAGAGAAGAGATGCTTGTTATATTCTGCCATGTTATAACTGCTGAATACTTAGAAAAAAAAGTACTTTGAAAAAAAAATGTACACGAATAATAGTGCACGAATGCCCCCTGCATGAATGCTTCCCCAAGCTATATCTACATTTATAGGTGGCCAGCTCTTAGATCTCACTTTTTTTTTTTTTTTTTTTGGTCTTCCCCCCTCTCGTTACCAATCAATCTAACTCAATTGAGACAGCAGGGCACAATAAATGTAGTGATCAGATAAACAAATGTCCAGGTCTACATGGATCATAAACCCCTTTGAAAAACAGTTATGCGAACTCTTGGCATAAGGACAAGCAGAAGAGAATTAAATATCTAGAAACAAAAACAATTGCATAACAAGCTGGCTAACAAATATAGATATAAGCAGGAATCAATGCCGAAGGTAGAAGGACTCTGATACCATTCAAGCTTGCTTGCTGTCAGGGAATGGAGCAATAGACATGCAGGATATTTCAGTTCAAAGAATGAATGATATGTTACCTGTATGAAGAGAGAAGAGATGCTTGTTATATTCTGCCATGTTATAACTGCTGAATACTTAGAAAAAAAAGTACTTTGAAAAAAAAATGTACACGAATAATAGTGCACGAATGCCCCCTGCATGAATGCTTCCCCAAGCTATATCTACATTTATAGGTGGCCAGCTCTTAGATCTCACTTTTTTTTTTTTTTTTTTTTGGTCTTCCCCCCTCTCGTTACCAATCAATCTAACTCAATTGAGACAGCAGGGCACAATAAATGTAGTGATCAGATAAACAAATGTCCAGGTCTACATGGATCATAAACCCCTTTGAAAAACAGTTATGCGAACTCTTGGCATAAGGACAAGCAGAAGAGAATTAAATATCTAGAAACAAAAACAATTGCATAACAAGCTGGCTAACAAATATAGATATAAGCAGGAATCAATGCCGAAGGTAGAAGGACTCTGATACCATTCAAGCTTGCTTGCTGTCAGGGAATGGAGCAATAGACATGCAGGATATTTCAGTTCAAAGAATGAATGATATGTTACCTGTATGAAGAGAGAAGAGATGCTTGTTATATTCTGCCATGTTATAACTGCTGAATACTTAGAAAAAAAAGTACTTTGAAAAAAAAATGTACACGAATAATAGTGCACGAATGCCCCCTGCATGAATGCTTCCCCAAGCTATATCTACATTTATAGGTGGCCAGCTCTTAGATCTCACTTTTTTTTTTTTTTTTTTTTTGGTCTTCCCCCCTCTCGTTACCAATCAATCTAACTCAATTGAGACAGCAGGGCACAATAAATGTAGTGATCAGATAAACAAATGTCCAGGTCTACATGGATCATAAACCCCTTTGAAAAACAGTTATGCGAACTCTTGGCATAAGGACAAGCAGAAGAGAATTAAATATCTAGAAACAAAAACAATTGCATAACAAGCTGGCTAACAAATATAGATATAAGCAGGAATCAATGCCGAAGGTAGAAGGACTCTGATACCATTCAAGCTTGCTTGCTGTCAGGGAATGGAGCAATAGACATGCAGGATATTTCAGTTCAAAGAATGAATGATATGTTACCTGTATGAAGAGAGAAGAGATGCTTGTTATATTCTGCCATGTTATAACTGCTGAATACTTAGAAAAAAAAGTACTTTGAAAAAAAAATGTACACGAATAATAGTGCACGAATGCCCCCTGCATGAATGCTTCCCCAAGCTATATCTACATTTATAGGTGGCCAGCTCTTAGATCTCACTTTTTTTTTTTTTTTTTTTTTTTTTGGTCTTCCCCCCTCTCGTTACCAATCAATCTAACTCAATTGAGACAGCAGGGCACAATAAATGTAGTGATCAGATAAACAAATGTCCAGGTCTACATGGATCATAAACCCCTTTGAAAAACAGTTATGCGAACTCTTGGCATAAGGACAAGCAGAAGAGAATTAAATATCTAGAAACAAAAACAATTGCATAACAAGCTGGCTAACAAATATAGATATAAGCAGGAATCAATGCCGAAGGTAGAAGGACTCTGATACCATTCAAGCTTGCTTGCTGTCAGGGAATGGAGCAAATAGACATGCAGGATATTTCAGTTCAAAGAATGAATGATATGTTACCTGTATGAAGAGAGAAGAGATGCTTGTTATATTCTGCCATGTTATAACTGCTGAATACTTAGAAAAAAAAGTACTTTGAAAAAAAAATGTACACGAATAATAGTGCACGAATGCCCCCTGCATGAATGCTTCCCCAAGCTATATCTACATTTATAGGTGGCCAGCTCTTAGATCTCACTTTTTTTTTTTTTTTTTTTTTGGTCTTCCCCCCTCTCGTTACCAATCAATCTAACTCAATTGAGACAGCAGGGCACAATAAATGTAGTGATCAGATAAACAAATGTCCAGGTCTACATGGATCATAAACCCCTTTGAAAAACAGTTATGCGAACTCTTGGCATAAGGACAAGCAGAAGAGAATTAAATATCTAGAAACAAAAACAATTGCATAACAAGCTGGCTAACAAATATAGATATAAGCAGGAATCAATGCCGAAGGTAGAAGGACTCTGATACCATTCAAGCTTGCTTGCTGTCAGGGAATGGAGCAATAGACATGCAGGATATTTCAGTTCAAAGAATGAATGATATGTTACCTGTATGAAGAGAGAAGAGATGCTTGTTATATTCTGCCATGTTATAACTGCTGAATACTTAGAAAAAAAAGTACTTTGAAAAAAAAATGTACACGAATAATAGTGCACGAATGCCCCCTGCATGAATGCTTCCCCAAGCTATATCTACATTTATAGGTGGCCAGCTCTTAGATCTCACTTTTTTTTTTTTTTTTTTTTGGTCTTCCCCCCTCTCGTTACCAATCAATCTAACTCAATTGAGACAGCAGGGCACAATAAATGTAGTGATCAGATAAACAAATGTCCAGGTCTACATGGATCATAAACCCCTTTGAAAAACAGTTATGCGAACTCTTGGCATAAGGACAAGCAGAAGAGAATTAAATATCTAGAAACAAAAACAATTGCATAACAAGCTGGCTAACAAATATAGATATAAGCAGGAATCAATGCCGAAGGTAGAAGGACTCTGATACCATTCAAGCTTGCTTGCTGTCAGGGAATGGAGCAATAGACATGCAGGATATTTCAGTTCAAAGAATGAATGATATGTTACCTGTATGAAGAGAGAAGAGATGCTTGTTATATTCTGCCATGTTATAACTGCTGAATACTTAGAAAAAAAAGTACTTTGAAAAAAAAATGTACACGAATAATAGTGCACGAATGCCCCCTGCATGAATGCTTCCCCAAGCTATATCTACATTTATAGGTGGCCAGCTCTTAGATCTCACTTTTTTTTTTTTTTTTTTTTTTTTTTGGTCTTCCCCCCTCTCGTTACCAATCAATCTAACTCAATTGAGACAGCAGGGCACAATAAATGTAGTGATCAGATAAACAAATGTCCAGGTCTACATGGATCATAAACCCCTTTGAAAAACAGTTATGCGAACTCTTGGCATAAGGACAAGCAGAAGAGAATTAAATATCTAGAAACAAAAACAATTGCATAACAAGCTGGCTAACAAATATAGATATAAGCAGGAATCAATGCCGAAGGTAGAAGGACTCTGATACCATTCAAGCTTGCTTGCTGTCAGGGAATGGAGCAATAGACATGCAGGATATTTCAGTTCAAAGAATGAATGATATGTTACCTGTATGAAGAGAGAAGAGATGCTTGTTATATTCTGCCATGTTATAACTGCTGAATACTTAGAAAAAAAAGTACTTTGAAAAAAAAATGTACACGAATAATAGTGCACGAATGCCCCCTGCATGAATGCTTCCCCAAGCTATATCTACATTTATAGGTGGCCAGCTCTTAGATCTCACTTTTTTTTTTTTTTTTTTTTTTTTTGGTCTTCCCCCCTCTCGTTACCAATCAATCTAACTCAATTGAGACAGCAGGGCACAATAAATGTAGTGATCAGATAAACAAATGTCCAGGTCTACATGGATCATAAACCCCTTTGAAAAACAGTTATGCGAACTCTTGGCATAAGGACAAGCAGAAGAGAATTAAATATCTAGAAACAAAAACAATTGCATAACAAGCTGGCTAACAAATATAGATATAAGCAGGAATCAATGCCGAAGGTAGAAGGACTCTGATACCATTCAAGCTTGCTTGCTGTCAGGGAATGGAGCAATAGACATGCAGGATATTTCAGTTCAAAGAATGAATGATATGTTACCTGTATGAAGAGAGAAGAGATGCTTGTTATATTCTGCCATGTTATAACTGCTGAATACTTAGAAAAAAAAGTACTTTGAAAAAAAAATGTACACGAATAATAGTGCACGAATGCCCCCTGCATGAATGCTTCCCCAAGCTATATCTACATTTATAGGTGGCCAGCTCTTAGATCTCACTTTTTTTTTTTTTTTTTTGGTCTTCCCCCCTCTCGTTACCAATCAATCTAACTCAATTGAGACAGCAGGGCACAATAAATGTAGTGATCAGATAAACAAATGTCCAGGTCTACATGGATCATAAACCCCTTTGAAAAACAGTTATGCGAACTCTTGGCATAAGGACAAACAGAAGAGAATTAAATATCTAGAAACAAAAACAATTGCATAACAAGCTGGCTAACAAATATAGATATAAGCAGGAATCAATGCCGAAGGTAGAAGGACTCTGATACCATTCAAGCTTGCTTGCTGTCAGGGAATGGAGCAATAGACATGCAGGATATTTCAGTTCAAAGAATGAATGATATGTTACCTGTATGAAGAGAGAAGAGATGCTTGTTATATTCTGCCATGTTATAACTGCTGAATACTTAGAAAAAAAAGTACTTTGAAAAAAAAATGTACACGAATAATAGTGCACGAATGCCCCCTGCATGAATGCTTCCCCAAGCTATATCTACATTTATAGGTGGCCAGCTCTTAGATCTCACTTTTTTTTTTTTTTTTTTTTTTTTTTGGTCTTCCCCCCTCTCGTTACCAATCAATCTAACTCAATTGAGACAGCAGGGCACAATAAATGTAGTGATCAGATAAACAAATGTCCAGGTCTACATGGATCATAAACCCCTTTGAAAAACAGTTATGCGAACTCTTGGCATAAGGACAAGCAGAAGAGAATTAAATATCTAGAAACAAAAACAATTGCATAACAAGCTGGCTAACAAATATAGATATAAGCAGGAATCAATGCCGAAGGTAGAAGGACTCTGATACCATTCAAGCTTGCTTGCTGTCAGGGAATGGAGCAATAGACATGCAGGATATTTCAGTTCAAAGAATGAATGATATGTTACCTGTATGAAGAGAGAAGAGATGCTTGTTATATTCTGCCATGTTATAACTGCTGAATACTTAGAAAAAAAAGTACTTTGAAAAAAAAATGTACACGAATAATAGTGCACGAATGCCCCCTGCATGAATGCTTCCCCAAGCTATATCTACATTTATAGGTGGCCAGCTCTTAGATCTCACTTTTTTTTTTTTTTTTTTTTTTTTTTGGTCTTCCCCCCTCTCGTTACCAATCAATCTAACTCAATTGAGACAGCAGGGCACAATAAATGTAGTGATCAGATAAACAAATGTCCAGGTCTACATGGATCATAAACCCCTTTGAAAAACAGTTATGCGAACTCTTGGCATAAGGACAAGCAGAAGAGAATTAAATATCTAGAAACAAAAACAATTGCATAACAAGCTGGCTAACAAATATAGATATAAGCAGGAATCAATGCCGAAGGTAGAAGGACTCTGATACCATTCAAGCTTGCTTGCTGTCAGGGAATGGAGCAATAGACATGCAGGATATTTCAGTTCAAAGAATGAATGATATGTTACCTGTATGAAGAGAGAAGAGATGCTTGTTATATTCTGCCATGTTATAACTGCTGAATACTTAGAAAAAAAAGTACTTTGAAAAAAAAATGTACACGAATAATAGTGCACGAATGCCCCCTGCATGAATGCTTCCCCAAGCTATATCTACATTTATAGGTGGCCAGCTCTTAGATCTCACTTTTTTTTTTTTTTTTTTTGGTCTTCCCCCCTCTCGTTACCAATCAATCTAACTCAATTGAGACAGCAGGGCACAATAAATGTAGTGATCAGATAAACAAATGTCCAGGTCTACATGGATCATAAACCCCTTTGAAAAACAGTTATGCGAACTCTTGGCATAAGGACAAGCAGAAGAGAATTAAATATCTAGAAACAAAAACAATTGCATAACAAGCTGGCTAACAAATATAGATATAAGCAGGAATCAATGCCGAAGGTAGAAGGACTCTGATACCATTCAAGCTTGCTTGCTGTCAGGGAATGGAGCAATAGACATGCAGGATATTTCAGTTCAAAGAATGAATGATATGTTACCTGTATGAAGAGAGAAGAGATGCTTGTTATATTCTGCCATGTTATAACTGCTGAATACTTAGAAAAAAAAGTACTTTGAAAAAAAAATGTACACGAATAATAGTGCACGAATGCCCCCTGCATGAATGCTTCCCCAAGCTATATCTACATTTATAGGTGGCCAGCTCTTAGATCTCACTTTTTTTTTTTTTTTTTTTGGTCTTCCCCCCTCTCGTTACCAATCAATCTAACTCAATTGAGACAGCAGGGCACAATAAATGTAGTGATCAGATAAACAAATGTCCAGGTCTACATGGATCATAAACCCCTTTGAAAAACAGTTATGCGAACTCTTGGCATAAGGACAAGCAGAAGAGAATTAAATATCTAGAAACAAAAACAATTGCATAACAAGCTGGCTAACAAATATAGATATAAGCAGGAATCAATGCCGAAGGTAGAAGGACTCTGATACCATTCAAGCTTGCTTGCTGTCAGGGAATGGAGCAATAGACATGCAGGATATTTCAGTTCAAAGAATGAATGATATGTTACCTGTATGAAGAGAGAAGAGATGCTTGTTATATTCTGCCATGTTATAACTGCTGAATACTTAGAAAAAAAAGTACTTTGAAAAAAAAATGTACACGAATAATAGTGCACGAATGCCCCCTGCATGAATGCTTCCCCAAGCTATATCTACATTTATAGGTGGCCAGCTCTTAGATCTCACTTTTTTTTTTTTTTTTTTTGGTCTTCCCCCCTCTCGTTACCAATCAATCTAACTCAATTGAGACAGCAGGGCACAATAAATGTAGTGATCAGATAAACAAATGTCCAGGTCTACATGGATCATAAACCCCTTTGAAAAACAGTTATGCGAACTCTTGGCATAAGGACAAGCAGAAGAGAATTAAATATCTAGAAACAAAAACAATTGCATAACAAGCTGGCTAGCATAACAAGCTGGCTAACAAATATAGATATAAGCAGGAATCAATGCCGAAGGTAGAAGGACTCTGATACCATTCAAGCTTGCTTGCTGTCAGGGAATGGAGCAATAGACATGCAGGATATTTCAGTTCAAAGAATGAATGATATGTTACCTGTATGAAGAGAGAAGAGATGCTTGTTATATTCTGCCATGTTATAACTGCTGAATACTTAGAAAAAAAAGTACTTTGAAAAAAAAATGTACACGAATAATAGTGCACGAATGCCCCCTGCATGAATGCTTCCCCAAGCTATATCTACATTTATAGGTGGCCAGCTCTTAGATCTCACTTTTTTTTTTTTTTTTTTTTTTTTTTGGTCTTCCCCCCTCTCGTTACCAATCAATCTAACTCAATTGAGACAGCAGGGCACAATAAATGTAGTGATCAGATAAACAAATGTCCAGGTCTACATGGATCATAAACCCCTTTGAAAAACAGTTATGCGAACTCTTGGCATAAGGACAAGCAGAAGAGAATTAAATATCTAGAAACAAAAACAATTGCATAACAAGCTGGCTAACAAATATAGATATAAGCAGGAATCAATGCCGAAGGTAGAAGGACTCTGATACCATTCAAGCTTGCTTGCTGTCAGGGAATGGAGCAATAGACATGCAGGATATTTCAGTTCAAAGAATGAATGATATGTTACCATTCAAGCTTGCTTGCTGTCAGGGAATGGAGCAATAGACATGCAGGATATTTCAGTTCAAAGAATGAATGATATGTTACCATTCAAGCTTGCTTGCTGTCAGGGAATGGAGCAATAGACATGCAGGATATTTCAGTTCAAAGAATGAATGATATGTTACCATTCAAGCTTGCTTGCTGTCAGGGAATGGAGCAATAGACATGCAGGATATTTCAGTTCAAAGAATGAATGATATGTTACCTGTATGAAGAGAGAAGAGATGCTTGTTATATTCTGCCATGTTATAACTGCTGAATACTTAGAAAAAAAAGTACTTTGAAAAAAAAATGTACACGAATAATAGTGCACGAATGCCCCCTGCATGAATGCTTCCCCAAGCTATATCTACATTTATAGGTGGCCAGCTCTTAGATCTCACTTTTTTTTTTTTTTTTTTTTTTTTTTGGTCTTCCCCCCTCTCGTTACCAATCAATCTAACTCAATTGAGACAGCAGGGCACAATAAATGTAGTGATCAGATAAACAAATGTCCAGGTCTACATGGATCATAAACCCCTTTGAAAAACAGTTATGCGAACTCTTGGCATAAGGACAAGCAGAAGAGAATTAAATATCTAGAAACAAAAACAATTGCATAACAAGCTGGCTAACAAATATAGATATAAGCAGGAATCAATGCCGAAGGTAGAAGGACTCTGATACCATTCAAGCTTGCTTGCTGTCAGGGAATGGAGCAATAGACATGCAGGATATTTCAGTTCAAAGAATGAATGATATGTTACCTGTATGAAGAGAGAAGAGATGCTTGTTATATTCTGCCATGTTATAACTGCTGAATACTTAGAAAAAAAAGTACTTTGAAAAAAAAATGTACACGAATAATAGTGCACGAATGCCCCCTGCATGAATGCTTCCCCAAGCTATATCTACATTTATAGGTGGCCAGCTCTTAGATCTCACTTTTTTTTTTTTTTTTTTTTTTTTTTTGGTCTTCCCCCCTCTCGTTACCAATCAATCTAACTCAATTGAGACAGCAGGGCACAATAAATGTAGTGATCAGATAAACAAATGTCCAGGTCTACATGGATCATAAACCCCTTTGAAAAACAGTTATGCGAACTCTTGGCATAAGGACAAGCAGAAGAGAATTAAATATCTAGAAACAAAAACAATTGCATAACAAGCTGGCTAACAAATATAGATATAAGCAGGAATCAATGCCGAAGGTAGAAGGACTCTGATACCATTCAAGCTTGCTTGCTGTCAGGGAATGGAGCAATAGACATGCAGGATATTTCAGTTCAAAGAATGAATGATATGTTACCTGTATGAAGAGAGAAGAGATGCTTGTTATATTCTGCCATGTTATAACTGCTGAATACTTAGAAAAAAAAGTACTTTGAAAAAAAAATGTACACGAATAATAGTGCACGAATGCCCCCTGCATGAATGCTTCCCCAAGCTATATCTACATTTATAGGTGGCCAGCTCTTAGATCTCACTTTTTTTTTTTTTTTTTTTTTTGGTCTTCCCCCCTCTCGTTACCAATCAATCTAACTCAATTGAGACAGCAGGGCACAATAAATGTAGTGATCAGATAAACAAATGTCCAGGTCTACATGGATCATAAACCCCTTTGAAAAACAGTTATGCGAACTCTTGGCATAAGGACAAGCAGAAGAGAATTAAATATCTAGAAACAAAAACAATTGCATAACAAGCTGGCTAACAAATATAGATATAAGCAGGAATCAATGCCGAAGGTAGAAGGACTCTGATACCATTCAAGCTTGCTTGCTGTCAGGGAATGGAGCAATAGACATGCAGGATATTTCAGTTCAAAGAATGAATGATATGTTACCTGTATGAAGAGAGAAGAGATGCTTGTTATATTCTGCCATGTTATAACTGCTGAATACTTAGAAAAAAAAGTACTTTGAAAAAAAAATGTACACGAATAATAGTGCACGAATGCCCCCTGCATGAATGCTTCCCCAAGCTATATCTACATTTATAGGTGGCCAGCTCTTAGATCTCACTTTTTTTTTTTTTTTTTTTTTTTTTGGTCTTCCCCCCTCTCGTTACCAATCAATCTAACTCAATTGAGACAGCAGGGCACAATAAATGTAGTGATCAGATAAACAAATGTCCAGGTCTACATGGATCATAAACCCCTTTGAAAAACAGTTATGCGAACTCTTGGCATAAGGACAAGCAGAAGAGAATTAAATATCTAGAAACAAAAACAATTGCATAACAAGCTGGCTAACAAATATAGATATAAGCAGGAATCAATGCCGAAGGTAGAAGGACTCTGATACCATTCAAGCTTGCTTGCTGTCAGGGAATGGAGCAATAGACATGCAGGATATTTCAGTTCAAAGAATGAATGATATGTTACCTGTATGAAGAGAGAAGAGATGCTTGTTATATTCTGCCATGTTATAACTGCTGAATACTTAGAAAAAAAAGTACTTTGAAAAAAAAATGTACACGAATAATAGTGCACGAATGCCCCCTGCATGAATGCTTCCCCAAGCTATATCTACATTTATAGGTGGCCAGCTCTTAGATCTCACTTTTTTTTTTTTTTTTTTTTTTTTTTTGGTCTTCCCCCCTCTCGTTACCAATCAATCTAACTCAATTGAGACAGCAGGGCACAATAAATGTAGTGATCAGATAAACAAATGTCCAGGTCTACATGGATCATAAACCCCTTTGAAAAACAGTTATGCGAACTCTTGGCATAAGGACAAGCAGAAGAGAATTAAATATCTAGAAACAAAAACAATTGCATAACAAGCTGGCTAACAAATATAGATATAAGCAGGAATCAATGCCGAAGGTAGAAGGACTCTGATACCATTCAAGCTTGCTTGCTGTCAGGGAATGGAGCAATAGACATGCAGGATATTTCAGTTCAAAGAATGAATGATATGTTACCTGTATGAAGAGAGAAGAGATGCTTGTTATATTCTGCCATGTTATAACTGCTGAATACTTAGAAAAAAAAGTACTTTGAAAAAAAAATGTACACGAATAATAGTGCACGAATGCCCCCTGCATGAATGCTTCCCCAAGCTATATCTACATTTATAGGTGGCCAGCTCTTAGATCTCACTTTTTTTTTTTTTTTTTTTGGTCTTCCCCCCTCTCGTTACCAATCAATCTAACTCAATTGAGACAGCAGGGCACAATAAATGTAGTGATCAGATAAACAAATGTCCAGGTCTACATGGATCATAAACCCCTTTGAAAAACAGTTATGCGAACTCTTGGCATAAGGACAAGCAGAAGAGAATTAAATATCTAGAAACAAAAACAATTGCATAACAAGCTGGCTAACAAATATAGATATAAGCAGGAATCAATGCCGAAGGTAGAAGGACTCTGATACCATTCAAGCTTGCTTGCTGTCAGGGAATGGAGCAATAGACATGCAGGATATTTCAGTTCAAAGAATGAATGATATGTTACCTGTATGAAGAGAGAAGAGATGCTTGTTATATTCTGCCATGTTATAACTGCTGAATACTTAGAAAAAAAAGTACTTTGAAAAAAAAATGTACACGAATAATAGTGCACGAATGCCCCCTGCATGAATGCTTCCCCAAGCTATATCTACATTTATAGGTGGCCAGCTCTTAGATCTCACTTTTTTTTTTTTTTTTTTTTGGTCTTCCCCCCTCTCGTTACCAATCAATCTAACTCAATTGAGACAGCAGGGCACAATAAATGTAGTGATCAGATAAACAAATGTCCAGGTCTACATGGATCATAAACCCCTTTGAAAAACAGTTATGCGAACTCTTGGCATAAGGACAAGCAGAAGAGAATTAAATATCTAGAAACAAAAACAATTGCATAACAAGCTGGCTAACAAATATAGATATAAGCAGGAATCAATGCCGAAGGTAGAAGGACTCTGATACCATTCAAGCTTGCTTGCTGTCAGGGAATGGAGCAATAGACATGCAGGATATTTCAGTTCAAAGAATGAATGATATGTTACCTGTATGAAGAGAGAAGAGATGCTTGTTATATTCTGCCATGTTATAACTGCTGAATACTTAGAAAAAAAAGTACTTTGAAAAAAAAATGTACACGAATAATAGTGCACGAATGCCCCCTGCATGAATGCTTCCCCAAGCTATATCTACATTTATAGGTGGCCAGCTCTTAGATCTCACTTTTTTTTTTTTTTTTTTTGGTCTTCCCCCCTCTCGTTACCAATCAATCTAACTCAATTGAGACAGCAGGGCACAATAAATGTAGTGATCAGATAAACAAATGTCCAGGTCTACATGGATCATAAACCCCTTTGAAAAACAGTTATGCGAACTCTTGGCATAAGGACAAGCAGAAGAGAATTAAATATCTAGAAACAAAAACAATTGCATAACAAGCTGGCTAACAAATATAGATATAAGCAGGAATCAATGCCGAAGGTAGAAGGACTCTGATACCATTCAAGCTTGCTTGCTGTCAGGGAATGGAGCAATAGACATGCAGGATATTTCAGTTCAAAGAATGAATGATATGTTACCTGTATGAAGAGAGAAGAGATGCTTGTTATATTCTGCCATGTTATAACTGCTGAATACTTAGAAAAAAAAGTACTTTGAAAAAAAAATGTACACGAATAATAGTGCACGAATGCCCCCTGCATGAATGCTTCCCCAAGCTATATCTACATTTATAGGTGGCCAGCTCTTAGATCTCACTTTTTTTTTTTTTTTTTTTTTGGTCTTCCCCCCTCTCGTTACCAATCAATCTAACTCAATTGAGACAGCAGGGCACAATAAATGTAGTGATCAGATAAACAAATGTCCAGGTCTACATGGATCATAAACCCCTTTGAAAAACAGTTATGCGAACTCTTGGCATAAGGACAAGCAGAAGAGAATTAAATATCTAGAAACAAAAACAATTGCATAACAAGCTGGCTAACAAATATAGATATAAGCAGGAATCAATGCCGAAGGTAGAAGGACTCTGATACCATTCAAGCTTGCTTGCTGTCAGGGAATGGAGCAATAGACATGCAGGATATTTCAGTTCAAAGAATGAATGATATGTTACCTGTATGAAGAGAGAAGAGATGCTTGTTATATTCTGCCATGTTATAACTGCTGAATACTTAGAAAAAAAAGTACTTTGAAAAAAAAATGTACACGAATAATAGTGCACGAATGCCCCCTGCATGAATGCTTCCCCAAGCTATATCTACATTTATAGGTGGCCAGCTCTTAGATCTCACTTTTTTTTTTTTTTTTTTTTTGGTCTTCCCCCCTCTCGTTACCAATCAATCTAACTCAATTGAGACAGCAGGGCACAATAAATGTAGTGATCAGATAAACAAATGTCCAGGTCTACATGGATCATAAACCCCTTTGAAAAACAGTTATGCGAACTCTTGGCATAAGGACAAGCAGAAGAGAATTAAATATCTAGAAACAAAAACAATTGCATAACAAGCTGGCTAACAAATATAGATATAAGCAGGAATCAATGCCGAAGGTAGAAGGACTCTGATACCATTCAAGCTTGCTTGCTGTCAGGGAATGGAGCAATAGACATGCAGGATATTTCAGTTCAAAGAATGAATGATATGTTACCTGTATGAAGAGAGAAGAGATGCTTGTTATATTCTGCCATGTTATAACTGCTGAATACTTAGAAAAAAAAGTACTTTGAAAAAAAAATGTACACGAATAATAGTGCACGAATGCCCCCTGCATGAATGCTTCCCCAAGCTATATCTACATTTATAGGTGGCCAGCTCTTAGATCTCACTTTTTTTTTTTTTTTTTTTTTTTTTGGTCTTCCCCCCTCTCGTTACCAATCAATCTAACTCAATTGAGACAGCAGGGCACAATAAATGTAGTGATCAGATAAACAAATGTCCAGGTCTACATGGATCATAAACCCCTTTGAAAAACAGTTATGCGAACTCTTGGCATAAGGACAAGCAGAAGAGAATTAAATATCTAGAAACAAAAACAATTGCATAACAAGCTGGCTAACAAATATAGATATAAGCAGGAATCAATGCCGAAGGTAGAAGGACTCTGATACCATTCAAGCTTGCTTGCTGTCAGGGAATGGAGCAATAGACATGCAGGATATTTCAGTTCAAAGAATGAATGATATGTTACCTGTATGAAGAGAGAAGAGATGCTTGTTATATTCTGCCATGTTATAACTGCTGAATACTTAGAAAAAAAAGTACTTTGAAAAAAAAATGTACACGAATAATAGTGCACGAATGCCCCCTGCATGAATGCTTCCCCAAGCTATATCTACATTTATAGGTGGCCAGCTCTTAGATCTCACTTTTTTTTTTTTTTTTTTTTTGGTCTTCCCCCCTCTCGTTACCAATCAATCTAACTCAATTGAGACAGCAGGGCACAATAAATGTAGTGATCAGATAAACAAATGTCCAGGTCTACATGGATCATAAACCCCTTTGAAAAACAGTTATGCGAACTCTTGGCATAAGGACAAGCAGAAGAGAATTAAATATCTAGAAACAAAAACAATTGCATAACAAGCTGGCTAACAAATATAGATATAAGCAGGAATCAATGCCGAAGGTAGAAGGACTCTGATACCATTCAAGCTTGCTTGCTGTCAGGGAATGGAGCAATAGACATGCAGGATATTTCAGTTCAAAGAATGAATGATATGTTACCTGTATGAAGAGAGAAGAGATGCTTGTTATATTCTGCCATGTTATAACTGCTGAATACTTAGAAAAAAAAGTACTTTGAAAAAAAAATGTACACGAATAATAGTGCACGAATGCCCCCTGCATGAATGCTTCCCCAAGCTATATCTACATTTATAGGTGGCCAGCTCTTAGATCTCACTTTTTTTTTTTTTTTTTTTTGGTCTTCCCCCCTCTCGTTACCAATCAATCTAACTCAATTGAGACAGCAGGGCACAATAAATGTAGTGATCAGATAAACAAATGTCCAGGTCTACATGGATCATAAACCCCTTTGAAAAACAGTTATGCGAACTCTTGGCATAAGGACAAGCAGAAGAGAATTAAATATCTAGAAACAAAAACAATTGCATAACAAGCTGGCTAACAAATATAGATATAAGCAGGAATCAATGCCGAAGGTAGAAGGACTCTGATACCATTCAAGCTTGCTTGCTGTCAGGGAATGGAGCAATAGACATGCAGGATATTTCAGTTCAAAGAATGAATGATATGTTACCTGTATGAAGAGAGAAGAGATGCTTGTTATATTCTGCCATGTTATAACTGCTGAATACTTAGAAAAAAAAGTACTTTGAAAAAAAAATGTACACGAATAATAGTGCACGAATGCCCCCTGCATGAATGCTTCCCCAAGCTATATCTACATTTATAGGTGGCCAGCTCTTAGATCTCACTTTTTTTTTTTTTTTTTTTTTTTTTTGGTCTTCCCCCCTCTCGTTACCAATCAATCTAACTCAATTGAGACAGCAGGGCACAATAAATGTAGTGATCAGATAAACAAATGTCCAGGTCTACATGGATCATAAACCCCTTTGAAAAACAGTTATGCGAACTCTTGGCATAAGGACAAGCAGAAGAGAATTAAATATCTAGAAACAAAAACAATTGCATAACAAGCTGGCTAACAAATATAGATATAAGCAGGAATCAATGCCGAAGGTAGAAGGACTCTGATACCATTCAAGCTTGCTTGCTGTCAGGGAATGGAGCAATAGACATGCAGGATATTTCAGTTCAAAGAATGAATGATATGTTACCTGTATGAAGAGAGAAGAGATGCTTGTTATATTCTGCCATGTTATAACTGCTGAATACTTAGAAAAAAAAGTACTTTGAAAAAAAAATGTACACGAATAATAGTGCACGAATGCCCCCTGCATGAATGCTTCCCCAAGCTATATCTACATTTATAGGTGGCCAGCTCTTAGATCTCACTTTTTTTTTTTTTTTTTTGGTCTTCCCCCCTCTCGTTACCAATCAATCTAACTCAATTGAGACAGCAGGGCACAATAAATGTAGTGATCAGATAAACAAATGTCCAGGTCTACATGGATCATAAACCCCTTTGAAAAACAGTTATGCGAACTCTTGGCATAAGGACAAACAGAAGAGAATTAAATATCTAGAAACAAAAACAATTGCATAACAAGCTGGCTAACAAATATAGATATAAGCAGGAATCAATGCCGAAGGTAGAAGGACTCTGATACCATTCAAGCTTGCTTGCTGTCAGGGAATGGAGCAATAGACATGCAGGATATTTCAGTTCAAAGAATGAATGATATGTTACCTGTATGAAGAGAGAAGAGATGCTTGTTATATTCTGCCATGTTATAACTGCTGAATACTTAGAAAAAAAAGTACTTTGAAAAAAAAATGTACACGAATAATAGTGCACGAATGCCCCCTGCATGAATGCTTCCCCAAGCTATATCTACATTTATAGGTGGCCAGCTCTTAGATCTCACTTTTTTTTTTTTTTTTTTTTTTTTTTTGGTCTTCCCCCCTCTCGTTACCAATCAATCTAACTCAATTGAGACAGCAGGGCACAATAAATGTAGTGATCAGATAAACAAATGTCCAGGTCTACATGGATCATAAACCCCTTTGAAAAACAGTTATGCGAACTCTTGGCATAAGGACAAGCAGAAGAGAATTAAATATCTAGAAACAAAAACAATTGCATAACAAGCTGGCTAACAAATATAGATATAAGCAGGAATCAATGCCGAAGGTAGAAGGACTCTGATACCATTCAAGCTTGCTTGCTGTCAGGGAATGGAGCAATAGACATGCAGGATATTTCAGTTCAAAGAATGAATGATATGTTACCTGTATGAAGAGAGAAGAGATGCTTGTTATATTCTGCCATGTTATAACTGCTGAATACTTAGAAAAAAAAGTACTTTGAAAAAAAAATGTACACGAATAATAGTGCACGAATGCCCCCTGCATGAATGCTTCCCCAAGCTATATCTACATTTATAGGTGGCCAGCTCTTAGATCTCACTTTTTTTTTTTTTTTTTTTGGTCTTCCCCCCTCTCGTTACCAATCAATCTAACTCAATTGAGACAGCAGGGCACAATAAATGTAGTGATCAGATAAACAAATGTCCAGGTCTACATGGATCATAAACCCCTTTGAAAAACAGTTATGCGAACTCTTGGCATAAGGACAAGCAGAAGAGAATTAAATATCTAGAAACAAAAACAATTGCATAACAAGCTGGCTAACAAATATAGATATAAGCAGGAATCAATGCCGAAGGTAGAAGGACTCTGATACCATTCAAGCTTGCTTGCTGTCAGGGAATGGAGCAATAGACATGCAGGATATTTCAGTTCAAAGAATGAATGATATGTTACCTGTATGAAGAGAGAAGAGATGCTTGTTATATTCTGCCATGTTATAACTGCTGAATACTTAGAAAAAAAAGTACTTTGAAAAAAAAATGTACACGAATAATAGTGCACGAATGCCCCCTGCATGAATGCTTCCCCAAGCTATATCTACATTTATAGGTGGCCAGCTCTTAGATCTCACTTTTTTTTTTTTTTTTTTTTTTTTTTGGTCTTCCCCCCTCTCGTTACCAATCAATCTAACTCAATTGAGACAGCAGGGCACAATAAATGTAGTGATCAGATAAACAAATGTCCAGGTCTACATGGATCATAAACCCCTTTGAAAAACAGTTATGCGAACTCTTGGCATAAGGACAAGCAGAAGAGAATTAAATATCTAGAAACAAAAACAATTGCATAACAAGCTGGCTAACAAATATAGATATAAGCAGGAATCAATGCCGAAGGTAGAAGGACTCTGATACCATTCAAGCTTGCTTGCTGTCAGGGAATGGAGCAATAGACATGCAGGATATTTCAGTTCAAAGAATGAATGATATGTTACCTGTATGAAGAGAGAAGAGATGCTTGTTATATTCTGCCATGTTATAACTGCTGAATACTTAGAAAAAAAAGTACTTTGAAAAAAAAATGTACACGAATAATAGTGCACGAATGCCCCCTGCATGAATGCTTCCCCAAGCTATATCTACATTTATAGGTGGCCAGCTCTTAGATCTCACTTTTTTTTTTTTTTTTTTTTTTTTTTGGTCTTCCCCCCTCTCGTTACCAATCAATCTAACTCAATTGAGACAGCAGGGCACAATAAATGTAGTGATCAGATAAACAAATGTCCAGGTCTACATGGATCATAAACCCCTTTGAAAAACAGTTATGCGAACTCTTGGCATAAGGACAAGCAGAAGAGAATTAAATATCTAGAAACAAAAACAATTGCATAACAAGCTGGCTAACAAATATAGATATAAGCAGGAATCAATGCCGAAGGTAGAAGGACTCTGATACCATTCAAGCTTGCTTGCTGTCAGGGAATGGAGCAATAGACATGCAGGATATTTCAGTTCAAAGAATGAATGATATGTTACCATTCAAGCTTGCTTGCTGTCAGGGAATGGAGCAATAGACATGCAGGATATTTCAGTTCAAAGAATGAATGATATGTTACCATTCAAGCTTGCTTGCTGTCAGGGAATGGAGCAATAGACATGCAGGATATTTCAGTTCAAAGAATGAATGATATGTTACCATTCAAGCTTGCTTGCTGTCAGGGAATGGAGCAATAGACATGCAGGATATTTCAGTTCAAAGAATGAATGATATGTTACCTGTATGAAGAGAGAAGAGATGCTTGTTATATTCTGCCATGTTATAACTGCTGAATACTTAGAAAAAAAAGTACTTTGAAAAAAAAATGTACACGAATAATAGTGCACGAATGCCCCCTGCATGAATGCTTCCCCAAGCTATATCTACATTTATAGGTGGCCAGCTCTTAGATCTCACTTTTTTTTTTTTTTTTTTTTTTTTTTGGTCTTCCCCCCTCTCGTTACCAATCAATCTAACTCAATTGAGACAGCAGGGCACAATAAATGTAGTGATCAGATAAACAAATGTCCAGGTCTACATGGATCATAAACCCCTTTGAAAAACAGTTATGCGAACTCTTGGCATAAGGACAAGCAGAAGAGAATTAAATATCTAGAAACAAAAACAATTGCATAACAAGCTGGCTAACAAATATAGATATAAGCAGGAATCAATGCCGAAGGTAGAAGGACTCTGATACCATTCAAGCTTGCTTGCTGTCAGGGAATGGAGCAATAGACATGCAGGATATTTCAGTTCAAAGAATGAATGATATGTTACCTGTATGAAGAGAGAAGAGATGCTTGTTATATTCTGCCATGTTATAACTGCTGAATACTTAGAAAAAAAAGTACTTTGAAAAAAAAATGTACACGAATAATAGTGCACGAATGCCCCCTGCATGAATGCTTCCCCAAGCTATATCTACATTTATAGGTGGCCAGCTCTTAGATCTCACTTTTTTTTTTTTTTTTTTTTTTTTTTTTGGTCTTCCCCCCTCTCGTTACCAATCAATCTAACTCAATTGAGACAGCAGAGCACAATAAATGTAGTGATCAGATAAACAAATGTCCAGGTCTACATGGATCATAAACCCCTTTGAAAAACAGTTATGCGAACTCTTGGCATAAGGACAAGCAGAAGAGAATTAACCCCTTAACGACCGCCGATACGCCTTTTAACGGCGGCCGCTAAGGGTACTTAATCCACAGCGCCGTTAATTAACGGCGCTGTGGAAAAAGTGAATAGCGCCCCCCAGAGTCGGATTTTCTCTGGGGTCTCGGTTGCCGAGGGTAGCCGAGACCCCAGAGAACATGATTCGGGGGGTTTTTACCAACCCCCGAGTTGCGATCGCCGGTAATTAACCGTTTACCGGCGGTCGCAACAAAAAAAAAAACCGCGATTTGCCGTTTAATTTCTCTGTCCTCCGATGTGATCGCACATCGGAGGACAGAGAAATGTGGTCCCCGATGGCCCCCAATAGCCCCCCAATACTTACCTACCTCCCCCGGTGCTCCTCGTGTCTCCCCATGGGCGCCGCCATCTTTTTTCCGGGAAAAAATGGCGGGCGCACGCGCAGTGCGCCCGCCGCCCGGCACCCGGATGTTCTTTGGGGTCTCGGCTGCCGGGGGTAGCCGAGACCCCAAAGAACATGATCGGGGTCGGTTTGCACCGACCCCTGCTTTGCGATCGCCGGTAATTAACAGTTTACCGGCGACCGCAAAAAAAAAAAAAAAAAAAAAGCGATCAGTTATTTCTCTGTCCTCTGATGTGATCGCACATCAGAGGACAGAGAAATAGGGGGATTCGGGGACCCTAACATACTCACCCGGGGTCCCTGGGTCCTCTTCTGTCTTCTCCTGCCAGCCGGCTTTTTCATCATGGCGGGCGCATGCGCAGTGCGCCCGCCACCTGCTGCCATCTGCCGGCCGGCAGGAGAAGACAAGTTGGGGCTAAAATTAGGGTTAGGGTTAGGGTTAGGGTTAGGGTTAGGGTTAGGGTTAGGGTTAGGGTTAGAGTTAGGGTTAGGGTTAGGGTTAGGGTTAGAGTTAGGGTTAGGGTTAGGGTTAGGGTTAGGGTTAGAGTTAGGGTTAGGGTTAGAGTTAGGGTTAGGGTTAGAGTTAGGGTTAGAGTTAGGGTTAGGGTTGGGGCTAAATTTAGGGTTAGGGTTAGGCTACTTTCACACTAGCGTTTTTTGGCTTCCGTCGCAATGCGTCATTGGAGAAAAAACGCATCCTGCAAAAGTGCTTGCAGGATGCGTTTTTTCTCCATTGGCTTGCATTAGCGACGCATTGCGACGGATTGCCACATGTCGCATCCATCGTGCGACGGATGCGTCGTGCTTCGGCGGACCGTCGACACAAAAAAAACTACATGTAACTTTTTTGTGCGACGTGTCCGCCATTTCCGACCGCGCATGCGTGGCCGGAACTCCGCCCCCGCCTCCCCGCACCTCACAATGGGGCAGCGGATGCGTTGAAAAAACAGCATCCGCTGCACCCGTTGTGCGGCGCTTACAACGCTAGCCTCGGTACGTCGGCCCGACACACTGCGATGGGCCGAGTACGACGCTAGTGTGAAAGTAGCCTTAGGCTTCTTTCATACTTGCGTCGGTACGGGGCGGTCGCAATACGTCGGCCCGATGTACCGACGCACGTTGTGAAAATTGTGCACAACGTGGGCAGCGGATGCAGTTTTTCAACGCATCCGCTGCCCAGTCTATGTCCTGGGGAGGAGGGGGCAGAGTTACGGCCACGCATCCGCGGAAATGGCGGACGCGACGTACAAAAAAAAGGTTACATTGAACTTTTTTTGTGACGACGGGGGCTAAAGTTATGGTTAGGGTTGGGGCTAAAGTTAGGGTTGGGGCTAAAGTTAGGGTTAGAGTTGGGATTAGGGTTAGGGTTTGGATTAGGGTTGGGATTAGTGTTACGTTTGGGATTAGGGTTGGGATTAGGGTTAGGGTTGGGATTAGGGTTAGGGGTGTGTTGGATTTAGGGTTTTGATTAGGGTTATGGTTAGGGTTGAGATTAGGGCTGTTTTGGGGTTAGGGTTGTGATTATCGTTAGGGTTGTGATTAGGATTATGGATCGGGTTGAGATTAGGGTTAGGGCTGTGTTGGGGTTAGGGTTGGAGTTAGAATTGGGGGGTTTCCACTGTTTAGGTACATCAGGGGGTCTCCAAACACGACAGCCAATTTTGCGCTAAAAAAGTCAAATGGTACTCCCTCCCTTCTGAGCTCTGCCGTGCACCCAAACAGTGGTTTACCCCCACATATGGGGCATCAGCGTACTTGGGATAAATTGGACAACAACTTTTGGGGTCCAATTTCTCCTGTTACCCTTGTGAAAATAAAAACTTGGGGGCTAAAAATCTTTTTTGTGGGAAAAAAAAATATTTTTTTATTTTCACTACTCTGCATTATAAATTTCTGTGAAGCACTTGAGCTTTCAAAGTTCTCACCACATATCTAGATAAGTTCCTTAGGGGGTCTAGTTTCCAAAATTTGGTCACTTATGGGGGTTTCTACTGTTTAGGTACATTAGGGGTCTGCAAACGCAACATAACGCCCGCAGACAATTCTATCAAAGTCTGCATTCCAAAATGGCGCTCCTTCCCTTCCGAGCTCTGCCGTGCGCCCAAACAGTGGTTTACCCCCACATATGGGGTACCAGCATACTCAGGACAAATTGGACAACAACTTTTGGGGTCCAATTTCTCTTGTTACCCTTGTGAAAATAAAAATTTGGGGGCTAAAAAAATCTTTTTTGTGGGAAAAAAATATTTTTTATTTTCACTACTCTGCATTATAAACTTCTGTGAAGCACTTTGGCATTCAAAGTTCTCACCACATATCTAGATAAGTTCCTTGGGGGGTCTATTTTCCAAAATGGGGTCACTTGTTGGGGGTTTCTACTGTTTAGGTACATTAGGGGTCTGCAAAGGCAACATAACGCCCGCAGACAATTCTATCAAAGTCTGCATTCCAAAATGGCACTCCTTCCCTTCCGAGCTCTGCCGTGCGCCCAAACAGTGGTTTACCCCCACATATGGGGTACCAGCATACTCAGGACAAATTGGACAACAACTTTTGGGGTCCAATTTCTCTTGTTACCCTTGTGAAAATAAAAACTTGGGGGCTAAAAAATCTTTATTGTTAAAAAATATATATTTTTTATTTTCACGACTCTGCATTATAAACTTCTGTGATGCACTTGGGCATTCAAAGTTCTCACTACACATCTAGATAAGTTCCATGGGGGGTCTAGTTTCCAAAATGGGGTCACTTTTGGGGGGTTTCTGCTGTTTAGGCACACCAGGGGCTCTCCAAACGCGACATGGCGTCCGATCTCAATTCCAGTCAATTTTGCATTGAAAAGTCAAATGGCGCTCCTTTGCTTCCGAGCTCAGCCATGCGCCCAAACAGTGGTTTACCCCCACATATGGGGTGTCGGCGTACTCAAGACAAATTGTACAACAGCTTCTGGGGTCCATTTTCTCCTGTTACCCTTGGTAAAATAAAAATTTGGAGGCAAAAAGATCATTTTTGTAGAAAAAATGCGATTTTTTTATTTTCACGGCTCTACGTTATAAACTTCTGTGAAGCACCTGGGGGTTTAAAGTGCTCACCACACATCTAGATAAGTTCCTTAAGGGGTCTAGTTTCCAAAATGGTGTCATATGTGGGGGGTCTCTACTGTTTAGGCACATCAGCGGCTCTCCAAACGTGACATGGCGTCCGATCTCAATTCCAGCCAATTCTACATTGAAAAAGTAAAACGACACTCCTTCTCTTCCAAGCTCTGCGGTGCGCCCAAACAGTGGTTTACCCCCATATATGGGGTATCGACGTACTCAGGAGAAATTGTACAACAACTTTTGTAGTCTAATTTCTCCTGTTACCCTTGTGAAAATAAAAATTTGGGGGCAAAAAGATCATTTTTGTAGAAAAAATGAGATTTTTTATTTTCACGGCTCTACGTTATAAACTTCTGTGAAGCACTTGGGGGTTCAAAGTGCTCACCACACATCTAGATAAGTTCCTTAAGGGGTCTAGTTTCCAAAATGGTATCACTTGTGGGGGGTTTCCACTGTTTAGGCACATCAGGGACTCTCCAAACGCGACATGGCATCCGATCTCAATTCCAGCCAATTCTGCATTGAAAAAGTCAAACGGTGCTCCTTCACTTCCAAGCTCTGCGGTGCGCCCAAACAGTGGTTTACCTCCACATATGGGGTATCGACGTACTCAGGAGAAATTGCACAACAACTTTTGTGGTCTAATTTCTCCTGTTACCCTTGTGAAAATAAGAATTTGTGGGCGAAAAAATCATTTTTGTGAAAACAAATGCGATTTTTTATTTTCACGGCTCTACGTTATAAACTTCTGTGAAGCACTTGGGGGTTCAAAGTGCTCACCACACATCTAGATAAGTTCCTTGGGGGGTCTAGTTTCCAAAATGGTGTCACTTGTGGGGGGTTTCCACTGTTTAGGCACATTAGGGGCTCTCCAAACGCGACATGGCGTCCGATCTCAATTCCAGCCAATTCTGCATTGAAACAGTCAAACGGTGCTCCTTCACTTCCAAGCTCTGCGGTGCGCCCAAACAGTGGTTTACCTCCACATATGGGGTATCGGCGTACTCAGGAAAAATTGCACAACAAAATTTGTGGTTAAATTTCTGTTTTTACACTTGTGAAAATTAAAAAAAATGGTTCTGAAGTAAAATGTTTGCAAAAAAAAGTAAAATGTTCATTTTTTTCTTCCACATTGTTTTAGTTCCTGTGAAGTACGTAAAGGGTTAATAAACTTCTTGAATGTGGTTTTGAGCAGCTTGAGGGGTGCAGTTTTTAGAATGGTGTCACACTTGGTTATTTTGTATCATATAGACCCCTCAAAATCACTTCAAAGGTGATGTGGTCCCTAAAAAAAACATGGTGTTGTAAAAATGAGAAATTGCTGGTCAACTTTTAACCCTTATAACTCCCTAACAAAAAAAAAAATTGTTTCCAAAATTGTGCTGATGTAAAGTAGACATGTGAGAAATGTTATTTATTAACTATTTTTTGTGACATATCTCTCTGATTTAAGGGCATAAAAATACAAAGTTTGAAAATTGCAAAATTTTAAAAATTTTCGCCATATTTCCATTTTTTTCATAAATAATCGCAAGTAATATCGAAGAAATGTTACCACTAACTTGAAGTACAACATGTCACGAAAAAACAATCTCAGAATCAGCGGGATCCGATAAAGCGTTCCAGAGTTATAACCTCATAAAGTGACACTGGTCAGAATTGTAAAAATTGGCTCGGTCATTAAGTACCAAATTGGCTCTGTCACTAAGGGGTTAAATATCTAGAAACAAAAACAATTGCATAACAAGCTGGCTAACAAATATAGATATAAGCAGGAATCAATGCCGAAGGTAGAAGGACTCTGATACCATTCAAGCTTGCTTGCTGTCAGGGAATGGAGCAATAGACATGCAGGATATTTCAGTTCAAAGAATGAATGATATGTTACCATTCAAGCTTGCTTGCTGTCAGGGAATGGAGCAATAGACATGCAGGATATTTCAGTTCAAAGAATGAATGATATGTTACCATTCAAGCTTGCTTGCTGTCAGGGAATGGAGCAATAGACATGCAGGATATTTCAGTTCAAAGAATGAATGATATGTTACCATTCAAGCTTGCTTGCTGTCAGGGAATGGAGCAATAGACATGCAGGATATTTCAGTTCAAAGAATGAATGATATGTTACCTGTATGAAGAGAGAAGAGATGCTTGTTATATTCTGCCATGTTATAACTGCTGAATACTTAGAAAAAAAAGTACTTTGAAAAAAAAATGTACACGAATAATAGTGCACGAATGCCCCCTGCATGAATGCTTCCCCAAGCTATATCTACATTTATAGGTGGCCAGCTCTTAGATCTCACTTTTTTTTTTTTTTTTTTGGTCTTCCCCCCTCTCGTTACCAATCAATCTAACTCAATTGAGACAGCAGGGCACAATAAATGTAGTGATCAGATAAACAAATGTCCAGGTCTACATGGATCATAAACCCCTTTGAAAAACAGTTATGCGAACTCTTGGCATAAGGACAAGCAGAAGAGAATTAAATATCTAGAAACAAAAACAATTGCATAACAAGCTGGCTAACAAATATAGATATAAGCAGGAATCAATGCCGAAGGTAGAAGGACTCTGATACCATTCAAGCTTGCTTGCTGTCAGGGAATGGAGCAATAGACATGCAGGATATTTCAGTTCAAAGAATGAATGATATGTTACCATTCAAGCTTGCTTGCTGTCAGGGAATGGAGCAATAGACATGCAGGATATTTCAGTTCAAAGAATGAATGATATGTTACCATTCAAGCTTGCTTGCTGTCAGGGAATGGAGCAATAGACATGCAGGATATTTCAGTTCAAAGAATGAATGATATGTTACCATTCAAGCTTGCTTGCTGTCAGGGAATGGAGCAATAGACATGCAGGATATTTCAGTTCAAAGAATGAATGATATGTTACCATTCAAGCTTGCTTGCTGTCAGGGAATGGAGCAATAGACATGCAGGATATTTCAGTTCAAAGAATGAATGATATGTTACCTGTATGAAGAGAGAAGAGATGCTTGTTATATTCTGCCATGTTATAACTGCTGAATACTTAGAAAAAAAAGTACTTTGAAAAAAAAATGTACACGAATAATAGTGCACGAATGCCCCCTGCATAAATGCTTCCCCAAGCTATATCTACATTTATAGGTGGCCAGCTCTTAGATCTCACTTTTTTTTTTTTTTTTTTTTTTTTTTGGTCTTCCCCCCTCTCGTTACCAATCAATCTAACTCAATTGAGACAGCAGGGCACAATAAATGTAGTGATCAGATAAACAAATGTCCAGGTCTACATGGATCATAAACCCCTTTGAAAAACAGTTATGCGAACTCTTGGCATAAGGACAAGCAGAAGAGAATTAAATATCTAGAAACAAAAACAATTGCATAACAAGCTGGCTAACAAATATAGATATAAGCAGGAATCAATGCCGAAGGTAGAAGGACTCTGATACCATTCAAGCTTGCTTGCTGTCAGGGAATGGAGCAATAGACATGCAGGATATTTCAGTTCAAAGAATGAATGATATGTTACCATTCAAGCTTGCTTGCTGTCAGGGAATGGAGCAATAGACATGCAGGATATTTCAGTTCAAAGAATGAATGATATGTTACCATTCAAGCTTGCTTGCTGTCAGGGAATGGAGCAATAGACATGCAGGATATTTCAGTTCAAAGAATGAATGATATGTTACCATTCAAGCTTGCTTGCTGTCAGGGAATGGAGCAATAGACATGCAGGATATTTCAGTTCAAAGAATGAATGATATGTTACCATTCAAGCTTGCTTGCTGTCAGGGAATGGAGCAATAGACATGCAGGATATTTCAGTTCAAAGAATGAATGATATGTTACCTGTATGAAGAGAGAAGAGATGCTTGTTATATTCTGCCATGTTATAACTGCTGAATACTTAGAAAAAAAAGTACTTTGAAAAAAAAATGTACACGAATAATAGTGCCCCGACTTTTAGCGATAATAGGCCGACTGCAATCGACTCGACTCTGGACAAAGTCGGGTTTCGCAAAACCCGACTCGATCTTAAAAAAATGAAAGTCGCTCAACCCTACTCCCAATGATAACAGTATAATCTCCAAAATGAATAAAAACTCAAAATGCACTGTTCCAAATTATTATGCACAGTAGAATTTCTAAACATTTGATATGTTTTAAAGAACTGAAAATGCTCAATTGTGGAATTTGCAGCATTAGGAGGTCACATTCACTGAACAAAAAAGCTATTTAACTCCAAAACATCCTAACAGGCCAAGTTACATGTTAACATAGGAACCCTTCTTTGATATCACCTTCACAATTCTTGGATCCATTAAACTTGTGAATTTTTGGAGAGTTTCTGCTTGTATTTCTTTGCATGAAGTCAGAATTGCCTCCCAGAGCTGCTGTTTTGGTGTGAACTGCCTCCCACCCTCTTAGATCTTTTGCTTGATGATACTCCAAAGGTTCTCTATAGGGTTGAGGTCAGGGGAAGATGGTGGCCACACCATGAGTTTATCTCCTTTTATGCCCATAGGAGCCAATGACTCAGAGGTTTTCTTTGCAGGTTCAGATGGTGCGTTGTCATGCATGAAGAAGATTTTGCTCCTGAAGGCACGTTTCTCCTTTTTATACCATGGAAGAAAGTTGTCAGTCAGAAACTTTAAGTACTTTGCAGAGGTCAATTTCACACCTTTAGGAACCTTAAAGGGCCCTACCAGCTGTTTTCCCATGATTCCGACCCAAAACATGACTCCTCCACTCCTTGCTGACATCGCAGCCTTGTTGGGACATGGTGGCCATCCACTACTCCATCCATCTGGACCATCCACAGTTGCTCGACACTCATCAGTAAACAAGACTGTTGGAAAATTAGTCTTCATATATGTCTGGGCCCACTACAACCGTTTCTGCTTGTGAAAACTGTTTAGCGGTGGCCGAATAGTAGGTTTATGCACCACAGCAAGCCTTTGAAGGATCCTACACCTTGAAGTTCGAGGGACTCCAGAGGCACCAGCAGCTTCAAATATCTGTTTGCTGGTTTGTAATGGCTTTTTAACAGCTGCTCTCTTAATCCGATTAACTTGACTGGCAAAAACCTTCCTCATTCTGCCTTTATCAGCACGAACACGTCTGTGCTCAGATTCAGCCACAAATCTCTTCACAGTATGATGATCACGCTTACGTTTTCTGGAAATATCTATTGTTTTCATCCCTTGACCAAGGCATTGCACTATTTGATGCTTTTCAGGAAGAGAGAGATCCTTTTTATTTCCGATATTGCTTGAAACCTGTGACCTGCTTAATAATGTGGAACATCATTTTTAAGTAGTTTTCCTTTAATTAGAATCACCTGGAAAACTAATTATCACATGTGTTTCAGATTGATTTCAGTGATCCATTGAGCCCTGAGACACAATACCATCCACGAGTTTATTTGAAAAACAAAACAATTAAATCTTTACGACACTGAAATCCAATTTGCATAATAATTTGGAACACAGTATACAGATATGAGGTGGCCCCAAAAATATAACATGTATATCCATAATCTCTTTTTGTATATGCCTAGTGTGGCAGTATTAATAGAAAATGGTGGAAATACAGTGCAGTCCTCTAGTGAACAGGTCAGGTGTCCATAAACTCAAAAGTTATGACACCTGACCTGTTGAGTTGATAACTGCCTTGTATAACCACTAGGGTTGAGCGAAACAGATCTGCCAATTTCAAAAGTCGTCGACTTTTGGCAAAGTCGGGTTTGGTGAAACCCCACCCGATCTCACTGTGGGATCGGGCCGGCCGACGGCGATCTTCGCTCCAAAGTCTGGTTTCTTTATATATATATATATATATATATATATATATATATATATATATATATAGTGTCATTGAGACACATATACACTCACCGGCCACTTTATTAGGTACACCATGCTAGTAACGGGTTGGACCCCCTTTTGCCTTCAGAACTGCCTCAATTCTTCATGGCATAGATTCAACAAGGTGCTGGAAGCATTCCTCAGAGATTTTGGTCCATATTGACATGATGGCATCACACAGTTGCCGCAGATTTGTCGGCTGCACATCCCAAAGATGCTCCATACAAGGCAGGATGGATCCATGCTTTCATGTTGTTTACGCCAAATTCTGACCCTACCATCCGAATGTCGCAGCAGAAATCGAGACTCATCAGACCAAGCAACGTTTTTCCAATCTTCTACTGTCCAATTTCGATGAGCTTGTACAAATTGTAGCCTCAGTTTCCTGTTCTTAGCTGAAAGGAGTGGTACCCGGTGTGGTCTTCTGCTGCTGTAGCCCATCTGCCTCAAAGTTCGACGCACTGTGCGTTCAGAGATGCTCTTAGGCCTACCTTGGTTGTAACGGTTGGCGATTTGAGTCACTGTTGCCTTTCTATCAGCTCGAACCAGTCTGCCCATTCTCCTCTGACCTCTGGCATCAACAAGGCATTTCCGCCCACAGAACTGCCGCTCACTGAATTTTTTTTCTTTTTCGGACCATTCTCTGTAAACCCTAGAGATGGTTGTGCGTGAAAATCCCAGTAGATCAGCAGTTTCTGAAAAACTCAGACCAGCCCTTCTGGCACCAACAACCATGCCACGTTCAAAGGCACTCAGATCACCTTTCTTCCCCATACTGATGCTCGGTTTGAACTGCAGGAGATTGTCTTAACCATGTCTACATGCCTAAATGCACTGAGTTGCCGCCATGTGATTGGCTGATTAGAAATTAAGTGTTAACAAGAAGTTGGACAGGTGTACCTAATAAAGTGGCCAGTGAGTGTATATATATATATATATATATATATATATATATATATATATATATATATATATATATATATATATATATATATATATATATATACATTTATATTTACTTCAGCGCGATATATGTTAAAAGCCTGAAATTGAATTCCCGGATTTACAAACCGAGCATTATGTCAGACATGGTTTACATACAGTAAACCATGTCATATCCCGTTTTTTTTGCATATTCCACACTACAAATGTTAGTAGTGTGTATGTGCAAAATTTTGGCACTGTAGCTTTTAAAATAAAGGGTTAAATCGCGGAAAAAATTGGCGTGGGCTCCCACGCAATTTTCTCCGCCAGAGTGGTAAAGCCAGTGACTGAGGGCAGATATTAATAGCCTAGAGAGGGTCCATGGTTATTGGCCCCCCCTGGCTACAAACATCTGCCCCCAGCCACCCCAGAAAAGGCACATCTGGAAGATGCGCCAATTCTGGCACTTGGCCTCTCTCTTCCCACTCCCGTGTAGCGGTGGGATATGGGGTAATGAAGGGTTAATGTCACCTTGCTATTGAAAGGTCACATTAAGCCAGGTTAATAATGGAGAGGCGTCAAATATGACACCTATCCATTATTAATCCAATAGTACTAAATGATTAATAAAACACACGCTTGATTACAAAGTATTTTAATGAAATAAACACATTGGTGGTTTTAATATTTTATTGCTCTCTCAATCCACCTGAAGACCCTCGCTTGGAAAAATAATAAACCAACAATATACATACCTTCTGTTGATCTGTCACGTCCCACGAGGTAAATCCATCTGAAGGGGTTAAAATATTTTACAGGCAGGAGCTCTGCTAATGCAGCGGTGCTCGTGCCTGTAAACCCGGGGAATGAAGGAAATGTAGGTCAATGACCTATGAGTTACCTTCAGTCGCGGTGATTCGCCCCTGCTGGATGTCCTCATGAACTGCAGCCTGGGAACTTTTTCCCATGCTCCAGGTCATATGGGGACAGACTTATACACAGCCACTATTCTTCGCCATCAAGGGTCACATGGCTCCCAAAACCACCAAAGGGATGTCATAAATGTAGTGGGTGTGTAGCATGTCCGGTAATCATGGTGGGACCGAGATTTCAGAGTGGAGTGACAGGGAAAGAATATGAAATCTATCACTTCATAAACTGTAGGTCCAAGGGAGTGATTTACAGAGCAGTCTGCCCATGTGGCCTGGAATATATCGGCAAGACGATACGCGAATTTAGGAGATGCGTAGGGGAACATCTGAGAGACATTGCCCTGAACAGAGATACACCCTTGGCTAGACATATCAACACTGAGCATAATGGTGATAGTCGAGGACTCAGGTTTATGGGGATTGATATGATTGGTGCACCTAAGGCCGGCCTCACACTTGGCGTAAGACAATACGCCACGTATTATACGTCCGTACTACGGCCGTAATACAGAGAAATGTTCCCAAAATATTGATCCGTAGTCAGGGTGTTTCAGCGTATTTTGCGCATGGCATCCTCCGTATGTAATCCGTATGGCATCCGTACTGCGAGATTTTCGCGCAGGCTTGCAAAACCGACATCTAATGGATTTATGTGCTCAAATGTTCGGGAAAACATATATACAGTATATATATATATATATATGTCATTGAGACACATATATATATATTCTGTATTTAGATTTCATTCAGCGCGATATCTGTGAACAGCCGGTAATTCAATTGCCGGCTTTTTATTTCTCCTGCACAAACCCGACAGGATATGAGACATGGTTTACATACAGTAAACCATCTCATATCCCCTTTTTTTTGCATATTCCACACTACTAATGTTAGTAGTGTGTATGTGCAAAATTTCAGCGCTGTAGCTGCTGAAATAAAGGGTTACATGGCGGAAAAAATTGGCGTGGGCTCCCGCGCAATTTTCTCCGCCAGAATGGTAAAGCCAGTGACTGAGGGCAGATATTAATAGCCAGGAGAGGGTCCATGGTTATTGGCCCCCCCGTGGCTAAAAACATCTGCCCCCAGCCACCCCAGAAAAGGCACATCTGGAAGATGCGCCTATTCTGGCACTTGGCCACTCTCTTCCCACTCCCTGTAGCGGTGGGATATGGGGTAATGAAGGGTTAATGCCACCTTGCTATTGGAAGGTGACATTAAGCCAGATTAATAATGGAGAGGCGTCAATTATGACACCTATCCATTATTAATCCAATTGTTGGAAAGGGTAAAAAACACACACACACATGATTTAAAAGTATTTTAATGAAATAAACACAGCGGTTGTTGTAATAATTTATTGTTCTCTCAATCCATCAGGAACACCCTCGCTTGGAAAAATAATAAACGCACAAGATACATACCTTCTGGTGAACCGTCTCGTCCCACGAAGTAATCCATCTGAAGGGGTTAACTAATATTACAGGCACGAGCCCTGCTAAATGCAGCTGTGCTCCGTGCCTGTAATCCCCGGCAAATGAATGAAATGTAGGTCATTGACCTACATTTCCTTCAGTCGCGGTGATGCGCCCCCTGGTGGATGTCCTCATCTGACCTGGAGCGTGGGAAAAAGTTCCCAGGCTGCAGTTCATGAGAACATCCACCAGAGGGCGCCTCACCGCGACTGAAGGAAATGTAGGTCAATGACCTACATTTCATTCATTTGCCGGGGATTACAGGCACGGAGCACAGCTGCATTTAGCAGGGCTCGTGCCTGTAATATTAGTTAACCCCTTCAGATGGATTACTTTGTGGGACGAGACGGTTCACCAGAGGGTATGTATCTTGTGCGTTTATTATTTTTCCAAGCGAGGGTGTTCCTGATGGATTGAGAGAACAATAAATTATTACAACAACCGCTGTGTTTATTTCATTAAAATACTTTTAAATCATGTGTGTGTGTGTTTTTTAACCCTTTCCAACAATTGGATTAATAATGGATAGGTGTCATAATTGACGCCTCTCCATTATTAATCTGGCTTAATGTCACCTTCCAATAACAAGGTGGCATTAACCCTTCATTACCCCATATCCCACCGCTACAGGGAGTGGGAAGAGAGAGGCCAAGTGCCAGAATAGGCGCATCTTCCAGATGTGCCTTTTCTGGGGTGGCTGGGGGCAGATGTTTTTAGCCACGGGGGGGCCAATAACCATGGACCCTCTCCTGGCTATTAATATCTGCCCTCAGTCACTGGCTTTACCATTCTGGAGGAGAAAATTGCGCGGGAGCCCACGCCAATTTTTTCCGCCATTTAACCCTTTATTTCAGCAGCTACAGCGCTGAAATTTTGCACATACACACTACTAACATTAGTAGTGTGGAATATGCAAAAAAAAAGGGGGATATGAGATGGTTTACTGTATGTAAACCATGTCTCATATCCTGTCGGGTTTGTGCAGGAGAAATGAAAAGCCGGCAATTGAATTACCGACTTTTCACTAACAGCGCTGCGTATTTCTCGCAAGTCACACTGCAGGTCCGTGTGGAATCCGTATTTTTCTCACCCCCATAGACTTTCATTAGCGATTTTTTTGCGCAATACGCTGACAAACGCAGCATGCTGCGATTTTGTACGGCCGTAGAAAGCCGTATAATACTGAACCGTAATATACGGCTAATAGGAGCAGCCCCATTGAGAATAATTGTGCCATTTATTTTGTGAGTTTTACGGACGTAATTTCTGCGCTCTTACGTCCGTAAAACTCGCTAGTGTGAGGCCGGCCTAAGAGGGGAGGGAATTGAGACCAAATGCTACTACAATGTGAGACAAGATGGATTTTCCGCTTAAAAACACAAACACCAGGAGGCTTGAACGAAATCCTAACATACAGCTGTTTCCTGGAGAATTAGGTCAAGCAACCAAGATATAATGCGGACTCTTTTCTTCCTTCTCCCCCTTTTTCCTTTCACTAGGGTTTAATAGGACCATTAATAGGGATAGCCGTTGTGGAATGGGGGCACCATTCTTGCGTTTTTCTATCCTAGGGTGCCAACCTCCATAGCCAGGCAGGTAATTATAGGAGCATGGTTAGGGATATTCGGGGATATACATTATACTGTCCTCTCTGTCTGCCCTATTTCTGTGCACCAGTCCTAAACATCAATCCCCTCCCCCCCCATCTCTCCTTACTGTCTCCGTCATAAATTAAATGAAAATAGTTAAATATCTATGATTAATTTTTTGTTCCATAATGGGACTCCCTTAGGCTACGTTCACATTTTCGTTGTGCGCCGCAGCGTCGGCACCGCAGCGCACAACGCAAACAAAAACACGGCAAAACGCACGCTAAAACGCTGCGTTTTGCGAAGCATGCGTCCTTTTTGGCCGAAAGTTGGACGCAAAAAAAATGCAACTTGAAGCGTTTCTTGCGTCCAACGCTTGCGGCCATGCGGCGCAAAATGCAGCACAACGCATGTCCATGCACCCCCATGCTAAATATAGGGGCGCATGACGCATGCGGCGACGCTGCGGCGCCCGACGCTGCGGCGCTGACCGCAAATGTGAACGTAGCCTTACAAATCCATAATATTGTATGGGCTTAATCATCTACCGGCCCCTGGTTGTAGTTTTGTCCCCACTTGCGAGAGATAGCCAGTACATGCCTGTGACTATTATCCTCCCTTCCAAGAGAAGGTTATGGTAGGATTAATGATAATGATTCGAGAAATGACCCTGTATGAATGGTACAATACGCTGAAATCTGCATATTTGGTAACTATGGAGGGGTTAATATACTTCTTATTGATCTAACACAGCAGCTGAGCCTTTAGTTAAGCAGATGCAATGGTGTTCTGAGACTCCAGAAAGTGGCACATAGCGCGAATCCCTGTACCTGAAGATACGGTCGGGCGCCGCGCTGCTATAGTTACCCAGACAGAGGCAGTGCACCGGAAGGGATATGCACGGCCCCACGGTCTGTAATGTGATTGGGCGGCGCGTTACCATAGAAACCTCTACAACACGCGCAGCTGGAAGTGACGCGTGCGGTCCAGGAGCTGCGTTCCACACGGGACGCATAGCACATTACGTCAGTTGGTCCGGCCCAGGTAATACTGGGCAGGCTATTTAAGCACGAGCAACGAACGCTGTGATACAGTGATTGCCTATATCCCCCCATTTTGCAAGTCCCCCACTGTTTTGGAGGGACTATATTCTATTTTCCCCTGAAGAGTTATATACAACGAAACGCGTAGGGAAATGTGGTCGGTACTTTGGGGTTAAAGCTATTTTTCTAAACTATTTTATTTGCCAGTGTGGTATTTCTGTGGCAGCCCTCATATATCTGTGTGTTCCAAGTTTGGTCATTGTAGGCTGGTGGACCCCTTTTTTGCTGTCTGATACTCTAATTCTATACAGCACTATTTATCTTCAAAAATTATAAAAAGGCCACATATTTGCCAGTGTGGTATTTCCATGACAGCCGCATATATATGCGTGCTCCAAGTTTGGTCATTGTAGGCCAGTGTACCCCTTTTTTTGCTGCCTGATACTCTATTTCCATACAGCACTATTTAGCTTCATAAAATATAAAACGGCCACATATTTGACAGTGTGTTATCGCTGTCAGACGTCTGATGTATTTGTGGCCTACAAAATGTGGAATTCAGGCCTACATTCAGCTTTATTTGCTGTCTGTTACCCTAGTTCGCTACACTATTTTAGTTTAAAAAATTAACAAATGCAGTCCACATATCGAAAATATCTAAAAATGAAAAAATCACAAAACAATTAAAATATACATATTGTAAACATAAATATTTGTATTAAAAAGTACACATATTTGGTATCGCTGTGTCCAGAACAACCCAACCTATGAAACTGTTCCACTAGGTAACCCCTTTAGTGAACACCACAAAAAAATAGGCAAAAAACTATGCTTTATAATCATCCCAACGAACAAAAAGTGGGAAAAAAAATGCGATCAAAAAGATGAATGTAAATAAAAATGGTATCCCTGAAAATGTCATCTTGTACAGCAAATAAACAAGCTGCCAGGCAGCTTCATTAGGGGAAGAATAAAAAGTTATAGCTCTTAGAATAAAGCAATGCAAAAAAATATATTTTTTTTCTATGAAAGTTTTTATTGTGTAAAAGAGCCAAACATAAAAAAATAAATGTAGTATCACTGTAATCATACTGACACAAAAAATAAAGCTTCCTTACCAATTTTACCAAACGCAGAACAGCATAAAAAAATTCCTGAATTGCTGTTTTCTTTGTTCATTTATAAAAACGTTAACTCGTCCCACAAAACATAAACCCCCACATGACTCTGTTAGGCTAGTTTCACACTAGCGTTAACTGCAATACGTCGCAAATGCGTCGTTTTGCCGAAAATACGCATCCAGCAAAAGTTCTTGCTGGATACGTTTTTTCGTCATAGAATAACATTAGCGACGCATTTGCGACGCATTGCAAAACGTTGCGTCCGTTTTGCGACGCTTGGGCGTGTGGTAGCGGACCGTCGGGAGAAAAAAACGTTACATGTAACGTTTTTTGCCCCCGACGGTCCGCTTTTTCCGACCGCGCATGCGCGGCCGGAACTCCGCCCCCACCTCGCCGCACTTCCCCGCACATCACAATGGGGCAGCGGATGCGTGGGAAAAATGCATCCGCTGCCCCCGTTGTGTGGCGGAGACCACGCTAGCGTCGGGAACGGCGGCCCGACGCACAGCGACGGGTTGTTCCCGATGCTAGTGTGAAAGTAGCCTTAGCTGAAATATGGAAAACTATGTCTCTCAAAAAATAATTTTTGCAAAAAAAAGCCTCTTTTACTGTATGACAGCAGCCAAACATAAAAACCTGATATAAATCTGGTATTGCTGTAATCGCACTGACTCAAAGAATGCAGTCATCTAATTACTTATACCGCACAATGAACGGTGTAAAAAATAAATACAACCAATTTTTCACCTGCTGTTGATTTGTTTATTCTGCCTCCCAAAGACTGCACTAAGGCTGAGCGCTTACACTGGGGTTTCCATGTAAATCTCTAAATTGTCTCTTCAGAGAGGAAGAGGACTAGAACTCTAGTGTCACCTATTGGAAGTAGCAATTCTAACAGTCAATGTCGACCCTTTAGCGAGCCTTGTCACATGACTTAGGATAAGAGCCAAACCAGATCTCAATTTGCAAACACTGTGTTTCAGGGTAGTGCCCTGTTGTGAATTTGCTTTTTGCTCCCTCTGGTGGTTACTAGTTTTTTGACTCTGGTTTTTTCTGTCATTCCTTTTATCCGCACCTGGGTCGTTAGTTAGGGGTGTTGCTATATAAGCTCCCTGGACCTTCAGTTCAATGCCTGGCAACATAGTTATCAGAGCTAGTCTGCTGTGCTCTTGTCTACTGATCCTGGTTCCAGTTATATCAGCTAAGTCTGCCTTTTGCTTTTTGCTATTTGTTTTGGTTTTGTATTTTTGTCCAGCTTGTTCCAAATCTGTATCCTGACCTTTGCTGGAAGCTCTAGGGGGCTGGTGTTCTCCCCCCGGACCGTTAGACGGTTCGGGGGTTCTTGAATTTCCAGTGTGGATTTTGATAGGGTTTTTGTTGACCATATAAGTTACCTTTCTTTATTCTGCTATCAGTAAGCGGGCCTCTCTGTGCTAAACCTGGTTCATTTCTGTGTTTGTCATTTCCTCTTACCTCACCGTTATTATTTGTGGGGGGCTTCTATCCAGCTTTGGGGTTCCCTTCTCTGGAGGCAAGAAAGGTCTTTTGTTTTCCTCTACTAGGGGTAGCTAGATTCTCCAGCTGGAGCGTGTCATCTAGAATCAATGTAGGAATGATCCCCGGCTACTTCTAGTGTTGGCGTTAGGAGTAGATATATGGTCAACCCAGTTACCACTGCCCTATGAGCTGGATTTTTGTATTCTGCAGACTTCCACGTACCTCTGAGACCCTCGCCATTGGGGTCATAACAGTTTGCCAGGCCAGTATTAAAGGTTTAATGCATTGCAGAAGAGGGATTATAAGAAAGAAGATTCTGAGTTTTTTTTTTTTTTTTTTTTTCTTCTTCCCCTTTACCTCAGAGTGGCTATGCTTGCTGCAGACATGAATGTCCAGACCTTGATTACAAGTGTGGACCAGCTGGCTACTCGTGTGCAGGGCATACAAGACTATGTTATCAGAAATCCTAGGTCAGAACCTAAAATACCGATTCCTGAACTGTTTTCCGGAGACAGGTTTAAGTTTAGGAATTTCATGAATAATTGTAAATTGTTTTTGTCCCTGAGACCCTGTTCATCTGGAGACTCTGCTCAGCAAGTAAAAATTGTTATTTCGTTCTTACGGGGCGACCCTCAGGATTGGGCTTTTTCGCTGGCGCCAGGAGATCCGGCATTGGCTGATATTGATGCGTTTTTTCTGGCGCTCGGTTTACTTTATGAGGAACCCAATCTTGAGATTCAGGCAGAAAAGGCCTTGCTGGCTATGTCTCAGGGGCAGGACGAGGCTGAAGTGTATTGCCAAAAATTTCGGAAATGGTCCGTACTGACACATTGGAACGAGTGTGCACTGGCCGCTAATTTTAGAAATGGCCTTTCTGAAGCCATTAAGAATGTTATGGTGGGTTTTCCCATTCCCACAGGTCTGAATGATACTATGGCACTGGCTATTCAAATTGACCGGCGGTTGCGGTTGCGCAAAACCGCAAATTCCCTCATGGTGTTGTCTGAACAGACACCTAATTCGGTGCAATGTGATAGAAAAACCGCAAATTCCCTCATGGTGTTGTCTGAACAGACACCTGATTTAATGCAATGTGATAGAATCCTGACTAGAAATGAGCGGAAAATTCATAGACGCCGGAATGGCTTGTGCTACTACTGTGGTGATTCTACACATGTTATCTCAGCATGCTCTAAACGTATAGCTAAGGTTGTTAGTCCTGTCACCGTTGGTAATTTGCAACCTAAATTTATTCTGTCTGTAACTTTGATTTGCTCACTGTCGTCTTATCCTGTCATGGCGTTTGTAGATTCAGGTGCTGCCCTGAGTCTTATGGATCTGTCATTTGCTAAGCACTGTGGTTTTACTCTTGAACCATTAGAAAATCCTATTCCTCTTAGGGGTATTGATGCTACGCCATTGGCAGCAAATAAACCGCAGTATTGGACACAGGTTACCATGTGCATGACTCCTGAACACCGCGAGGTGATACGTTTCCTGGTTTTACATAAAATGCATGATTTGGTTGTTTTAGGGCTGCCATGGTTACAGACCCATAATCCAGTCCTGGACTGGAAGGCTATGTCAGTCTCAAGTTGGGGCTGTCGGGGTATTCATGGGGATTCCCTGCCTGTGTCTATTGCTTCTTCTACGCCTTCGGAAGTTCCGGAGTATTTGTCTGATTATCAGGATGTCTTCGGTGAGTCTGAGTCCAGTGCACTGCCTCCTCATAGGGACTGTGACTGTGCTATAGATTTGATCCCAGGCAGTAAATTTCCTAAGGGAAGACTGTTTAATCTGTCGGTACCTGAACATACCGCTATGCGTTCATATATCAAGGAGTCTCTGGAGAAAGGACATATTCGTCCGTCTTCTTCCCCTCTTGGTGCGGGATTCTTTTTTGTGGCAAAAAAGGACGGATCTTTGAGACCTTGTATTGATTATCGGCTTTTGAATAAGATCACTGTCAAATTTCAGTATCCTTTACCGCTGTTGTCTGACTTGTTTGCCCGGATTAAAGGTGCCAAGTGGTTCACCAAGATAGACCTTCGTGGTGCGTACAACCTTGTGCGCATTAAGCAAGGTGATGAATGGAAAACCGCATTCAATACGCCCGAAGGTCATTTTGAGTACTTGGTGATGCCTTTTGGGCTCTCCAATGCGCCTTCGGTTTTTCAGTCCTTTATGCATGACATTTTCCGGAAGTATCTGGATAAATTTTTGATTGTTTATCTGGATGATATTTTGGTTTTTTCTGATGATTGGGATTCGCATGTGGAGCAGGTCAGGTTGGTCTTTAAAATTTTGCGTGAAAATTCTTTGTTTGTCAAGGGCTCAAAGTGTCTCTTTGGTGTACAGAAGGTTCCCTTTTTGGGGTTCATTTTTTCCCCTTCTGCTGTGGAGATGGACCCAGTCAAGGTCCGAGCTATTCTTGATTGGACTCAGCCCTCGTCAGTTAAGAGTCTTCAGAAGTTCTTGGGTTTCGCTAACTTCTACCGTCGTTTTATCGCTAATTTTTCTAGCATTGTGAAACCTTTGACGGATATGACCAAGAAGGGCTCCGATGTAGCTAACTGGGCTCCTGCTGCCGTGGAGGCTTTCCAGGAGTTGAAACGCCGGTTTACTTCGGCGCCTGTTTTGTGCCAGCCCGATGTCTCACTTCCCTTTCAGGTTGAGGTGGATGCTTCAGAGATTGGAGCAGGGGCCGTTTTGTCGCAGAGAGGCCCTGGTTGCTCTGTTATGAAACCTTGTGCCTTTTTCTCTAGGAAGTTTTCGCCTGCCGAGCGAAATTATGATGTGGGCAATCGGGAGTTGTTGGCCATGAAATGGGCATTTGAGGAGTGGCGTCATTGGCTCGAGGGTGCTAAGCATCGTGTGGTGGTCTTGACTGATCACAAAAATCTGATGTATCTCGAGTCTGCTAAACGCCTTAATCCGAGACAGGCCCGCTGGTCATTGTTTTTCTCCCGCTTTGATTTTGTTGTCTCGTATTTACCAGGTTCAAAGAATGTGAAGGCCGATGCTCTTTCTAGGAGCTTTGTGCCTGATGCTCCTGGAGTCGCTGATCCTGTTGGTATTCTTAAAGATGGAGTTATCTTGTCAGCTATTTCTCCGGATCTGCGACGTGTGTTGCAGAGATTTCAGGCTGATAGGCCTGAGTCTTGTCCACCTGACAGACTGTTTGTCCCGGATAAGTGGACCAGCAGAGTCATTTCCGAGGTTCATTCCTCGGTGTTGGCAGGTCACCCGGGAATTTTTGGCACCAGAGATCTGGTGGCCAGGTCCTTTTGGTGGCCTTCCTTGTCAAGGGATGTGCGGTCATTTGTGCAGTCCTGTGGGACTTGTGCTCGAGCTAAGCCTTGCTGTTCTCGTGCCAGCGGTTTGCTCTTGCCCTTGCCTGTCCCGAAGAGACCTTGGACACATATCTCCATGGATTTCATTTCTGATCTTCCGCTATCTCAGGGCATGTCCGTTATCTGGGTTATATGTGATCGCTTCTCAAAGATGGTTCATTTGGTTCCTTTGCCTAAGCTGCCTTCCTCTTCCGATCTGGTTCCTGTGTTTTTCCAGAACATGGTCCGTTTGCACGGCATCCCTGAGAATATTGTGTCAGACAGAGGATCCCAGTTCGTTTCCAGGTTCTGGCGATCCTTTTGTAGTAGGATGGGCATTGATTTGTCGTTTTCGTCTGCTTTCCATCCTCAGACTAATGGACAGACGGAGCGAACCAATCAGACTTTGGAGGCTTATTTGAGGTGTTTTGTCTCTGCTGATCAGGACGATTGGGTGACATTCTTGCCGTTGGCTGAATTTGCCCTTAATAATCGGGCTAGTTCCGCCACCTTGGTTTCGCCTTTTTTCTGCAACTCTGGTTTCCATCCTCGCTTTTCTTCGGGTCATGTGGAGCCTTCTGACTGTCCTGGGGTGGATTCTGTGGTGGATAGGTTGCAGCGGATCTGGAATCATGTGGTGGACAACTTGAAGTTGTCACAGGAGAGGGCTCAGCGCTTTGCCAACCGCCGCCGCGGTGTGGGTCCCCGACTACGCGTTGGGGATTTGGTATGGCTTTCTTCCCGCTTTGTTCCTATGAAGGTCTCCTCTCCCAAATTTAAACCTCGTTTTATTGGGCCTTACAAGATATTGGAAATCCTTAATCCTGTATCTTTTCGTCTGGATCTTCCTGTGTCGTTTGCTATTCACAATGTATTTCATAGGTCCTTGTTGCGGCGGTACATTGTGCCTGTAGTTCCTTCTGCTGAGCCTCCTGCTCCGGTGTTGGTTGAGGGCGAGTTGGAGTACGTGGTGGAGAAGATCTTGGATTCTCGCCTCTCCAGGCGGAGGCTTCAGTACCTGGTCAAGTGGAAGGGCTATGGTCAGGAGGATAATTCCTGGGTGGTCGCCTCTGATGTTCATGCGGCCGATTTAGTTCGTGCCTTTCATGCCGCTCATCCTGATCGCCCTGGTGGTCGTGGTGAGGGTTCGGTGACCCCTCACTAAGGGGGGGGTACTGTTGTGAATTTGCTTTTTGCTCCCTCTGGTGGTTACTAGTTTTTTGACTCTGGTTTTTTCTGTCATTCCTTTTATCCGCACCTGGGTCGTTAGTTAGGGGTGTTGCTATATAAGCTCCCTGGACCTTCAGTTCAATGCCTGGCAACATAGTTATCAGAGCTAGTCTGCTGTGCTCTTGTCTACTGATCCTGGTTCCAGTTATATCAGCTAAGTCTGCCTTTTGCTTTTTGCTATTTGTTTTGGTTCTGTATTTTTGTCCAGCTTGTTCCAAATCTGTATCCTGACCTTTGCTGGAAGCTCTAGGGGGCTGGTGTTCTCCCCCCGGACCGTTAGACGGTTCGGGGGTTCTTGAATTTCCAGTGTGGATTTTGATAGGGTTTTTGTTGACCATATAAGTTACCTTTCTTTATTCTGCTATCAGTAAGCGGGCCTCTCTGTGCTAAACCTGGTTCATTTCTGTGTTTGTCATTTCCTCTTACCTCACCGTTATTATTTGTGGGGGGCTTCTATCCAGCTTTGGGGTTCCCTTCTCTGGAGGCAAGAAAGGTCTTTTGTTTTCCTCTACTAGGGGTAGCTAGATTCTCCGGCTGGAGCGTGTCATCTAGAATCAACGTAGGAATGATCCCCGGCTACTTCTAGTGTTGGCGTTAGGAGTAGATATATGGTCAACCCAGTTACCACTGCCCTATGAGCTGGATTTTTGTATTCTGCAGACTTCCACGTACCTCTGAGACCCTCGCCATTGGGGTCATAACAGTGCCCCTCGTCAGTGCAAAGTGGAGATCTGTTTGGCTGGTTGAGAGGCGTCTGACCGGTATACAAGAAGTATTGTTTCTCCTTGTGGAGAGTGACGTGTTAAGCATGTCGAGATGAGGAGAATTAAAGCCGCAATGCTCCTCTGGGAAATATGCAAATTGTCTCTGCAGAGAGGAAGAGGATTAGAACTCTAGTGCCACCTATTGGAAGTAGCAATCCTAACAGCCAATGTCGACCCTTTAATGAGCCTCGTCACATGACATAGGATAAGAGCCAAACCAGATTTCAATTTGCAGATGTAAATCTCTGAAATACGTAATTCAGACAGAGCTCCCAGCAGAAGATTGCCTATAATGAGGCAGTTGGAGGCACTGTGGACAATGTCTTGTCTATGATTCAGCGGTGTCTGCCTTTTGAGGCGAGCAAAAAAGTGCAGTTCTTCACAGTTTTGTGCACTTCTGAAAAAAAAGGACACCACTTAACAGAGGCAAGATGGAGTCCAGAGTAACTCTGCTGCCTCAATATTGTAAATGGATCCTTTGGGTGTTTCGTATGAATCACGTCTCTTGGAGATTTAGGCTGGAGTCAAACTAGCGATTTTAAAATTGGTCCCATTTTGTTCCTGCAAATTCAGACAAGTGTCATGCAAGTGTCATGCTTTTTTCATGCGAGTAAAATCCAATTTTTCACACCTAGCATCCGATTTTCATCCAAGCGTGATTGCTATCCGACAGCAATGCGAAATTAACATGAGCTTTTATATAGAGCAATTCTCTATGTCATTTACACATAATTTTTAGTGATGAGCGAACGTGCTCGCCACTGCCCGTTACTCGCCCAAGTATCACTATGCTCGGTGTACTTGGCGAGCACCGAGCATTTCCGGGATTATTCGGCGGTAACTGGTGTCTCCACCCAGCGTTTTTGGCGGACTTTAGAGACCCAATCACGGTGCAGGGATTGTCTGCCATGCCATGAAATGTCGCAGCCATCTTTGTTGTGGTCGTGCAGTGATTGGCTGGGCCGTACAGCATCATCCCGAGTATAAGAGACCTGGTGCCGCCCTGTTCGACGCATTCTGTTCCTGATTCAGCGACACTAGGGAGATCTGGTGCCGAGATAGGGTCAGAATCGTGGTTTTTAGAGTTAGTGTTGGCCTGCAACTCTAAAATCCACAACTCCTCAGAAACCAAAAGTCCTTTTTAGGGCTAAATCATGGGTCCCGATATTGCAGTGCTAGGTAGGCAGGGCACAGCATATCCACATCAGTGCAAGGCCTGCAGGCACTGTATGTGTGTCCAATGCTCCCACTGCATCCCTCCCAAAGCTCCATAACTCTCTGCTGCTGCTCCTGCAGCTTCTTTACTATATACCTAGTTGCATTTTTTTTCAAAAATTCACCCCAAAAACACAAAAATATACAGTCTGTTCTGTCAGGCTGACGCCTGTTGAAAAATCATAGTTTGTCAGGCATATGTAGCATAGTTGTGTGTGCTAGCCTTGTGCCACTTTTTTTGTGTGTTTTAAATTCACCGAAAAAGGCCTCATATATCTGCGTGCTCCAAGTTTTTGCATTGTAGGCCGTTTTGCCACTGTTTTTGCTGTCTGTTACTCTAATTATATACAGCACTATTTGGCATTTTATAAAAAAAACAGGCCACATACTGTATTTGCCAGTGTGGTATTTCCGCGACAGCTCTCATATATCTGTGTGCTCCAAGTTTTGGCATTTTAGGCCATTTTGCCACTGTTTCTGGTGTCTGTTACTCTAATTCTATACAGCACTATTTAGCTTCAAAAAATATAGAAAGGCCACATATTTGCCAGTGTGGTATTTCCATGACAGCTCTCATATATCTGTGTGCTCCAAGTTTTGGCATTTTAGGCCGTTTTGCCACTGTTTCTGGTGTCTGTTACTCTAATTCTATACAGCACTATTTAGCTTCAAAAAAAATAAAAAGGCCACATATTTGCCAGTGTGGTTTTTCCGTGACAGCCCACATATATCTGCGTGCTCCAAGTTTGGTCATTGTAGGCCGGTGTACCCTTTTTTTTGCTGTCTGATACTCTAATTCTATACAGCACTATTTAGCTTCAAAAAATATAAAAAGTCCATATATTTGCCAGTGTGGTATTTCCGTGACAGCCCGCATATATCTGAGTGCTCAAAGTTTGGTCATTGAAGGCCTATGTACCCCTTTTTTGCTGTCTGATACTCTAAATCTATACAGCACTATTTAGCTTCAAAAAATAATAAAAGGCCACATATTTGCCAGTGTGGTATTTCTGTGGCAGCCCTCATATATCTGTGTGTTCCAAGTTTGGTCATTGTAGGCTGGTGGACCCCTTTTTTGCTGTCTGATACTCTAATTCTATACAGCACTATTTATCTTCAAAAATTATAAAAAGGCCACATATTTGCCAGTGTGGTATTTCCATGACAGCCCGCATATATATGCGTGCTCCAAGTTTGGTCATTGTAGGCCAGTGTACCCCTTTTTTTGCTGCCTGATACTGATATTTCCATACAGCACTATTTAGCTTCATAAAATATAAAACGGCCACATATTTGACAGTGTGTTATCGCTGTCAGACGTCTGATGTATTTGTGGCCTACAAAATGTGGAATTCAGGCCTACATTCAGCTTTATTTGCTGTCTGTTACCCTAGTTCGCTACACTATTCTAGTTTAAAAAATTAACAAATGCAGTCCACATATCGAACAGTGTGGTATCTCGTTAAAAATACTTCACTTTCAAGTTGTTAAGGCTGCTTCATGACTGTGTTAAATGCTCCAACTACTACTACCACCATCATCATCATCATCATCTTCTGCCTAGAGGCAGTCACTGCGCACATAGAAAGTCTGAGGAGCAGAGTGTGAATGCTTGGGCAGTGCTGTACTCTGTCTCTGTATTACAAAGGTGTATGCTACCGACAATAAAAGCATTACTGCCAGAAAGCAAGGAGCCATGTTCACAGTGACCGCCAGAGAGCGAGGCACTATGCGCTCAATGACCGTGAGTACAGCACAAGTTCGCAGTAAAGAGACAAACAGCCAACGCTCCATGTTCAGCTTTGCAAAACAATAATTAAAGGGCACAGAAGAATGAAAGAGGACATTGGTATGGTCAGCAAGGTACTCCCTCAGCATTTTCCCAAACAAAGCACTCCTTGTGAGAGTCCCCCACGCGTCAGGGCCAGAGCGATAGAAGGGTCTAAGAAAACTCTCTCCAAACTTTGTCAGTGTTCCACTGCCTCTGGTGGATTGGAGTTGTGTCTCTCTCACCTGTACTCCTTGCTTGGCCAACGAACTGTGACCTCTTCTGCCAGCATTTTCAGATGGGAATTTTTTTAATAATTCAGCAAGAAGGGCCCTATGGTCCTCCATCATTGTAGTACACCTGTCTGCCTCTGGAATAAGAGAAATAAAGTTCTCCTTGTAGCATGGGTCTAGAAGGGTCACCAATCAGTATTCTCTGTATGAGTCTGTCACCCAAAATTTTGAGAGTGCGAGGGTGACGGGAAAGGCAGCGGAACATAAACTCAGCCATACGTGCAAGACTGCTAACAGTCGATACTTCCATGTCATCACCAAGAGGACAACTGACCATGCTCTCCTCCTCTTCCTTGTCCTCAGGCCTCCACAACTTTCGCAAAACCCTCAGTAATATAATTGTAAATACTTCATTGTAAATACATTCCCCTTTAGTTTTTATCTCCCCCACCTCATTGTAGATTGTAAGTTGTCACGAGCAGGATGGGTTTTTTTGGGTTTAATTATTGTTATCGCTGTTACTTAGTGTAGATTTTAAGCTGTCACGAGCAGGGTTGTTTTATTTCTGTTTAATTATTGTATTATTGTTATCGTTGTTACTTAGGACTGTTGTATTTGAAACTAAATATGTTTGTTGACGCTACATAAAAACTATAAATAATAATATTAGAACATAGAGAAGCAGGATGAGATGTTAATTATGGTGTCATTGCCGCTCACCATCTTGGTGAATTCCTCAAAGTTTTAAAGGATGGTACATATGTCTGACATCCATGTCAACTCCTGAGATCTTATGTGTGAAGTCAGAACTGAATACCAACTGCCTTGTTGATGCTGGTAGTCAACAACTGCCCTCTTCTGCTCACAAATCCTTTCCAAAATATGCAGTGTAGAGTTCCAATGCATGGGGAGGACATCACACACCAGTCAGTGAGCCAGAAGCTGCAAGCACTGCAGAAGCACTGCAAAGGCAGATGAAGCTCTAGCTGACTTTCTAAAATGGGTACGCAGAGCCTCGTACTTTTCCAAGCAGATCTGGCATCTCCAGATCGCTTTTCAGAAAACGTTGAACAATGAGGTTAAGCACATGGGCCAGGCATGGCACATGTGTGAGCTCGCCTTGACACAGAGCAGCCACCAGGTTCCAGCCATTGTCACACAGAACCATGCCTGACTGTAGGTTCAGTGGTGTCAGACACACATCTGCCTGATCTTTCAGAGCTGTCCACAACTCTTCATCATTGTGCAGTTTGTCGCTTAAGCACATTAGCTTCAGCACAGCCTGTTGCCGCTTGCCTGAGGCAGTGCTGCAGTGCTTCCAGCTTGTGACTGATGCGTTACTTTCGGAGATGGAGGCCGAAGAGGATACGAAGGAGGAGGAGGTGCAGGAGCTGTAGACTGTGGTTGCAATCCAGATTGATGTGCACCATCCTAAGGTCGGACTGGGTCTCGGCTTCCACTATTATAAACCCAGTGTGCCATTAGTGAGCTGTACCATCCCTGACCACAAACACTTGTCCACGTGTCTGTGGTTAGGTGGACTTTCCCAATAACAGCATTGTGGAGGGCACGGGTAATGTTGTGGGACACGTGCCTGTGTAATGCCGGGATGGCACACCGGTACAAATATTCCCACATGTTCGGGGCCTCGGGGTGATCCTCAACTCTGCCCTCTCTTTCAAGATACCGATCCAAGCCCTTGTCTCCTCCTGCCCACTGCAACTCAAAAACATTTCCAGGATCCGTACATTCCAAGAAACTGCAAAAATGTTTGTGCATGAACTTCCGCCTCCACTATTGCAACCTTCTTCTCTCTGGCCTCCCTTCTACCACTCTTTCACCACTCCAAACTATCCTAAAGTCTGATGCCCAAGTAATCCAACTGTCCCTCTGTTATTCCCCAGCCTCTCCTCTCTGCCAGGCCCTTCAGTGCCTTCCAATTGCCCAGAGGCTACAGTTCAAAACCCTAACTATGACGAACAAAGCCTTCCACAACCTGTCTCCATACATCGGCAACATGGTCTCCCAATGTCCGACTGGGTCATGGCTTCCTCTACGCTAACCCAGTGTGCCGTCAGTGAGATGTACCATCCCTGCCCACATGCACTTGTCCAAGTGTCCTTGTTTAGGTGCACTTTCCCTGTAATAGCATTGTACAGGGCCCGGGTAATGTTGTGGGACACGAGCTTGCTTGTGTAATGTCGTGACGGCAGACAGGAAAAATTGTGGCAGCTGGGTAATGAGTACCTTGTGGTGGTCACCGACATCAGGTTGCGGAAAGCTTACGTCTCCCACAGGCCTAAAATGCAACATTTCGAGCTCAAGCAGATGACAAATGTGTGAATTTAGTACTGTGGCATTGGCTGCTTATTTCCGCTTGCGTTCCAAGTACTGAATGCTGCGCGGGGACAAGGACGTGGACGTGCTTGTTGATAGGGCTAGTTGAGTTTACGTGCAACTGCAGATGCAGGGCATGAGGCATCTTTGCATGCACCATGGACAGGGGATTGGCTTGCACGCACAACATCGGAAGAAGCAGTGGTATCACGCGCAGACACTGTTCATGGAGCCTTGTGTTCAACCAACAGTCTGGTACTTGGCTGCCATGTGCCTGATCATGCTTGTGGGGGTTAGAATGGGAGTTTTGCTACCCCTCCTGATGCGGGCATGGCCGTTGGTGCAAATGGCTTTTTGGGGGATATCATCAGAGTCTTTAAAAAACAACCAGGGTGTTACGGGGACATTCAGTGTCTCCCTCTCCCACACCACCTCTTCACCTCGACCACGGTCTTTCTGTGTTCTCCAAGGCTCCGTTCTAGGACCCCTACTCTTCTCCATCTACACCTTCGGCCTGGGACAGTGTTGTGAATTCCGTTCTCGGGCTCCCTCCTGTGGTCATGAGCGGTACTGTGTGAGTTTGTTCTGGGGCTCCCTCTGGTGGCCTTTAGCGATATGGCTGGGCTCAGCTGCTTAATTTCCTGCTATGCTGGGCCTATTTAATTCACCTGGCCCTTCATTTGTTGCCTGCTGTCGGTGTATTCAGTCCTGTTTCTGAGAGCTCCTGAATATTCCTTGTGACCAGTCTCCTGCTGGAGAAGTTAAGTTTGTTTGTTCATTTTGCTCATTATTTCCTTGAAAACGTTTCTCTGTATATGATGAGTTCAGTCCAGCTTGCTTATATGTGATTTTTTGCTTGCTGGTTAGTTCTGGGGTGCAGAGTGCGCCCCTCACATAGTGAGTCAGTTTGGGGGTTCTTGTATTCTCTGCGTGGTTTATTTTTGGTAGTTTTTGTACTGACCGCACAGACTCCTATCTATTTTCAGTCTATCTAGTGTTAGCGGGCCTCATTTGCTAAACCTATTTCATTTCTACGTTTGTCTTTTCCCCTTAACTCACCGTTATTATTTGTGGGGGGCTGACTAAAACTTTGGGGTTATTTTTCTGAAGCAAGTGAGGTCTTTGCTTTCTCTCTAGGGGTAGTCAGTTTCTCAGGCTGTGAAAGAGGCGTCTAGGATTTTAGGAACGCTCCACAGCTGCCTTTAGTGTGTTTGGATAGGATCAGGATTGCGGTCAGTATAGCTTCCACCTCCCCAGAACTTGTCCTATATTTTGGTCATATGTGTCAGGTCAGTTTTGAGATCCTACCACCGGATCATAACAGTACAGCAGGCCAACAAGTGTTAATGCAGCAGAAGAGGGAGAAGAGAAATCCTGAAGTAATTTTTTTTTTCCTCTGCACTGTGTTTAGCTTCTCCCCTCCCCTTAATCTTTGTGTGGTTCTGAATTCAGTTGCAGATATGGACATTCAGAGTCTATCTTCTAGTGTGGATCATCTCACTGCAAGGGTGCAGGGCATTCAGGATTATGTAGTCCGCAGTCCTATGTCAGAGCCTAAAATACCAATTCCTGAACTGTTCTCCCGAGATAGATCTAGGTTTTTGAACTTTAAGAATAATTGTAAGTTATTCCTTTCTCTGAGACCTCGCTCCTCTGGTGACTCTGTTCAGCAAGTTAAAATTATTATTTCTTTGTTACGTGATGACCCTCAAGATTGGGCATTCTCTCTGGCGCCAGGAGATCCCGCATTGCTAAATGTGGATGCGTTTTTTCTGGCGCTTGGAGTGCTTTATGAGGAACCAAATCTGGTAGACCAAGCAGAGAAGGTTTCACTGGCTCTCTCTCAGGGTCAAGATGAAGCAGAGGTTTACTGTCAGAAGTTTAGGAAGTGGTCTGTGTTCACTCAATGGAATGAGTGCGCCCCTGCGGCGATTTTCAGAAAGGGTCTTTCTGAAGCCCTTAAAGATGTTATGGTGGGGTTCCCCACGCCTGCGGGTCTGAATGAGTCAATGTCTTTGGCCATTCAGATTGATCGGCGTTTGCGGGAACGCAAACCTGTGCACCATCTGGCGGTATTTTCTGAGCAGAAACCTGAGCCTATGCAATGCGACAGGACTCTGACCAGAGTTGAACGGCAAAATCACAGACGTCAGAATGGGTTGTGCTTTTACTGTGGTGATTCTGCTCATGTTATCTCAGAGTGTTCTAAGCGCACAAAAAGGTTCGCCAAGTCTGTCACCATTGGTACTGTACAACCTAAATTCATTTTGTCTGTTACTTTGATTTGCTCTCTGTCATCCTACTCAGTTATGGCTTTTGTGGATTCAGGTGCCGCCCTGAATTTGATGGATTTGTCATTTGCCAGGCGCTGTGGTTTTATCTTGGAGCCTTTACAGTTCCCTATTCCACTAAATGGAATTGATGCTACGCCATTGGCCAAGAATAAACCTCAGTATTGGACTCAAGTGACCATGTGCATGGCTCCTGCACATCAGGAGGTGATTCGCTTTCTTGTGCTACATAATTTGCATGATGTTGTCGTGTTGGGTCTGCTATGGCTGCAGGCTCATAATCCAGTCCTGGATTGGAAAGAAATGTCTGTGTCAAGTTGGGGTTGCCAGGGAATTCATGGCGATGCCCCTTTGGTGTCAATTGCTTCTTCTACTCCTTCTGAAGTCCCTGAATTTTTGTCGGACTACCAGGATGTATTTGATGAGCCCAAATCCAGTGCCCTACCTCCTCATAGGGATTGTGATTGTGCTATAAATCTGATTCCTGGTAGTAAGTTCCCTAAGGGACGACTTTTTAATTTATCTGTACCAGAACATGCCGCTATGCGGAGTTATATAAAGGAGTCCTTGGAGAAGGGGCATATTCGCCCGTCCTCGTCCCCTTTGGGTGCGGGGTTCTTTTTTGTGGCCAAGAAGGATGGTTCTCTGAGACCCTGTATAGATTATCGCCTTCTAAATAACATCACGGTCAAATTTCAGTACCCCTTGCCACTGTTGTCCGATCTGTTTGCCCGGATTAGGGGGGCCAGTTGGTTCACCAAGATAGATCTTCGAGGAGCGTATAATCTTGTGCACATAAAGCAGGGCGATGAATGGAAAACAACATTTAATACGCCCGAAGGCCATTTTGAGTACTTGGTGATGCCTTTTGGGCTTTCTAATGCCCCCTCTGTGTTTCAGTCCTTCATGCACGACATCTTCCGAGAGTATCTGGATAGATTTATGATTGTGTACCTGGATGATATTTTGGTCTTTTCTGATGATTGGGAGTCTCATGTGAAGCAGATCAGGATGGTATTTCAGGTCCTGCATGCCAATGCCTTGTTTGTGAAGGGCTCTAAATGTCTCTTCGGAGTCCAGAAAATTTCCTTTTTGGGCTTTATTTTTTCTCCTTCTACTATTGAGATGGATCCAGTCAAGGTCCAGGCTATTCATGACTGGACTCAACCTACATCTGTGAAGAGTCTTCAGAAGTTCTTGTGTTTTGCAAATTTTTACCGTCGCTTCATCAATAATTTTTCTGGCGTGGTTAAGCCTTTGACGGATTTGACCAAGAAGGGTTCTGATGTGACGAATTGGTCTCCTGCGGCCGTGGAGGCCTTTCAGGAGCTGAAACGTCGGTTTTCTTCGGCTCCTGTCTTGCGCCAGCCCGATGTCTCTCTTCCCTTTCAGGTCGAGGTTGATGCTTCTGAGAATGGAGCAGGGGCTGTCTTGTCGCAGAGAAGCTCTGATGGCTCTGTGATGAGACCATGTGCTTTCTTTTCAAGAAAGTTTTCGCCTGCCGAGCGGAATTATGATGTCGGTAATCGTGAGTTGTTAGCAATGAAGTGGGCATTTGAGGAGTGGCGACATTGGCTTGAGGGAGCCAAGCATCGTGTGGTGGTCTTGACTGATCACAAGAATTTGACTTATCTCGAGTCTGCCAAACGGTTGAATCCGAGACAGGCTCGATGGTCGCTGTTTTTCTCTCGTTTCGATTTCGTGGTTTCATATCTTCCGGGTTCGAAAAACGTGAAGGCTGATGCCCTTTCTAGGAGTTTTGTACCTGACTCCCCGGAAGTTTCTGAACCGACTGGTGTCCTCAAAGAGGGGGTGATTTTGTCTGCCATCTCCCCTGATCTGCGACGGGTGTTGCAGGAGTTTCAGGCCAATAGACCTGACCGTTGTCCTCCGGAGAGACTGTTTGTCCCGGACAGATGGACCAGTAGAGTTATTTCCGAGGTTCATTCTTCAGTGTTGGCGGGTCATCCTGGGATTTTTGGTACCAGGGATTTGGTGGCGAGGACCTTTTGGTGGCCTTCCTTGTTGCTGGATGTGCGTTCCTTTGTGCAGTCCTGTGGGATTTGTGCTCGGGCTAAGCCTTGCTGTTCTCGTGCCAGTGGATTGCTTTTGCCTTTGCCTGTCCTGAAGAGGCCTTGGACGCATATTTCCATGGATTTTATTTCGGATCTTCCTGTCTCTCAGAGGATGTCTGTCATCTGGGTGGTTTGTGATCGTTTTTCTAAAATGGTCCATTTGGTACCCTTGCCTAAGCTGCCTTCCTCCTCCGATTTGGTGCCACTATTTTTTCAGAATGTGGTTCGTTTACATGGTATTCCGGAGAACATTGTGTCTGACAGAGGATCCCAGTTTGTGTCCAGATTTTGGCGGTCCTTTTGTGCTAAGATGGGCATTGAATTGTCTTTTTCATCGGCCTTCCATCCTCAGACGAATGGCCAAACCGAACGAACTAATCAGACCTTGAAAACTTATTTGAGATGTTTTGTTTCTGCTGATCAGGATGATTGGGTGACTTTTCTGCCATTGGCTGAGTTTGCCCTCAATAATCGGGCTAGTTCTGCTACTTTGGTTTCACCGTTCTTTTGCAATTCTGGGTTTCATCCTCGTTTTTCCTCAGGTCAGGTTGAGCACTCCGACTGTCCTGGGGTGGATTCTGTGGTGGATAGGTTGCAGCAGATTTGGAACCATGTGGTGGACAATTTGACGTTGTCCCAGGAGAAGGCTCAGCGCTTTGCTAACCGCCGTCGCTGTGTGGGTCTGTTGTGAATTTACCTTTTTGGCTCCCTCTAGTGGTTACTAGTGATTTGACTCTGGGAATGTCTGCCATCCCTTGTATGCTCACCTGGGTCGTTAGGTCAGGGGTGTTGCTATATAAGCTCCCTGGACCTTCAGTTCAATGCCTGGCAACGTTGTAATCAGAGCTAATCTGTTGTGCTCTTGTCTACTGATCCTGGTTCCTGCAAAATTAAGCTAAGTCTGCTTTCTTGCTTTTTGCTATTTGTTTTTGTTTGCATTTTTGTCCAGCTTGTACATAATCTGTATCCTGACCTTGCTGGAAGCTCTAGGGAGGCTGGAGTTCTCCCCCCGGGCCGTTAGACGGTTCGGGGGTTCTTGAATCTCCAGTGTGGATTTTTTGATAGGGTTTTTGTTGACCATATAAGTTATCTTACTACATTCTGCTATTAGTAAGTGGGCCTCTCTTTGCTAAACCTAGTTCATCTCTGTGTTTGTCACTTCCTCTTACCTCACCGTTATTATTTGTGGGGGGCTTGTATCCTACTTTTGGGGTCTATTCTCTGGAGGCAAGAGAGGTCTTTGTTTTCCTCTTCTAGGGGTAGTTAGTCCTCCGGCTGGCGCGAGACATCTAGCGACCAACGTAGGCATGTTCCCCGGCTACTTCTAGTGTTGGCGTTAGGAGTAGATATATGGTCAACCCAGTTACCACTGCCCTATGAGCTGGATTTTTGTACTTCGCAGACTTACTTGTTCCTCTGAGACCCTCGCCATTGGGGTCATAACAGTTTGCCAGGCCAATATTAAATGTTAAATGCATTGCAGAAGCGGGATTATAAGAAAGAAAGTTCTGAGTTGTTTTTTTTCCTCTCTCATTTTTTTTTTTTCTTTTCCCCTTTACCTCTGAGTGGCTTGTGTTTGCTGCAGACATGAATGTCCAGACCTTGATTACAAGTGTGGACCAGCTTGCTGCTCGTGTGCAGGGCATACAAGATTATGTTACCAGAAATCCTATGTCAGAACCTAAGATACCGATTCCTGAACTGTTTTCCGGAGACCGATTTAAATTTAGAAATTTCAGGAATAATTGTAAATTGTTTTTGTCTCTGAGACCCTGTTCATCTGGAGACTCCGCTCAGCAAGTAAAAATTGTTATTTCTTTTTTACGGGGCGACCCTCAGGATTGGGCCTTCTCGCTGGCGCCAGGAGATCCGGCATTGGCTGACATTGATGCGTTTTTTCTGGCGCTCGGTTTGCTGTATGAGGAACCCAATCTTGAGATTCAGGCAGAAAAAGCCTTGCTGGCTATGTCTCAGGGCCAGGACGAGGCTGAAGTGTATTGCCAAAAATTTCGGAAATTTTTTTTTTTGCCTTTGAAAAAAGTATATCTACATAATGTTTGATATTATTACTTATAGTTAACATTTAGATCAAGATTTTTTTTTTATCTGCAAAAATAATCAATTTTTACAAAAATCGAAAAAATACCATGTTCCCTTTTGGATATAAAAAAAATATAAAACAAGCTTTGTATTTATTTTTTTTTCTGGTATTTGAACAACCATCTTCACAAGCAATATAATAGTGCAAAAACTGTTTAAAAAAACCACTTAGATTAGCTAAAAATGATTATTTTATAAGGACGGTCAAAAATGACCGGGAACAGTACAAGTGTATGTGAAATCTAAACAGAACAGCAGGGTTAAGGAAGGAGTTATCGTGTCAGCTATTTCTCCAGATCTGCGACGTGTGTTACAGAGATTTCAGGCTGGTAGGCCTGACTCTTGTCCACCTGACAGATTGTTTGTGCCTGCTAGATGGACCAGCAGAGTCATTTCCGAGGTTCATTCCTCGGTGTTGGCAGGGCACCCGGGAATTTTTGGCACCAGAGATCTGGAGGCCAGGTCCTTTTGGTGGCCTTCCTTGTCAAGGGATGTGCAGTCATTTGTGCAGTCCTGTGGTACTTGTGCTCGAGCTAAGCCTTGCTGTTCTCGTGCCAGCGGGTTGCTCTTGCCCTTGCCTGTCCCGAAGAGACCTTGGACACACATCTCTATGGATTTCATTTCTGATCTTCCGGTGTCTCAGGGCATGTCTGTCATCTGGGTGATATGTGATCGTTTCTCCAAGATGGTCCATTTGGTTCCTTTGCCTAAGCTGCCCTCCTCTTCTGATCTGGTTCCTGTGTTCTTCCAGAACGTGGTTCGTTTGCACGGCATTCCTGAGAATATTGTGTCAGACAGAGGATCCCAGTTTGTTTCCAGGTTCTGGCGATCCTTTTGTGGTAGGATGGGCATTGAGTTGTCGTTTTCATCCGCTTTCCATCCCCAGACTAACAGACAAACGGAGCGAACTAATCAGACTCTGGAGGCTTATTTGAGGTGTTTTGTCTCTTCTGATCAGGATGATTGGGTGACCTTCTTGCCGTTGGCTGAATTTGCCCTTAATAATCGGGCTAGTTCCGCCACCTTGGTTTCGCCATTTTTCTGCAACTCTGGTTTCCATCCTCGTTTTTCCTCGGGACATGTGGAGCCTTCTGACTGTCCGGGGGTGGATTCCGTGGTGGATAGGTTGCAGCGGATCTGGAGTCATGTGGACAACTTGAAGTTGTCACAGGAGAAGGCTCAGCGTTTTGCCAACCGCCGCCGCGGTGTGGGTCCCCGACTTCGCGTTGGGGATTTGGTATGGCTGTCTTCTCGATTTGTTCCTATGAAGGTCTCCTCTCCCAAATTTAAGCCTCGCTTCATTGGTCCTTACAAGATATTGGAAATCCTTAATCCGGTATCCTTTCGCCTGGATCTTCCGGTGTCGTTTGCCATTCACAACGTATTTCATAGGTCCTTGTTGCGGCGGTACGTTGTGCCTGTGGTTCCTTCTGCTGAGCCTCCTGCTCCGGTGTTGGTTGAGGGCGAGTTGGAGTATGTGGTGGAGAAGATCTTAGATTCTCGTCTCTCCAGGCGGAGGCTTCAGTACTTGGTCAAGTGGAAGGGCTATGGTCAGGAGGATAATTCCTGGGTGGTCGCCTCTGATGTGCATGCGGCCGATTTGGTTCGTGCCTTTCACACCGCTCATCCTGATCGCCCTGGTGGTCTTGGTGAGGGTTCGGTGACCCCTCACTAAGGGGGGGGTACTGTTGTGAATTTACCTTTTTGGCTCCCTCTAGTGGTTACTAGTGATTTGACTCTGGGAATGTCTGCCATCCCTTGTATGCTCACCTGGGTCGTTAGGTCAGGGGTGCTGCTATATAAGCTCCCTGGACCTTCAGTTCAATGCCTGGCAACGTTGTAATCAGAGCTAATCTGTTGTGCTCTTGTCTACTGATCCTGGTTCCTGCAAAATTAAGCTAAGTCTGCTTTCTTGCTTTTTGCTATTTGTTTTTGTTTGCATTTTTGTCCAGCTTGTACATAATCTGTATCCTGACCTTGCTGGAAGCTCTAGGGAGGCTGGAGTTCTCCCCCCGGGCCGTTAGACGGTTCGGGGGTTCTTGAATCTCCAGTGTGGATTTTTTGATAGGGTTTTTGTTGACCATATAAGTTATCTTACTACATTCTGCTATTAGTAAGTGGGCCTCTCTTTGCTAAACCTAGTTCATCTCTGTGTTTGTCACTTCCTCTTACCTCACCGTTATTATTTGTGGGGGGCTTGTATCCTACTTTTGGGGTCTATTCTCTGGAGGCAAGAGAGGTCTTTGTTTTCCTCTTCTAGGGGTAGTTAGTCCTCCGGCTGGCGCGAGACATCTAGCGACCAACGTAGGCATGTTCCCCGGCTACTTCTAGTGTTGGCGTTAGGAGTAGATATATGGTCAACCCAGTTACCACTGCCCTATGAGCTGGATTTTTGTACTTCGCAGACTTACTTGTTCCTCTGAGACCCTCGCCATTGGGGTCATAACAGGGTCCTCGACTTCGTGTGGGGGATTTGGTATGGTTGTCTTCTCGTTATGTCCCGATGAAGGTTTCCTCTCCTAAGTTCAAGCCTCGTTTCATCGGTCCTTATAAGATTTTGGAAATCCTCAACCCTGTGTCATTTTGTTTGGACCTCCCAACATCGTTTGCCATTCATAATGTGTTCCATATTTCATTGTTGCGGAGATACGTGGTGCCTGTGGTCCCTTCTGTTGATCCTCCTGCTCCGGTCTTGGTCGAGGGGGAGTTGGAGTATGTGGTGGAGAAGATCTTGGATTCTCGTATTTCGAGACGGAAGCTTCAGTACTTAGTTAAATGGAAGGGCTATGGTCAGGAGGATAATTCCTGGGTTGTCGCCTCCGATGTCCATGCGGCCGATTTGGTTCGTGCCTTTCATTCGGCTCGTCCTGATCGGCCTTGGAGCTCTGGTGAGGGTTCAGTGATCCCTTCTCAAGGGGGGGGTACTGTTGTGAATTCCGTTCTCGGGCTCCCTCCTGTGGTCATGAGCGGTACTGTGTGAGTTTGTTCTGGGGCTCCCTCTGGTGGCCTTTAGCAATATGGCTGGGCTCAGCTGCTTCATTTCCTGCTATGCTGGGCCTATATAATTCACCTGGCCCTTCATTTGTTGCCTGCTGTCGGTGTATTCAGTCCTGTTTCTGAGAGCTCCTGAATATTCCTTGTGACCAGTCTCCTGCTGGAGAAGTTAAGTTTGTTTGTTCATTTTGCTCATTATTTCCTTGAAAACGTTTCTCTGTATATGATGAGTTCAGTCCAGCTTGCTTATATGTGATTTTTTGCTTGCTGGTTAGTTCTGGGGTGCAGAGTGCGCCCCTCACATCGTGAGTCGGTTTGGGGGTTCTTGTATTCTCTGCGTGGTTTATTTTTGATAGTTTTTGTACTGACCGCACAGACTCCTATCTATTTTCAGTCTATCTAGTGTTAGCGGGCCTCATTTGCTAAACCTATTTCATTTCTATGTTTGTCTTTTCCCCTTAACTCACCGTTATTATTTGTGGGGGGCTGACTAAAACTTTGGGGTTATTTCTCTGAGGCAAGTGAGGTCTTTGCTTTCTCTCTAGGGGTAGTCAGTTTCTCAGGCTGTGAACGAGGCGTCTAGGATTTTAGGAATGCTCCACGGCTGTCTTTAGTGTGTTTGGATAGGATCAGGATTGCGGTCAGTATAGCTTCCACCTCCCCAGAACTTGTCCTATATTCTGGTCATATGTGTCAGGTCAGTTTTGAGATCCTACCACCGGATCATAACAGGACAGCTGATGTAATGGCACGGTTTGCAATATCATCAGTACGCCGATGACATGCAGATCTACCTATCTGTACCTAACATTACCTCCTTACTGACCAAAATCACACGTCACACATCATTTTATCCTTCTTTTATGCTCGCTTTCAAAAAGTGGACATGGACTAAACAGAATACATCATGTTTCAACTATTTCACGCTAAATAGACATAGGAGATAGGTATGCGTCATTCGGTACCACTTTAGTAAGAGGGAAAGTTTGCCCAAGAGAAAATGATTTTCCAGACATTCACGGCCTTTTTTGCACATTTTTTGCAGCTGTGATCTTCATCTTCTTGGTGTTGATGTTGTAAATTTCAAAGTGGCCATCATTACCATCATCGTCCATATCTTGTAAAGAGGAAATCTGGTGTTTCCCAGGGTCATGGTTATCTCCGTTTAGTGGCATTCCTTTAACAGTGTTTGTTACACTAGAAAAAATAATTTTCGACTGTGACATTTGGATAGTATTGGTGTGGGTGAAGATTAAGAAGCTTGTGCCACGGGTGTGTTTATAGTTGCAGACGGTGCACTCCTCTTTAAACTTAGTTTTTCACAAGCTTCCATCACTTTGTTTGGTTTTCCTCCAACACTGATCTGCTTTCTATAATTCAGCATCTCACAAACATGTTGCACATGGCCCTTTAGACAGACACGTGCGTCTTTGGTTTGGCAACATATTTTTGACAGGCATTTTATAGGCCGAGTCAAACACACGCCTCTGTTATACCGATCTTCTAATGGCATGAAACACATTCTGGTAAATGGTGGTAGCTAAATGACTAATCATTGTAGGCTGTATACTGGATCTCATACCTCCCATAGCCACCCATGTTATTAATCATGTACATTCCCATTCCTGTCATCACCATGCCCCTTTTCCCTGATCACTTCATCCAACGATTCATCCGCCATGTTTTTAGTAAAAACCTGCACCTTCCCGGCAGCAACTGTGTAGGAAACCACTTTACAGTTTTGCAAGGTGTTTATGATGCTCGTAAACAATATTTTTTAAAAAAATTGCCCACACCATGGGGAAATTTTTGTCAGGCCATGCACTTAGTGTATGGGCATTACAAGTCTAGGAGACCCGCTCCTTTACATTGTGCATTTGGAAACCCAGATACTGGATCTAAATGTGCAGCTGGCAACACTGAGATCCATAGACAATATGGAGAGGAGTCTTCTGCTCACAGAGCAGACGCTCAATGGGATAGATGAGGAGGGGGATGGTAGGATGGAGCTGCAGGACAGTGTGGCAGTTAGCTGGGTGACAGATAGAAGGCGGGGTAGAGGGAAGAGTGCCAGGGAGGCTAGTCCTGATCTGGCACACCCCAATAAGTTTGCTAAGTTGGCAGATGAGGGGGGTGCCAGTACAGGGGTAGCACTGCTGCAGCCAGGCATGTCCTCTGAAAGCCGGAGGAGTGACTGCTCCAGTAAGGAGGGAAATAGGAGAGCAGGGCAGGCCAGACAGGTGCTGGTAGTGGGGGACTCAATTATTAGGGGAACAGATAGGGCAATCTGTCACAAAGACAGGGATCGTCGGACGGTGTGCTGCCTACCTGGCGCTCGAGTACGACACATTGCTGATCGGGTGGACAGATTACTGGGAGGGGCTGGTGAGGACCCAGCGGTCATGGTGCACATTGGCACAAATGACAAAGTTAGAGGTAGGTGGAAGGTCCTTAAAGATGATTTCAGGGAATTAGGCTGCAAGCTGAAAGCAAGGACCTCCAACGTGGTATTTTCCGAAATACTGCCTGTACCGCGTGCCACGCCAGAGAGGCAACGGGAGATTAGGGAGGTTAATAAGTGGCTCAAGAATTGGTGTAGGAAGGAGGGGTTTGGGTTCCTGCAGAACTGGGCCGACTTCTCAGTTGGCTACGGGCTCTACGCTAGGGACGGGCTGCACCTCAATGGGGAAGGGGCAGCTGTGCTGGGGGAGAAAATGGTTAGAAGGTTGGAGGAGTGTTTAAACTAGGGATTGGGGGGGGAGGGTATTCATTTTATAGGAGGGGAAGATAGTGCAGATAGAGACCTGGGCACAAATAAGGAAGTTGGGGGTGGCGGTGGCATGGGGGGTGGGGTTAGAACAGTTAGTAATTTAAGAAAGAACAGAGGTACAGAGAGTAACATCAAGTGCATGTATACTAATGCCAGAAGCCTCGCCAACAAAATGGATGAATTAGAACTAATGTTGTTGGAGCATAATTATGACATGGTGGGGATATCTGAGACGTGGCTGGATGAGAGCCATGACTGGGCTGTTAACTTGCAGGGCTATAGCCTGTTCAGAAATGACCGTACAGATAAGCGAGGGGGAGGGGTGTGTCTATATGTAAAATCTTCCTTAAAACCCATCCTGCGTGATAATATAGGTGAATTTAATGAAAATGTAGAGTCCCTGTGGGTGGAGATAAGGGGAGGGGAAAAAAATAATAAATTACTGATAGGGATTTGTTATAAATCTCCAAAAATAATGGAAGCAATGGAGAATATCCTCGTAAAGCAAATAGATGAAGCTGCGACTCAAGGAGAAGTCATTATTATGGGGGACTTCAACTACCCTGAAATAGATTGGGGAGCAGAAACCTGCAGTTCCAGCAAAGGTAATCGGTTTTTGACAACTATGAGAGACAATTACCTTTCACAACTGGTTCAGGACCCAACAAGGAGGGGGGCACTGCTAGACCTAATATTAACCAACAGGCCAGACCGCATATCAAATATAAGGGTTGGGGGTCACTTGGGGAATAGTGATCACAAAATAATAAGTTTTCATGTAACCTTTAATAAGATGGGTAGTAGGGGGGTGACAAGGACACTAAACTTCAGGAGGGCAAATTTCCAACGGATGAGAGAGGATCTTGGTGCAATTAACTGGGACGATATCCTGAGACACAAAAATACACAAAGAAAATGGGAGACGTTTATTAGCATCCTGGATAGGACCTGTGCACAGTATATACCGTATGGGAATAAACATACTAGAAATAGGAGGAAACCAATATGGCTAAATAGAGCTGTAAGGGGCGCAATAAGGGACAAAAAGAAAGCATTTAGAGAATTAAAGGAAGTAGGTAGTGAGGAGGCATTAAATAAATACAGAAAATTAAATAAATTCTGTAAAAAGCAAATCAAAGCAGCAAAGATTGAGACAGAGAGACTCATTGCCAGAGAGAGTAAAAATAATCCCAAAATATTCTTTAACTATATAAATAGTAAGAAACTAAAAAATGACAGTGTTGGCCCCCTTAAAAATAATCTGGGGGAAATGGTGGATGAGGATGAGGAAAAAGCCAATATGCTAAATGACTTTTTTTCATCAGTATTTACAAAAGAAAATCCCATGGCAGCCAAAATGACTAGTGATAAAAATTCCCCATTAAATGTCACCTGCTTAACCCAGCAGGAAGTACAGCGGCGTCTAAAAATAACTAAAATTGACAAATCTCCGGGCCTGGATGGGATACACCCCCGAGTACTGCAGGAACTAAGTACAGTCATTGATAGACCATTATTTTTAATCTTTAAAGACTCCATAATAACAGGGTCTGTACCACAGGACTGGCGTATAGCAAATGTGGTGCCAATATTCAAAAAAGGGGCAAAAACTGAACTCGGTAATTATAGGCCAGTAAGCTTAACCTCTACTGTGGGTAAAATCCTGGAGGGCATTCTAAGGGATACTATACTGGAGTATCTGAAGAGGAATAACCTTATGACCCAGTATCAGCACGGGTTTACTAGGGACCGTTCATGTCAGACTAATTTGATCAGCTTCTATGAAGAGGTAAGTTCCGGACTGGACCAAGGGAACCCAGTGGACGTAGTGTATATGGACTTTTCCAAAGCTTTTGATACGGTGCCACACAAAAGGTTGTTACATAAAATGAGAGTAATGGGGATAGGGGAAAATATGTGTAAGTGGGTTGAGAGCTGGCTCAGGGATAGGAAACAAAGGGTGGTTATTAATGGAGCACACTCGGACTGGGTTGCGGTTAGCAGTGGGGTACCACAGGGGTCAGTATTGGGCCATCTTCTTTTTAACATATTTATTAATGACCTTGTAGGGGGCATTCAGAGTAGAATTTCAATATTTGCAGATGACACTAAACTCTGCAGGGTAATCAATACAGGGGAGGACAATTTTATATTACAGGATGATTTATGTAAACTAGAAGCTTGGGCTGATAAATGGCAAATGAGCTTTAATGGGGATAAATGTAAGGTCATGCACTTGGGTAGAAGTAATAAGATGTGTAACTATGTGCTTAATTCTAAAACTCTGGGCAAAACCGTCAATGAAAAAGACCTGGGTATATGGGTGGATGACAAACTCATATTCAGTGGCCAGTGTCAGGCAGCTGCTACAAAGGCAAATAAAATAATGGGATGTATTAAAAGAGGCATAGATGCTCATGAGGAGAACATAATTTTACCTCTATACAAGTCACTAGTTCGACCACACTTAGAATACTGTGCACAGTTCTGGTCTCCGGTGTATAAGAAAGACATAGCTGAACTAGAGCGGGTGCAGAGAAGAGCGACCAAGGTTATTAGAGGACTGGGGGGTCTGCAATACCAAGATAGGTTATTACACTTGGGGCTATTTAGTTTGGAAAAACGAAGACTAAGGGGTGATCTTATTTTAATGTATAAATATATGAGGGGACAGTACAAAGACCTTTCTGATGATCTTTTTAATCATAGACCTGAGACAGGGACAAGGGGGCATCCTCTACGTCTGGAGGAAAGAAGGTTTAAGCATAATAACAGACGCGGATTCTTTACTGTAAGAGCAGTGAGACTATGGAACTCTCTGCCGTATGATGTTGTAATGAGTGATTCATTAATTAAATTTAAGAGGGGACTGGATACCTTTCTGGAAAAGTATAATGTTACAGGGTATATACACTAGATTCCTTGATAAGGCGTTGATCCAGGGAACTAGTCTGATTGCCGTATGTGGAGTCGGGAAGGAATTTTTTTCCCCATGGTGGAGTTACTCTTTGCCACATGGGTTTTTTTTGCCTTCCTCTGGATCAACATGTTAGGGCATGTTAGGTTAGGCTATGGGTTGAACTAGATGGACTTACAGTCTTCCTTCAACCTTAATAACTATGTAACTATGTAACATTGTGCCTACTTTTTAATGAGGCCTTCCTTCATTATTATGATCACCTCTCATCATTTTCCACCACTAGCTCACCAGGGTTCATGTGTTCCGTGCTGCTACAGACAGTCAATTTTTGGGAAAGAGTGTCTAGGATCCACATGAAATATTAAAAAAAATTAACCACCCATGAGCAAATGCTTGTCAGGCCAGGCACTCTATTACAAGTTTAAGAGACCCACACCACTACATTGGGTCTACTTCTTAAGTCTTTCTCCTGCAATGTGTCTTTACCTGCCACTAGATCACCAGGGTGAACGTGCTCTGTGCGGTGCATTTTGGGCAAGAGGGCTGTGATGGCACTATTTTATTTAGTAAAGAGAGGACCACACATTGGGGAATTGGGCATTACATTTTATTGGGCCTACTTCTTAACTCTTTCTCCTGCAGTGTGTCCTTCACCTGCCACTAGTTCACCAGGGTGAACGTGCTCTGTACGGTGCATTTTGGGCAAGGGGGCTGTGATGGCACTAGTCTATTTTTAAAAAAGGTACCCCCATTGGGGAATTGTTTGGCAGCTCATGCACTCCATTTTAAGTCTCAGTGACCCACACCACTTCATTGTGCTTACTTCTTAACTTTGTCTCCTGCAATGTCTCTTCTTTAACTGCCACTAGATCACCAGGGTGAAGTGATTTTTTTACTGTTATAGGCCAGTAAAGTTTGGGCCTGCGATGGCACTAGTCTATTTTTAAAAAAGGTACCCCATTGGGGAATTGTTTGGCAGATCATGCACTGCATTACAAGTATCAGAGACACAGACCACTACATTGGCCTAATTCTTAACTCTGTCTCCTGCAATGTCTCTTCTTTGGCAATAGTATATTTTTAAAAAAGGTACCCCACATTGGTGTAACCATATCCTTGTTGGCAAAGACTTCATAACATTTCTGTACCTTAAAGAGCTCCCTTAAAAAGTTAATTTTTGTGTTGCCTGGTTGCTCACATTGGACACAATACACTTCATATAAATTTGATAAAGCAATGCTGTTAGTTTTTCTCAGTAGTTCATTAAAAATATAGCTTTGTCCACTATATTAGTTTCTCCCCTTGAGAGCCATAATTTTGGCTGCCTCAAATGTACAAATGGCGAACATACAAATGGCGATTTGTAAACAACATTAAAATACTGTATACCGAATGCACTGAGACAATCACATAGCTGCATTTCTTGTAAAACATTTAGAGATGTGACAGACAATGCTCATAGTGACACAATCTTGATAAATGTTTGTTTATTCACTTCACAAACAGTTCTAAGCCTCTATATGTTTGCTGTTTGTCATTGTAAAACATTAAGGATTAATGAAACTATTCCTGTGGTGGTTTGATCTAAATACTTGTGGGGTTCTCTGTCTCAGTGTTGCTTCTCTGATATTCCAGACGGATGATGTTTAAAAGCCTCTTGGTGATCTAAGTATACTGTATGTAGATAATCTTCATATATATGTACTCACCATATTTATTTAATCCTTATATGTATTTATTAACCTTTGTACGTTAACATATACAAAAGTGTACGCACTCACACTATTCAATCATACCATTCCTTGAATTTTGTAGGTTGCAATAAATTGCGTTGTATTAAAAACATGACAAATAAAATTGCCAAATTCTCCTGTAAATAATTCTGCAAAGAGGGAACCATCATATCATTAAAAAATATGAGTGGATTTTCATGGGCCCATACAGTATGTGGGTTCAAAAGGCGATATGGGGTGCATATGACTGACTATGCAGCAGGGCTGGCCTTGCTGCCAATGTGTAAAACAAAGGAGTACGGGAGTACAAAATGCATATTGTGAAGTGTATTTTCTTAGGCCCATCCAGTATGTGGGTTCCAAGGTGTAGTGGGGTGCATATGACTATGCAGCAGGGCTGGCCTTGCTGCCAAGGTGTAAAACAAAGGAGTACGGGAGTACAAAGTGCATATTGTAAAGTGTATTTTCCTGAGCCCATCCAGTGTGTGGGTTCCAAGGCATAATTGGGTGCATATGACTATGCAGCAGGACTGGCATTGCTGCCAATGTGTAAAACCAAGGAGTACAGGAGTACAAAATGCATATTGTGAAGTGGATTTTCCTGGGCCCATCCAGTATGTGGGTTCCAAGGCCTAATGGGGTGCATATGACTATGCAGTAGGGCTGGCCTTGCTGCCAATGTGTAAAACAAAGGAGTACGGAAGTAGAAAATACATATTGTGAAGTGGATTTTCCTGGGTCCATCCAGTATGTGGGTTCCAAGGCGTAATGGGGTGCATATGACTATGCAGCAGGGCTGGCCTTGCTGCCAATGTGTAAAACAAAGGAGTGCGGGAGTACAAAATGCATATTGTGAAGTGGATTTTCCTGCGCCCATCCAGTATGTGGGTTCCAAGGCGTAATGGGGTGCATATGACTTACTATGCAGCAGGTCTGGCCTTGCTGCCAATTTGTAAAACAAAGGAGTGCGGGAGTACAAAATGCATATTGTGAAGTGGATTTTCCTGCGCCCATCCAGTATGTGGGTTCCAAGGCGTAATGGGGTGCATATGACTTACTATGCAGCAGGTCTGGCCTTGCTGCCAATTTGTAAAACAAAGGAGTACGAGAGTACAAAATGTATATTGTGAAGTGGATTTTCCTGGGCCCATCCAGCATGTGGGTTCCAAGGCGTAATGGGGTGCATATGACCATGCAGCAGGGCTGGCCTTGCTGCCAATGTGTAAAACAAAGGAGTACGGGAGTACAAAATGCATATTTTGAAGTGGATTTTCCTGGGCCCATCCAGTATGTGAGTTCAAAGGCGTAATGGGGTGCATATGAATTGCTAGCAGGGCAAGCCTTGAATTCAATGCAACACTTTTTCAGGAGTCCCCCCTGGACATCTTATGAAAGGGGTACTGTGGTGCGTCGTAATTCTTGGCAGCCCATCCACTCACATCCTAGGCTACAACAGCTTAGGAGACCCACAGTTTAATAATGGCCCTTTAAGAAAATTAATGCCGCCTGATGCACCAGTAAAAATCGGCTCTGTGACTTTAAGAGTCCCTCATTCATAAATGAAACAAGATGGGTCTGCTTATGTGTCACACACCACATGGCCAGCTAGGGTTGTTAAATTTTACAATGACATTTCCCAGTGAATGCATTTTAGGTGGTTGAAAGCAATGTTAAAGTTGAAAAACGTTTCAAAAACGCTGTGTGTGAACTAACCCCTAAGTGGAGGAGGAAATTTTCATTATGGGGTTAAATATTTGGCCTTACAGGCAAGTCATTAACCTTCAAAGGATGTACCTTGTCATATTTCCCAGCAAAACCCGTTTTTGTTTCGTTTTAATGTGTTTTTTGTGGCACCAGGAAAAATGGCATGAATCTCGGAAAAAATTGATTAAAGCTGTGAACTAGGAGTCAGGAATGCTTCCAGGGGCGATCACCATGATGTCCCTGTGTCATTTGAGCAGTGTTTCCATCATTTTCAGATGTTTTTAGACCTTAAAATGACCCCCAGGGGGGATCACGGTAAAATTACTCTGGTCTCCCATAGACTTACATTGGGCTCGTTGTTTTGGCCGAGTACCTGAGTATTCCAATCTGCTCGACACGAGCAACGAGCACCCAAGCATTTTAGTGCTTCCTCATCAATAGAAATCAACTGTGGGAGCAATAATAAGAAAATGGAAGACATACAAGCCCACTGATAATCTCCCTCGAACTGGCTCCATGCAAGATCTCACCCCATGGGGTCAAAATGATCACAAGAACGGTGAGCAAATATCCCAGAACCACACGGGGGGACCTAGCAAATGACCTGCATAGAGCTGGGATCACTGTAACAAAGACTACCATCAGTAACACACTACACCAGGGACTCAGATCCTGCAGTGCCACATGTGTCCCCCAGCTCAAGCCAGTACATGTCCAGGTCCATCTGAAGTGTGCTAGAGAGTATTTGGATTATCCAGAAGAGTATTGGTAGAATGTAATATTGTCTGATGAAACCAAAGTAGAACTTTTTGGTAGAAACAAAACTCATCATGTTTGGAGGAGACAGAATGCTGAGTTGCATCCAAAGAACACCATACCTACTGTGAAGCATGGGGATGGCAGCATCATGCTTTAGGGCTGTTTCTATGCAAAGGGAGAATAGGACGACTGATCCGTGTACATGAAAGAATGAATGGGGCCATGTATCATGAGATTTTGAGTGAAAACCTCCTTCCATCAGCAAGGCCATTGAAGATGAAATGTGGATGGGTCTTTCAGCATGATAATGATCCCAAGCACACCACCAGGGCAATGAAGGAGTGGCTTCGTAAAAAGCATATGATGGTCCTAGAATGGCCTAGCCAGTCTCCAGATCTCAACCTCATAGAAATCCATTGCAGGGAGTTCAAAGTCCGTGTTGCCCAGTGACAGGCCCAAAACATCACTGCTCTACACAATGTTCCAAATTTTTATGCAAATTATATTTTTCTCGGATTTTCCTAAATGGTCGGTGCAAATGACAGTCAGTCTCATAAAAGTCATCACCTGTTAGAGTATACATCAAATTTCATTGAAGAAACCTCCCAATGATAACAGTATAATCTACAAAATGAATAAAAACTCAAAATGCACTGTTCCAAATTATTAGGCACAGTAGAATTTTTAAATATTTGACATGTTTTAAAGAACTGGAAATGCTCATTTGTTGAATTTGCAGCATTAGGAGGTCACATTCACTGAACCAAAAAAGCTGTTTAACTCCAAAACATCCTAACAAGCCAAGTTACATGTTAACATAGGAACCCTCCTTTGATATTGCCTTAACAATTTTGGCATCCATTGAACTTGAAAGTTTATGGAGAGTTTCTGCTTATATTTCTTTGCATGAAGTCAGAATAGCCTCCCAGAGCTGCTGTTTTGATGTGAACTGCCCCCTACCCTCAGAGATCTTTTGCTTGATGATACTCCAAAGGTTCTCTATGGAGTTGAGGTCAGGGGAAGATGGTGGCCACACCATGAGTTTATCTCCTTTTATGCCCATAGCAGCCAATGACTCAGAGGTATTCTTTGGAGCATGAGATGGTGCATTATGAAGATGACTTTGTTCCTGAAGGCACGTTTCTGCTTTTTATACCATGGAAGAAAGTTGTCAGTCAGAAACTCTATATACTTTGCAGAGGTCATTTTCACACCTTCAGGAACCTTAAAGGGCCCTACCAGCTGTTTCCCCCCGATTCCAGCCCAAAACATGACTCCTCCACCTCCTTGCTGACGTCACAGCCTTGTAGGGACATGGTGGCCATCCACTACTCCATCCATCTGGACCATCCAGGGTTGCTCGACACTCATCAGTAAACAAGACTGTTTGGAAATTAGTCTTCATGTATGTCTGGCCCACTGCAACAGTTTCTGCTTGTGAACACTGTTTAGGGGTGGCCGAATATTAGGTTTATGAATGAAAGCAAGCCTTTGAAGGATCCTACACCTTGAGGTTCGAGGGACTCCAGAGGCACCAGCAGCTTCAAATATCTGTTTGCTGGTTTGTAATGGCTTTTTAGCAGCTGCTCTCTTAATCCGATGACCTTGCCTTGCAGAAACCTTCCTCATTATTAGGGTTGAGCGACTTTCACTTTTTTAGGATCGAGTCGGGTTTCGCGAAACCCGACTTTGTCAAAAGTCGAGTCGAGTGAAATCGTCCGATTATCGCCAAAAGTCGGGGATCGTCCGAAACACGAAACCCAATGCAAGTCAATGGGGAAGCATAGTCGGCAGTGAGTGGAGGCCAGGAAAACACCTACAGTGCCCATTTTAATGGCAAAAACATCCATTCTTGTTACTGAAGCTTGTCAATCTTAATTAACTTTATAATAATAGTTAGGCATTGGAAATTGGGGGTCATTTGGCTACAGTTGGGGGGGTAGGTGTTGTGAATTAGACTTTTTGGCTCCCTCTTGTGGTCACTAGTGGTATGACTCTGGGATTGTCTTTTTTCTGTTTGGCACTCACCTGGGTCGTTAGTCCAGGGGTGTCGCTATATTAACTTCCTGGATCCTTAGTCCAGTGCCTGGCATCAATGTAATCAGATCCTTCTGTTGCTCCTGTCTGCTGGTCCTGGCTCTTGCAAAATTAAGCTAAGTCTTGCTTCTTTGTTTTTTGAGTTACTTGCTTTTCTACTATTTTTGTCCAGCTTGTACTAAATGTGATTTCTGACCTTGCTGGAAGCTCTAGGGGGCTGGTGTTCTCCCCCCGGCCGTTAGACGGTTCGGGGGTTCTTGAATATCCAGCGTGGATATTTTAATAGGGTTTTTGCTGACCATATAAGTCATCTTACTATATTCTGCTATTAGCTAGTGGGCCTCTCTTTGCTAAATTCCTAGCTCATTCTTATGTTTGTCTTTTCCTCTTACCTCACCATTATTATTTGTTGGGGGCTTGTATCCAACTTTTGGGGTCTTTTCTCTGGAGGCAAGAAAGGTCTTTCTTTTCCCTTCTAGGGTTAGTTAGTCCTCTGTCTAGAACCAACGTAGGCACGTTCCCCGGCTACTTCTATTTGTGGTGCTAGGATTAGATATATGGTCAGCCTAGTTACCACTGCCCTATGAGCTGGTTTTTTGTGTTTGCAGACTTGGTATTGATTCCTGAGACCCTCTGCCATTGGGGTCATAACAGTATGCCAGGCCAACATTGAATGTTTAATGCATTGCAGAAGTGGGATATAAGAAGGGAAATTCTGAATTTTTTTTTTTCCTCTCTTCCTCCCCTTTACCTCTGAGTGGCTTGAGCTTGCTGCAGACATGAATGTCCAGACCTTGATTACAAGTGTGGACCAGCTTGCTGCTCGTGTGCAAAGCATACAAGATTTTGTTACCAGTAGTCCTATGTCTGAACCTAAAATACCTATTCCTGAACTGTTCTCTGGAGACCGATTTAAGTTTAGGAATTTCAGGGATAATTGTAAATTGTTTCTATCTCTGAGACCCCGTTCATCTGGAGACTCAGTTCAGCAAGTTAAAATTGTTATCTCTTTTTTACGAGGCGACCCTCAGGATTGGGCTTTCTCGCTAGCGCCAGGAGATCCGGCATTGGCAAATATTGATGCGTTTTTTCTGGCGCTCGGATTGCTTTACGAGGAACCCAATCTTGAGGTTCAGGCAGAAAAAGCCTTGCTGGCTATTTCTCAGGGCCAGGATGAAGCTGAAGTGTATTGCCAAAAATTTCGGAAATGGTCCGTGCTTACTCAGTGGAATGAGTGTGCTCTGGCCGCAAACTTCAGAAATGGCCTTTCTGAAGCTATTAAGAATGTGATGGTGGGTTTCTCCATTCCTACAAGTCTGAATGATTCCATGGCGCTGGCTATTCAAATTGACCGGCGTTTGCGGGAGCGCAAAACCGCTAATCCTCTGGTGGTCTTGTCTAAACAAACACCTGATTTGATGCAATGTGATAGAATTGAGACCAGAAATGAGCGGAAAAACCATAGACGTCAGAATGGGTTGTGTTTTTACTGTGGTGATTCTACACATGTTATATCAGCATGCTCTAAACGCCTAACAAGGGTTGTTAGTCCTGTCGCCATTGGTAATTTGCAACCTAAATTTATTTTGTCTGTGACTTTAATTTGCTCATTGTCCTCTTACCCTGTTATGGCGTTTGTGGATTCAGGTGCTGCCCTGAGTCTTATGGATTTGTCATTTGCCAAGCGCTGTGGTTTTGTTCTTGAGCCGTTGGTTAATCCTATCCCTCTGAGGGGTATTGATGCTACGCCATTGGCGGAAAATAAACCGCAGTTTTGGACACAGGTAACCATGTGCATGACTCCTGAGCATCGGGAGGTGATTCGTTTTCTTGTTCTGCATAAAATGCATGATTTGGTCGTTTTGGGTTTGCCATGGTTACAGACTCATAATCCAGTCTTGGATTGGAAGGCAATGTCTGTGTCAAGTTGGGGCTGTCAGGGTATTCATGGTGATTCCCCGCCGGTGTCTATTGCTTCCTCTACTCCTTTGGAAGTTCCTGAGTATTTGTCTGATTATCAGGATGTGTTCAGCGAGTCCAGGTCCAGTGCTTTGCTTCCTCATAGGGACTGTGACTGTGCCATAGATTTGATTCCAGGTAGCAAATTTCCTAAGGGAAGACTATTTAATCTGTCTGTACCTGAGCATACCGCAATGCGTTCGTATATCAAGGAATCTCTGGAGAAGGGGCATATCCGTCCTTCCTCTTCCCCTCTTGGTGCGGGATTCTTTTTTGTGGCCAAGAAGGACGGATCTTTGAGACCTTGTATTGACTATCGGCTTTTGAATAAAATCACTGTTAAATTTCAGTATCCTTTGCCTCTGTTGTCAGACTTGTTTGCCCGAATTAAAGGTGCCAAGTGGTTCACCAAGATAGATCTTCGTGGTGCGTACAACCTTGTGCGCATTAAGCGAGGAGATGAATGGAAAACCGCGTTTAATACGCCCGAAGGTCATTTTGAGTACTTGGTGATGCCTTTTGGGCTCTCTAATGCTCCTTCAGTGTTTCAGTCCTTTATGCATGATATTTTCCGGAAGTATCTGGATAAATTTATGATCGTTTATCTGGATGATATTCTGGTTGTTTCTGATGACTGGGACTCGCATGTAGAGCAGGTCAGGATGGTGTTTCAGGTTTTGCGTGAGAATGCTTTATTTGTTAAGGGCTCAAAGTGTCTCTTTGGAGTACAGAAGGTTCCCTTTTTGGGGTTTATTTTTTCCCCTTCTGCAGTGGAGATGGACCCAGTCAAGGTCCGTGCTATTCATGATTGGACTCAACCCACGTCAGTTAAGAGTCTTCAGGAGTTCTTGGGTTTTGCTAACTTCTACCGTCGTTTTATTGCTAATTTTTCTAGCATTGCTAAACCTTTGACGGATATGACCAAGAAAGGTTCTGATGTTGCTAACTGGGCTCCTGCAGCCGTGGAGGCTTTCCAGGAGTTGAAGCGCCGGTTTACTTCGGCGCCTGTTTTGTGCCAGCCTGATGTCTCACTTCCCTTTCAGGTTGAAGTGGATGCTTCTGAGATTGGGGCAGGGGCCGTTTTGTCGCAGAGAGGCCCTGGTTGCTCTGTGATGAGACCTTGTGCCTTTTTCTCGAGGAAGTTTTCGCCTGCTGAGCAGAATTATGATGTTGGCAATCGGGAGTTGTTGGCCATGAAGTGGGCATTTGAGGAGTGGCGTCATTGGCTCGAGGGTGCTAAGCATCGTGTGGTGGTCTTGACTGATCACAAAAATTTGATGTATCTCGAGTCTGCTAAACGCCTGAATCCTAGACAGGCCCGCTGGTCATTGTTTTTCTCCCGTTTTGACTTTGTGGTCTCGTATTTACCAGGTTCAAAGAATGTGAAGGCTGATGCTCTTTCAAGGAGCTTTGTGCCTGACTCTCCGGGAGTCACAGAACCAGTTGGTATTCTTAAAGAGGGAGTTATCTTGTCAGCCATTTCTCCGGATTTGCGACGTGTGTTGCAGAGATTTCAGGCTGGTAGACCTGACTCTTGTCCACCTGACAGACTGTTTGTTCCTGATAAGTGGACCAGCAGAGTCATTTCCGAGGTTCATTCCTCGGTGTTGGCAGGGCATCCGGGAATTTTTGGCACCAGAGATCTGGTGGCTAGGTCCTTTTGGTGGCCTTCCTTGTCACGGGATGTGCGGTCGTTTGTGCAGTCCTGTGGGACTTGTGCTCGAGCTAAGCCTTGTTGTTCGCGTGCCAGCGGGTTGCTCTTGCCCTTGCCTGTCCCGAAGAGGCCTTGGACACACATTTACATGGATTTCATTTCCGATCTCCCGGTGTCTCAGGGCATGTCTGTCATCTGGGTGGTATGTGATCGCTTTTCTAAGATGGTCCATTTGGTACCTTTGCCTAAGCTGCCTTCCTCTTCCGATCTGGTTCCTGTGTTCTTTCAGAATGTGGTTCGTTTACACGGCATTCCTGAGAATATTGTGTCTGACAGAGGATCCCAGTTTGTTTCCAGGTTCTGGCGATCCTTTTGTGCTAGGATGGGCATTGAGTTGTCGTTTTCGTCTGCCTTTCATCCTCAGACTAATGGACAAATGGAGCGAACTAATCAGACTCTGGAGGCTTATTTGAGGTGTTTTGTTTCTGCAGATCAGGATGATTGGGTGACCTTCTTGCCGTTGGCTGAGTTTGCCCTTAATAATCGGGCTAGTTCCGCTACATTGGTTTCACCATTTTTCTGCAACTCTGGTTTCCATCCTCGTTTTTCCTCGGGACATGTGGAGCCTTCTGACTGTCCTGGGGTAGATTCTGTGGTGGATAGGTTGCAGCAGATCTGGAATCATGTGGTGGACAACTTAAAGTTGTCACAAGAGAAGGCTCAGCGTTTTGCCAACCGCCGCCGCGGTGTGGGCCCCCGACTTCGTGTTGGGGATTTGGTATGGCTGTCTTCTCGATTTGTTCCTATGAAGGTCTCCTCTCCTAAATTTAAGACTCGCTTCATCGGTCCTTACAAGATATTGGAAATCCTTAATCCTGTGTCCTTTCGCTTGGATCTTCCTGTATCGTTTGCCATTCACAACGTGTTCCATAGGTCTTTGTTGCGGCGGTACGTTGTACCTGTGGTTCATTCTGTTGAGCCTCCTGCTCCGGTGTTGGTTGAGGGCGAGTTGGAGTACGTGGTGGAGAAGATCTTGGATTCTCGTCTCTCCAGGTGGAGGCTTCAGTATCTGGTCAAGTGGAAGGGCTATGGTCAGGAGGATAATTCCTGGGTGGTTGCCTCTGATGTGCATGCGGCCGATTTAGTTTGTGCCTTTCACGCTGCTCATCCTGATCGCCCTGGTGGTCTTGGTGAGGGTTCGGTGACCCCTCCTTAAGGGGGGGGTACTGTTGTGAATTAGACTTTTTGGCTCCCTCTTGTGGTCACTAGTGGTATGACTCTGGGATTGTCTTTTTTCTGTTTGGCACTCACCTGGGTTGTTAGTCCAGGGGTGTCGCTATATTAACTTCCTGGATCCTTAGTCCAGTGCCTGGCATCGTTGTAATCAGATCCTTCTGTTGCTCCTGTCTGCTGGTCCTGGCTCTTGCAAAATTAAGCTAAGTCTTGCTTCTTTGTTTTTTGAGTTACTTGCTTTTCTACTATTTTTGTCCAGCTTGTACTAAATGTGATTTCTGACCTTGCTGGAAGCTCTAGGGGGCTGGTGTTCTCCCCCCGGCCGTTAGACGGTTCGGGGGTTCTTGAATATCCAGCGTGGATATTTTAATAGGGTTTTTGCTGACCATATAAGTCATCTTACTATATTCTGCTATTAGCTAGTGGGCCTCTCTTTGCTAAATTCCTAGCTCATTCTTATGTTTGTCTTTTCCTCTTACCTCACCGTTATTATTTGTTGGGGGCTTGTATCCAACTTTTGGGGTCTTTTCTCTGGAGGCAAGAAAGGTCTTTCTTTTCCCTTCTAGGGTTAGTTAGTTCTCCGGCTGGCGCGAGACGTCTAGAACCAACGTAGGCACGTTCCCCGGCTACTTCTATTTGTGGTGCTATGATTAGATATATGGTCAGCCTAGTTACCACTGCCCTATGAGCTGGTTTTTTGTGTTTGCAGACTTGGTATTGATTCCTGAGACCCTCTGCCATTGGGGTCATAACAGGTAGGGCTGGTTCAAGTTTTTAGTGGGCCCAGGAAACGTTGACTACGTCACGGCGTTGGAGCAGGGAGAGGTAAGTATTTCAACTTTGCAAGTGCTGTGATCCTGAGCAAGCAGGGGGGGCCCACTCGTTTGCATTGGCACTGGCACAGGGTGTTAGGGTTTGCGGAACGCACCGAATATATTTATTGATGTGATTGGTGCGTTCGCAACCCGGGATCCACCGTGCAGGAAATATCCTGCCGCTAAGAGAATGGCGGCACAATATGGCGGTATAATCCAGCTCTGTTAGCTTCACAGAGCGGCCGAGAAAGCAAAGCTCTGTGCCCTGTTAACTCTCACAGAGGCACAGGTTAACTATGCAAAAAAGAGCAGTCAGTGGTCATGCATGCACACAACACTCCTCGCCGGAGGTGCCAGCTTTCTAGGGGCTTATTTCAGCCGGGTCCCTGAATACTCTCATACACAATCTACTCGCCGGAGGTGCCAGCATTCTAGGGGCTTATATCAGCCGGGTCCCTGAACACATTCACGCATATGACCACAGTGGCGCAAAGCATGTACCTTTAGAAGATACTAGCGCATGGCCGTGCGGCCATGCGAGCCTTAAATAGTTGCAGCACGTACAGGACCTTCCAAAAGAGGACCAATAAGAAACTGCTACAGAGCTTGCGTACCTACAGGACCTTCCTAGAAAGACCAATAGATTTGGCTGCAGTACCTGAACATGTGACCCTTGATATCCAGTGAGAGATCTTACCCTGGGCATGCTCATTGTGTGCAAAGCAGGACTTAGTCCCAGAAAAGCCTGTTCACCATAGATCAGTGCAGGGTACAATAGCAGAGCCTGGAGAGGCAGCAATAACCCTTTGCACTGAATCAGACTCAGTGAGACGCTGGGACCGATGTCTCCGCTGAGCAGGCTCCACTGCGGCCGATGGAGAATGGCAGACCGCAGCAGACACGGATCGAGATTCCCCCTGTGCAGCAGAGGAAACTCGACTCCTAACACAGGGCCCCTCAAAGTACGGCGGTGTGTTTGCACGGCGGGGTGCCTCCCACCGGCAGCGACACTTTTGCGTACTATGAGGGGCCCTGTGCCAGTGACGTCGCCAACGAGTATGCCCCCCCACCTAAAAAAGGAACCTGCACTTTCATCTGCACCTTCCTCTTTGTCCCCGTGTAAGGTGGTATAGTATGCGGGAAGGGGAACCTGACTTTCAGCAGGGTCAGATTCTGGCTGTGTAGCATGCAAGGGGAATGTAGTGGTCTGGGTCAATGTACCAGCAGACTCATCTAGCACTGGCTGGGCAATGGGCAGAATGAGGAGGAAACACAGATATAGGCCCAAATAATAAAATGGGCTAAATGCAGTTCAAAATTGGTAACAGGACTAACCAGGCGGCATTGCTTTGTTCAGTGGAGGACAACTGTAATGAGAGGCTGACACAGTGAGTAGGCCCAAATAAGTAACTAGGCTAAATGCAGTTAAAAATTGGTAACAGTAGTAAACAGGCGGCACTGCTTTGTTCAGTGGAAGAGAACAGCAAAGAGCAGCAGACACCATTAGTAGGCCCCAACCAAACAAGTAGCCAAAATGCAGTTTAAAATTCCCTATAGGCTGAAAGCCTGAAGATTGAAGCTCAGCTATATTCAGTGGAGGAGAATACCAAGGAGCGGCAGACACCGTTAGTAGGCCCCAACCAAACAAGTAGCCAAAATGCAGTTGAAAATTCCCTATAGGCCGAAAGCCTGAAGATTGAAGCTCAGCTATATTCAGTGGAGGAAAACACCAAGGAGCAGCAGACATCATTACTAGGGCCCAACCAAACAAGTAGCCCAAATGCAGTTTAAAATTCCCTATAGGCCGAAAGCCTGTAGTTTGAAGCTCAGGCAAGTAAACCTGGAGAACACCTTGGAGCGGCAGACACCGTTGGTAGGCCCCAACCAAACTAGTGGGCCTAATGCCGTGTTATATTAACAACTACTTGATGAGAGCCTGAAGATTGAAGCTCAGGCAAGTAAACCTGGAGAACACCTTGGAGCGGCAGACACCGTTAATAGGCCCCAACCAAACGAGTAGGCCTAATGGCATGTTACATTAACAACTACTTAACTAGATGGGTATTTCCTGAAGGAACTGCAGATAGTGCTTTGGAATGGTGCCCGGGCTGCCCCTGCAAGACTTTCACACTTGGGTGCCCCTCAGGCGCTGGTTTGGTAGTTGTAGCCCTGCAGAGTTGAGGCCACTCTGGGTCCGATTTGGTGGGTGGAGCCACTCTGGGTCCGATTTGGTGGGCGGGGCACCTCAGGGTCCGATTTGGTGGGTGGGGTCACTCTGGGTTCGATTTGGTGGGCGGAGCCACTCTGGGTCCGATTTGGTGGGCGTGGTCACTCTGGGTCCGATTTGGTGGGCAGGGTCACTCTGGGTCCGATTTGGTGAGCGGAGCCACTCTGGGTCTGATTTGGTGGGCGGGGCACCTCAGGGACCGATTTGGTGGGCGGGGTCACTCAGGGTCCGATTTGGTGGATGGGGTCACTCAGGGTCCGATTTGGTGGGCGGGCTCACTCAGGGTTCGATTTGGTGGGCCGGGTCACTCAGGGTCTGATTTGGTGGACGGGGTCACTCAGGGTCCGATTTGGTGGGCGGGGTCACTCTGGGTTCGATTTGGTGGGCGGGGTCACTCTGGGACCGATTTGGTGGGCAGGGTCACTCTGGGTCCGATTTGGTGGGCGGGGTCACTGTGGGTCCGATTTGGTGGGCGGGGCACCTCAGAATCCGATTTTGTGGGCGGGGTCACTCTGGGTCCGATTTGGTGGGTGGGGCACCTCAGGGTCTGATTTGGTGGGCGGGGTCACTCAGGGTCCGATTTGGTTGACGGGGTCACTCAGGGTCCAATTTGGTGGATGGGGTCACTCAGGGTCCGATTTGATGGACGGGGTCACTCAGGGTCCGATTTGGTGGATGGGGTCACTCAGGGTCCGACTTGGTGGACGGGGTCACTCAGGGTCCGATTTGGTGGGCGGGGCACCTTTGGGTCCGATTTGGTGGGTGGGGTCACTCTGGGTCCAATTTGGTGGGCGGGGTCTCTCTGGGTCCGATTTGGTGGGCAGGGTCACTCTGGGTCCGATTTGGTGAGCAGAGCCACTCTGGGTCTGATTTGGTGGGCGGGGCACCTCAGGGACCGATTTGGTGGGCGGGGTCACTCAGGGTCCGATTTGGTGGGCGGGCTCACTCAGGGTTCGATTTGGTGGGCAGGGTCACTCTGGGTCCGATTTGGTGAGCGGAGCCACTCTGGGTCTGATTTGGTGCGCGGGCTCACTCAGGGTTCGATTTGGTGGGCCGGGTCACTCAGGGTCCGATTTGGTGGGCGGGGTCACTCTGGGTTCGATTTGGTGGGCGGGGTCACTCTGGGACCGATTTGGTGGGCAGGGTCACTCTGGGTCCGATTTGGTGGGCGGGGTCACTCTGGGTCCAATTTAATGGGCGGAGCCACTCTGGGTCTGATTTGGTGGGCGGGGTCACTCTGGGTCTGATTTGGTGGGCGGGGCACCTCAGGGTCCGATTTGGTGGGCGGGGTCACTCAGGGTCCGATTTGGTGGGCGAGGTCACTCAGGGTCCAATTTGGTGGGCGGAGTCACTCAGGGTCCGATTTGGTGGGCGGGGTCACTCAGAGTCCGATTTGGTGGGCGGGGTCAGTCTGGGTCCGATTTGGTGGGCGGGGTCACTCTGGGTCCGATTTGGTGGGTGGGGTCACTCTGGGTCCGATTTGGTGGGCGGGGCACCTCAGGGACCGATTAGGTTGGCGGGGTCACTCTGGGTCCGATTTGGTGGGCAGAGCAACTCTGGGTCCGATTTGGTGGGCGGGGCACTTCAGGGTCCGATTTGGTGGGCAGGGTCACTCTGGGTCCGATTTTGTGGGCAGAGCCACTCTGGGTCTGATTTGGTGGGCGCGGTCACTCAGGGTCCGATTTGGTGGACGGGGTCACTCAGGGTCCTATTTGGTGGACGGGGTCACTCAGGGTCCGATTTGGTGGATGGGTTCACTCAGGGTCCGATTTGGTGGACGGGGTCACTCAGGGTCCGATTTGGTGGTCGGGGTCACTCTGGGTCCAACTAGGTGGGAGGCGCACCTCAGGGTCCGATTTGGTGGGCGGGGAACCTCTGGGTCCGATTTGGTGGGTGGGGTCACTCTGGGTAAGATTTGTTGGGCGGGGTCTCTCTGGGTCCGATTTGGTGGGCGGGGTCACTCTGGGTCCGATTTGGTGGGCGGGGTCACTTTGGGTCCGATTTGGTGGGCGGGGTCACTCTGGGTCTGATTTGGTGGGCGGAGACACTCTGGGTCCGATTTGGTGGGTGGGGCACCTCAGGGTCCGATTTGTTGGGCGGGGCACCTCAGGGTCCGATTTGGTGGGCAGGGTCACTCTGGGTCCGATTTGGTGGGCGGGGTCACTCTGGGACCGATTTGGTGGGCGGGGTCACTCTGGGACCGATTTGGTGGGCGGGGTCACTCTGGGACCGATTTGGTGGGCGGGGCACCTCTGGGTCCGATTTGGTGGGTGGGGTCACTCTGGGTCCGATTTGGTGGGCAGGGTCACTCTGGGTCCGATTTGGTGGGCGGGTCACTTTGGGTCCGATTTGGTGGGCGGGGTCACTCTGGGTCCAATTTGGTGGGTGGAGCCACTCTGGGTCCGATTTGGTGGGTGGGGCACCTCAGGGTCCGATTTGTTGGGCGGGGCACCTCAGGGTCCGATTTGGTGGGCAGGGTCACTCTGGGTCCGATTTGGTGGGCGGGGTCACTCTGGGACCGATTTGGTGGGCGGGGTCACTCTGGGACCGATTTGGTGGGCGGGGTCACTCTGGGACCGATTTGGTGGGCGGGGCACCTCTGGGTCCGATTTGGTGGGTGGGGTCACTCTGGGTCCGATTTGGTGGGCAGGGTCACTCTGGGATCGAATTGGTGGGCGGGGCACCTCAGGGACCGATTAGGTGGGTGGGGTCACTCTGGGTCCGATTTGGTGGGCGGGGCACCTCAGGGTCCGATTTGGTGGGCAGGGTCACTCTGGGTCCGATTTGGTGGGCAGGGTCACTCTGGGATCGAATTGGTGGGCGGGGCACCTCAGGGACCGATTAGGTGGGTGGGGTCACTGTGGGTCCGATTTGGTGGGCGGGGCACCTCAGAATCCGATTTTGTGGGCGGGGTCACTCTGGGTCCGATTTGGTGGGTGGGGCACCTCAGGGTCCGATTTGGTGGGCAGGGTCACTCTGGGTCCGATTTTGTGGGCAGAGCCACTCTGGATCTGATTTGGTGGGTGGGGTCACTCAGGGTCTGATTTGGTGGGTGGGGTCACTCAGGGTCCGATTTGGTTGACGGGGTCACTCAGGGTCCAATTTGGTGGATGGGGTCACTCAGGGTCCGATTTGGTGGACGGGGTCACTCAGGGTCCGATTTGGTGGACGGGGTCACTCAGGGTCCGATTTGGTGGACGGGGTCACTCAGGGTCCGATTTGGTGGGTGGGGTCACTCTGGGTCCGACTTGGTGGGCGGGGCACCTCAGGGTCCGATTTGGTGGGCGGGGCACCTTTGGGTCCGATTTGGTGGGTGGGGTCACTCTGGGTCCAATTTGGTGGGCGGGGCACCTTTGGGTCCGATTTGGTGGGTGGGGTCACTCTGGGTCCAATTTGGTGGGCGGGGTCTCTCTGGGTCCGATTTGGTGGGTGGGGCCCCTCAGTGGCCAATTTGGTGGGCGGGGCCACTCTGGGTCTGATTTGGTGGGCGGGGCCCCTCAGGGGCCGATTTGGTGGGAGGGGCCACTCTGGGTCCGATTTCATGGGCTGGGCCCCTCAGGGGCCGATTTGGTGGGCGGGTCCCCTCAGGGGCCGATTTGGTGGGCGGGGCCACTCTGGGTCTGCTTTCGTGGGCGGGGCACCTCAGGTGCCGATTTGGTGGGCGGGGCCCCTCAGGGTCCGATTTGGTGGGCGGGTCCACTCGGTCCGATTTGGTGGGCGGGGTCCCTCAGCGGCCGATTTGGTGGACGGGGTCACTCTGGGTCTGATTTGGTGGGTCGGGTCACTCTGGGTCCGATTTGGTGGGCTGGGTCACTCGGGGTCCGATTTAATGGGCGGGGTCACTCTGGGACCGATTAGGTGGGCGGGGTCACTCTGGGTCCGATTTGGTGGGCGGAGCCACTCAGGGGCCTATTTGGTGGGCGGGGCCCCTCAGGGGCCGATTTGGTGGGAGGGGCCACTCTGGGTCCGATTTCATGGGCGGGGCCCCTCGGGCCGATTTGGTGGGCGGGGCCCCTCAGGGGCCAATTTGGTGGGCGGGGCCACTCTGGGTCTGCTTTTGTGGGCGGGGCACCTTAGGGGCCCATTTGGTGGGCAGGGCCCCTCAGGAGCCGATTTGGTGGGCGAGGCCACTCTGGGTCTGCTTTCATGGGCGGGGCGCCTCGGGCCGATTTGGTGTTCGGGGCCCCTCTGGGTTCGATTTGGTGGGCGGGTCCCCTGGGGGGTCCGATTTGGCGGGCGGCGCCACTCTGGGTCCGATTTGGTGAGCGGGGCAATAATTATAATAAGACTACAGATAGTGCTTTGAAATTGTGCTGTGCTATCACTTTAAGAGCTGATATTATCTGGCAAAACTGTGCTGGTGTGGTCATGTACAGTTCGCAGGCGTTGGCATAGTAACTGGGCCTGACTGCGCATATCAATGAGCTAATCAGCCAGGTGGCAAGTGGCAGGTACATTTCAAATTGCCTCAGAAACCCGGCCATTATAACCTATGGGAAAATTTCCCTATTGAAATGCATTACAATGAGGGGAAAAAACATTTTCAAACGCAAATTGCGCCAAAACTACAAATCCGATCGACACGAAAAATACTTAGCACACCTCATGGGGACGCTGGCTTCGAAATGACACCTCACTGGAGTCTGTGAGTGCAGCGGTTAGGGCCGCATTACGTGCGGACTGAATAATAATAATAATAACTAGATTGGTATTTCCTGAAGGAACTACAGATAGTGCTTTGGAATGGTGCCCGGGCTGCCCCTGCAAGACTTTCACACTTGGGTGCCCCTCAGGGTTGAGGATTTGGTGGGCTGGGCATTTCGGGGTCCGATTTGGTGGGCTAAGCACCTTGGGACCGATTTGGTGGGTGGGGTCACTCTGGTACCGATTTGGTGGGCGGGGTTACTCTGGGACCGATTTGGTGGGCGGGGTCACTCTGGGACCGATTTGGTGGGCGGGGTCACTCTGGGACCGATTTGGTGGGCGGGGTCACTCTGGGACCGATTTGGTGGGCGGGGTCACTCTGGGGCCGATTTGGTGGGCGGGGTCACTCTGGGACCGATTTGGTGGGTGGGGTCACTCCGGGTCCGATTTGGGGGGCGGGGCCACTCGGTGCACTTACTTTTCACCTACGGGATTGGGGTGCACTTACTTTTCACCCAAGGGACCAGGGGTGCACTTACTTTTCACACACGGGACGAGAGGGTGTCATAGTCACTTTATTCTGATGTTTGACTTTGATAAATGATCAGGTCCTAAAATGGACACCGTACATTTGCATAGCTGCCATCTTTGGAAGGTCAAGTTGGGGGTAATGGAAAGTTCGCCATTATTTCCTATGGGATTTTTTTTTTTTTAAATGCAATTTTTAAAAAAACTACAAATCGGATCGACACGAAAAATACTTAGCACACCTCTCGTGGACGCTGGCTTTGAAATGACGCCTCACTGGAGTCTGTGCGTGCAGTGGTTTGGGCCGCATTAATTGCGGAAAAAAACTGAAAAATAATAAGTTTACCAAGTTCGGATTACAATAATAATACTAGATGGGTATTTCCTGAAGGAACTACAGATAGTGCTTTGGAATGGTGCCCGGGCTGCCCCTGCAAGATTTTCACACTTGGGTGCCCCTCAGGCGGTCCGATTTGGTAGGCAGAGTCACTCTGGGTCTGATTTGGCGGGTTGGGTCAATCTAGGTCTGATTTTGTGGGCGGGGCCACTCGGGGTCCAATTTGGGGGGCGGGGCCACTCGGTGCACTTACTTTTCACACGGGATCGGGGGTGCACTTACTTTTCACACACGGGATGAGAGGGTGTCATAGTCACTTTATTCTGATGTTTGACTTTGATAAATGATCATGTCCTAAAATGGACACCATACATTTGCATAGCTGCCATCTTTGGAAGGTCAAGTTGGGGGTAATGGAAAGTTCGCCATTATTTCCTATGGGAATTTTTTTTTTAAATGCAATTTTTTAAAAAACTACAAATCGGATCGACACGAAAAATACTTAGCACACCTCTCGTGGACGCTGGCTTCGAAATGACGCCTCACTGGAGTCTGTGCGTGCAGCGGTTCGGGCCGCATTAATTGCGGAAAAAAACTGAATAATAAGATTTCCACGTTCGGATTACAATAATAATACTAGATGGGTATTTCCTGAAGGAACTACAGATAGTGCTTTGGAATGGTGCCCGGGCTGCCCCTGCAAGACTTTCACACTTGGGTGCCCCTCAGGCGCTGGTTTGGTAGTTGTAGCCCCTCAGGGTTGAGCTTAACCCCTGGGGACCTGCTGAGGCCACTTGCGCCTCCTAGGGCCCATTTTTTGATCTTCAGAAAATGTAAGAGCAAATTAAAAATGGAAATTGCAGATCTGACATCGGCCAACATGTGGAAGATCCCCAGAACATATAAGGTGAAGTTTAAATGTGTCAAGATTAGGGTTGAGCTGAACCGTTCCCTGAGGTTCGTTATTAGTAGCGAATCTTGTGTGTTTGTATTCACTTTTGGTGCATACGAACACACGCTGAAAGTTCGTTCCCCCAAATTTTTTTTTTTTCTGTCATCTTACCTGTCGGCGGCGTGGGGTCAGCAGAGCAGGTTTCCAGGATCAGCACCATTCACAGGTCCCGGCATCAGCACCATCAGCAGCTCCCGGCATCATCACCATCGGCAGGTCCTGGCCTCATCACCATCGGCAGGTCCCAGCATCATCGGCATGTCCCAACATCAGCACCATCGGGAAGGTCTCGGCATCAGCACCATCGGCAGGTCACAGCATCATCACCATCGGCAGGTCACAGCATCATCATCATCGGCAGGTCCCACAGCATCGGAGTAGCAGGTCCTGGCATCAGCAGCATGTGAGATGACAGCGAAAGAGCAGGTCCCGGCATCAGTGGAGTCAATGGGTTAAGAGCAGGGACTCTTCCGGAGCTCTGGAGTCCCTGCTCGTAACCCATTGACTCCACCGCCTATGCCGCTATGCATATGCATATGCGTACACATAAGACAATATGCGTACGTATATGAGAGAATATGTGTACGCATATTAGCGAATATATGTACGCATATTAGCGAATATGCATACGTACAGTATATACGCACTTTTTCCCCTATTGCGTATGTTCGTATTCGTGTGTATTAGTATTCAGATTCGTACAAAAAAAAGTTAGTATTTGGAAATGGTTCCAACTAACGGCAAAAAGACGGTTTCGGCTCATCCCTAGTCAAGATCACTAGCAATATCGTCTGCCAAAAGCGGCTACCAAAGATCTAGCAATCAGATTTCTCTAAGCTTAAACTTGGTCGAGAACCGGGCACCAAGCAATCATTTGCTCATCTCTATCTGCTAGCAGATGATATTGCAACCAATATTGTATTGTGTAAAGCCCACCATGCAAAATTCTCACATTCATTTGTTTGTCTACTTTTTTGTACCACAATGATTGTATATGAGGTCTTGGTTAGTATTCTGCCCAAATTTCAGTTTTTAAAAACGTAATTTATGCAAAATGCAACTCTTAAAAAAAAAAAAGTAGCTGAAAATTTGTGCAGCAATACGTAAGCTCGCAAGCCACGTCAAGGCTCCTCATCTTCTTGCGAGTCCTAACTAACTAAAAAAAATAAAAGGGGAGACTATCTAAGCTAGGGTGGTCAAAATTTAGAGTAGCCAATGTACATTTGGCTTTGCGAATAAAAAAAAAAAGTTTGATTGCAAAAAATTCTTTTTTTTTTTTTTTTTACATTTTACTCCTTTTATTTGCATTTAGCAGAGGAGCCATTAATAATGGCGTGTATTATAGGACAGGAGCTGCGTCTCTAGTATCAGGACCCCTGTGGAGCCTGAGCTCCGGGAGACAAATCGTCCTCCTATTGTAAGACAGAAGAGACACAACTCGATGATACAGAGAAAGGCGAAGAAAACCCCCGGAGATCCGAGTCTCAGGGGGGAAAGAAAATTCCTTCCTGACCCCAAATATGGCGGTCGGTTCAGGGTCTGTCATGTTTCGTTTTTCTGCCCTGTGGGTGTCCAGCTACAGGAAACTACAAAGAGGCGAATATTGAGACGAAGCTAACAGAAAAACGAAGCATAATGGAGCCTTCATCACCCTGCATCATATCTATCCTCCTACCTAGCGCTAACCCCGCTCCTAAAAGCTTACAATCTAAAGTGATGATCAGTTCAGGTTCTTACACGTTTTGTCTTCCGCCATGTGTAGGCGCCATCTCGGTTGTCCTCTTGGGTGTCCGTCTTCTATACAGAAAACTGCAAAGAGACGGACCCCGAAATGGAGCCGACAGAATCGAAAACTTTATGAAAGAAGCGTCAGTAGTAGCCCATGCTAGCCAGAGAACACGACTAGTGGTGATGCATGCCCACATATGCCACACGTGATCCTGCAAAGCAAATCAGTTATAACCCCTTCCCCAAGTGTGGTGATGATAGGTGCAGGTTCTTTGAAAGAAGAGTCAGTTCCCCATGCTAGCCAGAGAACCCAACTAGTGGAGATGCAAGCCGTCCGCTTGCAATAAAACTATCTCATGCAAGTGGCATGCATGCCTTCAGTAAATGCCACTACATCATAGAAGTACAGTGTGATATATGCACGATATAGGTGCCGCGATTACATGCATTAGATACATGCTTGTGCTTGCATGCAAGTGCATGTTTGTGCTTCACACATAAGGTGTATGGGGTGCACGCAACTTGCACTTTCCTGCCTTCTGTGCATGTCATTAACGCCGAACAAAGGATGATACATGGTCTAACAAAGCATGATACAAAAATATATACTTTATTGATAACAATAAAACCAAGTGCAAGGAAGGGAATAATAATGGCTATACAGGGGAGATTCTGTGCATGTCGCGGTATACACTTAATGTGAGGGTGCTCGGACTTTCCTGCCTTCTGTCCAAACACTTGCACCCCATGCCTTCAGTACATGTTTGCTCTGCATATATCCTGAGCATGCTTGCGCTGCATATATCGTGTGCATGCTTGTGATGCACGCCTGCGATGCGTGCTTGCGATATGTGTCTGATAGAAGTGTGAAGCATTTCTTCAGGCATGCAAACAATTGACACGAGAAGACTTGAGAGATATGTGTGACAGGTGGGCAATGACATGTATAATAAATTTGGGTGATAGACGTGTAATAGAGATGGGTGAAAGATTGTTAACATGTTCCCCACTTGACTGACCAAAATATGTCTGCTCTGTTTCCTCTCTAGCCCCCCCCCCATCTCTAGTGTGTGTAAACCCATTGAAATCAATGGGGTGCATTTTTTTAGTGCAAATTCGCACTAATAAAACACGTGTGTAGGAGCCATAACTCAGCTTCATACATATGTATATTATATGTTCCATACCAGGGATACCGCGTCTCCCTAGATGTCACATACCGGGGATAAATCTTCTCCCAATCTTGGCTAGGTCCCCACAGATTGCCTCCCCGCATTCGATTTTTACCTACAAATTTGCACACACTCTTATTTTGACCCCTTATGCTGAAGAACGCCCTGTGTCCATCCAGTTCAGCCTATTTTAGTGTACCTATCCTGCAGTGTTGATCCAAAGGAAGGCAAAAAACCCCATGAGGTAGCAGCCAATTTTCCACATAGGGAAAAAATTCCTTCCCGACTCCAAATATGGCAGTCAGATTAAATCCCTGGATCAACAACTATTCTGTAAAATGTAGTTATTTATAACATAATATTGTTACTCACAGAAAAGAATCCATACCTTACTTGTAAAACTAAAAAAAATAATAATAAAACCCATATTCCACTGGGTCCTGAGTCAAATACACGAAAAAAGGACTGCTGTATACCTGATATAGTCTCAGGTAAATAGAGAACTAGTAAAGACAAAATAAACTACAGCAGTATAAGTAAACTTAAAAGGACTGCTGTATACCTGATATAGTCTCAGGTAAATAGAGAACTAGTAAAGACAAAATAAACTACAGCAGTATAAGTAAACTTAAAAGGACTTCTGTATACCTGATATAGTCTCAGGTAAATAGAGAACTATTAAAGACAAAATAAACTACAGCAGTATAAATAAACTTAAAAGGACTGCTGTATACCTGATATAGTCTCAGGTAAATACAGAACTAGTAAAGACAAAATAAACTACAACAGTATAAGTAAACGTAAAAGGACTGCTGAGGCAAGATACCCCACTCAGCAGTACAGGGTTAGGCTTCGTTTCCACTTGCGCCCCTCTCCATCAGAAGGTGATCCGTGATGGATTTGACATGACATGGATCACAACACATCAGGTGTTTGTCTACATCCTGGCCCTGAGTTCAGCAAAGATAAGATTGCTAGAGGGCATGTGGAATAGAGAGGAGATTAAGCCAAAACCCAGCCAACTAGTTAGTAAGCTGTAATCATACTTTAAAAGGTCCCATCACACTAAGCGACTCTCCAGCGATCCCAACAACGATCTGACCTGGCCAGGATCGCTGGAACGTCGCGAAATGATCATTGGGATCACTGGTGAGATGTCAAAAACAACTACGTCCACAGCGACACAGCAACGATATGGGTCGTTGTAACGACCCATACGCCGACGTGTTAGACGAGCCACGCACCAGGAAATCGCTGTGGAGGTCGTTGCTTAGGCGTCAAACACGCTGATGCATGCCGCCCTGCGGGAGAGGAATGATCAGAAAATGGTCCAGGCCGTTACGTCACGATCAGCGATCTCACAGCGGGGGTCTGGTCGCTACTAGGTGTCAAACACAGCAAGATCGCTGCCGAGGTCGCTGTAGCATCACAAAACTGGTGACTTAGCAGCGATCTTGCTAACGATCTCATTATGTGTAATGGGGGCTTTACTCCCAGTCTCTGTGCTTCCCTCATAAAAGAGAAAAGATCCACAACACAGGTGTTTGTCTGCATCCTGGCCCTGAGTTCAGTACAGATAAGATTGCTAGAGGGCATGTGGAATAGAGAGGAGATTAAGCCAAAATCCAGCCAACTAGTTAGTAAACTGTAATCATACTTGTACTCCCAGTCTCTGCTCTTCCCTCATAAAAGAGAAAAGATCCACAGAACAGGTGTTTGTCTGCATCCTGGCCCTGAGTTCAGTAAAGATAAGATTGCTAGAGGGCATGTGGAATAGAGAGGAGATTAAGCCAAAACCCAGTCAACTAGTTAGTAAGCTGTAATCATACTTGTACTCCCAGTCTCTGCTCTTCCCTCATAAAAGAAAAGATCCACAGCACAGGTGTTTGTCTGCATCCTGGCCCTGAGTTCAGTACAGATAAGATTGCTAGAGGGCATGTGGAATAGAGAGGAGATTAAAGGTGCCGTTACACTGAGCAACTTACCAGCGATCGCGACCAGCGACGTGATCGCTGGTAAGTTGCTGTGTGGTCGCTGGGGAGCTGTCACACAGACAGCTCTCTCCAGCGACCAAGCGACTTCGGCATCGCTGAAACTGTCTTCAGCGATGCCGAAGTCCCCATGTAAAAAAAAAAAAAACACTACATACGCACCTTCTGTCGTCCTTCATGTCCCTCGGCGCTTGCCGCACTGACTGTCTCAGCGCCGGCCGGCCGTAACAGCGGTGCCCAGCGGTGAACCGCTGTTACTGCAGGTTCACCGCTGGGCTCTGCTTTACGGCCGGACGGCGCTGAGACAGTCAGTACGGCAAGCTCCAGGGGACGTGACGGACAACAGACGGTGAGTATGTAGTGTTTTTTTTTTTTACTTTTACCATGGTATCCATGGTAAATATCGGGTTTCTAAGCGCGGCCCTGCGCTTAGTAACCCGATGTTTACCATGGATACCAGTGAAGACATCGCTGGATCGGCGTCACACACGGCGATCCAGCGGTGTCAGCGGGAGAGTTGCGACGAAAGAAAGTTCGTCCACTCTCCCTGCAACCAGCGATATCCCAGCAGGATCCAGATCGCTGCTGCGTGCCAAACATAGCGATATCGCTATACAGGACGCTGCAACGTCACAGATCGCTGGCGATATCGCCTAGTGTGACGGTACCTTAAGGCAAAACCCAGCCAACTAGTTAGTAAACTGTAATCATACTTGCACTCCCAGTCTCTGCTATTCCCTCATAAAAGAGAAAAGATCCACAGCACAGGTGTTTGTCTGCATCCTGGCCCTGAGTTCAGTAAAGATAACATTGCTAGAGTGCATGTGGAATAGAGAGGAGATTAAGTCAAAACCCAGCCAACTAGTTAGTAAACTGTAATCATACTTTTACTCCCAGTCTCTGCGCTTCCCTCATAAAAGAGAAAAGATCCACAACACATCAGGTGCTTGCCTGCATCCTGTCCTGAGTTTAGCTCCTGCCATTTAACCCTCCACAGGGAAAGGAATGGGAGGAGAACCACATGTCTAGCAGTACTGCAGGAGATCAATTGATTACAGGAGTGCAAATTAGGTTAAAATACAATAAACAGGATTATGATAACTGTAATATGTCTGGAGTACACCAGATTCGGCACAATACTCCTGGCTGAAAATATACAAATGATCTAGAAGTGTATTCTTCTCTGTAGTAGCTGCTGTAATTAGCTGTTTGTAGCCTCTGGACTGCAGCATTTCAAATATGGGCTTCTTTCTATCTGACAATAGAACCTCATTGAAGTCACCACAAATAATTAGTGGACCATGTTGAATAATTTCTAAAGAATTCAACAAGTTAGAGAGTTGTGGCAAAAACAGATTAGTGCTGTAATCTGGAGGCCTGTAAATTACTGAAATTAGAGATGGAATTGGTGCCTCAACTCTCAAAACCAGGAACTCAAGGTCAGTCACGCTCTGCATATATTGCATTGGACTTGCTTGAATGTCATTTTTCACATAGATGGCTACTCCACCGCCATTCTTATTAGACAGATTAGAATAGGTTGAATATGAAACCTGCCTGTTTCTTTTAAACATTTGATAGTTTTGTAATTCTATGTCATTACTGACAAATTGGCCTGAAAGATGAGTTTCGGTGAAACATAAAATGTCTGCACGACACATTTCATGATGACTTCTCACATCATCAATGTGGACTGACAGTCCTTCCACGTTGTGGTGAATAAATGTTAGAAAAGGAGAACTTGGCCATTGAAGACTATTGAGTAAAGGCATAGCATTATTGACTGTTGCTATTTTCATGTTTTCCAAAGATCTTGTGATTTGTGGATCAGCATAGATTTGATTTTCATTGAAGTCAAAAATGTGTAGTCCAGAAAGGGAAGTTGTTCTACTGAGAGCAACATATGCCATGCCTGGTTCAAAAATATGCTTTAATGAAACTACTGCAGAAGTTGTAGTCATGCCTTGCACCTTATGTACTGTGCAGGCAAAAGCAAGTTTAATAGGAAACTGGTGACGAACAACTCCTTTTTTGCTCAGGGGCTCTTCTATTCTCTCTATATACACCAAGTTACCTGTTGGTGTGCATGTCCTGTTGTGATTCTTCTGTCCGGCATTTGGATTATCTAATTCAACACCAAGCTTCATTACAACTATTTTATCATCTTCTAATTGGGAAACAATAGCAGCAATTTTTCCAAATGAACCATTTACTAGTCCATCCTCCACATCTATGTTTCTAATCAGCATCACACGTGCACCCTCAGCAACTTGTAGCCTGTCTGGCAGATCCCCTTTTTGACTTGCAAAAGGTATTTTCTGCTTTTCCATCCGCCCTGTTTTAAGATCTTTTTTATAGTCATGTGCATCGATGTTTATCACTACAGAATGCAAAGCAGATATAATGGCTGCGTTATGCTCATCTACATCTTTATTTCTGGCAAACACATGAAGGACGTCCTTTGGACAATCTTCAATTTGAGTCACAAACTGCTGAGAAAGTAAGGCTCTATCTACTTCAGATATTGCCTCTTCCTTGCCTTTTAATCTAATTCTGTTTAATAGTTCGGCAAACGCTACATCCTCTTTTTGGCGCATTATTTCCGTGAGGGTAACTACCTGAAAGAGGTCCTGCCAGAAATCAAGCATGTGGTCTTCAAAAACACAGAGAGGTTTCGCTTTACCTGGAGGTGGCAACTGGTAGAAGTCTCCCACTGCTAGAACAGACATGCCTCCAAAAGGTTTTTTGATACCTTTAATGTCTTGTAGCCTCCAATTGATGTAAGCAAACAGTGGTTTGGAGACCATGGACACCTCATCAATAATAATAATTTCAGCATTTGACAGCGCTACTCTCAGTTCATCAAGACAATTTCCCAACCCCTGGTATGGTGGTTTAAGACTTCTTGGTAATTTCAAAATGGAATGTAAAGTTTTGCCTGAAATGTTAAAGGCTGCTGTGCCAGTGAAGGCTGAGAGTAGGACAGTAGGCATGGAAATATCAGTTTCCTCAGAAATCCTGGGAAGCCTCTGAAGTATCTTTGATGCCTCTAAATAGATACATTTAATGAGGTGTGATTTACCAGTACCAGCTCCACCAGTCACAAATAGAAAAAACTGTTCTGGATTTTCTCCGCACACACGTCTTACGCACCATTTACGTATTGTATAGAAAATGGATGCCTGACTTTGATTCAGATTCTGATACATCTGTTTCATCACAGCAGGGTTTGCAACAGGTCCTTCAAATGTTGCTGCTGTGGTACATTTCTTTTTGGGACTTTTACTGTATTCAGGAACATCATCTAATTCGTTCAGTTCCTCAGGGTTTATCTCCTCACGCTCTGAAATACACTCCAGTCTAATAAGCTCAGACTCTGGAGCAAGTGTCGCCCATGCATCCTCCATCGGTCCATTTTTTTCAAGCTCTTCAATGGCCTTTTCGACTGTTTTACTGTATTTTTCGTACGGTGCCCTATTTTTTTTGACAATTGAAAACACGGTCTGAACACAGTTACTTCCAGGAAGCTGTACAGTTCCACAAGCTAAGAAAGATTCGTATGATGGGAAATCTTTTGGTTTGAGCTGTGTAGGTGAGCGGTAGGGTAGGTATAGTTTTAGTACTGTGGCATAGAATTTCTCAGGAGAATTTTTCTGGGAAAATCGAGCATATCTAATGACAGCAGGTTTTCCTTGTGTTCGTTTTTGAATGGATCCAATACCATTTAGAAGGGACAGGACATTTCTGCTTTTTCTCTGCCTACCATAGACTACTCTATAAGTGGAAGCGAATTCTGCCATGCACATGTTTTCAAACTCTGGTGTGTCTGGCCTGTTTTGATATTTTTCTGTTATTCCTGACATCCAAACATTTTCTGATTCTGGACTTTTATCATTTAAGGACCTCAAAGGCAAACTCATTTTTAAGGCATTGTCATCAGTGGGTATGAATACAACAAGACGAGAACAGGATTTAAGTTTCAGACTGCATACACGGGCAACGGCTTCTTGAATACTGACCTCTCGATTTTTAGAATAGGCCTGCATAATCTGTTTCATTTCATCACGATCAGATATGTTAGCTTGTCTTGTGTCGGCAACAATTCTTTTAAGGTAATGACTCATCTCATGTTCACCTTTTGAAATGTATGATAAAATATACATTATACAAGAGTGTGGATTTAATATATACTGAATATCGATATTTGCATTCCATGCTCTTAACAAATGCTTGTTATAATTATTTACCCAGGCATCCTTTGGCTGTCGTTTCATCATTAGCGCACTAGAACTGTTTAGGAAACTTATACAACACTTGTATTCCTCATGACTTAATTTGCATTGTGCAAGTAGTTGGGATATGCTTGCAGATGAAGCCTCAGGTTTATGCAGTAAATCCCAAAGGGGTTTAAGTCTCCTTTTTGCTTTTTCAAGGGACATGACAGATGGATCACTGTCTGAATCAGCTGCTTGTTCTTCACTGGTCTGTGCTGGAACAGGTCTCGTTATATAAGTATGTTCTACTGGTGGCTTTGGAAATCCGAATCTACAATGTTTTTTTCCTTTCTTACATGACTTTGAATGTGTTTTGCTGTGAGTTTGTACTTCAGTTACAATTTTGTAAAGATCTGGGTCTGCATTAGGATCCGGTAGCTGACATGTTATATATCTATCCACGAACTCACACACTTTTTTATCGGGATCTTTCTCAAATTCAGGTGCATCTTTACACCAAGCCAAAAGATGTATATGTGGAGATCCTCTAGCTTGGTATTCCACTCGATAAAAGTAGTCAATGACCTCTCCAATAGGCTGTGCGGGTGACAAGAGTAGATGTCTTAGTAGTGCTTCTACTCTTTTTTCAAAAATACGCATAGTTGTTACAGGGTTACTATGTAAAACTTCACATTTTGAGGCCCAGTCCATCTCAGAAAAATTAACTTGCTCATTTTGCTGCGCCTTTATTATTTGAATGACTTCTGGCCATCTCATTTCTGCAGCACTAAATGTGCAGAAGAAAGTTGGAGTTCCCAACTGACGAAGCATAGCAAAAAGATCTCTCAAGGTTTTCTCCCAATAAGCTGGAGTGCCTCTCAATGGCTGCATAAATCTAGTTGCATCTTTATTCCTTACTAGTCTTTCAACTTCATTCTTATCTTTCAGCATTTGAACTGTGATTTTACGTCCATCTCTGGTCACAGGTTTTCCTTTCCGGAGCTGAATGGACATACTGGATGTTGCTAAATGCATTTCAGTGACAAACTGTGCAAAGAAAATATAATTTGAATCAATAGCAAAACGATTGTCGACAGAAAGGAGACGTACATTAAAGTACCTGCTCGGAGTCAAATTCCTAATTCTGTTCATTTAATCTAAGGTGTTAATACCAGTCGGGAACTGAACTGGAAAAGCCATAGCCTCTAGTTTTGGTACTCTAAAAAAACTCACTGGCTTTTTTCCTTCTGATGGTGCAACACAAAAGATACCCTCACCAAATGCTATAAGCTCTTGGGCAATATCAGATGGCTGTAAACAACTATCAAAGTAGCAAGCGCCATTCTGTTCATTAGTTTCTTGATCCGAAGCATGCAAGTCCTCCTGATCAATGTTTTCTTCTGAGGGTTCTGGGAGTTGGCTATTGGGTCTTGCTTCTTCGTTTACTGTAATGTTATCCCAATTGTCTGTTTCCATTAAATCAATTGCTTGTTGAATATCATCTCTAATTTCAGATATGTTTTCTATTATATCATCTTCATTTGTTAAGTCATGACATAGCTGATCAAAGTGACAGCTATCATGAATGATATCTATATTTTTGTATTCTGAATGTACTTCTTTCAGTTTAAGCAGTGCAGTTAGTATTTTGCACATATTTAACGTTTGGAATTGGTAGTGTCCTTTGTAATTAAGTCGTCTTTTTAGTTTTACTTTTAACAACTGAGACTGACTAATGGGTCTCGGTAAAGCATTGACTGTTGTCTCCACTTCTGATGGAACACACACAACAGAACCATGGATCGCTCTCTGTTGCCCTTTAGGGAGAGTGATTATTTTTGCAAATGGTATATATAGTGCTATTATGTGTCTTTCGAGTATGTTTAAGTCAGCAAGTTCAGCTGGAATTGGCGCCAGTTCTAACTTATTAAAAACTGCAATTGGAGGAACATTTCCTGTCATTAGGTTTTCGTGGCAGCTGTGGCAAATCCACTCTGTCATCCTTTCAGGTACTGCACATAGTTCTACATGTTGACAGCCATCACTACAAACATGAACATATTTCCCTGTAAGACAATGTGATACCATGGCTGTGTTTTTTTTATATTTCTCACGTTTACACACTTTCACCTGTTTGGGGAACAGGGCTCTGTGACAGCTTGTGCAGATGTGAGTTGGTCCACTCTGTATTTCCATATGAAAGGCGTCAATGGCTTGTTGCATTATAGCACTAACCCTGTCATCAGAATTTGATTTAACTGCTTTCATTTTTTGTCGAATTAGTTGAAGTTTAGACTGCTTATATTTTTGTTGTATCCTGAAAGCACATAACATTTTATGAAACATTCTGAAATAAGTTTCATTTTTGTATTTTTCTACAAAACGTTGCTTCCTATTCTGTTTGTTTTGAAGGTCTGATGCATACTGTCGCATGTAGTTTTTCCGTTTTCTTTGAAATTCAGGGTAATTGAGATAACGTTTCTTCATGTATGCTATCCGTTTAAATCTGTAGTCTGCATCACAGGCATAACGTACATTTACATATGATTTTTTCCTCAGTCTGTAATCTGGATCATGGGCATAACGTACATTTACATATGATTTTTGCCTCAGTCTGTACTCTGGATCATGAGCATAACGTACATTTGCACATGATTTTTTCCTCAGTCTGTAATCTGCATCCCTAGAATAATGCAACTTGACATATAATTGTTGCTTCATCCTGTAGTGCGCATCACGGGAATATCGATCTGTAATAAATGCTTTTTGTTTCATTCTAAAATGAGAATAATTTAAATACTTGTCTTTTTGGTTCTTTAACATGTTTGTCTTATTTTTTTCATAATAAATATGATTTCTCAATTTGATGACCTCTTTATGGTACATTTTCTTTTGTTTATTTGCTATTACTATTCTGCGTCTTCTATTTTTGTTACGCTTTAGCATGTTTAATGTGTTTAAATTTGAAGTACCACATTCGTCGACTGGTGCATTCTTTTCGCTCACTGCAGATTGTATATTAGAAGAACTGTTTGCCTGCTGACTGTCCATTGTACAGATAAACATAACTGGCATAAACTCATAAATGCAGTCATCAGGTGTTGGTAGCAATGCATGAAATAAAAGCAGTCTTTCAATCATGTCATTCAGATATTCAAAAGTCACCATTACAGCAGTACCTGTGTCAGAGAACAATCCTTCAGGAGACCTACAGTGAGGATCGAAAAAACCAAAGTGGCCTAAACTATTGCAGAACACAGCAATAGTCAGACTGCTCATTGTGAGTAGTGCATATTTTATATCTGAAGACAGACACTGTAATCTTTCAGAAAGTTCCAAAAAGTCTGGCGCACCATCAGGTCCCCGCTTCCTTAAATATCCATACTGTGAGGGAAATTTAATAACACTGTATGTATGCATATTGTACACAACAGTGTCTGGAAGCTCATCATGAGCTAAAAAGTCATGCACAAACTTGCCTTCAGTAATTAGCTTTTGCTTTGTGCTTGTATACAACAAGTCACCCTCTTTCAAAATATAATCAAGATCATTACTTGATAACTTTGAGTTCTCATTAAGGGCAATGAGAAAAATTAGGGAATTACATGTGCACTGTTTGTTTCTGGAAAATTCTGTATACCTGTAATCGCCCTGACTATGAGACGCTTGTACAGAAGTAACGCTTTTGACCTGTTCTTTTTGTAATTCAGCAGCATCACACACAATTTCTAACTGCTTCTTCTCTTCTATGCTATGACCAAGTGGCAGCTTACCAGACTTTTCACAAGCAGAAATATTGATTCTTTGCAAGCGTTTTTTTTGAGCTTCAGATCGTTTCCCTTTGCGTGGCATTCTGTACAGTAATAATGATAATGCATCCCTTTAGCAACATGTTTTCAGAAACAAAATGCTGTCAAATAACAGACATAAGGTTTACACTCTTCAATGATTGTGCAATCATTGTTCATTGAAAAATTGTTCAGTGCCAGGTTTGTGGCCATGTACAAATTGAACAATATGTACAAGATTTCACTGCAATCATAGCTCTGAATTAATAATTATTTAATCATTATAATGATAGCACAATTATTTAGGCATGTAAGCCCAGCCTACAGATGGGTTTAGACACTATGATATTAGGCTATGTTCACACTTGTCGGATTACAGACTGATTCTTCCGTCGGATTGGGCGCTGAAATTCTGCCGATAAATCCGATCCACTGCTTTTGGCATCGGATTTACCGGCGGAATTTAGGAGCGGGTTTTTTTACAATGCATTGCCCCCATCGGAGCTCCGACATGGATCCGACGAGAACAACAACATGCAGCGGAGTGAAAAATCCGGACGAATCCGGTCAGAAAATTCCCCTAGCAAGTGTGCACAGGGATTTGACTGTTTTACATTGCTGCCTATGGGTTAATTCAGATTAAGCCTACGGAACTGAAAAATCCTACTGAAAATTCTGACAGAAGAATCAGTCTGTAATCCGACAAGTGTGAACATGACCTTAGACAAATCCATCACTAGCTATAGTGGCTGTTGTGACTACACAACCAATAGTTCAGTTTTAGCGCTGCGACAATCACTAGCAGCCAAATAAGACCTAGCACACACTGTCTGACATGAGATCCAACATCCAAAGTCAGATCCAATGTCAGATGCTACTGATGGCATCTAATTGTACCCTATCCAATTTTGATGTTGGAGCCATTGATTCCTATGGATCAACATTCAATCTCACATTAAAGTCCGACAGGTCTGATCTTTAAAAATCAGATCAGACTGTCAGATAGTTGAATTGGATGCTAATTTAGGGCTGTCCCACACGTCCAGATAATTCCGGTACCGGAATAAATCGTTACCGGAGTTATCCGTGTCCGTGTGCCTGGGAACTCACGTAGGCCATACGTGCGGCACACGTGTGCTGCCCGTATGGCGAGTGGGTACCACACGGAACGTGTGGTACCCTGCATCGTGCTGAAGCCGCGATTCATATGTTCCCTGCAGCAGCGTTTGCTGCAGAGAAAATATGAATAATAGTGTTTAAAATAAAGATCTATGTGCCTGCCGCCCCCCCACCCCCTGTGCGCCCCCCCCCCCCGCTGTTCAGAAAATACTCACCCACTCCCTCGTTGGCTGTCGCTCCTTCCTGGTCTGGCCCCATCTTCTCCTGTATGCGGTCACGTGGGGCTGATCATTTACAGTCATGAATATGTGGCTCCACCTCCCATAGGGGCGGAGCCGACTATTCATGATTGTAAATGAGTGGCCCCACGTGACCGCATACAGTAGAAGGAAGGAGTGACAGCCAACGTGGGAGCGGGTGAGTATTTTCTGAACAGCGGGGGGGGCGCACAGGGGGTGGGAGGGCGGCGGACACATAGATCTTTATTTTGAACACTATTATTCATATTTTCTCTGCAGCAAACGCTGCTGCAGGGAACATATGAATCGCGGCTTCAGCACCATGTGGGGGGACAGCGCTTACTGTAGCACTGTCTCCTGCACGCACACGGACCCCAGACGGAGAATGTCCGTATGAGGTCCGTGTTTTACACGGACCCATTGACTTTAATGGGTCCGTGTAATACGTGCGCTCCCACGAACACTGACATGTCTCCGTGTTTGGCACACGGAGACACGGTCCGCAAAAAATCAATGACATCTGAACAGATGCATTGATTTTTATGAGTCTACGTGTGTCAGTGTCTCCGGTACGTGAGGAAACTGTCACCTCACGTACCAGAGCCACTGACGTGTGAAACTGGCCTTAGTAAGCAATGGACCCATAGAGCTCAATAGGATCTGACATTGGATGTCCAATCTCAAATAGGACAGTGTATCCTACTTCTAATAGTCGTTCACTAAAACATTTGCGTCAGTGAAAATTTGCCTCATTGGCTACACTACAAATTCATTGCAACAGTTGTGCAAATATCACTGAAAAGCAGACTGCAAATGACCTATGACTTTTGAGCAATTAATTGCGCACTGCCAGATATGTGGCTGTGTACAAAAGGAAAGATATTATATTGTATCTGCACAAATTTGCTTCCGTCAACAACCAGACATACAATGATTGTATCGTGTAAACACACCCAAAGGAGAGCTTTACACAATGTATTGCTCATGATATTGTGCAGGTGATCGCTAGTCCCAGCTGTATGTGGCCGATATTTTTCCATTTGAATGCAGCCACAAACCTGACAGAGCAATCCATCACTAATTGATTGCAGATGCTCAGCAGATTTTAGATCGCAGTAACTTTCATTATCTCAAATGGAGTGAATTGTATTGGAATGTAATAGAATTGATTTTGCATTGCAGCAGTTGAAACGACCAACCAGACAAGCTGTTTTTAACGCTAGTGATCATCTCTAAGATTGAATGCAACAAACGTTGGGTCATGCAATCACACTAGCGACAATTACTAGCAATCACTACCAAATATATTATAGTGTGTAAAGCTCCCCTAAGAGTGAACCCCCATGGGCTTGTGTGATAGTCATGCGGCACTGTTGTAACATCACACGACCTTGTCGCTTGACTATTATATTACATTGTTCTACTGTGCTGCGATACCCACAGCAGAATAACACATTAGCACTTTTTTTACTTGCCGCCATTGTGGCAAGAAAAACATCCATCTGTTTAAGCCCATTAAAAACTATGAGCTGCAACTGCTAGGAAGATTTTATCACACAACAGTTATGCGAAAGTCTTGCCCGTGTGTTTTAGTCCTATGGCTACATTTACATCTACATTATTGCATAGTTCAGTAAAACGCATTGTAACATCGTGCACTAAGTGGAGGTTTACACATGAGAATATCACTGTGAATGATCCCTGGCAGCCACAAACAGTCAAGGCTGCTAATCAGAGAGAGAAATCATAGTTTGTGATTCCACTACACCCACGGCAATAAAAATACATTGCTCAGGTCTAGTGATATTACTAGAGCTGCTTTCAAATGGCACTATCAATTAGCTATAGTGAACATCAGAATGGACCACAATCTGCTACACATCAAGCAATTAATTCATAACTGGATGCCAGAATTGCAGCCCACTTCTAATATAGTGATATTGTTTGTTAGATCGCTGGTGCCAGCCTCTAACAAACAATATTTCTAGAGATATCTGTGCATGTGACCCCCCATAACACTAAAAAGAGGAACCATAGACTAAAATAATGTTAATCTGCTAGCACTTTTTATAAACAAGGATAAAAATACTGCATACATGAGTTGTCTTTCCACTTATAAAAAGCACAAGCAAATTAACGCAATTTTAGTACATGGTCTCCTCTTGTCAGTGTTAGGGGAGGTTTACACAATGAACATCAGTATCAATGATATTGGCTGGCATCAGCCATCTAACAAGCAATATTACTAGCTTTGAATGCAGCCACAAACTGGGTACTGAGCAATAAATCATACTTAACTGCTTATGCCTGGGAGATGGCAAGTCATTCACCTGTCACTAGCGACAGGCAAATACTGCATTTAAATGCAATTCTAGCAATACTGCTAAAACCACAGCAATGTATTTATATTGCCATATTTTAGAAGAATTGCAACCATGGCTAATTGTTCAATAAGTTGCTATGATTACTAGTGAGTATCACTGGGTCTAACCAAAGCGACCAACATACCAGCATATAGCCATGAGCGATGCTTGTCAACAATCGCTTATAGCAACATCACAGTATTAGACCCCCTTTAGTAATAGTTTCTATGTGTGTTACCAATTCATCTTGCTGCTGAAAAGCAGAGTAGGGTGGATCTGTCAAAATGTAGATGTCAATGAACCCTGAGGACCCATTTATACACTTCAATGATTGTTTATTGATGGTTCATCACATCAGTGCTTGCTGTTAAATTGGGGACATATTCCATTTGCACATGGCCACAAATCTGGCCTTGATTGTCCACAATTTCACTGCAACCACAGATCTGCCGAACAATTGATGAACAATGATTGAAGAGTGTAAAGGGGTTCTCATACTGATCTGTTTTTTGGAGCAACTAAACTAAAAGACAGATGTATAGCGGCTAAAAAACACGGGCAAGTGTTTGCCAGAAATCTTGCACCAGAGAATCATGGCAAAAGTCTGAACGCATTGTTTTCAACAGTAAGAATCACCTCAGAATAGCAAATATAAATAGCATTTTTGTGCAACAGGGTTGTGTGATGCCACACTATATAGTCACGCAATAATTGTGCTCGTACATATGTTTTAGCATGTAACAAAATCATTTTTCTGCTATTGATTTCAATGAAGCTTGAAAAAACGGAATGGCTTCAGTTTGCTTTAGATCCATTTTGTTTTAGCTTTATACACTTAAACATCTCTGCTGCAGCCTGTGCTGTTGTGTTACTCAAAAACTGAAATAAAAATGGATCTGAAGCAAACAGATGTTTTTTTTTTTTGGTGCAGCCAAATGAAAAAAAAACTGATCAGCATAACTGAAAAAAATGAATGTGTGAACACAACCTAATAGATAAATTCTGTCTGAAAAATCCTGTCAAAGTAAGGGCAAAGACACACGGGTGAATATTCCCATCTAAATTTGGACAGGGATATCCACCCTGGATGCCTGGTCTGCAGAACTGAACTCTGCAGCTCAGGTGAGCCCCAGAGCACAGCCCGGCCTGAACACGGCACTCAGGGACTGAACTCTGAGCACCCGACAATTGCTCAGTGCTCAGAGTTCAGTCTCTGAGTGCCATGGTCGGTCTGGCCTGTACTCGGAGGCTCACCTGAGCCTCAGAGTTCTGCACTGCTTACTCGCGGCCAGAGCTTCACACACGCCCAAAAAAAGCATCTGAATTCAGATGCTTTTTTTGGCCGTGTGTTTTAGCCCTAAATGCTGACTTCTACTGTTCTGACTCCCTTTCTCTACAAGTTACTCCATCCATGAATTGAAGAAAATGGAGAAAAATTGATTCGTTTTTGTTCTCATTGAAGGCAATGGGAAATTATATGATTCATTTTATATTCATTTGTATTCTTTTCAGTTTTTTTAAACAGAAACAAAAGGGTTGCAACCTTTGCTTTTGTATTTTTAAAAACGGAAAGCATACCACAGAGGCCAAATGAATCCATTCCATTCCCACTATCAAAAAGAACAAAAATTAATACATTTTTCTCCTCTTGCCTTTCGTTCAGTTGTTTCTATGACAGAGCAGGTGACCAAAAACCTGTAACAATACTGAAAATGTAGCTTAATAGAAAAATCCTCTAAAATAACAGAGTAAGGGCCCTGTCACACTGGCAGATAACCTCTGCAATTGTGATTCTGCGACATATGTATACAATGTCATATCCCGCTGTCACATGTAGCGATAGCGCGGTCACAGCAGGATTCCTAGGAGCAAAGAAAGGGCTGAACTTTCACCTTATACAAAGAAGAGCAGGGGCCCAACCATGTACAGTATTTCACACAGTATGAAGTCAGAGTTACAAGCCTGCTACATCACAGATTGTCAAATCGTTATGACAAATCTCGTACTGTGTGATGGGGCCTTAAGAGCCTATTCACACAAGTGCTTTTTCTGGCTGCGATTATCACCACCGAAAATTCATAGTAGGACTGCGCCCTAATTATTTCAATGGGGCCAGCAAAAAGACCAGTGGTAATTGCTGATTATACAGTAGGTCACTGACCTATAATGGTAATGGTGGAGAAAATCAAAATGATAATTACCAGCAGCACTGGGCAAAAGTGGCCATGTGCATGAAGCCTAAGACCTTATTCACTCAGGCGATTTTCCCTAGCAATTATTGCTAGCGATTTTTCTAGTGAACAATCACTTTGAACAGAGACTATATTTTTACTATGGTGTCCTATGACAGGAAAGCACTGCCCTAAATTTTTAAATTTTAAATTGCTAGCAATTATTCTACCATAGGAGCCCATAGAAAAAAAATCACCTCTGTTCAAAGCAATTTTGCTAGCACTAATTTCCTGTGTGAATAAGACCTAATCTAAAAATTCTATAAAACAGATGGTGGGTCAGAAATGGATCTGTCACCATAGGTTAACAGAAAAAACCCCAAAAAGAATGCACCAGACAATAACAAAAGCCAGTAAGTAAATGTATCATCTCCAATATATTAATTACATAAAATGTCTCTAACCTGTTCACTGTAATATGCTAATTGAATTGATGATGATGTGTTCGGTTACACAGGCTGTAGCAAAGTTGAAGGTAAAAATGCTCCCGTTCAGCTTTTTCTGTGATAGGAAACCTATAACAGTAGTGGGAATATAGCAAAATAGAAAAATCCTCTCAGAACAATCCTACCAAATAACAGAGTAATGGAAAAATCCTGTCATAAAACAACTGGCGACTCCAAAATGTGTCTGTCCCATAAGTTACCAACAAATGTTAAAAAAAATGCACCAGACAATAACAAGAGCCAATAAGTAAATGTATGATCACTAATATATTAATTACATATAATTTTTCTAACCTGTTCAGTGTAATATGACAATTGAATAGATGTTGAAGTGCTCTCTCACACAGGCTGAGGTAAAGTGAAAGTAAAAATCCTAGGTTGCATCACAGCAATCAACTTCAGCTGACCACACAGCTGATTGACAAAAAAATAAGCATATTATCAATTTTTTGTGTAATTTAAGTTTTCTGTTTGAAGATGTGCCTTCAGCTCGAATCCATAACTATTAGAAAGCCAAAACATACACAATAGGCTTTTCCCCCTCAATTAGATACAGTAGAACTGAGAGCAAGGAATTATCAAAATAGTGTTTTTTTCAAAGCACTATAATAAATTAGCAGCGTTCAGATTACAAGATAGTGCTTTTCAAAGCACTATAATAACTAGACAATTACCTCACGGTACTAGCAGCTCTGAGGCGTTTTCCTCTCCCAGAGCGTTACCTCACAATATGGCCCACTCTGAGGCATTTGCCTCATCCAAAGATCTACTGTACATAACATAACCAGTTATGAGGTGCTCACCTCTCCCAGAGGTTTACTTCACGATTCTCAAAAATCCTATGGACAAGTAGACAACTCAGGGCGTGAGATATTCTGAAGTGTTCGCATCACTCAGTATTTTACCTCAGGTTTTGAGATATTCTGAGGTGTTTGCATTACTCAGGTGCTGATTTGGTGGGTGGGGCCACTCTGGAACCGATTTGGTGGGTGGGGCCACTCTGGAACCGATTTGGTGGGTGGGGCCACTCTGGAACCGATTTGGTGGGTGGGGCCACTCTGGAACCGATTTGGTGGGTGGGGCCACTCTGGGTCCGATTTGGTGGGTGGGGCCACTCTGGAACCGATTTGGTGGGTGGGGCCACTCTGGGTCCGATTTGGTGGGTGGGGCCACTCTGGAACCGATTTGGTGGGTGGGGCCACCCCGGGTCCGATTTGGCGGGCGGCGCCACCCCGGGTCCGATTTGGCGGGCGGCGTCACTCCGGGTCCGATTTGGCGGGCGGCGCCACTCCGGGTCCGATTTGGCGGGCGGAGTTACTCCGGGTCCGATTTGGCGGGCGGCGCCACTCCGGGTCCGATTTGGTGGGCGGGCCACTCCGGGTCCGATTTGGCGGGCGGCGCCACTCAGGGTCCGATTTGGCGGGCGGCGCCACTCCGGGTCCGATTTGGCGGGCGGCGCCACTCCGGGTCCGATTTGGCGGGCGGCGCCACTCCGGGTCCGATTTGGCGGGCGGCGCCACTCCGGGTCCGATTTGGCGGGCGGCGCCACTCCGGGTCCGATTTGGCGGGCGGCGCCACTCCGGGTCCGATTTGGCGGGCGGAGTCACTCCGGGTCTGATTTGGCGGGCGGAGTCACTCCGGGTCCGATTTGGCGGGCGGCGCCACTCCGGGTCCGATTTGGTGGGCGAGGCCACTCTGGGTCCGATTTGTTGGGCGAGGCCACTCGGGGTCCAATTTGGTGGGCTGCGCACCTCGGGATCCGATTGGTGGGTGGGTCACTTTAAGAGTTGATATTATCTGGCAAAACTGTCATGGTAGAGTTCATAGGCGTTGGCATAGTAACTGAGTCTGACTGCGCATATCAATGAGCCAATCAGCCAGGTGGCAGTTGGCAGTTATTTTTAGAAATTGCCTCAGAAATCAGGCCCATTATAAACGTATGGTAAAATTTCCGTATTGAAATGCATTGAAACACTTTTTTCAAACGCAAATTGCGCCAAAACTACAAATCCGATCGACACGAAAAATACTTAGCACACCTCTTGGGGACGCTGGCTTCGAAATGACACCTCACTGGAGTCTGTGAGTGAAGCGGTTCGGGCCGCATTACGTGCGGACTGAATAATAAGAATAAGAAGAAGTTTACCACGGTGGAATAACAGTATAGTGCTTTGTTCCAAAGCACTATAACTAGATGGGTATTTCCTGAAGGAACTACAGATAGTGCTTTGGAATGGTGCCTGGGCTGCCCCTGCAAGACTTTCACACTTGGGTGCCCCTCAGGCGCTGGTTTGGTAGTTGTAGCCCCTCAGTGTTGAGGTCACTATGGGTCCGATTTGGTGGCCCGGGTCACTCTGGGTCCGATTTGGTGGCCCAGGTCACTCTGGGTCCGATTTGGTGGCCCGGGTCACTCTGGGTCCGATTTGGTGGCCCGGGTCACTCTGGGTCCGATTTGGTGGGCCGGGTCACTCTGGGTCCGATTTGGTGGGCCGGGTCACTCTGGGTCCGATTTGGTGGGCGGGGTAACTCTGGGACCGATTTGGAGGGCGGGGCACCTCTGGGTCCGATTTGGTGGGCGGGGCAACTCTGGGTCCGATTTGGTGGGCGGGCCAACTCTGGGTCCGATTTGGTGGGCAGGGTCACTCTGGGATCGAATTGGTGGGCGGGGCACCTCAGGGACCGATTAGGTGGGTGGGGTCACTGTGGGTCCGATTTGGTGGGCGGGGCACCTCAGAATCCGATTTTGTGGGCGGGGTCACTCTGGGTCCGATTTGGTGGGTGGGGCACCTCAGGGTCCGATTTGGTGGGCAAGGTCACTCTGGGTCCGATTTTGTGGGCAGAGCCACTCTGGATCTGATTTGGTGGGTGGGGTCACTCAGGGTCTGATTTGGTGGGCGGGGTCACTCAGGGTCCGATTTGGTTGACGGGGTCACTCAGGGTCCAATTTGGTGGATGGGGTCACTCAGGGTCCGATTTGGTGGACGGGGTCACTCAGGGTCCAATTTGGTGGACGGGGTCACTCAGGGTCCGATTTGGTGGACGGGGTCACTCAGGGTCCGATTTGGTGGGTGGGGTCACTCTGGGTCCGACTTGGTGGGCGGGGCACCTCAGGGTCCGATTTGGTGGGCGGGGCACCTCTGGGTCCGATTTGGTGGGCAGGGTCACTCTGGGTCCGATTTGGTGGGCGGGGTCACCCTGGGTCTGATTTGGTGGGCGGGTTCACTCTGGGTCCGATTTGGTGGGCGGGGTCACTCTGGGTCCGAATTGATGGGCAGGGTCACTCTGGGTCCGATTTGGTGGGCGGAGCCACTCTGGGTCCGATTTGGTGGGCGGGGTTCCTCAGGGTCCGATTTGGTGGGCGGGGCCACTCGGGGTCTGATTTGGTGGGTGGGGCACCTCAGGGGCCGATTTGGTGGGCGGGGCCCCTCAGGGGCCTATTTGGTGGGCTGGGCCCCTCAGGGGCCTATTCGGTGGGCGGGGCCCCTTAGGGGCCGGGGCCGATTTGGTGGGCGGGGCCCCTCAGGGGCCGATTTGGTGGGCGGGGCCCCTCAGGGGCCGATTTGGTGGACGGGGCCACTCAGTGTCCGATTTGGTGGGCGGGGCCCCTCAGGGGCCGATTTGGTGGGCGGGGCCTCTCAGGGTCCGATTTGGTGGGCGGGGCCCCTCAGGGTCCGATTTGGTGGGTGGGGCCCCTCTGGGTCCGATTTGGTGGGCGGGGCCCCTCAGGGGCCAATTTGGTGGGCGGGGCCCCTCGGGCCGATTTGGTGGGTGGGGCCCCTCGGGCCGATTTGGTGGGCGGGGTCACCCTGGGTCCAATTTGGTGGGCGGGGTCACTCTGGGTCTGATTTGGTGGGCGGGGTCACTCTGGGTCCGATTTGGTGGGCAGGGTCTGGGTCCGATTTGGTTGGTGGGGCACCTCAGGGTCCGATTTGGTGGGCGGGGCACCTCTGGGTCCAATTTGGTGGGCGGGGTCACCCTGGGTCCGATTTGGTGGGCGGGGTCACTCAGGGTCCGATTTGGTGGGCGGGGTCACTCAGGGTCCGATTTGGTGGACGGGGGCACTCAGGGTCCGATTTGGTGGACGGGGGCACTCAGGGTCCGATTTGGTGGGCGGGGTCACTCTGGGTCTGATTTGGTGTGCCGGGTCACTCTGGGTCCGATTTGGTGGGCGGGGTCACTCTGGGACCGATTTGGTGGGCAGGGTCACTCTGGGTCCGATTTGGTGGGTGGGGCACCTCAGGGTCCGATTTGGTGGGCGGGGCACCTCTGGGTCCGATTTGGTGGGCGGGGCCACTCTGGGTCCGATTTGGTGGACGGGGTCACCCTGGGACCGATTTGGTGGGCGGGGTCACTCTGGGTCCGATTTGGTGGGCGGGGTCACTCTGGGTCCGATTTGATGGGCAGGGTCACTCTGGGTCCGATTTGGTGGGCCGAGCCACTCTGGGTCCGATTTGTTGGGCGGGGCACATCAGGGACCGATTAGGTGGGCGGGGCACCTCAGGGACCGATTAGTCCAATTTGGTGGGCGGAGCCACTCTGGGTCCGATTTGGTGGGCGGGGTACCTCAGGGTCCGATTTGGTGTGCGGGGCCACTCGGGGTCTGATTTGGTGGGCGGGGCACCTCAAGGGCCGATTTGGTGGGCGGGGCCCCTCAGGGGCCTATTTGGTGGGCGGGGCCCCTCAGGGGCCTGGGCCGATTTGGTGGGCGGGGCCCCTCAGGGGCCGATTTGGTGGGCGGGGCCCCTCAGGGGCCGATTTGGTGGACGGGGCCACTCAGGGTCCGATTTGGAGGGCGGGGCCCCTCAGGGGCCGATTTGGTGGGCGGGGCCTCTCTGGGTCCGATTTGGTGGGCGGGGCCCCTCAGGGTCCGATTTGGTGGGTGGGGCCCCTCTGGGTCCGATTTGGTGGGCGGGGCCCCTCAGGGGCCAATTTGGTGGGCGGGGCCCCTCGGGACGATTTGGTGGGTGGGGGCCCTCGGGCCGATTTGGTGGGCGGGGTCACCCTGGGTCCAATTTGGTGGGCGGGGTCACTCTGGGTCCGATTTGGTGGGCAGGGTCTGGGTCCGATTTGGTTGGTGGGGCACCTCAGGGTCCGATTTGGTGGGCGGGGCACCTCTGGGTCCAATTTGGTGGGCGGGGTCACTCTGGGTCCGATTTGGTGGGCAGGGTCACCCTGGGTCCGATTTGGTGGGCAGGGGTCACTCTGGGTCCGATTTGGTGGGCGGGGTCACTCTGGGTCCGATTTGGTGGGCAGGGTCACTCTGGGTCCGATTTGGTGGGCTGGGTCACTCTGGGTCCGATTTGGTGAGTGGGGTCACTCTGGGACCGATTTGGTGGGCAGGGTCACTCTGGATCCGATTTGGTGGGTGGGGCACCTCAGAATCTGATTTGGTGGGCGGGGCACCTCTGGGTCCGATTTGGTGGGCGGGGCACCTCTGGGTCCGATTTGGTGGGCGGGGTCACTCTGGGTCCGATTTGGTGGGCGGGGTCACCCTGGGTCCGATTTGGTGGGCGGGGCCCCTCGGGGTCCAATTTGGTGGGTGGGGCCCCTCGGGTCTGATTTGGTGGGCGCGGTCCGATTTGGTGGGCGGGGCCCTTAGGGGGCCGATTTGGTGGGCGGGGCCCCTCAAGGTCCAATTTGGTGGGCGGGGCCCCTCAGGGGCCTATTTGGAGGAAGGGGCCACTCTGGGTCCGATTTGGTGGGCGGGGCACCTCTGGGGCCAATTTGGTGGGCGGGGCCTCTCAGGGGCCAATTTGGTGGGCAGGGCCCCTCAGGGTTCAATTTGGTGGGCGGGGCCCCTCGGGGTCCAATTTGGTGGGTGGGGTCACCCTGGATCCGATTTGGTGGGCGGGGCACCTCAGGGTCCAATTTGGTGGGCGGGGCCACTCGGGGTCTGATTTGGTGGGCGGGGCACCTCAGGGGCCGTTTTGGTGGGTGGGACCTCTCTGGGTCCGATTTGGTGGGCGTGGCCACTCTGGGTCCGATTTGGTGGGCGGGGCACCTCAGGGACCGATTAGGTGGGCGGGGCACCTCAGGGACCGATTAGATGGGCGTGGTCAATCTGGGCATGATTTGGTGGGCGGGGCCACTCGGGGTCTGATTTGGTGGGCGGGGCACCTCAGGGGCCGATTTGGTGGGCGGGGCCCCTCAGGGGCCGTTTTGGTGGATGGGACGTCTCTGGGTCCGATTTGGTGGGCGGGGCCCCTCAGGGGCCGATTTGGTGGGCGGGGCCCCTCAGGGGCCGATTTGGTGGGTGGGGTCACTCTGGGTCCGATTTGGTGGGCAGGGTCACCCTGGGTCCGATTTGGTGGGCGGGGTCACTCTGGGTCCGATTTGGTGGGCGGGGCCACTCTGGGTCCGATTTGGTGGGCGGGGCCACTCTGGGTCCGATTTGGTGGGCGGGGCCCCTCAGGGGCCGATTTGGTGGGTGCGGCCCCTCAGGGGCCAATTTGGTGGTCGGGGCCCCTCAGGGTCCGATTTGGTGGGCGGGGTCTGATTTGGTTGGCGGGGTCACCCTGGGTCTGATTTGGTGGGCGGGGTCACTCTGGGTCCGATTTGGTGGGCAGGGTCACTCTGGGTCTGATTTGGTGGGCGGGGCACCTCAGGGACCGATTAGGTGGGCGGGGCACCTCAGGGACCGATTAGGTGGGCGGGGTCACTCTGGGTCCGATTTGGTGGGCGGAGCCACTCTGGGTCCGATTTGGTGGGCGGGGCACCTCAGGGTCCGATTTGGTGGGCGGGGCCACTCGGGGTCTGATTGGGTGGGCGGGGCACCTCAGGGGCCGATTAGGTGGGCGGGGTCACTCTGGGTCCGATTTGGTGGGCGGAGCCACTCTGGGTCCGATTTGGTGGGCGGGGCACCTCAGGGTCCGATTTGGTGGGCGGGGCCACTCGGGGTCTGATTGGGTGGGCGGGCCCCTCAGGGGCCTATTTGGTGGGTGGGGCCCCTCAGGGGCTGGGGCCGATTTGGTGGGCGGGGCCCCTCAGGAACCGATTTGGTGGGCGGGGCCACTCAGGGTTCGACTTGGTGGGCGGGTCCCCTCAGGGGCCGATTTGGTGGGCAGGGCCCCTCAGGGGCCAATTTGGTGGGCAGGTCCCCTCAGGGTACAATTTGGTGGGTGGGGCCCCTCGAAGTCCAATTTGGTGGGTGGGGCCTCCGGGTCCGATCTGGTGGGCGGGGTCTAATTTGGTGGGTGGGGACTCCGGGTCCGATCTGGTGGGAAGGGTCCGATTTGGTGGGTGGGGCACCTCAGGGGCCAATTTGGTGGGCGAGGCCCCTTAGGGGCCGATTTGGTGGGCGGGGCTACTCTGGGTCCGATTTGGTGGGCGCGTCCCCTGGGGGGTCCGATCTGGTGGGCGGGGCCCCTCAGGTGCAGATTTGGTGGGCGGGGCCCCTCTGGGTCCGATTTGGTGGGTGGGTCCCCTGGGGGGTCTGATTTGGTGGGTGGGGCCCCTCAGGGGCCAATTTGGTGGGCATGGCCCCGGGCAGGGCCCCTCAGGGTACAATTTGGTGGGCGGGGCCCCTCGGGGTCCAATTTGGTGGGTGGGGCCCCTCGGGTCCAATCTGGTGGGCGGGGTCCGATTTGGTAGGCGGGGCCCCTAGGGGTCGATTTGGTAAGCGGGGCCCCTCAGGGGCCAATTTGGTGGGTGGGGCCCCTCAGGGGACAATTTGGTGGGCGGGGCAACTCTGGGTCCGATTTGGTGGGCGGGGCACCTCAGGGGCCGATTTGGTGGGCGGGGTCCCTCAGGGGCCAATTTGGTGGGCGGGGCCCCTCAGGGGCCGATTTGGTGGGCGGGGCCCCTCAGGGGCCTATTTGGAGGGCGGGGCCACTCTGGGTCCGATTTGGTGGGCGGGGCACCTCTGGGGCCAATTTGGTGGGCGGGGCCTCTCAGGGGCCAATTTGGTGGGCAGGGCCCCTCAGGGTACAATTTGGTGGGCGGGGCCCCTCGGGGTCCAATTTGGTGGGTGGGGTCACCCTGGGTCCGATTTGGTGGGCGGGGTCACTCTGGGTCCGATTTGGTGGTCGGAGCCACTCTGGGTCCGATTTGGTGGGCGGGGCACCTCGGGGTCTGATTTGGTGGGCGGGGCACCTCAGGGGCCGTTTTGGTGGGTGGGACCTCTCTGGGTCCGATTTGGTGGGCGGAGCCACTCTGGGTCCGATTTGGTGGGTGCGGCCCCTCTGGGGCCAATTTGGTGGTCGGGGCCCCTCAGGGTCCGATTTGGTGGGCGGGGTCTGATTTGGTTGGCGGGGTCACCCTGGGTCTGATTTGGTGGGCGGGGTCACTCTGGGTCCGATTTGGTGGACGGAGCCCCTCTGGGTCTGATTTGGTGGGCGGGGCACCTCAGGGACCGATTAGGTGGGCGGGGCACCTCAGGGACCGATTAGGTGGGCGGGGTCACTCTGGGTCCGATTTGGTGGGCGGAGCCACTCTGGGTCCGATTTGGTGGGCGGGGCACCTCAGGGTCTGATTTGGTGGGCGGGGTCTGATTTGGTTGGCGGGGTCACCCTGGGTCTGATTTGGTGGGCGGGGTCACTCTGGGTCCGATTTGGTGGGCAGGGTCACTCTGGGTCCGATTTGGTGGACGGAGCCACTCTGGGTCTGATTTGGTGGGCGGGGCACCTCAGGGACCGATTAGGTGGGCGGGGCACCTCAGGGACCGATTAGGTGGGCGGGGTCACTCTGGGTCCGATTTGGTGGGCGGAGCCACTCTGGGTCCGATTTGGTGGGCGGAGCCACTCTGGGTCTGATTTGGTGGGCGGGGCACCTCAGGGGCCGATTTGGTGGGCGCGGCCCCTCAGGGGCTGATTTGGTGGGCGGGGCCACTCTGGGTCCGATTTGGTGGGCGGGGCCACTCTGGGTCCGATTTGGTGGGCGGGGCCCCTCAGGGGCCGATTTGGTGGGTGCGGCCCCTCAGGGGCCAATTTGGTGGTCGGGGCCCCTCAGGGTCCGATTTGGTGGGCGGGGTCTGATTTGGTTGGCGGGGTCACCCTGGGTCTGATTTGGTGGGCGGGGTCACTCTGGGTCCGATTTGGTGGGCAGTGTCACTCTGGGTCCGATTTGGTGGACGGAGCCACTCTGGGTCTGATTTGGTGGGCGGGGCACCTCAGGGACCGATTAGGTGGGCGGGGCACCTCAGGGACCGATTAGGTGGGCGGGGTCACTCTGGGTCCGATTTGGTGGGCGGAGCCACTCTGGGTCCGATTTGGTGGGCGGGGCACCTCAGGGTCCGATTTGGTGGGCGGGGCCACTCGGGGTCTGATTGGGTGGGCGGGGCACCTCAGGGGCCGATTTGGTGGGCGGGCCCCTCAGGGGCCTATTTGGTGGGCGGGGCCCCTCAGGGGCTGGGGCCGATTTGGTGGGCGGGGCCCCTCAGGAACCGATTTGGTGGGCGGGGCCACTCAGGGTCCGATTTGGTGGGCGGGGCCCCTCAGGGGCCGATTTGGTGGGCAGGGCCCCTCAGGGGCCAATTTGGTGGGCAGGTCCCCTCAGGGTACAATTTGGTGGGCGGGGCCCCTCGAAGTCCAATTTGGTGGGTGGGGCCTCCGGGTCCGATCTGGTGGGCAGGGTCCGATTTGGTGGGTGGGGCCTCCGGGTCCGATCTGGTGGGCGGGGTCCGATTTGGTGAGCGGGGCAAATTAAGGGGCCGATTTGGTGGGCGCGGCCCCTCAGGGGCCGATTTGGTGGGCGGGGCCACTCTGGGTCCGATTTGGTGGGCGGGGCCACTCTGGGTCCGATTTGGTGGGCGGGGCCCCTCAGGGGCCGATTTGGTGGGCGGGGCCACTCTGGGTCTGCTTTCGTGGGCGGGGCACCTCAGTTGCTGATTTGGTGGGCGGGGCCACTCTGGGTCCGATTTGGTGGGCGGGGCCACTGGATCCGATTTGGTGGGCGGGGCCCCTCAGGGGCCGATTTGGTGGGCGGGGCCACTCTGTGTCCTAAATGGTGGGCGGGGCCCCTGGAGCCGTTTTGGTGGGCGGGGCCCCTCAGGGGCCGATTTGGTGGGCGGGGCCACTCTGGGTCTGCTTTCGTGGGCGGGGCACCTCAGGTGCTGATTTGGTGGGCGGGGCCCCTCAGGGGCCGATTTGGTGGGCGGGGCCCCTCAGGGTACGATTTGGTGGGCGGGGCCACTCTGGGTCTGCTTTCGTGGGCGGGGCACCTCAGGTGCTGATTTGGTGGGCGGGGCCCCTCAGGGGCCGATTTGGTGGGCGGGGCCCCTCAGGGTACGATTTGGTGGGTGGAGCCCCTCAGGGTACGATTTGGTGGGCGTGGCCCCTCAGGGGTTGATTTGGTGGACGGGGCCACTCTGGGTCTGCTTTCGTGGGCGGGGCACCTCATGTGCCAATTTGGTGGGCGGTGCCCCTCAGGGGCCGATTTGGTGGGCGGGGCCACTCTGGGTCCGATTTGGTGGGCGGGGCCACTCTGGGTCCGATTTGGTGGGCGGGGCCCCTCAGGGGCCGATTTGGTGGGTGCGGCCCCTCAGGGGCCAATTTGGTGGTCGGGGCCCCTCAGGGTCCGATTTGGTGGGCGGGGTCTGATTTGGTTGGCGGGGTCACCCTGGGTCTGATTTGGTGGGCGGGGTCACTCTGGGTCCGATTTGGTGGGCAGTGTCACTCTGGGTCCGATTTGGTGGACGGAGCCACTCTGGGTCTGATTTGGTGGGCGGGGCACCTCAGGGACCGATTAGGTGGGCGGGGCACCTCAGGGACCGATTAGGTGGGCGGGGTCACTCTGGGTCCGATTTGGTGGGCGGAGCCACTCTGGGTCCGATTTGGTGGGCGGAGCCACTCTGGGTCTGATTTGGTGGGCGGAGCCACTCTGGGTCTGATTTGGTGGGCGGGGCACCTCAGGGGCCGATTAGGTGGGCGGGGCACCTCAGGGACCGATTAGGTGGGCGGGGCACCTCAGGGACCGATTAGGTGGGCGGGGTCACTCTGGGTCCGATTTGGTGGGCGGAGCCACTCTGGGTCCGATTTGGTGGGCGGAGCCACTCTGGGTCTGATTTGGTGGGCGGGGCACCTCAGGGGCCGATTTGGTGGGCGCGGCCCCTCAGGGGCTGATTTGGTGGGCGGGGCCACTCTGGGTCCGATTTGGTGGGCGGGGCCACTCTGGGTCCGATTTGGTGGGCGGGGCCCCTCAGGGGCCGATTTGGTGGGTGCGGCCCCTCAGGGGCCAATTTGGTGGTCGGGGCCCCTCAGGGTCCGATTTGGTGGGCGGGGTCTGATTTGGTTGGCGGGGTCACCCTGGGTCTGATTTGGTGGGCGGGGTCACTCTGGGTCCGATTTGGTGGGCAGTGTCACTCTGGGTCCGATTTGGTGGACGGAGCCACTCTGGGTCTGATTTGGTGGGCGGGGCACCTCAGGGACCGATTAGGTGGGCGGGGCACCTCAGGGACCGATTAGGTGGGCGGGGTCACTCTGGGTCCGATTTGGTGGGCGGAGCCACTCTGGGTCCGATTTGGTGGGCGGGGCACCTCAGGGTCCGATTTGGTGGGCGGGGCCACTCGGGGTCTGATTGGGTGGGCGGGGCACCTCAGGGGCCGATTTGGTGGGCGGGCCCCTCAGGGGCCTATTTGGTGGGCGGGGCCCCTCAGGGGCTGGGGCCGATTTGGTGGGCGGGGCCCCTCAGGAACCGATTTGGTGGGCGGGGCCACTCAGGGTCCGATTTGGTGGGCGGGGCCCCTCAGGGGCCGATTTGGTGGGCAGGGCCCCTCAGGGGCCAATTTGGTGGGCAGGTCCCCTCAGGGTACAATTTGGTGGGCGGGGCCCCTCGAAGTCCAATTTGGTGGGTGGGGCCTCCGGGTCCGATCTGGTGGGCAGGGTCCGATTTGGTGGGTGGGGCCTCCGGGTCCGATCTGGTGGGCGGGGTCCGATTTGGTGAGCGGGGCAAATTAAGGGGCCGATTTGGTGGGCGCGGCCCCTCAGGGGCCGATTTGGTGGGCGGGGCCACTCTGGGTCCGATTTGGTGGGCGGGGCCACTCTGGGTCCGATTTGGTGGGCGGGGCCCCTCAGGGGCCGATTTGGTGGGCGGGGCCACTCTGGGTCTGCTTTCGTGGGCGGGGCACCTCAGTTGCTGATTTGGTGGGCGGGGCCACTCTGGGTCCGATTTGGTGGGCGGGGCCACTGGATCCGATTTGGTGGGCGGGGCCCCTCAGGGGCCGATTTGGTGGGCGGGGCCACTCTGTGTCCTAAATGGTGGGCGGGGCCCCTGGAGCCGTTTTGGTGGGCGGGGCCCCTCAGGGGCCGATTTGGTGGGCGGGGCCACTCTGGGTCTGCTTTCGTGGGCGGGGCACCTCAGGTGCTGATTTGGTGGGCGGGGCCCCTCAGGGGCCGATTTGGTGGGCGGGGCCCCTCAGGGACCGATTAGGTGGGCGGGGTCACTCTGGGTCCGATTTGGTGGGCGGAGCCAATCTGGGTCCGATTTGGTGGGCGGGGCACCTCAGGGTCCGATTTGGTGGGCGGGGCCACTCGGGGTCTGATTGGGTGGGCGGGGCACCTCAGGGGCCGATTTGGTGGGCGGGCCCCTCAGGGGCCTATTTGGTGGGCGGGGCCCCTCAGGGGCTGGGGCCGATTTGGTGGGCGGGGCCCCTCAGGAACCGATTTGGTGGGCGGGGCCACTCAGGGTCCGATTTGGTGGGTGGAGCCCCTCAGGGTACGATTTGGTGGGCGTGGCCCCTCGGGCCGATTTGGTGGGCGTGGCCCCTCAGGGGTTGATTTGGTGGACGGGGCCACTCTGGGTCTGCTTTCGTGGGCGGGGCACCTCATGTGCCAATTTGGTGGGCGGTGCCCCTCAGGGGCCGATTTGGTGGGCGGGGCCACTCTGGGTCCGATTTGGTGGGCGGGGCCACTCTGGGTCCGATTTGGTGGGCGGGGCCCCTCAGGGGCCGATTTGGTGGGTGCGGCCCCTCAGGGGCCAATTTGGTGGTCGGGGCCCCTCAGGGTCCGATTTGGTGGGCGGGGTCTGATTTGGTTGGCGGGGTCACCCTGGGTCTGATTTGGTGGGCGGGGTCACTCTGGGTCCGATTTGGTGGGCAGTGTCACTCTGGGTCCGATTTGGTGGACGGAGCCACTCTGGGTCTGATTTGGTGGGCGGGGCACCTCAGGGACCGATTAGGTGGGCGGGGCACCTCAGGGACCGATTAGGTGGGCGGGGTCACTCTGGGTCCGATTTGGTGGGCGGAGCCACTCTGGGTCCGATTTGGTGGGCGGGGCACCTCAGGGTCCGATTTGGTGGGCGGGGCCACTCGGGGTCTGATTGGGTGGGCGGGGCACCTCAGGGGCCGATTTGGTGGGCGGGCCCCTCAGGGGCCTATTTGGTGGGCGGGGCCCCTCAGGGGCTGGGGCCGATTTGGTGGGCGGGGCCCCTCAGGAACCGATTTGGTGGGCGGGGCCACTCAGGGTCCGATTTGGTGGGCGGGGCCCCTCAGGGGCCGATTTGGTGGGCAGGGCCCCTCAGGGGCCAATTTGGTGGGCAGGTCCCCTCAGGGTACAATTTGGTGGGCGGGGCCCCTCGAAGTCCAATTTGGTGGGTGGGGCCTCCGGGTCCGATCTGGTGGGCAGGGTCCGATTTGGTGGGTGGGGCCTCCGGGTCCGATCTGGTGGGCGGGGTCCGATTTGGTGAGCGGGGCAAATTAAGGGGCCGATTTGGTGGGCGCGGCCCCTCAGGGGCCGATTTGGTGGGCGGGGCCACTCTGGGTCCGATTTGGTGGGCGGGGCCACTCTGGGTCCGATTTGGTGGGCGGGGCCCCTCAGGGGCCGATTTGGTGGGCGGGGCCACTCTGGGTCTGCTTTCGTGGGCGGGGCACCTCAGTTGCTGATTTGGTGGGCGGGGCCACTCTGGGTCCGATTTGGTGGGCGGGGCCACTGGATCCGATTTGGTGGGCGGGGCCCCTCAGGGGCCGATTTGGTGGGCGGGGCCACTCTGTGTCCTAAATGGTGGGCGGGGCCCCTGGAGCCGTTTTGGTGGGCGGGGCCCCTCAGGGGCCGATTTGGTGGGCGGGGCCACTCTGGGTCTGCTTTCGTGGGCGGGGCACCTCAGGTGCTGATTTGGTGGGCGGGGCCCCTCAGTGGCCGATTTGGTGGGCGGGGCCCCTCAGGGTACGATTTGGTGGGTGGAGCCCCTCAGGGTACGATTTGGTGGGCGTGGCCCCTCGGGCCGATTTGGTGGGCGTGGCCCCTCAGGGGTTGATTTGGTGGACGGGGCCACTCTGGGTCTGCTTTCGTGGGCGGGGCACCTCATGTGCCAATTTGGTGGGCGGTGCCCCTCAGGGGCCGATTTGGTGGGCGGGGCCCCTCAGGGGCCGATTTGGAGGGCGGGGCACCTCAGGGGCCGATTTGGTGGGCGGGGCACCTCGGGGGCCAATTTGGTAAGCGGGGCCCCTCAGGGGCCCATTTGGTGGGCGGTGCCCCTCGGGTCAAGTTGGTGGGCGGGGCCCCTCAGGTGCCGATTTGGTGGGCGGGGCCCCTCTGGGTCCGATTTGGTGGGCGGGTCCCCAGGGGGGTCCGATTTGGTAGGCGGGGCCCCTCAGGGGCCAATTTGGAGGGCGTGGCCCCTCAGGGGCCAATTTGGTGGGCAGGGCCCCTCAGGGGACAGTTTGGTGGGCGGGGCCCCTCGGGGTCCAATTTGGTGGGTGGGGCCCCTCGGGTCTGATTTGGTGGGCGCGGTCTGATTTGGTGGGCGGGGCCCCTAGGGGGCCGATTTGGTGGGCGGGGCCCCTCAAGGGCCAATTTGGTGGGCGGGGCCCCTCAGGGGCCTATTTGGAGGGCGGGGCCACTCTGGGTCCGATTTGGTGGGCGGGGCACCTCTGGGGCCAATTTGGTGGGCGGGGCCTCTCAGGGGCCAATTTGGTGGGCAGGGCCCCTCAGGGTACAATTTGGTGGGCGGGGCCCCTCGGGGTCCAATTTGGTGGGTGGGGTCACTCTGGGTCCGATTTGGTGGGCGGGGTCACTCTGGGTCCGATTTGGTGGGCGGAGCCACTCTGGGTCCGATTTGGTGGGCGGGGCACCTCAGGGTGCAATTTGGTGGGCGGGGCACCTCAGGGGCCGTTTTGGTGGGTGGGACCTCAATGGGTCCGATTTGGTGGGCGGGGCCCCTCTGGGTCCGATTTGGTGGGCGGAGCCACTCTGGGTCCGATTTGGTGGGCGGAGCCACTCTGGGTCCGATTTGGTGGGCGGGGCACCTCAGGGTCCGATTTGGTGGGCAGGGCCACTCGGGGTCTGATTTGGTGGGCGGGGCACCTCAGGGGCCGATTTGGTGGGCGGGGCCACTATGGGTCAGGATTTGGTGGGCGGGGCACCTCAGTGGCCGATTTGGTGGGCGGGGCCCCTTAGGGGCCGATTTGGTGGGCGGGGCCCCTTAGGGGCCGATTTGGTGGGTGCGGCCCCTCAGGGGCCAATTTGGTGGTCGGGGCCCCTCAGGGTCCGATTTGGTGGGCGGGGCCCCTTAGGGGCCGATTTGGTGGGTGCGGCCCCTCAGGGGCCAATTTGGTGGTCGGGGCCCCTCAGGGTCCGATTTGGTGGGCTGGGTCTGATTTGGTTGGCGGGGTCACCCTGGGTCTGATTTGGTGGGCGGGGTCACTCTGGGTCCGATTTGGTGGGCAGGGTCACTCTGGGTCCGATTTGGTGGACGGAGCCACTCTGGGTCTGATTTGGTGGGCGGGGCACCTCAGGGACCGATTAGGTGGGCGGGGCACCTCAAGGACCGATTAGGTGGGCGGGGTCACTCTGGGTCCGATTTGGTGGGCGGAGCCACTCTGGGTCCGATTTGGTGGGCGGGGCACCTCAGGGTCCGATTTGATGGGTGGGGTCTGATTTGGTTGGCGGGGTCACCCTGGGTCTGATTTGGTGGGCGTGGTCACTCTGGGTCCGATTTGGTGGACGGAGCCACTCTGGGTCTGATTTGGTGGGCGGGGCACCTCAGGGACCGATTAGGTGGGCGGGGCACCTCAGGGGCCGATTTGGTGGGCGCGGCCCCTCAGGGGCCTATTTGGTGGGCGGGGCCACTCTGGGTCCGATTTGGTGGGCGGGGCCACTCTGGGTCCGATTTGGTGGGCGGGGCCCCTCAGGGGCCGATTTGGTGGGTGCGGCCCCTCAGGGGTCAATTTGGTGGTCGGGGCCCCTCAGGGTCCGATTTAGTGGCCGGGGTCTGATTTGGTTGGTGGGGTCACCCTGGGTCTGATTTGGTGGGCGGGGTCACTCTGGGTCCGATTTGGTGGGCAGGGTCACTCTGGGTCCGATTTGGTGGACGGAGCCACTCTGGGTCTGATTTGGTGGGCGGGGCACCTCAGGGACCGATTAGGTGGGCGGGGTCACTCTGGGTCCGATTTGGTGGGCGGAGCCACTCTGGGTCCGATTTGGTGGGCGGGGCACCTCAGGGTCCGATTTGGTGGGCGGGGCCACTCGGGGTCTGATTGGGTGGGCGGGGCACCTCAGGGGTCGATTTGGTGGGCGGGCCCCTCAGGGGCCTATTTGGTGGGCGGGGCCCCTCAGGGGCTGGGGCCGATTTGGTGGGTGGGGCCCCTCAGGAACCGATTTGGTGGGTGGGGCCACACAGGGTCCGATTTGGTGGGCGGGGCCCCTCAGGGGCCGATTTGGTGGGCAGGGCCCCTCAGGGGCCAATTTGGTGGGCAGGTCCCCTCAGGGTACAATTTGGTGGGCGGGGCCCCTCGAAGTCCAATTTGGTGGGTGGGGCCTCCGGGTCCGATCTGGTGGGCGGGGTCCGATTTGGTGGGTGGGGCCTCCGGGTCCGATCTGGTGGGCAGGGTCCGATTTGGTGGGTGGGGCCCCTCAGGGGCCAATTTGGTGGGCGGGGCCCCTCAGGGGCCGATTTGGTGGGCGGGGCTACTCTGGGTCCGATTTGGTGGGCGTGTCCCCTGGGGGGTCCGATCTGGTGGGCGGGGCCCCTCAGGTGCAGATTTGGTGGGCGGGGCCTCTCTGGGTCCGATTTGGTGGGTGGGTCCCCTGGGGGGTCTGATTTGGTGGGTGGGGCCCCTCAGGGGCCAATTTGGTGGGCATGGCCCCGGGCAGGGCCCCTCAGGGTACAATTTGGTGGGCGGGGCCCCTCGGGGTCCAATTTGGTGGGTGGGGCCCCTCGGGTCCAATCTGGTGGGCGGGGTCCGATTTGGTAGGCGGGGCCCTTAGGGGGCCGATTTGGTGGGCGGGGCCCCTCAGGGGCCAATTTGGTGGGCGGGGCCCCTCAGGGGACAATTTGGTGGGCGGGGCCACTCTGGGTCCGATTTGGTGGGCGGGGCACCTCATGGGCCGATTTGGTGGACGGGGTCCCTCAGGGGCCAATTTGGTGGGCGGGGCCCCTCAGGGGCCGATTTGGTGGGCGCGGCCCCTCAGGGGCCGATTTGGTGGGCGGGGCACCTCAGGGGCCGATTTGGTGGGCGGGGCCCCTCAGGGGCCGATTTGGTGGGCGCGGCCCGTCAGGGGCCGATTTGGTGGGCACGGCCCCTCAGGGGCCGATTTGGTGGGCGGGGCACCTCAGGGGCGGATTTGGTGGGCGGGGCACCTCAGGGGCGGATTTGGTGGGCGGGGCCACTCTGGGTCCAATTTGGTGGGCGGGCCACTCTGGGGCCAATTTGGTGGGCGGGGCCCCTCGGGGGCCAATTTGGTGGGCGGGGCCATTCAGGGGCCAATTTGGTGGGCGGGGCCCCCCTCAGGGGCCGATTTGGTGGGCGGGGCACCTCAGGTGCCGATTTGGTGGGCGGGGCCCCTCTGGGTCCGATTTGGTGGGCGGGGTCCGATTTGGTGGGCGGGGTTCCTAGGGGCCGATTTGGTGGGAGGTGCCCCTCAGGGGCCAATTTGGTGGGCGGGGCCCCTCGGGGGCCGATTTGGTGGGCGGGGCCCCTCAGGGGCCTATTTGGTGGGCGGGGCCCCTCGGGCTGATTTGGTGGGCGGGGCACCTCAGGGGCGGATTTGGTGGGCGGGGCCACTCTGGGTCCAATTTGGTGGGCGGGGCCACTCTGGGTCCAATTTGGTGGGCGGGGCCACTCTGGGTCCGATTTGGTGGGCGGGGCCACTCTGGGTCCGATTTGGTGGGCGGGGCCCCTCAGGGGCCGATTTGGTGTGCGGGGCCCCTCAGGGGCCGATTTGGTGGGCGGGGCCACTCTGGGTCCGATTTGGTGGGCGGGGCCACACTGGGTTTGATTTGGTGGGCGGGGCCACTCTGGATCCAATTTGGTGGGTGGGGCCACTCTGGGTTGATTTCATGGGCGGGGCCCCTCAGGGGCCGATTTGGTGGGCGGGGCCACTCTGGGTCTGATTTGGTGGGCGGGGCCACTCTGGGTCCGATTTGGTGGGCGGGGCACCTCAGGGACCGATTTAGTGTGCGGGGCCCCACAGGCCGATTTGGTGGGCGGGGTCACTCTGGGTCCGATTTGGTGGGCGGGGCCACTCTGGGTCCGATTTGGTGGGCGGGGCTCCTCAGGGGCCGATTTGGTGTGTGGGGCCCCACGGGCCGATTTGGTGGGCGAGGTCACTCTGGGTCCGATTTGGTGGGCGGGGTACCTCAGGGACCGATTTGGTGGGCGGGGTCACTCTGGGTCCGATTTGGTGGGCTGGGCACCTCAGGTACCGATTTGGTGGGCGGGGCACCCCAGGGACCGATTTGGTGGGCGGGGTCACTCTGGGTCCGATTTGGTGGGCGGGGTACCTCAGGGACCGATTTGGTGGGCGGGGTCACTCTGGGTCCGATTTGGTGGGCTGGGCACCTCAGGTACCGATTTGGTGGGCGGGGCACCCCAGGGACCGATTTGGTGGGCGGGGTCACTTTGGGTCCGATTTGGTGGGCGGGGTACCTCAGGTGCCAATTTGGTGGGTGGGTCACTTTAAGAGCTGATATTATCTGCCAAAACCTGTGTTCTAGTGGGGTCATGAAGAGTTCGTAGGCTTTGGCATAGTAACTGGGTCTGACTGCACATATCAATGAGCTAATCAGCCAGGTGGCAGGTGGCAGTTATTTTGAAATTGCCTCAGAAATCAGGCCCATTATAACCTTATGGGAAAATTTCCCAATTGAAACGCATTGAGACAATATGTTCAAACACAAATTGCGCCAAAAGTACAAATCCGATCGGCATGAAAAATACTTAGCACACCTCTCAGGAACGCTGGCTTCGAAATGACACCTCACTGGAGTCTGTGAGTGCAGCGGTTCGGGCCGCATTAATTGCGGACTGAATAATAATAATAACTAGATGGGTATTTCCTGAAGGAACTACAGTTAGTGCTTTGGAATGGTGCCCGGGCTGCCCCTGCAAGACTTTCTCACTTGGGTGCCCCTCAGGGTTGAGGATTTGGTGGGCTGGGCACCTCGGGGTCCGATTTGGTGGGCTGGGCACCTCGGGGTCCGATTTGGAGGGCGGGGACCCTCAGGGTCCGATTTGGGGGGCAGGGCCCCTCGGGGTCCGATTTGGTGGGCGGGGTCACACTGTGACTGATTTGGTGGGCGGGGTCACTCTGGGTCCGATTTGGTGGGCGGGGTCACTCTGGGTCCGATTTGGTGGGCGGGGTCACTTTGGGTCTGATTTGGTGGGCGGGGTCACTCAGGGTCTGATTTGGTGGGCGGAGCCACTCTGGGTCCGATTCGGTGGGCGGGGCCCCTCGGGGTCCGATTTGGTGGGCGGGGCCCCTCGGGGTCCGATTTGGTGGGCGGGGCCCCTCGGGGTCCGATTTGGTGGGCGGGGCCCCTCGGGGTCCGATTTGGGGGGCGTGGCACATCGGGGTCCAATTTTGTGGGCGGGGCCACTCTGGGTCAGATTTGGTGGCCCGGGTCACTCTGGGTCCGATTTGGTGGCCCGGGTCACTCTGGTCCGATTTGGTGGCCCGGGTCACTCTGGGTCTGATTTGGTGGCCCGGGTCACTCTGGGTCCGATTTGGTGGCCCGGGTCACTCTGGGTCCGATTTGGTGGCCCCGGTCACTCTGGGTCCGATTTGGTGGCCCCGGTCACTGTGGGTCCGATTTGGTGGCCCCGGTCACTCTGGGTCCGATTTGGTGGCCCCGGTCACTCTGGGTCCGATTTGGTGGCCCCGGTCACTCTGGGTCCGATTTGGTGGGCCGGGTCACTCTGACTGACAGCAGGACAAGGGAATGGCTGATAACAGAGAGAAATAGACTGACAGCAGGACGGGGATTGGCTGATAACAGATAACAGAGAGAAATAGACTGACAGCAGGACGGGGAATGGCTGATAACAGAGAGAATAGACTGACAGCAAGACAGGGGAATGGCTGATAACAGAGAGAAATAGACTGACAGCAGTACGGGGAATGGCTGATAACAGAGAGAATAATTGCGGGAAAAAAGCCTAAAAGAATAAATAGACTGACAGCAGGACAGGGGAATGGCTGATAACAGAGAGGAGCTGATATTATCTGACTGACAAAACCTGTTTCCTAGTGGGCTCGTAGGCGTTGGCATAGTAACTGCGTCTGACTTCGCATATCAATGAGCTAATCAGCCAGGTGGCAGTTTTGAAATTGCCTCAGAAATCAGGCCATTATACCATATGAGGAAATTTCCCTATTGAAATGCATTGAGCAATGCTTTCCAATGGGGGGAAAACAATTTTCAAACGCAAATTGTCGCCAAAACTACAAATCCGATCGACACGAAAAATACTTAGCACACCTCTCTTGGACGCTGGCTTCGAAATGACACCTCACTGGAGTCAGTGCGTTTAGCGGTTCGGGCCGCATTAATTGCGGAAAAAAGCCCAATAATAATAATAACTAGATGGGTATTTCCTGAAGGAACTACAGATAGTGCTTTGGAATGGTGCCCGGGCTGCCCCTGCAAAACTTTCACACTTGGGTGCCCCTCAGGCGCTGGTTTGGTAGTTGTAGCCCCTCAGGGTTGAGGCCACTCTGGGTCCGATTTGGTGGCCCGGGTCACTCTGGGTCCGATTTGGCGGGCGGCACTACTCTGGGTCCGATTTGGCGGGCGGCGCCACTCTGGGTCCGATTTGGCGGGCGGCGCCACTCTGGGTCCGATTTGGCGGGCGGCGCCACTCTGGGTCCGATTTGGCGGGCGGCGCCACTCTGGGTCCGATTTGGCGGGCGGCGCCACTCTGGGTCCGATTTGGCGGGCGGCGCCACTCCGGGTCTGATTCGGCGGGCGGCGCCACTCTGGCGGGCGGCGCCACTCCGGGTCCGATTTGGCAGGCGGCGCCACTCCGGGTCCGATTTGGTGGGCGGCGCCACTCCGGGTCCGATTTGGTGGGCGGCGCCACTCCGGGTCCGATTTGGCGGGCGGCGCCACTCCGGGTCCGATTTGGCGGGCGGCGCCACTCTGGGTCCGATTTGGCGGGCGGCGCCACTCTGGGTCCGATTTGGCGGGCGGCGCCACTCTGGGTCCGATTTGGCGGGCGGCGCCACTCCGGGTCCGATTCGGCGGGCGGCGCCACTCTGGCGGGCGGCGCCACTCCGGGTCCGATTTGGCGGGCGGCGCCACTCTGGGTCCGATTTGGCGGGCGGCGACACTCCGGGTCCGATTCGGCGGGCGGCGCCACTCTGGCGGGCGGCGCCACTCTGGGTCCGATTTGGCGGGCGGCGCCACTCTGGGTCCGATTTGGCGGGCGGCGCCACTCTGGGTCCGATTTGGCGGGCGGCGCCACTCTGGGTCCGATTTGGCGGGCGGCGCCACTCTGGGTCCGATTTGGCGGGCGGCGCCACTCTGGGTCCGATTTGGCGGGCGGCGCCACTCTGGGTCCGATTTGGCGGGCGGCGCCACTCTGGGTCCGATTTGGTGAGCGGGGCAATAATTATAATAACACTACAGATAGTGCTTTGAAATTGTGCTGTGCTATCACTTTAAGAGCTGATATTATCTGGCAAAACTGTGCTGGTGTGGTCATGTACAGTTCGCAGGCGTTGGCATAGTAACTGGGCCTGACTGCGCATATCAATGAGCTAATCAGCCAGGTGGCAGATGGCAGGTACATTTCAAATTGCCTCAGAAACCCGGCCATTATAACCTATGGGAAAATGTCACTATTAAAATGCATTACAATGAGGGGAAAAAACATTTTCAAACGCAAATTGCGCCAAAACTACAAATCCGATCGACATGAAAAATACTTAATACACCTCTTGGGGACGCTGGCTTCGAAATGACACCTCACTGGAATCTGTGAGTGAAGCGGTTCGGGCCGCATTACGTGCGGACTGAATAATAATAAGAACTAGATGGGTATTTCCTGAAGGAACTACAGATAGTGCTTTGGAATGGTGCCCGGGCTGCCCCTGCAAGACTTTCACACTTGGGTGCCCCTCAGGCGCTGGTTTGGTAGTTGTAGCCCCTCAGGGTTGAGGCCACTCTGGGTCCGATTTGGTGGGCCGGGTCACTCTGGGTCCGATTTGGTGGGCCGGGTCACTCTGGGTCCGATTTCGTGGCCCGGGTCACTCTGGGTCCGATTTGGTGGCCCGGGTCACTCTGGGTCCGATTTGGTGGCTCGGGTCACTCTGGGTCCGATTTGGTGGCCCGGGTCACTCTGGGTCCGATTTGGTGGCCCGGGTCACTCTGGGTCCGATTTGGTGGCCCGGGTCACTCTGGGTCCGATTTGGTGGCCCGGGTCACTCTGGGTCCGATTTGGTGGCCCGGGTCACTCTGGGTCCGATTTGGTGGCCCGGGTCACTCTGGGTCCGATTTGGTGGCCCGGGTCACTCTGGGTCCGATTTGGTGGCCCGGGTCACTCTGGGTCCGATTTGGTGGCCCGGGTCACTCTGGGTCTGACTTGGTGGGCCGGGTCACTCTGGGTCCGATTTGGTGGGCCGGGTCACTCTGGGTCCGATTTGGTGGGCCGGGTCACTCTGGGTCCGATTTGGTGGCCCGGGTCACTCTGGGTCCGATTTGGTGGCCCGGGTCACTCTGGGTCCGATTTGGTGGCCCGGGTCACTCTGGGTCCGATTTGGTGGCCCGGGTCACTCTGGGTCCGAATTGGTGGCCCGGGTCACTCTGGGTCCGATTTGGCGGGCGGCGCCACTCTGGGTCCGATTTGGCGGGCGGCGCCACTCTGGGTCCGATTTGGCGGGCGGCGCCACTCTGGGTCCGATTTGGCGGGCGACGCCACTCTGGGTCCGATTTGGCGGGCGGTGCCATTCTGGGTCCGATTTTGCGGGCGGCGCCACTCTGGGTCCGATTTGGCGGGCGGCGCCACTCTGGGTCCGATTTGGCGGGCGGCGCCACTCTGGGTCCGATTTGGTGAGCGGGGCAATAATTATAATAAGACTACAGATAGTGCTTTGAAATTGTGCTGTGCTATCACTTTAAGAGCTGATATTATCTGGCAAAACTGTGCTGGGGTCATGTACAGTTCGCAGGCGTTGGCATAGTAACTGGGCCTGACTGCACATATCAATGAGCTAATCAGCCAGGTGGCAGGTACATTTCAAATTGCCTCAGAAACCCGGCCATTATAACCTATGGGAAAATTTCCCTATTGAAATGCATTACAATGAGGGGAAAAAACATTTTCAAATGCAAATTGCGCCAAAACTACAAATCCGATCGACACGAAAAATACTTAGCACACCTCTTGGGGACGCTGGCTTCGAAATGACACCTCACTGGAGTCTGTGAGTGAAGCGGTTCGGGCCGCATTACGTGCGGACTGAATAATAATAAGAACTAGATGGGTATTTCCTGAAGGAACTACAGATAGTGCTTTGGAATGGTGTCCGGGTTGCCAATGCAAGACTTTCACACTTGGGTGCCCCTCAGGCGCTGGTTTGGTAGTTGTAGCCCCTCAGGGTTGAGGCCACTCTGGGTCCGATTTGGTGGCCCGGGTCACTCTGGGTCCGATTTGGTGGCCTGGGTCACTCTGGGTCCGATTTGGTGGCCCGGGTCACTCTGGGTCCGATTTGGTGGCCCGGGTCACTCTGGGTCCGATTTGGTGGCCCGGGTCACTCTGGGTCCGATTTGGTGGCCCGGGTCACTCTGGGTCCGATTTGGTGGCCCGGGTCACTCTGGGTCCGATTTGGTGGGCCGGATCACTCTGGGTCCGATTTGGTGGGCCGGGTCACTCTGGGTCCGATTTGGTGGCCCGGGTCACTCTGGGTCCGATTTGGTGGCCCGGGTCACTCTGGGTCCGATTTGGTTGCCCGGGTCACTCTGGGTCCGATTTGGTGGCCCGGGTCACTCTGGGTCCGATTTGGTGGCCCGGGTCACTCTGGGTCCGGTTTGGTGGCCCGGGTCACTCTGGGTCCGATTTGGTGGGCCGGGTCACTCTGGGTCCGATTTGGTGGCCCGGGTCACTCTGGGTCCGATTTGGTGGCCCGGGTCACTCAGGGTCCGATTTGGTGGCCCGGGTCACTCTGGGTCCGATTTGGTGGCCCGGGTCACTCTGGGTCCGATTTGGTGGCCCGGGTCACTCTGGGTCCGATTTGGTGGCCCGGGTCACTCTGGGTCCGATTTGGTGGCCCGGGTCACTCTGGGTCCGATTTGGTGGCCCGGGTCACTCTGGGTCCGACTTGGTGGGCCGGGTCACTCTGGGTCCGATTTGGTGGGCCGGGTCACTCTGGGTCCGATTTGGTGGGTGGGGTCTGATTTGGTTGGCGGGGTCACCCTGGGTCTGATTTGGTGGGCGTGGTCACTCTGGGTCCGATTTGGTGGGCAGGGTCACTCTGGGTCCGATTTGGTGGACGGAGCCACTCTGGGTCTGATTTGGTGGGCGGGGCACCTCAGGGACCGATTAGGTGGGCGGGGCACCTCAGGGGCCGATTTGGTGGGCGCGGCCCCTCAGGGGCCGATTTGGTGGGCGGGGCCACTCTGGGTCCGATTTGGTGGGCGGGGCCACTCTGAGTCCGATTTGGTGGGCGGGGCCCCTCAGGGGCCGATTTGGTGGGTGCGGCCCCTCAGGGGCCAATTTGGTGGTCGGGGCCCCTCAGGGTCCGATTTGGTGGGCGGGGTCTGATTTGGTTGGTGGGGTCACCCTGGGTCTGATTTGGTGGGCGGGGTCACTCTGGGTCCGATTTGGTGGGCAGGGTCACTCTGGGTCCGATTTGGTGGACGGAGCCACTCTGGGTCTGATTTGGTGGGCGGGGCACCTCAGGGACCGATTAGGTGGGCGGGGTCACTCTGGGTCCGATTTGGTGGGCGGAGCCACTCTGGGTCCGATTTGGTGGGCGGGGCACCTCAGGGTCCGATTTGGTGGGCGGGGCCACTCGGGGTCTGATTGGGTGGGCGGGGCACCTCAGGGGTCGATTTGGTGGGCGGGCCCCTCAGGGGCCTATTTGGTGGGCGGGGCCCCTCAGGGGCTGGGGCCGATTTGGTGGGTGGGGCCCCTCAGGAACCGATTTGGTGGGTGGGGCCACACAGGGTCCGATTTGGTGGGCGGGGCCCCTCAGGGGCCGATTTGGTGGGCAGGGCCCCTCAGGGGCCAATTTGGTGGGCAGGTCCCCTCAGGGTACAATTTGGTGGGCGGGGCCCCTCGAAGTCCAATTTGGTGGGTGGGGCCTCCGGGTCCGATCTGGTGGGCGGGGTCCGATTTGGTGGGTGGGGCCTCCGGGTCCGATCTGGTGGGCAGGGTCCGATTTGGTGGGTGGGGCCCCTCAGGGGCCAATTTGGTGGGCGGGGCCCCTCAGGGGCCGATTCGGTGGGCGGGGCTACTCTGGGTCCGATTTGGTGGGCGTGTCCCCTGGGGGGTCCGATCTGGTGGGCGGGGCCCCTCAGGTGCAGATTTGGTGGGCGGGGCCTCTCTGGGTCCGATTTGGTGGGTGGGTCCCCTGGGGGGTCTGATTTGGTGGGTGGGGCCCCTCAGGGGCCAATTTGGTGGGCATGGCCCCGGGCAGGGCCCCTCAGGGTACAATTTGGTGGGCGGGGCCCCTCGGGGTCCAATTTGGTGGGTGGGGCCCCTCGGGTCCAATCTGGTGGGCGGGGTCCGATTTGGTAGGCGGGGCCCTTAGGGGGCCGATTTGGTGGGCGGGGCCCCTCAGGGGCCAATTTGGTGGGCGGGGCCCCTCAGGGGACAATTTGGTGGGCGGGGCCACTCTGGGTCCGATTTGGTTGGCGGGGCACCTCATGGGCCGATTTGGTGGACGGGGTCCCTCAGGGGCCAATTTGGTGGGCGGGGCCCCTCAGGGGCCGATTTGGTGGGCGCGGCCCCTCAGGGGCCGATTTGGTGGGCGGGGCACCTCAGGGGCCGATTTGGTGGGCGGGGCCCCTCAGGGGCCGATTTGGTGGGCGCGGCCCGTCAGGGGCCGATTTGGTGGGCACGGCCCCTCAGGGGCCGATTTGGTGGGCGGGGCACCTCAGGGGCGGATTTGGTGGACGGGGCACCTCAGGGGCGGATTTGGTGGGCGGGGCCACTCTGGGTCCAATTTGGTGGGCGGGCCACTCTGGGGCCAATTTGGTGGGCGGGGCCCCTCGGGGGCCAATTTGGTGGGCGGGGCCATTCAGGGGCCAATTTGGTGGGCGGGGCCCCCCTCAGGGGCCGATTTGGTGGGCGGGGCCCCTCAGGTGCCGATTTGGTGGGCGGGGCCCCTCTGGGTCCGATTTGGTGGGCGGGGTCCGATTTGGTGGGCGGGGTTCCTAGGGGCCGATTTGGTGGGAGGTGCCCCTCAGGGGCCAATTTGGTGGGCGGGGCCCCTCGGGGGCCGATTTGGTGGGCGGGGCCCCTCAGGGGCCTATTTGGTGGGCGGGGCCCCTCGGGCTGATTTGGTGGGCGGGGCACCTCAGGGGCGGATTTGGTGGGCGGGGCCACTCTGGGTCCAATTTGGTGGGCGGGGCCACTCTGGGTCCAATTTGGTGGGCAGGCCACTCTGGGTCCGATTTGGTGGGCGGGGCCACTCTGGGTCCGATTTGGTGGGCGGGGCCCCTCAGGGGCCGATTTGGTGTGCGGGGCCCCTCAGGGGCCGATTTGGTGGGCGGGGCCACTCTGGGTCCGATTTGGTGGGCGGGGCCACACTGGGTTTGATTTGGTGGGCGGGGCCACTCTGGGTCCAATTTGGTGGGTGGAGCCACTCTGGGTTGATTTCATGGGCGGGGCCCCTCAGGGGCCGATTTGGTGGGCGGGGCCACTCTGGGTCTGATTTGGTGGGCGGGGCCACTCTGGGTCCGATTTGGTGGGCGGGGCACCTCAGGGACCGATTTAGTGTGCGGGGCCCCACAGGCCGATTTGGTGGGCGGGGTCACTCTGGGTCCGATTTGGTGGGCGGGGCCACTCTGGGTCCGATTTGGTGGGCGGGGCTCCTCAGGGGCCGATTTGGTGTGCGGGGCCCCACGGGCCGATTTGGTGGGCGAGGTCACTCTGGGTCCGATTTGGTGGGCGGGGTACCTCAGGGACCGATTTGGTGGGCGGGGTCACTCTGGGTCCGATTTGGTGGGCTGGGCACCTCAGGTACCGATTTGGTGGGCGGGGCACCCCAGGGACCGATTTGGTGGGCGGGGTCACTCTGGGTCCGATTTGGTGGGCGGGGTACCTCAGGGACCGATTTGGTGGGCGGGGTCACTCTGGGTCCGATTTGGTGGGCTGGGCACCTCAGGTACCGATTTGGTGGGCGGGGCACCCCAGGGACCGATTTGGTGGGCGGGGTCACTCTGGGTCCGATTTGGTGGGCGGGGTACCTCAGGGACCGATTTGGTGGGCGGGGTCACTCTGGGTCCGATTTGGTGGGCTGGGCACCTCAGGTGCCAATTTGGTGGGTGGGTCACTTTAAGAGCTGATATTATCTGCCAAAACCTGTGTTCTAGTGGGGTCATGAAGAGTTCGTAGGCTTTGGCATAGTAACTGGGTCTGACTGCACATATCAATGAGCTAATCAGCCAGGTGGCAGGTGGCAGTTAATTTGAAATTGCCTCAGAAATCAGGCCCATTATAACCTTATGGGAAAATTTCCCAATTGAAACGCATTAAGACAATATGTTCAAACACAAATTGCGCCAAAAGTACAAATCCGATCGGCATGAAAAATACTTAGCACACCTCTCAGGAACGCTGGCTTCGAAATGACACCTCACTGGAGTCTGTGAGTGCAGCGGTTCGGGCCGCATTAATTGCGGACTGAATAATAATAATAACTAGATGGGTATTTCCTGAAGGAACTACAGTTAGTGCTTTGGAATGGTGCCCGGGCTGCCCCTGCAAGACTTTCTCACTTGGGTGCCCCTCAGGGTTGAGGATTTGGTGGGCTGGGCACCTCGGGGTCCGATTTGGTGGGCTGGGCACCTCGGGGTCCGATTTGGAGGGCGGGGACCCTCAGGGTCCGATTTGGGGGGCAGGGCCCCTCGGGGTCCGATTTGGTGGGCGGGGTCACACTGTGACTGATTTGGTGGGCGGGGTCACTCTGGGTCCGATTTGGTGGGCGGGGTCACTCTGGGTCCGATTTGGTGGGCGGGGTCACTTTGGGTCTGATTTGGTGGGCGGGGTCACTCAGGGTCTGATTTGGTGGGCGGAGCCACTCTGGGTCCGATTCGGTGGGCGGGGCCCCTCGGGGTCCGATTTGGTGGGCGGGGCCCCTCGGGGTCCGATTTGGTGGGCGGGGACCCTCGGGGTCCGATTTGGGGGGCGTGGCACATCGGGGTCCAATTTTGTGGGCGGGGCCACTCTGGGTCAGATTTGGTGGCCCGGGTCACTCTGGGTCTGATTTGGTGGCCCGGGTCACTCTGGGTCCGATTTGGTGGCCCGGGTCACTCTGGGTCCGATTTGGTGGGCGGGGCCACTCTGGGTCCGATTTGGTGGGCGGGGCTCCTCAGGGGCCGATTTGGTGGGCGGGGTCACTCTGGGTCCGATTTGGTGGGCGGGGCCACTCTGGGTCCGATTTGGTGGGCGGGGCTCCTCAGGGGCCGATATGGTGTGCGGGGCCCCACGGGCCGATTTGGTGGGCGAGGTCACTCTGGGTCCGATTTGGTGGGCGGGGTACCTCAGGGACCGATTTGGTGGGCGGGGTCACTCTGGGTCCGATTTGGTGGGCTGGGCACCTCAGGTACCGATTTGGTGGGCGGGGCACCCCAGGGACCGATTTGGTGGGCGGGGTCACTCTGGGTCCGATTTGGTGGGCGGGGTACCTCAGGGACCGATTTGGTGGGCGGGGTCACTCTGGGTCCGATTTGGTGGGCTGGGCACCTCAGGTACCGATTTGGTGGGCGGGGCACCCCAGGGACCGATTTGGTGGGCGGGGTCACTCTGGGTCCGATTTGGTGGGCGGGGTACCTCAGGGACCGATTTGGTGGGCGGGGTCACTCTGGGTCCGATTTGGTGGGCTGGGCACCTCAGGTGCCAATTTGGTGGGTGGGTCACTTTAAGAGCTGATATTATCTGCCAAAACCTGTGTTCTAGTGGGGTCATGAAGAGTTCGTAGGCTTTGGCATAGTAACTGGGTCTGACTGCACATATCAATGAGCTAATCAGCCAGGTGGCAGGTGGCAGTTATTTTGAAATTGCCTCAGAAATCAGGCCCATTATAACCTTATGGGAAAATTTCCCAATTGAAACGCATTGAGACAATATGTTCAAACACAAATTGCGCCAAAAGTACAAATCCGATCGGCATGAAAAATACTTAGCACACCTCTCAGGAACGCTGGCTTCGAAATGACACCTCACTGGAGTCTGTGAGTGCAGCGGTTCGGGCCGCATTAATTGCGGACTGAATAATAATAATAACTAGATGGGTATTTCCTGAAGGAACTACAGTTAGTGCTTTGGAATGGTGCCCGGGCTGCCCCTGCAAGACTTTCTCACTTGGGTGCCCCTCAGGGTTGAGGATTTGGTGGGCTGGGCACCTCGGGGTCCGATTTGGTGGGCTGGGCACCTCGGGGTCCGATTTGGAGGGCGGGGACCCTCAGGGTCCGATTTGGGGGGCAGGGCCCCTCGGGGTCCGATTTGGTGGGCGGGGTCACACTGTGACTGATTTGGTGGGCGGGGTCACTCTGGGTCCGATTTGGTGGGCGGGGTCACTCTGGGTCCGATTTGGTGGGCGGGGTCACTTTGGGTCTGATTTGGTGGGCGGGGTCACTCAGGGTCTGATTTGGTGGGCGGAGCCACTCTGGGTCCGATTCGGTGGGCGGGGCCCCTCGGGGTCCGATTTGGTGGGCGGGGCCCCTCGGGGTCCGATTTGGTGGGCGGGGCCCCTCGGGGTCCGATTTGGGGGGCGTGGCACATCGGGGTCCAATTTTGTGGGCGGGGCCACTCTGGGTCAGATTTGGTGGCCCGGGTCACTCTGGGTCCGATTTGGTGGCCCGGGTCACTCTGGGTCCGATTTGGTGGCCCGGGTCACTCTGGGTCCGATTTGGTGGGCGGGGCCACTCTGGGTCCGATTTGGTGGGCGGGGCTCCTCAGGGGCCGATTTGGTGGGCGGGGTCACTCTGGGTCCGATTTGGTGGGCGGGGTCACTCTGGGTCCGATTTGGTGGGCGGGGTCACTTTGGGTCTGATTTGGTGGGCGGGGTCACTCAGGGTCTGATTTGGTGGGCGGAGCCACTCTGGGTCCGATTCGGTGGGCGGGGCCCCTCGGGGTCCGATTTGGTGGGCGGGGCCCCTCGGGGTCCGATTTGGTGGGCGGGGCCCCTCGGGGTCCGATTTGGGGGGCGTGGCACATCGGGGTCCAATTTTGTGGGCGGGGCCACTCTGGGTCAGATTTGGTGGCCCGGGTCACTCTGGGTCTGATTTGGTGGCCCGGGTCACTCTGGGTCCGATTTGGTGGCCCGGGTCACTCTGGGTCCGATTTGGTGGGCGGGGCCACTCTGGGTCCGATTTGGTGGGCGGGGCTCCTCAGGGGCCGATTTGGTGGGCGGGGTCACTCTGGGTCCGATTTGGTGGGCGGGGCCACTCTGGGTCCGATTTGGTGGGCGGGGCTCCTCAGGGGCCGATATGGTGTGCGGGGCCCCACGGGCCGATTTGGTGGGCGAGGTCACTCTGGGTCCGATTTGGTGGGCGGGGTACCTCAGGGACCGATTTGGTGGGCGGGGTCACTCTGGGTCCGATTTGGTGGGCTGGGCACCTCAGGTACCGATTTGGTGGGCGGGGCACCCCAGGGACCGATTTGGTGGGCGGGGTCACTCTGGGTCCGATTTGGTGGGCGGGGTACCTCAGGGACCGATTTGGTGGGCGGGGTCACTCTGGGTCCGATTTGGTGGGCTGGGCACCTCAGGTACCGATTTGGTGGGCGGGGCACCCCAGGGACCGATTTGGTGGGCGGGGTCACTCTGGGTCCGATTTGGTGGGCGGGGTACCTCAGGGACCGATTTGGTGGGCGGGGTCACTCTGGGTCCGATTTGGTGGGCTGGGCACCTCAGGTGCCAATTTGGTGGGTGGGTCACTTTAAGAGCTGATATTATCTGCCAAAACCTGTGTTCTAGTGGGGTCATGAAGAGTTCGTAGGCTTTGGCATAGTAACTGGGTCTGACTGCACATATCAATGAGCTAATCAGCCAGGTGGCAGGTGGCAGTTATTTTGAAATTGCCTCAGAAATCAGGCCCATTATAACCTTATGGGAAAATTTCCCAATTGAAACGCATTGAGACAATATGTTCAAACACAAATTGCGCCAAAAGTACAAATCCGATCGGCATGAAAAATACTTAGCACACCTCTCAGGAACGCTGGCTTCGAAATGACACCTCACTGGAGTCTGTGAGTGCAGCGGTTCGGGCCGCATTAATTGCGGACTGAATAATAATAATAACTAGATGGGTATTTCCTGAAGGAACTACAGTTAGTGCTTTGGAATGGTGCCCGGGCTGCCCCTGCAAGACTTTCTCACTTGGGTGCCCCTCAGGGTTGAGGATTTGGTGGGCTGGGCACCTCGGGGTCCGATTTGGTGGGCTGGGCACCTCGGGGTCCGATTTGGAGGGCGGGGACCCTCAGGGTCCGATTTGGGGGGCAGGGCCCCTCGGGGTCCGATTTGGTGGGCGGGGTCACACTGTGACTGATTTGGTGGGCGGGGTCACTCTGGGTCCGATTTGGTGGGCGGGGTCACTCTGGGTCCGATTTGGTGGGCGGGGTCACTTTGGGTCTGATTTGGTGGGCGGGGTCACTCAGGGTCTGATTTGGTGGGCGGAGCCACTCTGGGTCCGATTCGGTGGGCGGGGCCCCTCGGGGTCCGATTTGGTGGGCGGGGCCCCTCGGGGTCCGATTTGGTGGGCGGGGCCCCTCGGGGTCCGATTTGGGGGGCGTGGCACATCGGGGTCCAATTTTGTGGGCGGGGCCACTCTGGGTCAGATTTGGTGGCCCGGGTCACTCTGGGTCCGATTTGGTGGCCCGGGTCACTCTGGGTCCGATTTGGTGGCCCGGGTCACTCTGGGTCCGATTTGGTGGGCGGGGCCACTCTGGGTCCGATTTGGTGGGCGGGGCTCCTCAGGGGCCGATTTGGTGGGCGGGGTCACTCTGGGTCCGATTTGGTGGGCGGGGCCACTCTGGGTCCGATTTGGTGGGCGGGGCTCCTCAGGGGCCGATTTGGTGTGCGGGGCCCCACGGGCCGATTTGGTGGGCGAGGTCACTCTGGGTCCGATTTGGTGGGCGGGGTACCTCAGGGACCGATTTGGTGGGCGGGGTCACTCTGGGTCCGATTTGGTGGGCTGGGCACCTCAGGTACCGATTTGGTGGGCGGGGCACCCCAGGGACCGATTTGGTGGGCGGGGTCACTCTGGGTCCGATTTGGTGGGCGGGGTACCTCAGGGACCGATTTGGTGGGCGGGGTCACTCTGGGTCCGATTTGGTGGGCTGGGCACCTCAGGTACCGATTTGGTGGGCGGGGCACCCCAGGGACCGATTTGGTGGGCGGGGTCACTCTGGGTCCGATTTGGTGGGCGGGGTACCTCAGGGACCGATTTGGTGGGCGGGGTCACTCTGGGTCCGATTTGGTGGGCTGGGCACCTCAGGTGCCAATTTGGTGGGTGGGTCACTTTAAGAGCTGATATTATCTGCCAAAACCTGTGTTCTAGTGGGGTCATGAAGAGTTCGTAGGCTTTGGCATAGTAACTGGGTCTGACTGCACATATCAATGAGCTAATCAGCCAGGTGGCAGGTGGCAGTTATTTTGAAATTGCCTCAGAAATCAGGCCCATTATAACCTTATGGGAAAATTTCCCAATTGAAACGCATTGAGACAATATGTTCAAACACAAATTGCGCCAAAAGTACAAATCCGATCGGCATGAAAAATACTTAGCACACCTCTCAGGAACGCTGGCTTCGAAATGACACCTCACTGGAGTCTGTGAGTGCAGCGGTTCGGGCTGCATTAATTGCGGACTGAATAATAATAATAACTAGATGGGTATTTCCTGAAGGAACTACAGTTAGTGCTTTGGAATGGTGCCCGGGCTGCCCCTGCAAGACTTTCTCACTTGGGTGCCCCTCAGGGTTGAGGATTTGGTGGGCTGGGCACCTCGGGGTCCGATTTGGTGGGCTGGGCACCTCGGGGTCCGATTTGGAGGGCGGGGACCCTCAGGGTCCGATTTGGGGGGCAGGGCCCCTCGGGGTCCGATTTGGTGGGCGGGGTCACACTGTGACTGATTTGGTGGGCGGGGTCACTCTGGGTCCGATTTGGTGGGCGGGGTCACTCTGGGTCCGATTTGGTGGGCGGGGTCACTTTGGGTCTGATTTGGTGGGCGGGGTCACTCAGGGTCTGATTTGGTGGGCAGAGCCACTCTGGGTCCGATTCGGTGGGCGGGGCCCCTCGGGGTCCGATTTGGTGGGCGGGGCCCCTCGGGGTCCGATTTGGTGGGCGGGGCCCCTCGGGGTCCGATTTGGGGGGCGTGGCACATCGGGGTCCAATTTTGTGGGCGGGGCCACTCTGGGTCAGATTTGGTGGCCCGGGTCACTCTGGGTCCGATTTGGTGGCCCGGGTCACTCTGGGTCCGATTTGGTGGCCCGGGTCACTCTGGGTCCGATTTGGTGGCCAGGGTCACTCTGGGTCCGATTTGGTGGCCCGGGTCACTCTGGGTCCGATTTGGTGGCCCGGGTCACTCTGGGTCCGATTTGGTGGGCCGGGTCACTCTGGGTCCGATTTGGTGGGCAGGGCCCCTCGGGGTCCGATTTGGTGGGCGGGGTCACACTGTGACTGATTTGGTGGGCGGGGTCACTCTGGGTCCGATTTTGTGGGCGGGGTCACTCTGGGTCCGATTTGGTGGGCGGGGTCACTTTGGGTCTGATTTGGTGGGCGGGGTCACTCAGGGTCTGATTTGGTGGGCGGAGCCACTCTGGGTCCGATTCGGTGGGCGGGGCCCCTCGGGGTCCGATTTGGTGGGCGGGGCCCCTCGGGGTCCGATTTGGTGGGCGGGGCCCCTCGGGGTCCGATTTGGTGGGCGGGGCCCCTCGGGGTCCGATTTGGGGGGCGTGGCACATCGGGGTCCAATTTTGTGGGCGGGGCCACTCTGGGTCAGATTTGGTGGCCCGGGTCACTCTGGGTCCGATTTGGTGGCCCGGGTCACTCTGGTCCGATTTGGTGGCCCGGGTCACTCTGGGTCTGATTTGGTGGCCCGGGTCACTCTGGGTCCGATTTGGTGGCCCGGGTCACTCTGGGTCCGATTTGGTGGCCCCGGTCACTCTGGGTCCGATTTGGTGGCCTCGGTCACTGTGGGTCCGATTTGGTGGCCCCGGTCACTCTGGGTCCGATTTGGTGGCCCCGGTCACTCTGGGTCCGATTTGGTGGCCCCGGTCACTCTGGGTCCGATTTGGTGGGCCGGGTCACTCTGACTGACAGCAGGACAAGGGAATGGCTGATAACAGAGAGAAATAGACTGACAGCAGGGCGGGGATTGGCTGATAACAGATAACAGAGAGAAATAGACTGACAGCAGGACGGGGAATGGCTGATAACAGAGAGAATAGACTGACAGCAAGACAGGGGAATGGCTGATAACAGAGAGAAATAGACTGACAGCAGTACGGGGAATGGCTGATAACAGAGAGAATAATTGCGGGAAAAAAGCCTAAATGAATAAATAGACTGACAGCAGGACAGGGGAATGGCTGATAACAGAGAGGAGCTGATATTATCTGACTGACAAAACCTGTTTCCTAGTGGGCTCGTAGGCGTTGGCATAGTAACTGCGTCTGACTTCGCATATCAATGAGCTAATCAGCCAGGTGGCAGTTTTGAAATTGCCTCAGAAATCAGGCCATTATACCATATGAGGAAATTTCCCTATTGAAATGCATTGAGCAATGCTTTCCAATGGGGGGAAAACAATTTTCAAACGCAAATTGTCGCCAAAACTACAAATCCGATCGACACGAAAAATACTTAGCACACCTCTCTTGGACGCTGGCTTCGAAATGACACCTCACTGGAGTCAGTGCGTTTAGCGGTTCGGGCCGCATTAATTGCGGAAAAAAGCCCAATAATAATAATAACTAGATGGGTATTTCCTGAAGGAACTACAGATAGTGCTTTGGAATGGTGCCCGGGCTGCCCCTGCAAAACTTTCACACTTGGGTGCCCCTCAGGCGCTGGTTTGGTAGTTGTAGCCCCTCAGGGTTGAGGCCACTCTGGGTCCGATTTGGTGGCCCGGGTCACTCTGGGTCCGATTTGGCGGGCGGCACTACTCTGGGTCCGATTTGGCGGGCGGCGCCACTCTGGGTCCGATTTGGCGGGCGGCGCCACTCTGGGTCCGATTTGGCGGGCGGCGCCACTCTGGGTCCGATTTGGCGGGCGGCGCCACTCTGGGTCCGATTTGGCGGGCGGCGCCACTCTGGGTCCGATTTGGCGGGCGGCGCCACTCCGGGTCTGATTCGGCGGGCGGCGCCACTCTGGCGGGCGGCGCCACTCCGGGTCCGATTTGGCAGGCGGCGCCACTCCGGGTCCGATTTGGTGGGCGGCGCCACTCCGGGTCCGATTTGGTGGGCGGCGCCACTCCGGGTCCGATTTGGCGGGCGGCGCCACTCCGGGTCCGATTTGGCGGGCGGCGCCACTCTGGGTCCGATTTGGTGGGCGGCGCCACTCTGGGTCCGATTTGGCGGGCGGCGCCACTCTGGGTCCGATTTGGCGGGCGGCGCCACTCCGGGTCCGATTCGGCGGGCGGCGCCACTCTGGCGGGCGGCGCCACTCCGGGTCCGATTTGGCGGGCGGCGCCACTCTGGGTCCGATTTGGCGGGCGGCGACACTCCGGGTCCAATTCGGCGGGCGGCGCCACTCTGGCGGGCGGCGCCACTCTGGGTCCGATTTGGCGGGCGGCGCCACTCTGGGTCCGATTTGGCGGGCGGCGCCACTCTGGGTCCGATTTGGCGGGCGGCGCCACTCTGGGTCCGATTTGGCGGGCGGCGCCACTCTGGGTCCGATTTGGCGGGCGGCGCCACTCTGGGTCCGATTTGGCGGGCGGCGCCACTCTGGGTCCGATTTGGCGGGCGGCGCCACTCTGGGTCCGATTTGGTGAGCGGGGCAATAATTATAATAACACTACAGATAGTGCTTTGAAATTGTGCTGTGCTATCACTTTAAGAGCTGATATTATCTGGCAAAACTGTGCTGGTGTGGTCATGTACAGTTCGCAGGCGTTGGCATAGTAACTGGGCCTGACTGCGCATATCAATGAGCTAATCAGCCAGGTGGCAGATGGCAGGTACATTTCAAATTGCCTCAGAAACCCGGCCATTATAACCTATGGGAAAATGTCACTATTAAAATGCATTACAATGAGGGGAAAAAACATTTTCAAACGCAAATTGCGCCAAAACTACAAATCCGATCGACACGAAAAATACTTAATACACCTCTTGGGGACGCTGGCTTCGAAATGACACCTCACTGGAGTCTGTGAGTGAAGCGGTTCGGGCCGCATTACGTGCGGACTGAATAATAATAAGAACTAGATGGGTATTTCCTGAAGGAACTACAGATAGTGCTTTGGAATGGTGCCCGGGCTGCCCCTGCAAGACTTTCACACTTGGGTGCCCCTCAGGCACTGGTTTGGTAGTTGTAGCCCCTCAGGGTTGAGGCCACTCTGGGTCCGATTTGGTGGGCCGGGTCACTCTGGGTCCGATTTGGTGGGCCGGGTCACTCTGGGTCCGATTTGGTGGCCCGGGTCACTCTGGGTCCGATTTGGTGGCCCGGGTCACTCTGGGTCCGATTTGGTGGCTCGGGTCACTCTGGGTCCGATTTGGTGGCCCGGGTCACTCTGGGTCCGATTTGGTGACCCGGGTCACTCTGGGTCCGATTTGGTGGCCCGGGTCACTCTGGGTCCGATTTGGTGGCCCGGGTCACTCTGGGTCCGATTTGGTGGCCCGGGTCACTCTGGGTCCGATTTGGTGGCCCGGGTCACTCTGGGTCCGATTTGGTGGCCCGGGTCACTCTGGGTCCGATTTGGTGGCCCGGGTCACTCTGGGTCCGATTTGGTGGCCCGGGTCACTCTGGGTCCGACTTGGTGGGCCGGGTCACTCTGGGTCCGATTTGGTGGGCCGGGTCACTCTGGGTCCGATTTGGTGGGCCGGGTCACTCTGGGTCCGATTTGGTGGGCCGGGTCACTCTGGGTCCGATTTGGTGGCCCGGGTCACTCTGGGTCCGATTTGGTGGCCCGGGTCACTCTGGGTCCGATTTGGTGGCCCGGGTCACTCTGGGTCCGATTTGGCGGGCGGCGCCACTCTGGGTCCGATTTGGCGGGCGGCGCCACTCTGGGTCCGATTTGGCGGGCGGCGCCACTCTGGGTCCGATTTGGCGGGCGACGCCACTCTGGGTCCGATTTGGCGGGCGGTGCCATTCTGGGTCCGATTTTGCGGGCGGCGCCACTCTGGGTCCGATTTGGCGGGCGGCGCCACTCTGGGTCCGATTTGGCGGGCGGCGCCACTCTGGGTCCGATTTGGTGAGCGGGGCAATAATTATAATAAGACTACAGATAGTGCTTTGAAATTGTGCTGTGCTATCACTTTAAGAGCTGATATTATCTGGCAAAACTGTGCTGGGGTCATGTACAGTTCGCAGGCGTTGGCATAGTAACTGGGCCTGACTGCACATATCAATGAGCTAATCAGCCAGGTGGCAGGTACATTTCAAATTGCCTCAGAAACCCGGCCATTATAACCTATGGGAAAATTTCCCTATTGAAATGCATTACAATGAGGGGAAAAAACATTTTCAAACGCAAATTGCGCCAAAACTACAAATCCGATCGACACGAAAAATACTTAGCACACCTCTTGGGGACGCTGGCTTCGAAATGACACCTCACTGGAGTCTGTGAGTGAAGCGGTTCGGGCCGCATTACGTGCGGACTGAATAATAATAAGAACTAGATGGGTATTTCCTGAAGGAACTACAGATAGTGCTTTGGAATGGTGTCCGGGTTGCCAATGCAAGACTTTCACACTTGGGTGCCCCTCAGGCGCTGGTTTGGTAGTTGTAGCCCCTCAGGGTTGAGGCCACTCTGGGTCCGATTTGGTGGCCCGGGTCACTCTGGGTCCGATTTGGTGGCCTGGGTCACTCTGGGTCCGATTTGGTGGCCCGGGTCACTCTGGGTCCGATTTGGTGGCCCGGGTCACTCTGGGTCCGATTTGGTGGCCCGGGTCACTCTGGGTCCGATTTGGTGGCCCGGGTCACTCTGGGTCCGATTTGGTGGCCCGGGTCACTCTGGGTCCGATTTGGTGGGCCGGATCACTCTGGGTCCGATTTGGTGGGCCGGGTCACTCTGGGTCCGATTTGGTGGCCCGGGTCACTCTGGGTCCGATTTGGTGGCCCGGGTCACTCTGGGTCCGATTTGGTGGCCCGGGTCACTCTGGGTCCGATTTGGTGGCCCGGGTCACTCTGGGTCCGATTTGGTGGCCCGGGTCACTCTGGGTCCGGTTTGGTGGCCCGGGTCACCCTGGGTCCGATTTGGTGGGCCGGGTCACTCTGGGTCCGATTTGGTGGCCCGGGTCACTCTGGGTCCGATTTGTTGGCCCGGGTCACTCTGGGTCCGATTTGGTGGCTCGGGTCACTCTGGGTCTGATTTGTTGGCCCGGGTCATTCTGGGTCCGATTTGGTGGCCCGGGTCACTCTGGGTCCGATTTGGTGGCCCGGGTCACTCTGGGTCCGATTTGGTGGCCCGGGTCACTCTGGGTCCGATTTGGTGGCCCGGGTCACTCTGGGTCCGATTTGGTGGGCCAGGTCACTCTGGGTCCGATTTGGTGGGCCGGGTCCCTCTGGGTCAGATTTGGTGGGCCGGGTCACTCTGGGTCCGATTTGGTGGCCCGGGTCACTCTGGGTCCGATTTGGTGGGCCGGGTCACTCTTGGTCAGATTTGGTGGGCCGGGTCACTCTGGGTCCGATTTGGTGGGCCTGGTCACTCTGGGTCCGATTTGGTGGGCCGGGTCACTCTGGGTCCGATTTGGTTGGCCGGGTCACTCTGGGTCTGATCTGGTGGGCCGGGTCACTCTGGGTCCGATTTGGTGGGCGGGGCCCCTCAGGGTCCGATTTGGTGGGCAGGGTCACTCTGGGTCCGATTTGGTGGGCAGGGTCACTCTGGGTCCGAATTGGTGGGCCGGATCACTCTGGGTCCGATTTGGTGGCCCGGGTCACTCTGGGTCCGATTTGGTGGCCCGGGTCACTCTGGGTCCGATTTGGTGGCCCCGGTCACTCTGGGTCCGATTTGGTGGGCCGGGTCACTCTGACTGACAGCAGGACAAGGGAATGGCTGATAACAGAGAGAAATAGACTGACAGCAGGACGGGGATTGGCTGATAACAGATAACAGAGAGAAATAGACTGACAGCAGGACGGGGAATGGCTGATAACAGAGAGAATAGACTGACAGCAAGACAGGGGAATGGCTGATAACAGAGAGAAATAGACTGACAGCAGTACGGGGAATGGCTGATAACAGAGAGAATAATTGCGGGAAAAAAGCCTAAAAGAATAAATAGACTGACAGCAGGACAGGGGAATGGCTGATAACAGAGAGGAGCTGATATTATCTGACTGACAAAACCTGTTTCCTAGTGGGCTCGTAGGCGTTGGCATAGTAACTGCGTCTGACTTCGCATATCAATGAGCTAATCAGCCAGGTGGCAGTTTTGAAATTGCCTCAGAAATCAGGCCATTATACCATATGAGGAAATTTCCCTATTGAAATGCATTGAGCAATGCTTTCCAATGGGGGGAAAACAATTTTCAAACGCAAATTGTCGCCAAAACTACAAATCCGATCGACACGAAAAATACTTAGCACACCTCTCTTGGACGCTGGCTTCGAAATGACACCTCACTGGAGTCAGTGCGTTTAGCGGTTCGGGCCGCATTAATTGCGGAAAAAAGCCCAATAATAATAATAACTAGATGGGTATTTCCTGAAGGAACTACAGATAGTGCTTTGGAATGGTGCCCGGGCTGCCCCTGCAAAACTTTCACACTTGGGTGCCCCTCAGGCGCTGGTTTGGTAGTTGTAGCCCCTCAGGGTTGAGGCCACTCTGGGTCCGATTTGGTGGCCCGGGTCACTCTGGGTCCGATTTGGCGGGCGGCACTACTCTGGGTCCGATTTGGCGGGCGGCGCCACTCTGGGTCCGATTTGGCGGGCGGCGCCACTCTGGGTCCGATTTGGCGGGCGGCGCCACTCTGGGTCCGATTTGGCGGGCGGCGCCACTCTGGGTCCGATTTGGCGGGCGGCGCCACTCTGGGTCCGATTTGGCGGGCGGCGCCACTCCGGGTCTGATTCGGCGGGCGGCGCCACTCTGGCGGGCGGCGCCACTCCGGGTCCGATTTGGCAGGCGGCGCCACTCCGGGTCCGATTTGGTGGGCGGCGCCACTCCGGGTCTGATTTGGTGGGCGGCGCCACTCCGGGTCCGATTTGGCGGGCGGCGCCACTCCGGGTCCGATTTGGCGGGCGGCGCCACTCTGGGTCCGATTTGGCGGGCGGCGCCACTCTGGGTCCGATTTGGCGGGCGGCGCCACTCTGGGTCCGATTTGGCGGGCGGCGCCACTCCGGGTCCGATTCGGCGGGCGGCGCCACTCTGGCGGGCGGCGCCACTCCGGGTCCGATTTGGCGGGCGGCGCCACTCTGGGTCCGATTTGGCGGGCGGCGACACTCCGGGTCCGATTCGGCGGGCGGCGCCACTCTGGCGGGCGGCGCCACTCTGGGTCCGATTTGGCGGGCGGCGGCACTCTGGGTCCGATTTGGCGGGCGGCGCCACTCTGGGTCCGATTTGGCGGGCGGCGCCACTCTGGGTCCGATTTGGCGGGCGGCGCCACTCTGGGTCCGATTTGGCGGGCGGCGCCACTCTGGGTCCGATTTGGCGGGCGGCGCCACTCTGGGTCCGATTTGGCGGGCGGCGCCACTCTGGGTCCGATTTGGTGAGCGGGGCAATAATTATAATAACACTACAGATAGTGCTTTGAAATTGTGCTGTGCTATCACTTTAAGAGCTGATATTATCTGGCAAAACTGTGCTGGTGTGGTCATGTACAGTTCGCAGGCGTTGGCATAGTAACTGGGCCTGACTGCGCATATCAATGAGCTAATCAGCCAGGTGGCAGATGGCAGGTACATTTCAAATTGCCTCAGAAACCCGGCCATTATAACCTATGGGAAAATGTCACTATTAAAATGCATTACAATGAGGGGAAAAAACATTTTCAAACGCAAATTGCGCCAAAACTACAAATCCGATCGACACGAAAAATACTTAATACACCTCTTGGGGACGCTGGCTTCGAAATGACACCTCACTGGAGTCTGTGAGTGAAGCGGTTCGGGCCGCATTACGTGCGGACTGAATAATAATAAGAACTAGATGGGTATTTCCTGAAGGAACTACAGTTAGTGCTTTGGAATGGTGCCCGGGCTGCCCCTGCAAGACTTTCACACTTGGGTGCCCCTCAGGCACTGGTTTGGTAGTTGTAGCCCCTCAGGGTTGAGGCCACTCTGGGTCCGATTTGGTGGGCCGGGTCACTCTGGGTCCGATTTGGTGGGCCGGGTCACTCTGGGTCCGATTTGGTGGCCCGGGTCACTCTGGGTCCGATTTGGTGGCCCGGGTCACTCTGGGTCCGATTTGGTGGCTCGGGTCACTCTGGGTCCGATTTGGTGGCCCGGGTCACTCTGGGTCCGATTTGGTGGCCCGGGTCACTCTGGGTCCGATTTGGTGGCCCGGGTCACTCTGGGTCCGATTTGGTGGCCCGGGTCACTCTGGGTCCGATTTGGTGGCCCGGGTCACTCTGGGTCCGATTTGGTGGCCCGGGTCACTCTGGGTCCGATTTGGTGGCCCGGGTCACTCTGGGTCCGATTTGGTGGCCCGGGTCACTCTGGGTCCGACTTGGTGGGCCGGGTCACTCTGGGTCCGATTTGGTGGGCCGGGTCACTCTGGGTCCGATTTGGTGGGCCGGGTCACTCTGGGTCCGATTTGGTGGGCCGGGTCACTCTGGGTCCGATTTGGTGGCCCGGGTCACTCTGGGTCCGATTTGGTGGCCCGGGTCACTCTGGGTCCGATTTGGTGGCCCGGGTCACTCTGGGTCCGAATTGGTGGCCCGGGTCACTCTGGGTCCGATTTGGCGGGCGGCGCCACTCTGGGTCCGATTTGGCGGGCGGCGCCACTCTGGGTCCGATTTGGCGGGCGGCGCCACTCTGGGTCCGATTTGGCGGGCGACGCCACTCTGGGTCCGATTTGGCGGGCGGTGCCATTCTGGGTCCGATTTTGCGGGCGGCGCCACTCTGGGTCCGATTTGGCGGGCGGCGCCACTCTCGGTCCGATTTGGCGGGCGGCGCCACTCTGGGTCCGATTTGGTGAGCGGGGCAATAATTATAATAAGACTACAGATAGTGCTTTGAAATTGTGCTGTGCTATCACTTTAAGAGCTGATATTATCTGGCAAAACTGTGCTGGGGTCATGTACAGTTCGCAGGCGTTGGCATAGTAACTGGGCCTGACTGCACATATCAATGAGCTAATCAGCCAGGAGGCAGGTACATTTCAAATTGCCTCAGAAACCCGGCCATTATAACCTATGGGAAAATTTCCCTATTGAAATGCATTACAATGAGGGGAAAAAACATTTTCAAACGCAAATTGCGCCAAAACTACAAATCCGATCGACACGAAAAATACTTAGCACACCTCTTGGGGACGCTGGCTTCAAAATGACACCTCACTGGAGTCTGTGAGTGAAGCGGTTCGGGCCGCATTACGTGCGGACTGAATAATAATAACTAGATGGGTATTTCCTGAAGGAACTACAGATAGTGCTTTGGAATGGTGTCCGGGTTGCCAATGCAAGACTTTCACACTTGGGTGCCCCTCAGGCGCTGGTTTGGTAGTTGTAGCCCCTCAGGGTTGAGGCCACTCTGGGTCCGATTTGGTGGCCCGGGTCACTCTGGGTCCGATTTGGTGGCCTGGGTCACTCTGGGTCCGATTTGGTGGCCCGGGTCACTCTGGGTCCGATTTGGTGGCCCGGGTCACTCTGGGTCCGATTTGGTGGCCCGGGTCACTCTGGGTCCGATTTGGTGGCCCGGGTCACTCTGGGTCCGATTTGGTGGCCCGGGTCACTCTGGGTCCGATTTGGTGGGCCGGATCACTCTGGGTCCGATTTGGTGGGCCGGGTCACTCTGGGTCCGATTTGGTGGCCCGGGTCACTCTGGGTCCGATTTGGTGGCCCGGGTCACTCTGGGTCCGATTTGGTGGCCCGGGTCACTCTGGGTCCGATTTGGTGGCCCGGGTCACTCTGGGTCCGATTTGGTGGCCCGGTCACTCTGGGTCCGGTTTGGTGGCCCGGGTCACTCTGGGTCCGATTTGGTGGGCCGGGTCACTCTGGGTCCGATTTGGTGGCCCGGGTCACTCTGGGTCCGATTTGGTGGCCCGGGTCACTCTGGGTCCGATTTGGTGGCCCGGGTCACTCTGGGTCCGATTTGGTGGCCCGGGTCACTCTGGGTCCGATTTGGTGGCCCGGGTCACTCTGGGTCCGATTTGGTGGCCCGGGTCACTCTGGGTCCGATTTGGTGGCCCGGGTCACTCTGGGTCCAATTTGGTGGCCCGGGTCACTCTGGGTCCGACTTGGTGGGCCGGGTCACTCTGGGTCCGACTTGGTGGGCCGGGTCACTCTGGGTCCGATTTGGTGGGCCGGGTCACTCTGGGTCCGATTTGGTGGGCCGGGTCACTCTGGGTCCGATTTGGTGGGCCGGGTCACTCTGGGTCCGATTTGGTGGCCCGGGTCACTCTGGGTCCGATTTGGTGGCCCGGGTCACTCTGGGTCCGATTTGGTGGCCCGGGTCACTCTGGGTCCGAATTGGTGGCCCGGGTCACTCTGGGTCCGATTTGGCGGGCGGCGCCACTCTGGGTCCGATTTGGCGGGCGGCGCCACTCTGGGTCCGATTTGGCGGGCGGCGCCACTCTGGGTCCGATTTGGCGGGCGACGCCACTCTGGGTCCAATTTGGCGGGCGGTGCCATTCTGGGTCCGATTTTGCGGGCGGCGCCACTCTGGGTCCGATTTGGCGGTCGGCGCCACTCTGGGTCCGATTTGGCGGGCGGCGCCACTCTGGGTCCGATTTGGTGAGCGGGGCAATAATTATAATAAGACTACAGATAGTGCTTTGAAATTGTGCTGTGCTATCACTTTAAGAGCTGATATTATCTGGCAAAACTGTGCTGGGGTCATGTACAGTTCGCAGGCGTTGGCATAGTAACTGGGCCTGACTGCACATATCAATGAGCTAATCAGCCAGGTGGCAGGTACATTTCAAATTGCCTCAGAAACCCGGCCATTATAACCTATGGGAAAATTTCCCTATTGAAATGCATTACAATGAGGGGAAAAAACATTTTCAAACGCAAATTGCGCCAAAACTACAAATCCGATCGACACGAAAAATACTTAGCACACCTCTTGGGGACGCTGGCTTCGAAATGACACCTCACTGGAGTCTGTGAGTGAAGCGGTTCGGGCCGCATTACGTGCGGACTGAATAATAATAAGAACTAGATGGGTATTTCCTGAAGGAACTACAGATAGTGCTTTGGAATGGTGTCCGGGTTGCCAATGCAAGACTTTCACACTTGGGTGCCCCTCAGGCGCTGGTTTGGTAGTTGTAGCCCCTCAGGGTTGAGGCCACTCTGGGTCCGATTTGGTGGGCCGGGTCACTCTGGGTCCGATTTGGTGGGCCGGGTCACTCTGGGTCCGATTTGGTGGCCCGGGTCACTCTGGGTCCGATTTGGTGGCCCGGGTCACTCTGGGTCCGGTTTGGTGGCCCGGGTCACTCTGGGTCCGATTTGGTGGGCCGGGTCACTCTGGGTCCGATTTGGTGGCCCGGGTCACTCTGGGTCCGATTTGTTGGCCCGGGTCACTCTGGGTCCGATTTGGTGGCTCGGGTCACTCTGGGTCTGATTTGTTGGCCTGGGTCATTCTGGGTCCGATTTGGTGGCCCGGGTCACTCTGGGTCCGATTTGGTGGCCCGGGTCACTCTGGGTCCGATTTGGTGGCCCGGGTCACTCTGCTTCCGATTTGGTGGCCCGGGTCACTCTGGGTCCGATTTGGTGGGCCAGGTCACTCTGGGTCCGATTTGGTGGGCCGGGTCCCTCTGGGTCCGATTTGGTGGGCCGGGTCACTCTGGGTCCGATTTGGTGGGCCGGGTCACTCTGGGTCCGATTTGGTGGGCCGGGTCACTCTGGGTCCGATTTGGTGGGCCGGGTCACTCTTGGTCAGATTTGGTGGGCCGGGTCACTCTGGGTCCGATTTGGTGGGCCTGGTCACTCTGGGTCCGATTTGGTGGGCCGGGTCACTCTGGGTCCGATTTGGTTGGCCGGGTCACTCTGGGTCTGATCTGGTGGGCCGGGTCACTCTGGGTCCGATTTGGTGGGCGGGGCCCCTCAGGGTCCGATTTGGTGGGCAGGGTCACTCTGGGTCCGATTTGGTGGGCGGGGCCCCTTAGGGTCCGAATTGGTGGGCCGGATCACTCTGGGTCCGATTTGGTGGCCCGGGTCACTCTGGGTCCGATTTGGTGGCCCGGGTCACTCTGGGTCCGATTTGGTGGGCTGGGTCACTCTGGGTCCGATTTGGTGGCCCGGGTCACTCTGGGTCCGATTTGGTGGGCCGGGTCACTCTGGGTCCGATTTCGTGGGCCGGGTCACTCTGGGTCCGATTTGGTGGGCGGGGTCACTCTGGGTCCGATTTGGTGGGTGGGGCCCCTCAGGGTCCGATTCGGTGGGCGGGGCCACTCTGCGCTGTATACTGCGCGGCTCTGCGCTGTATACTGCGCGGCTCTGCGCTGGAGACTGCGCGACTCTGCGCTGGAGACTGCGCGGCTCTGCGCTGGAGACTGCGCGGCTCTGCGCTGTATACTGCGTGGCTCTCCGCTGTATACTGCGCGGCTCTCCGCTGTATACTGCGCGGCTCTGCGCTGTATACTGCGCGGCTCTGCGCTGTATACTGCGAGGCTCTCCGCTGTATACTGCGCGGCTCTGCGCTGTATACTGCGCGGCTCTGCACTGGAGACTGCGCGGCTCTGCTCTGTATACTGCGCGGCTCTGCGCTGTATACTGCGCGGCTCTGCGCTGTGGACTGCGCGGCTCTGCGCTGTAGACTGCGCGGCTCTGCGCTGTATACTGCGCGGCTCTGCGCTGTTTACTGCGCGGCTCTGCGCTGGAGACTGCGCGTCTCTGCTCTGTATACTGCGCGGCTCTGCGCTGTAGACTGCGCGGCTCTGCGCTGTAGACTGCGCGGCTCTGCGCTGTATACTGCGCGGCTCTGCGCTGTATATTGCGCGGCTCTGCGCTGTATACTGCGCGGCTCTGCGCTGGAGACTGCGCGGCTCTGCGCTGTATACTGCGCGTCTCTGCGCTGTATACTGCGCGGCTCTGCGCTGTATACTGCGCGGCTCTGCGCTGGAGACTGCGCGTCTCTGCTCTGTATACTGCGCGGCTCTGCTCTGTATACTGCGCGGCTCTTCGCTGTAGACTGCGCGGCTCTGCGCTGTAGACTGCGCGGCTCTGCGCTGTATACTGCGCGGCTCTGCGCTGTATACTGCGCGGCTCTGCGCTGGAGACTGCGCGGCTCTGCGCTGGAGACTGCGCGGCTCTGCGCTGTATACTGCGCGTCTCTGCGCTGTATACTGCGCGGCTCTGCGCTGTATACTGCGCGGCTCTGCGCTGGAGACTGCGCGGCTCTGCGCTGTATACTGCGCGGCTCTGCGCTGTATACTGCGTGGCTGTGCAATATACTTCGTTGACATACATATTCTAGAATACCCGATGCGTTAGAATCGGGCCACCATCTGGTAATAATAATAATAAGACTACAGATAGTGCTTTGGAATTGTGCTGTACTGTCACTTTAAGAGCTGATATTATCTGACAAAACTTGTGACCTGGTGGGCTGATGTAGAGTTCATAGGCGTTGGCATAGTAACTGTGTCTGACTGCGCATATCAATGAGCTAATCAGCCAGCTGGCAGTTTGCAGTTATTTTTAGAAATTGCCTCAGAAACCAGCCCCATTATAAACGTATGGGGAAATTTCCCTATTGAAACGCATTGAGACCCTTTTTTCAAACGCAAATTGCGCCAAAACTACAAATCCGATCGACACGAAAAATACTTAGCACACCTCTTGGGGACGCTGGCTTCGAAATGACACCTCACTGGAGTCTGTGAGTGAAGCGGTTCTGGCCGCATTATGTGCGGACTGAATAATAATAAGAAGAGCTAGATGGGTATTTCCTGAAGGAACTACAGATAGTGCTTTGGAATGGTGCCCGGGCTGCCCCTGCAAGACTTTCACACTTGGGTGCCCCTCAGGCGCTGGTTTGGTAGTTGTAGCCCCTCAGGGTTGAGGCCACTCTGGGTCCGATTTGGTGGGCCGGGTCACTCTGGGTCCGATTTGGTGGGCCGGGTCACTCTGGGTCCGATTTGGTGGGCCGGGTCACTCTGGGTCCGATTTGGTGGCCCGGGTCACTCTGGGTCAGATTTGGTGGCCCGGGTCACTCTGGGTCAGATTTGGTGGCCCGGGTCACTCTGGGTCCGAATTGGTGGCCCGGTTCACTCTGGGTCCGATTTGGTGGCCCGGGTCACTCTGAGTCCGATTTGGTGGCCCGGGTCACTCTGGGTCCGATTTGGTGGCCCGGGTCACTCTGGGTCCGATTTGGTGGCCCGGGTCACTCTGGGTCCGATTTGGTGGCCCGGGTCACTCTGGGTCCGATTTGGTGGGCCGGGTCACTCTGGGTCCGATTTGGTGGCCCGGGTCACTCTGGGTCCGATTTGGTGGCCCGGGTCACTCTGGGTCCGATTTGGTGGGCCGGGTCACTCTGGGTCCGATTTGGTGGGTGGGGTCACTCTGGGTCCGATTTGGTGGGCGGGGCCCCTCAGGGTCCGATTCGGTGGGCGGGGCCACTCTGTGCTGTATACTGCGCGGCTCTGCGCTGTATACTGCGCGGCTCTGCGCTATATACTGCGCGGCTCTGCCCTGTATACTGCGGGGCTCTGCGCTGTATACTGCGGGGCTCTGCGCTGTATACTGCGCGGCTCTGCGCTGTATACTGCGGGGCTCTGCGCTGTATACTGCGCGGCTCTGCGCTGTATACTGCGTGGCTCTGCGCTGGAGACTGCGCGGCTCTGCGCTGGAGACTGCGCGGCTCTGCGCTGTATACTGCGCGGCTCTGCGCTGGAGACTGCGCGGCTCTGCGCTGGAGACTGCGCGGCTCTGCGCTGTAGACTGCGCGGCTCTGCGCTGGAGACTGCGCGGCTCTGCGCTGGAGACTGCGCGGCTCTGCGCTGGAGACTGCGCGGCTCTGCGCTGTAGACTGCGCGGCTCTGCGCTGTAGACTGCGCAGGCTCTGCTCTGTAGACTGCGCGGCTCTGCGCTGTAGACTGCGCGGGTCTGCGCTGGAGACTGCGCGGCTCTGCGCTGGAGACTGCGCGGCTCTGCGCTGGAGACTGTGCGGCTCTGCGCTGGAGACTGCGCGGCTCTGCGCTGTATACTGCGCGGCTGTGCAATATACTTCGTGGACATACATATTCTAGAATACCCGATGCGTTAGAATCGGGCCACCATCTGGTAATAATAATAATAAGACTACAGATAGTGCTTTGGAATTGTGCTGTACTGTCACTTTAAGAGCTGATATTATCTGACAAAACTTGTGACCTGGTGGGCTGATGTAGAGTTGATAGGCGTTGGCATAGTAACTGTGTCTGACTGCGCATATCAATGAGCTAATCAGCCAGCTGGCAGTTGGCAGTTATTTTTAGAAATTGCCTCAGAAACCAGCCCCATTATAAACATATGGGGAAATTTCCCTATTGAAACGCATTGAGACCCTTTTTTCAAACGCAAATTGCGCCAAAACTACAAATCCGATCGACACGAAAAATACTTAGCACACCTCTCAGGAACGCTGGCTTCGAAATGACACCTCACTGGAGTCCGTGAGTTTAGCGGTTCAGGCCGCATTACGTGCGGACTGAATAATAAGAAGAACTAGATGGGTATTTCCTGAAGGAACTACAGATAGTGCTTTGGAATGGTGCCCGGGCTGCCCCTGCAAGACTTTCACACTTGGGTGCCCCTCAGACGCTGGTTTGGTAGTTGTAGCCCCTCAGGGTTGAGGCCACTCTGGGTCTGATTTGGCGGGCGGCACCACTCTGGGTCCGATTTGGCGGGCGGCGCCACTCTGGGTCCGATTTGGCGGGCGGCGCCACTCTGGGTCCGATTTCGCAGGCGGCGCCACTCTGGGTCTGATTTGGCGGGCGGCGCCACTCGGTCCGATTTGGCGGGCGGCGCCACACTGGGTCCGATTTGGCGGGCGGCGCCACTCTGGGTCCGATTTGGCGGGCGGCGCCACTCTGGGTCCGATTTGGCAGGCGGCGCCACTGTCGGTCCGATTTGGCGGGCGGCGCCACTCTGGGTCCGATTTGGCGGGCGGCGCCACTCTCGGTCCGATTTGGCGGGCGGCGCAACTCTGGGTCCGATTTGGTGGGCGGCGCCACTCTGGGTCCGATTTGGCGGGCGGCGCCACTCTGGGTCCGATTTGGCGGGCGGCGCCACTCTGGGTCCGATTTGGCGGGCGGCGCCACACTGGGTCCGATTTGGCGGGCGGCGCCACTCTGGGTCCGATTTGGCGGGCGGCGCCACTCTGGGTCCGATTTGGCGGGCGGCGCCACTCTGGGTCCAATTTGGCATTCGGCGCCACTCTGGGTCCGATTTGGCGGCCGGCGCCACTCTGGGTCCGATTTGGCGGGCGGCGCCACTCTGGGTCCGATTTGGCGGGCGGCGTCACTCTGGGTCCGATTTGGCGGGCGGCGCCACTCTGGGTCCGATTTGGCGGGCGGCGCCACTCTGGGTCCGATTTGGTGAGCGGGGCAATAATTATAATAAGACTACAGATAGTGCTTTGAAATTGTGCTGTGCTATCACTTTAAGAGCTGATATTATCTGGCAAAACTGTGCTGGTCATGTACAGTTCGCAGGCGTTGGCATAGTAACTGGGCCTGACTGCACATATCAATGAGCTAATCAGCCAGGTGGCAAGTGGCAGGTACATTTCAAATTGCCTCAGAAACCCGGCCATTATAACCTATGGGAAAATTTCCCTATTGAAATGCATTACAATGAGTGGAAAAAACATTTTCAAACGCAAATTGCGCCAAAACTACAAATCCGATCGACACGAAAAATACTTAGCACACCTCATGGGGACGCTGGCTTCGAAATGACACCTCACTGGAGTCTGTGAGTGCAGCGGTTAGGGCCCCAGAGGAAGAGGCGTGGCTGTTGAACGGAGGGTCGGCTGTGTGCTTGGCTGTGGACCGTGTGCTCCTGGGAAGGGAGATTTTTCACCTGGGACTCTTTGCCTGCCCCTTCCCAGGAAGCAGAGACTGTTCCTGGGACTGAGCTTCGGGGCTGAGCCCCTGGCTCCCACCCCCCGGTGCAAGCCGGCTGGGGGTGAGAGGCCTGCATATCATCAGGAAGCCCCGTGTACCATCTAGCCAGTCCCGGGACCAAAAAAGCCATGGGAAAAAGTGGCAAAAGCTCGGGGGGCCGCAGGCCCCAGAAGATGGGGACCCCTAAAGCCGTGGCCGTGGCGGTTCCTCCTCCCGGAGGAAGAGAGGTGGCCAGTGGAGGTGCGGCGGTGAGCCCCCAGATATGGGGCTCTAAGGTGGCTGGGGAGCCGATCACCACCTACGGCTCCCAAATACGCGCGCACGTCCACGAGTACGAGGAGGCCGCCAAACAGCTGAGGATACTCCGGGAGGAGTTGAAGGGAGCCAGGGCATCTTCTAAGTGCAGGCTCCCTGCCTCAAGGAGAGCAGAGGTCGCCGCCACGGTGAAGAGGCTGAAGGGGTCCATAGCCTCCCTGGAAAATCGCAGAGCGGAGATCCTGGCGGGAAGCGGCCCCTTTGAGGAGAAGCTAAAAAACGACGACCGGTTTAGGGCCATGACCGGTGGGTCTTCTGAGGGGTCAGGAGACCCCGACCAGGTGGAGGAAGAGGAGGAGGAGGAGGATGGCGGTCCATCTGCGCCATACCCACCTGAAGGCCTGGGGAGTAACAGCACCCAGGTATCGTATAGCGGGATAGCCCCTGAGCAAGTGGCCCTCCCGTCGGACTCCAGTAACTCGGAGGAAAGCGGGAGCGAGGGGGAGGATGGTGGTGGTACTAGCAGTCAGGGGGGCTGCCTCATCCTGCAGCAAGTGCGGCAGATTGAGTCCCCAGCACGGTTTGGCGAGCTGTTGTTTGGGGACGAGGTCTGCGAGGATGGGGCAACCGGGAGGGGGAAAAAACGTAAGAAGGCGAAAGTATCCGTGGTAGATAAATTTGTCTACGTCCCCCTTCCCGGGGCTCCCCTGTCCCGTTGTACGGAACCCGCTACCCACCCCGGCTCGGGCCCTGTTGTGGGTCCGCAGCGAGGGAGCGGGGAGAGGAAAGTCTGCCCGGATCGGAGTGCCATGCCTGGTGGTGGTAGTTCTGATTCGGGCAGTGATATGGAGTGCGGTGCCGGCGGAGCCGGTGGTAGTGTTTGTGGTGGTGGTGCTCGGGCCAAGCCCTCTGTGGCAGGGGGGGCTGGCCCGGCACCTGGTGTGCAGGCAGCCGGGGCCGCATCTCCGGCGGCGAGAGCTGGTGTGTCCGGGTCCCCCACATGCGGATCCGCTCATAAGGCTGGATCTTTTTCGGGGACCCGGGGATCAGGAAAGGGCGCGACTAAGTTAAAGGCACAATGCAAGGTACTGGTCGCTCCCCTGCCGGTGTCCGTGGCCAGGTCGGGGACCCCCGTGCGTGGAGCCAGTGATGGGTCTGTGCCGGGGGCCCCGCCGCCACTGGACGCCGAGGGGGAGTGGCCTGTGCTGAGGGGTTCAGCGGTGGTGGCGGCTGGTGCGGGGGCTATGCCTCTTGGCGTCAGTCCCGTGGGGGGCCCTGGGCATACCCCGGGGTCTCCGGTGCCGGTGGCGTTGGGGGGCGTGGCTTCCCCAGCTGCGACCCTAGTTGTCCCCTCCATGCATGTGTCTGGGGCCCGTGAGGGGGGCGTGGCCTCCCCGAGTGTTGCCCGGCCCGCTGTGGTTGTGGCATGCGGGGGGGTGTGCCCTCCTCGGCTGCTGTCCCACCCGCCGCTGTGGTTGCGGCCGGCGGGGGGGGGGCACAGCCTCGGTGGTCGCGGGACCCCCCGCTGTGATCGCGGCCAGTGGAGGGGGCGTGGCCTGTGCGGCTGCGGCCCCGCCCACTGGTGCTGTGTCCAGCGGAGGGGGCGTGGCCTCGGCGGGTCTGCCGCGAGTGGCTCCGCCCACTCAAAAAAATAACAGTGCTGCGGCAGTTACAGTTAAAGCCGGCAAAGGGGTGTCGGGGTCCCCTGCCCACTTACGGTCATCTGGTGGTGCGGGGGCTCCGGTGCCTGAAGTTATGGCTGCTCGTGGTCCCGGTGTGGAGCAGGGTCCGGAGGCAGAGTCCAGCCCTGCTCCAGGTAACAAGAAAAAAAAAATGGTTGCTGCAGAGAACTCAGGAGGTGCTGCTGCTCCTGAGCCTGGGCAGAGCGGAATGAGTGTTCGGCTCTGCTCTATGGGCCTTAAAGGGGCAGCGGCACCCCTGGGAAAAGTAAACAATAAAGCTGCACCGGGAAGCGTGCAGCAGGGGCCCCCAGCAGGAGAGAAAGTTACGGAAAAAAAAAACATACTGTTAATAATAATAATAAAAATAATACTGAGGTGAATGTGGCCGCGGCGACTGGGGATATGAATGACGGTATGGATGGTGTGCTGTGTGTTGAGGATGTGGGGGTGGGTACGAATGGTGTCACAAATGTTGCTAGTATGAATGGTGCGGATGGTGGTACGGATGGTGGTGCGGATGGTGGTATGGATGTAGGCGGTGGGGGGGAGGCTGGCCCATCTGCCCCCCCAGTCGCTCCCCTCCCCCTTTCTTTTGTGAGGGTGGTGGCTGGGGCTCCAGGGGGTTCACGGGGGGCTCGGGGGGTCTCCTCGCCTCTGGGTTCCGGGGACGGCGTTTTGCAGCGCCGTTTTCTGGAAGCCCTAAAAAATGGAGAGCGGTCGATCTTGGTAGAGGGAAGAGAGGTGGACCTGTCTTTCTGGCTGGAGAGACATGGCCTGGCCGCCTTCCAAGATAGAAGGGAGGGGGAAACCGTATGGTCCCTCCCGACAGCCGGGCAGGGGGTGGCGAGGAGGAATGTAGTCCGTCTTCGCTGGAGGGGCAGTGAAGCTTGCCCACCCAGGAGTAGGGTGGTGGAGCTCCTCATGAAGATGGGCTTTGGGGCGGTTGACATCTTTGCCCTAATTCATCCTGCGGCCACCCTCTTCTTCGACATCAGTTTCGTGCCGTCGGAGGGGCTTGAGCTCTTCTGGTCAAATTACGAGCTGGTGAAGGGGGAGCCCGGCTGGCGAGACTTCGCTGTACAAGCGGTGTCTCGCCAAAATGGCGTGAAGAAAGTGACCGTGGTGACCTGTAACGAGTCACTTTCTGGGGTGGATATCCTGACGTGGCTTTCCCGCTATGGGGAAGTCACGGACGTCCCCAAAAAAAATCGGGACGAATTTGGCATTTGGTCAGGGGGCTGGACCTTCATGATGAAGTTGAAGGTCTCAGGGGGTACTGTCACCCACATCCCTTCCTCGGCGTTCATTGGAAGGGACTGGATCCTGATCTTCTACCAGGGGCAGCCGAAGGTCTGTCACAGGTGCGGTGATCCCCGCCACTTCAGCGCAAGCTGCAAGGTGCAGAAATGTGCCTTGTGTGGCGGGGTAGGCCATCTCGCTGCATCCTGTAAGGATATTCGGTGTAACCTGTGTGGTGATCTTGGTCACCCGTACAGCCGCTGCCCTCGCTCTTTCTCCAATTCTGCTGCTGGCCGGGTGGGGGGAGGCCGTGAGGGGGAAACCTCTGGCGGTTCAACCTCTGCCGTGGTAGGCGGTGGTGGCGGGGGAGGGGCTGAGGGGCCAGTGAGGAGAGACAGAGCCCGGGGTCCTGCCCGCCAAAGGAGGCAGGAAAGGCGCCACGGGGGTGGGGGGCAGGGAGAGCCTCAGGCAACTGGGGTAATGTCTGCTCCCCCCTCTGAGGCATCGGCTGTTGTCGCTCATCTGACCTGGAGCGTGGGAAAAAGTTCCCAGGCTGCAGTTCATGAGAACATCCACCAGAGGGCGCCTCACCGCGACTGAAGGAGATGTAGGTCAATGACCTACATTTCATTCATTTGCCGGGGATTACAGGCACGGAGCACAGCTGCATTTAGCAGGGCTCGTGCCTGTAATATTAGTTAACCCCTTCAGATGGATTACTTCGTGGGACGAGACGGTTCACCAGAGGGTATGTATCTTGTGCGTTTATTATTTTTCCAAGCGAGGGTGTTCCTGATGGATTGAGAGAACAATAAATTATTACAACAACCGCTGTGTTTATTTCATTAAAATACTTTTAAATCATGTGTGTGTGTGTTTTTTAACCCTTTCCAACAATTGGATTAATAATGGATAGGTGTCATAATTGACGCCTCTCCATTATTAATCTGGCTTAATGTCACCTTCCAATAGCAAGGTGGCATTAACCCTTCATTACCCCATATCCCACCACTACAGGGAGTGGGAAGAGAGAGGCCAAGTGCCAGAATAGGCGCATCTTCCAGATGTGCCTTTTCTGGGGTGGCTGGGGGCAGATGTTTTTAGCCACGGGGGGGCCAATAACCATGGACCCTCTCCTGGCTATTAATATCTGCCCTCAGTCACTGGCTTTACCATTCTGGCGGAGAAAATTGCGCGGGAGCCCACGCCAATTTTTTCCGCCATTTAACCCTTTATTTCAGCAGCTACAGCGCTGAAATTTTGCACATACACACTACTAACATTAGTAGTGTGGAATATGCAAAAAAAAGGGGGATATGAGATGGTTTACTGTATGTAAACCATGTCTCATATCCTGTCGGGTTTGTGCAGGAGAAATGAAAAGCCGGCAATTGAATTACCGACTTTTCACTAACAGCGCTGCGTATTTCTCGCAAGTCACACTGCAGGTCCGTGTGGAATCCGTATTTTTCTCGCCCCCATAGACTTTCATTAGCGATTTTTTTGCGCAATACGCTGACAAACGCAGCATGCTGCGATTTTGTACGGCCGTAGAAAGCCGTATAATACTGAACCGTAATATACGGCTAATAGGAGCAGCCCCATTGAGAATAATTGTGCCGTTTATTTTGCGAGTTTTACGGACGTAATTTCTGCGCTCTTACGTCCGTAAAACTCGCTAGTGTGAGGCCGGCCTAAGAGGGGAGGGAATTGAGACCAAATGCTACTACAATGTGAGACAAGATGGATTTTCCGCTTAAAAACACAAACACCAGGAGGCTTGAACGAAATCCTAACATACAGCTGTTTCCTGGAGAATTAGGTCAAGCAACCAAGATATAATGCGGACTCTTTTCTTCCTTCTCCCCCTTTTTCCTTTCACTAGGGTTTAATAGGACCATTAATAGGGATAGCCGTTGTGGAATGGGGGCACCATTCTTGCGTTTTTCTATCCTAGGGTGCCAACCTCCATAGCCAGGCAGGTAATTATAGGAGCATGGTTAGGGATATTCGGGGATATACATTATACTGTCCTCTCTGTCTGCCCTATTTCTGTGCACCAGTCCTAAACATCAATCCCCTCCCCCCCCATCTCTCCTTACTGTCTCCGTCATAAATTAAATGAAAATAGTTAAATATCTATGATTAATTTTTTGTTCCATAATGGGACTCCCTTAGGCTACGTTCACATTTTCGTTGTGCGCCGCAGCGTCGGCACCGCAGCGCACAACGCAAACAAAAACGCGGCAAAACGCACGCTAAAACGCTGCGTTTTGCGAAGCATGCGTCCTTTTTGGCCGAAAGTTGGACGCAAAAAAAATGCAACTTGAAGCGTTTCTTGCGTCCAACGCTTGCGGCCATGCGGCGCAAAATGCAGCACAACGCATGTCCATGCGCCCCCATGCTAAATATAGGGGCGCATGACGCATGCGGCGACGCTGCGGCGCCCGACGCTGCGGCGCTGACCGCAAATGTGAACGTAGCCTTACAAATCCATAATATTGTATGGGCTTAATCATCTACCGGCCCCTGGTTGTAGTTTTGTCCCCACTTGCGAGAGATAGCCAGTACATGCCTGTGACTATTATCCTCCCTTCCAAGAGAAGGTTATGGTAGGATTAATGATAATGATTCGAGAAATGACCCTGTATGAATGGTACAATACGCTGAAATCTGCATATTTGGTAACTATGGAGGGGTTAATATACTTCTTATTGATCTAACACAGCAGCTGAGCCTTTAGTTAGGCAGATGCAATGGTGTTCTGAGACTCCAGAAAGTGGCACATAGCGCGAATCCCTGTACGTGAAGATACGGTCGGGCGCCGCGCTGCTATAGTTACCCAGACAGGGGCAGTGCACCGGAAGGGATATGCACGGCCCCACGGTCTGTAATGTGATTGGGCGGCGCGTTACCATAGAAACCTCTACAACACGCGCAGCTGGAAGTGACGCGTGCGGTCCAGGAGCTGCGTTCCACACGGGACGCATAGCACATTACGTCAGTTGGTCCGGCCCAGGTAATACTGGGCAGGCTATTTAAGCACGAGCAACGAACGCTGTGATACAGTGATTGCCTATATCCCCCCATTTTGCAAGTCCCCCACTGTTTTGGAGGGACTATATTCTATTTTCCCCTGAAGAGTTATATACAACGAAACGCGTAGGGAAATGTGGTCGGTACTTTGGGGTTAAAGCTATTTTTCTAAACTATTTTATTTGCCAGTGTGGTATTTCTGTGGCAGCCCTCATATATCTGTGTGTTCCAAGTTTGGTCATTGTAGGCTGGTGGACCCCTTTTTTGCTGTCTGATACTCTAATTCTATACAGCACTATTTATCTTCAAAAATTATAAAAAGGCCACATATTTGCCAGTGTGGTATTTCCATGACAGCCGCATATATATGCGTGCTCCAAGTTTGGTCAATGTAGGCCAGTGTACCCCTTTTTTTGCTGCCTGATACTCTATTTCCATACAGCACTATTTAGCTTCATAAAATATAAAACGGCCACATATTTGACAGTGTGTTATCGCTGTCAGACGTCTGATGTATTTGTGGCCTACAAAATGTGGAATTCAGGCCTACATTCAGCTTTATTTGCTGTCTGTTACCCTAGTTCGCTACACTATTTTAGTTTAAAAAATTAACAAATGCAGTCCACATATCGAAAATATCTAAAAATGAAAAAATCACAAAACAATTAAAATATACATATTGTAAACATAAATATTTGTATTAAAAAGTACACATATTTGGTATCGCTGTGTCCAGAACAACCCAACCTATGAAACTGTTCCACTAGGTAACCCCTTTAGTGAACACCACAAAAAAATAGGCAAAAAACTATGCTTTATAATCATCCCAACGAACAAAAAGTGGGAAAAAAAATGCGATCAAAAAGATGAATGTAAATAAAAATGGTATCCCTGAAAATGTCATCTTGTACAGCAAATAAACAAGCTGCCAGGCAGCTTCATTAGGGGAAGAATAAAAAGTTATAGCTCTTAGAATAAAGCAATGCAAAAAAATATATTTTTTTTCTATGAAAGTTTTTATTGTGTAAAAGAGCCAAACATAAAAAAATAAATGTAGTATCACTGTAATCATACTGACACAAAAAATAAAGCTTCCTTACCAATTTTACCAAACGCAGAACAGCATTAAAAAAATTCCTGAATTGCTGTTTTCTTTGTTCATTTATAAAAACGTTAACTCGTCCCACAAAACATAAACCCCCACATGACTCTGTTAGGCTAGTTTCACACTAGCGTTAACTGCAATACGTCGCAAATGCGTCGTTTTGCCGAAAATACGCATCCAGCAAAAGTTCTTGCTGGATACGTTTTTTCGTCATAGAATAACATTAGCGACGCATTTGCGACGCATTGCAAAACGTTGCGTCCGTTTTGTGACGCTTGGGCGTGTGGTAGCGGACCGTCGGGAGAAAAAAACGTTACATGTAACGTTTTTTGCCCCCGACGGTCCGCTTTTTCCGACCGCGCATGCGCGGCCGGAACTCCGCCCCCACCTCCCCGCACTTCCCCGCACATCACAATGGGGCAGCGGATGCGTGGGAAAAATGCATCCGCTGCCCCCGTTGTGCGGCAGAGACCACGCTAGCGTCGGGAACGGCGGCCCGACGCACAGCGACGGGTTGTTCCCGATGCTAGTGTGAAAGTAGCCTTAGCTGAAATATGGAAAACTATGTCTCTCAAAAAATAATTTTTGCAAAAAAAAGCCTCTTTTACTGTATGACAGCAGCCAAACATAAAAACCTGATATAAATCTGGTATTGCTGTAATCGCACTGACTCAAAGAATGCAGTCATCTAATTACTTATACTGCACAATGAACGGTGTAAAAAATAAATACAACCAATTTTTCACCTGCTGTTGATTTGTTTATTCTGCCTCCCAAAGACTGCACTAAGGCTGAGCGCTTACACTGGGGTTTCCATGTAAATCTCTAAATTGTCTCTTCAGAGAGGAAGAGGACTAGAACTCTAGTGTCACCTATTGGAAGTAGCAATTCTAACAGTCAATGTCGACCCTTTAGCGAGCCTTGTCACATGACTTAGGATAAGAGCCAAACCAGATCTCAATTTGCAAACACTGTGTTTCAGGGTAGTGCCCCTCGTCAGTGCAAAGTGGAGATCTGTTTGGCTGGTTGAGAGGCGTCTGACCGGTATACAAGAAGTATTGTTTCTCCTTGTGGAGAGTGACGTGTTAAGCATGTCGAGATGAGGAGAATTAAAGCCGCAATGCTCCTCTGGGAAATATGCAAATTGTCTCTGCAGAGAGGAAGAGGATTAGAACTCTAGTGCCACCTATTGGAAGTAGCAATCCTAACAGCCAATGTCGACCCTTTAATGAGCCTCGTCACATGACATAGGATAAGAGCCAAACCAGATTTCAATTTGCAGATGTAAATCTCTGAAATACGTAATTCAGACAGAGCTCCCAGCAGAAGATTGCCTATAATGAGGCAGTTGGAGGCACTGTGGACAATGTCTTGTCTATGATTCAGCGGTGTCTGCCTTTTGAGGCGAGCAAAAAAGTGCAGTTCTTCACAGTTTTGTGCACTTCTGAAAAAAAAAGGACACCACTTAACAGAGGCAAGATGGAGTCCAGAGTAACTCTGCTGCCTCAATATTGTAAATGGATCCTTTGGGTGTTTCGTATGAATCACGTCTCTTGGAGATTTAGGCTGGAGTCAAACTAGCGATTTTAAAATTGGTCCCATTTTGTTCCTGCAAATTCAGACAAGTGTCATGCAAGTGTCATGCTTTTTTCATGCGAGTAAAATCCAATTTTTCACACCTAGCATCCGATTTTCATCCAAGCGTGATTGCTATCCGACAGCAATGCGAAATTAACATGAGCTTTTATATAGAGCAATTCTCTATGTCATTTACACATAATTTTTAGTGATGAGCGAACGTGCTCGCCACTGCCCGTTACTCGCCCAAGTATCACTATGCTCGGTGTACTTGGCGAGCACCGAGCATTTCCGGGATTATTCGGCGGTAACTGGTGTCTCCACCCAGCGTTTTTGGCGGACTTTAGAGACCCAATCACGGTGCAGGGATTGTCTGCCACGCCATGAAATGTCGCAGCCATCTTTGTTGTGGTCGTGCAGTGATTGGCTGGGCCGTACAGCATCATCCCGAGTATAAGAGACCTGGTGCCGCCCTGTTCGACGCATTCTGTTCCTGATTCAGCGAGACTAGGGAGATCTGGTGCCGAGATAGGGTCAGAATCGTGGTTTTTAGAGTTAGTGTTGGCCTGCAACTCTAAAATCCACAACTCCTCAGAAACCAAAAGTCCTTTTTAGGGCTAAATCATGGGTCCCGATATTGCAGTGCTAGGTAGGCAGGGCACAGCATATCCACATCAGTGCAAGGCCTGCAGGCACTGTATGTGTGTCCAATGCTCCCACTGCATCCCTCCCAAAGCTCCATAACTCTCTGCTGCTGCTCCTGCAGCTTCTTTACTATATACCTAGTTGCATTTTTTTTCAAAAATTCACCCCAAAAACACAAAAATATACAGTCTGTTCTGTCAGGCTGACGCCTGTTGAAAAATCATAGTTTGTCAGGCATATGTAGCATAGTTGTGTGTGCTAGCCTTGTGCCACTTTTTTTGTGTGTTTTAAATTCACCGAAAAAGGCCTCATATATCTGCGTGCTCCAAGTTTTTGCATTGTAGGCCGTTTTGCCACTGTTTTTGCTGTCTGTTACTCTAATTATATACAGCACTATTTGGCATTTTATAAAAAAAACAGGCCACATACTGTATTTGCCAGTGTGGTATTTCCGCGACAGCTCTCATATATCTGTGTGCTCCAAGTTTTGGCATTTTAGGCCATTTTGCCACTGTTTCTGGTGTCTGTTACTCTAATTCTATACAGCACTATTTAGCTTCAAAAAATATAGAAAGGCCACATATTTGCCAGTGTGGTATTTCCATGACAGCTCTCATATATCTGTGTGCTCCAAGTTTTGGCATTTTAGGCCGTTTTGCCACTGTTTCTGGTGTCTGTTACTCTAATTCTATACAGCACTATTTAGCTTCAAAAAAAATAAAAAGGCCACATATTTGCCAGTGTGGTTTTTCCGTGACAGCCCACATATATCTGCGTGCTCCAAGTTTGGTCATTGTAGGCCGGTGTACCCTTTTTTTTGCTGTCTGATACTCTAATTCTATACAGCACTATTTAGCTTCAAAAAATATAAAAAGTCCATATATTTGCCAGTGTGGTATTTCCGTGACAGCCCGCATATATCTGAGTGCTCAAAGTTTGGTCATTGAAGGCCTATGTACCCCTTTTTTGCTGTCTGATACTCTAAATCTATACAGCACTATTTAGCTTCAAAAAATAATAAAAGGCCACATATTTGCCAGTGTGGTATTTCTGTGGCAGCCCTCATATATCTGTGTGTTCCAAGTTTGGTCATTGTAGGCTGGTGGACCCCTTTTTTGCTGTCTGATACTCTAATTCTATACAGCACTATTTATCTTCAAAAATTATAAAAAGGCCACATATTTGCCAGTGTGGTATTTCCATGACAGCCCGCATATATATGCGTGCTCCAAGTTTGGTCATTGTAGGCCAGTGTACCCCTTTTTTTGCTGCCTGATACTGATATTTCCATACAGCACTATTTAGCTTCATAAAATATAAAACGGCCACATATTTGACAGTGTGTTATCGCTGTCAGACGTCTGATGTATTTGTGGCCTACAAAATGTGGAATTCAGGCCTACATTCAGCTTTATTTGCTGTCTGTTACCCTAGTTCGCTACACTATTCTAGTTTAAAAAATTAACAAATGCAGTCCACATATCGAACAGTGTGGTATCTCGTTAAAAATACTTCACTTTCAAGTTGTTAAGGCTGCTTCATGACTGTGTTAAATGCTCCAACTACTACTACCACCATCATCATCATCATCATCTTCTGCCTAGAGGCAGTCACTGCGCACATAGAAAGTCTGAGGAGCAGAGTGTGAATGCTTGGGCAGTGCTGTACTCTGTCTCTGTATTACAAAGGTGTATGCTACCGACAATAAAAGCATTACTGCCAGAAAGCAAGGAACCATGTTCACAGTGACCGCCAGAGAGCGAGGCACTATGCGCTCAATGACCGTGAGTACAGCACAAGTTCGCAGTAAAGAGACAAAACAGCCAACGCTCCATGTTCAGCTTTGCAAAACAATAATTAAAGGGCACAGAAGAATGAAAGAGGACATTGGTATGGTCAGCAAGGTACTCCCTCAGCATTTTCCCAAACAAAGCACTCCTTGTGAGAGTCCCCCACGCGTCAGGGCCAGAGCGATAGAAGGGTCTAAGAAAACTCTCTCCAAACTTTGTCAGTGTTCCACTGCCTCTGGTGGATTGGAGTTGTGTCTCTCTCACCTGTACTCCTTGCTTGGCCAACGAACTGTGACCTCTTCTGCCAGCATTTTCAGATGGGAATTTTTTTAATAATTCAGCAAGAAGGGCCCTATGGTCCTCCATCATTGTAGTACACCTGTCTGCCTCTGGAATAAGAGAAATAAAGTTCTCCTTGTAGCATGGGTCTAGAAGGGTCACCAATCAGTATTCTCTGTATGAGTCTGTCACCCAAAATTTTGAGAGTGCGAGGGTGACGGGAAAGGCAGCGGAACATAAACTCAGCCATACGTGCAAGACTGCTAACAGTCGATACTTCCATGTCATCACCAAGAGGACAACTGACCATGCTCTCCTCCTCTTCCTTGTCCTCAGGCCTCCACAACTTTCGCAAAACCCTCAGTAATATAATTGTAAATACTTCATTGTAAATACATTCCCCTTTAGTTTTTATCTCCCCCACCTCATTGTAGATTGTAAGTTGTCACGAGCAGGATGGGTTTTTTTGGGTTTAATTATTGTTATCGCTGTTACTTAGTGTAGATTTTAAGCTGTCACGAGCAGGGTTGTTTTATTTTGGTTTAATTATTGTATTATTGTTATCGTTGTTACTTAGGACTGTTGTGTTTGAAACTAAATATGTTTGTTGACGCTACATAAAAAACTATAAATAATAATATTAGAACATAGAGAAGCAGGATGAGATGTTAATTATGGTGTCATTGCCGCTCACCATCTTGGTGAATTCCTCAAAGTTTTAAAGGATGGTACATATGTCTGACATCCATGTCCACTCCTGAGATCTTATGTGTGAAGTCAGAACTGAATACCAACTGCCTTGTTGATGCTGGTAGTCAACAACTGCCCTCTTCTGCTCACAAATCCTTTCCAAAATATGCAGTGTAGAGTTCCAATGCATGGGGAGGACATCACACACCAGTCAGTGAGCCAGAAGCTGCAAGCACTGCAGAAGCACTGCAAAGGCGGATGAAGCTCTAGCTGACTTTTTAAAATGGGTACGCAGAGCCTCGTACTTTTCCAAGCAGATCTGGCATCTCCAGATCGCTTTTCAGAAAACGTTGAACAATGAGGTTAAGCACATGGGCCAGGCATGGCACATGTGTGAGCTCGCCTTGACACAGAGCAGCCACCAGGTTCCAGCCATTGTCACACAGAACCATGCCTGACTGTAGGTTCAGTGGTGTCAGACACACATCTGCCTGATCTTTCAGAGCTGTCCACAACTCTTCATCATTGTGCAGTTTGTCGCTTAAGCATATTAGCTTCAGCACAGCCTGTTGCCGCTTGCCTGAGGCAGTGCTGCAGTGCTTCCAGCTTGTGACTGATGCGTTACTTTCGGAGATGGAGGCCGAAGAGGATACGAAGGAGGAGGAGGTGCAGGAGCTGTAGACTGTGGTTGCAATCCAGATTGATGTGCACCATCCTAAGGTCGGACTGGGTCTCGGCTTCCACTATTATAAACCCAGTGTGCCATTAGTGAGCTGTACCATCCCTGACCACAAACACTTGTCCACGTGTCTGTGGTTAGGTGGACTTTCCCAATAACAGCATTGTGGAGGGCACGGGTAATGTTGTGGGACACGTGCCTGTGTAATGCCGGGATGGCACACCGGTACAAATATTCCCACATGTTCGGGGCCTCGGGGTGATCCTCAACTCTGCCCTCTCTTTCAAGATACCGATCCAAGCCCTTGTCTCCTCCTGCCCACTGTAACTCAAAAACATTTCCAGGATCCGTACATTCCAAGAAACTGCAAAAATGTTTGTGCATGAACTTCCGCCTCCACTATTGCAACCTTCTTCTCTCTGGCCTCCCTTCTACCACTCTTTCACCACTCCAAACTATCCTAAAGTCTGATGCCCAAGTAATCCAACTGTCCCTCTGTTATTCCCCAGCCTCTCCTCTCTACCAGGCCCTTCAGTGCCTTCCAATTGCCCAGAGGCTACAGTTCAAAACCCTAACTATGACGAACAAAGCCTTCCACAACCTGTCTCCATACATCGGCAACATGGTCTCCCAATGTCCGACTGGGTCATGGCTTCCTCTACGCTAACCCAGTGTGCCGTCAGTGAGATGTACCATCCCTGCCCACATGCACTTGTCCAAGTGTCCTTGTTTAGGTGCACTTTCCCTGTAATAGCATTGTACAGGGCCCGGGTAATGTTGTGGGACACGAGCTTGCTTGTGTAATGTCGTTGACGGCAGACAGGAAAAATTGTGGCAGCTGGGTAATGAGTACCTTGTGATGGTCACCGACATCAGGTTGCGGAAAGCTTACGTCTCCCACAGGCCTAAAATGCAACATTTCGAGCTCAAGCAGATGACAAATGTGTGAATTTAGTACTGTGGCATTGGCTGCTTATTTCCGCTTGCGTTCCAAGTACTGAATGCTGCGCGGGGACAAGGACGTGGACGTGCTTGTTGATAGGGCTAGTTGAGTTTACGTGCAACTGCATGGGCATGAGGCATCTTTGCATGCACCATGGACAGGGGATTGGCTTGCACGCACAACATCGGAAGAAGCAGTGGTATCACGCGCAGACACTGTTCATGGAGCCTTGTGTTCAACCAACAGTCTGGTACTTGGCTGCCATGTGCCTGATCATGCTTGTGGGGGTTAGAATGGGAGTTTTGCTACCCCTCCTGATGCGGGCATGGCCGTTGGTGCAAATGGCTTTTTGGGGGATATCATCAGAGTCTTTAAAAAACAACCAGGGTGTTACGGGGACATTCAGTGTCTCCCTCTCCCACACCACCTCTTCACCTTGACCACGGTCTTTCTGTGTTCTCCAAGGCTCCGTTCTAGGACCCCTACTCTTCTCCATCTACACCTTCGGCCTGGGACAGTGTTGTGAATTCCGTTCTCGGGCTCCCTCCTGTGGTCATGAGTGGTACTGTGTGAGTTTGTTCTGGGGCTCCCTCTGGTGGCCTTTAGCGATATGGCTGGGCTCAGCTGCTTAATTTCCTGCTATGCTGGGCCTATTTAATTCACCTGGCCCTTCATTTGTTGCCTGCTGTCGGTGTATTCAGTCCTGTTTCTGAGAGCTCCTGAATATTCCTTGTGACCAGTCTCCTGCTGGAGAAGTTAAGTTTGTTTGTTCATTTTGCTCATTATTTCCTTGAAAACGTTTCTCTGTATATGATGAGTTCAGTCCAGCTTGCTTATATGTGATTTTTTGCTTGCTGGTTAGTTCTGGGGTGCAGAGTGCGCCCCTCACATCGTGAGTCGGTTTGGGGGTTCTTGTATTCTCTGCGTGGTTTATTTTTGGTAGTTTTTGTACTGACCGCACAGACTCCTATCTATTTTCAGTCTATCTAGTGTTAGCGGGCCTCATTTGCTAAACCTATTTCATTTCTACGTTTGTCTTTTCCCCTTAACTCACCGTTATTATTTGTGGGGGGCTGACTAAAACTTTGGGGTTATTTTTCTGAGGCAAGTGAGGTCTTTGCTTTCTCTCTAGGGGTAGTCAGTTTCTCAGGCTGTGAAAGAGGCGTCTAGGATTTTAGGAACGCTCCACAGCTGCCTTTAGTGTGTTTGGATAGGATCAGGATTGCGGTCAGTATAGCTTCCACCTCCCCAGAACTTGTCCTATATTTTGGTCATATGTGTCAGGTCAGTTTTGAGATCCTACCACCGGATCATAACAGTACAGCAGGCCAACAAGTGTTAATGCAGCAGAAGAGGGAGAAGAGAAATCCTGAAGTCATTTTTTTTTTCCTCTGCACTGTGTTTAGCTTCTCCCCTCCCCTTAATCTTTGTGTGGTTCTGAATTCAGTTGCAGATATGGACATTCAGAGTCTATCTTCTAGTGTGGATCATCTCACTGCAAGGGTGCAGGGCATTCAGGATTATGTAGTCCGCAGTCCTATGTCAGAGCCTAAAATACCAATTCCTGAACTGTTCTCCCGAGATAGATCTAGGTTTTTGAACTTTAAGAATAATTGTAAGTTATTCCTTTCTCTGAGACCTCGCTCCTCTGGTGACTCTGTTCAGCAAGTTAAAATTATTATTTCTTTGTTACGTGATGACCCTCAAGATTGGGCATTCTCTCTGGCGCCAGGAGATCCCGCATTGCTAAATGTGGATGCGTTTTTTCTGGCGCTTGGAGTGCTTTATGAGGAACCAAATCTGGTAGACCAAGCAGAGAAGGTTTCGCTGGCTCTCTCTCAGGGTCAAGATGAAGCAGAGGTTTACTGTCAGAAGTTTAGGAAGTGGTCTGTGTTCACTCAATGGAATGAGTGCGCCCCTGCGGCGATTTTCAGAAAGGGTCTTTCTGAAGCCCTTAAAGATGTTATGGTGGGGTTCCCCACGCCTGCGGGTCTGAATGAGTCAATGTCTTTGGCCATTCAGATTGATCGGCGTTTGCGGGAACGCAAACCTGTGCACCATCTGGCGGTATTTTCTGAGCAGAAACCTGAGCCTATGCAATGCGACAGGACTCTGACCAGAGTTGAACGGCAAAATCACAGACGTCAGAATGGGTTGTGCTTTTACTGTGGTGATTCTGCTCATGTTATCTCAGAGTGTTCTAAGCGCACAAAAAGGTTCGCCAAGTCTGTCACCATTGGTACTGTACAACCTAAATTCATTTTGTCTGTTACTTTGATTTGCTCTCTGTCATCCTACTCAGTTATGGCTTTTGTGGATTCAGGTGCCGCCCTGAATTTGATGGATTTGTCATTTGCCAGGCGCTGTGGTTTTATCTTGGAGCCTTTACAGTTCCCTATTCCACTAAATGGAATTGATGCTACGCCATTGGCCAAGAATAAACCTCAGTATTGGACTCAAGTGACCATGTGCATGGCTCCTGCACATCAGGAGGTGATTCGCTTTCTTGTGCTACATAATTTGCATGATGTTGTCGTGTTGGGTCTGCTATGGCTGCAGGCTCATAATCCAGTCCTGGATTGGAAAGAAATGTCTGTGTCAAGTTGGGGTTGCCAGGGAATTCATGGCGATGCCCCTTTGGTGTCAATTGCTTCTTCTACTCCTTCTGAAGTCCCTGAATTTTTGTCGGACTACCAGGATGTATTTGATGAGCCCAAATCCAGTGCCCTACCTCCTCATAGGGATTGTGATTGTGCTATAAATCTGATTCCTGGTAGTAAGTTCCCTAAGGGACGACTTTTTAATTTATCTGTACCAGAACATGCCGCTATGCGGAGTTATATAAAGGAGTCCTTGGAGAAGGGGCATATTCGCCCGTCCTCGTCCCCTTTGGGTGCGGGGTTCTTTTTTGTGGCCAAGAAGGATGGTTCTCTGAGACCCTGTATAGATTATCGCCTTCTAAATAACATCACGGTCAAATTTCAGTACCCCTTGCCACTGTTGTCCGATCTGTTTGCCCGGATTAGGGGGGCCAGTTGGTTCACCAAGATAGATCTTCGAGGAGCGTATAATCTTGTGCACATAAAGCAGGGCGATGAATGGAAAACAGCATTTAATACGCCCGAAGGCCATTTTGAGTACTTGGTGATGCCTTTTGGGCTTTCTAATGCCCCCTCTGTGTTTCAGTCCTTCATGCACGACATCTTCCGAGAGTATCTGGATAGATTTATGATTGTGTACCTGGATGATATTTTGGTATTTTCTGATGATTGGGAGTCTCATGTGAAGCAGATCAGGATGGTATTTCAGGTCCTGCATGCCAATGCCTTGTTTGTGAAGGGCTCTAAATGTCTCTTCGGAGTCCAGAAAATTTCCTTTTTGGGCTTTATTTTTTCTCCTTCTACTATTGAGATGGATCCAGTCAAGGTCCAGGCTATTCATGACTGGACTCAACCTACATCTGTGAAGAGTCTTCAGAAGTTCTTGTGTTTTGCAAATTTTTACCGTCGCTTCATTAATAATTTTTCTGGCGTGGTTAAGCCTTTGACGGATTTGACCAAGAAGGGTTCTGATGTGACGAATTGGTCTCCTGCGGCCGTGGAGGCCTTTCAGGAGCTGAAACGTCGGTTTTCTTCGGCTCCTGTCTTGCGCCAGCCCGATGTCTCTCTTCCCTTTCAGGTCGAGGTTGATGCTTCTGAGAATGGAGCAGGGGCTGTCTTGTCGCAGAGAAGCTCTGATGGCTCTGTGATGAGACCATGTGCTTTCTTTTCAAGAAAGTTTTCGCCTGCCGAGCGGAATTATGATGTCGGTAATCGTGAGTTGTTAGCAATGAAGTGGGCATTTGAGGAGTGGCGACATTGGCTTGAGGGAGCCAAGCATCGTGTGGTGGTCTTGACTGATCACAAGAATTTGACTTATCTCGAGTCTGCCAAACGGTTGAATCCGAGACAGGCTCGATGGTCGCTGTTTTTCTCTCGTTTCGATTTCGTGGTTTCATATCTTCCGGGTTCGAAAAACGTGAAGGCTGATGCCCTTTCTAGGAGTTTTGTACCTGACTCCCCGGAAGTTTCTGAACCGACTGGTGTCCTCAAAGAGGGGGTGATTTTGTCTGCCATCTCTCCTGATCTGCGACGGGTGTTGCAGGAGTTTCAGGCCAATAGACCTGACCGTTGTCCTCCGGAGAGACTGTTTGTCCCGGACAGATGGACCAGTAGAGTTATTTCCGAGGTTCATTCTTCAGTGTTGGCGGGTCATCCTGGGATTTTTGGTACCAGGGATTTGGTGGCGAGGACCTTTTGGTGGCCTTCCTTGTCGCGGGATGTGCGTTCCTTTGTGCAGTCCTGTGGGATTTGTGCTCGGGCTAAGCCTTGCTGTTCTCGTGCCAGTGGATTGCTTTTGCCTTTGCCTGTCCCGAAGAGGCCTTGGACGCATATTTCCATGGATTTTATTTCGGATCTTCCTGTCTCTCAGAGGATGTCTGTCATCTGGGTGGTTTGTGATCGTTTTTCTAAAATGGTCCATTTGGTACCCTTGCCTAAGCTGCCTTCCTCCTCCGATTTGGTGCCACTATTTTTTCAGAATGTGGTTCGTTTACATGGTATTCCGGAGAACATTGTGTCTGACAGAGGATCCCAGTTTGTGTCCAGATTTTGGCGGTCCTTTTGTGCTAAGATGGGCATTGAATTGTCTTTTTCATCGGCCTTCCATCCTCAGACGAATGGCCAAACCGAACGAACTAATCAGACCTTGAAAACTTATTTGAGATGTTTTGTTTCTGCTGATCAGGATGATTGGGTGACTTTTCTGCCATTGGCTGAGTTTGCCCTCAATAATCGGGCTAGTTCTGCTACTTTGGTTTCACCGTTCTTTTGCAATTCTGGGTTTCATCCTCGTTTTTCCTCGGGTCAGGTTGAGCACTCCGACTGTCCTGGGGTGGATTCTGTGGTGGATAGGTTGCAGCAGATTTGGAACCATGTGGTGGACAATTTGACGTTGTCCCAGGAGAAGGCTCAGCGCTTTGCTAACCGCCGTCGCTGTGTGGGTCTGTTGTGAATTTACCTTTTTGGCTCCCTCTAGTGGTTACTAGTGATTTGACTCTGGGAATGTCTGCCATCCCTTGTATGCTCACCTGGGTCGTTAGGTCAGGGGTGTTGCTATATAAGCTCCCTGGACCTTCAGTTCAATGCCTGGCAACGTTGTAATCAGAGCTAATCTGTTGTGCTCTTGTCTACTGATCCTGGTTCCTGCAAAATTAAGCTAAGTCTGCTTTCTTGCTTTTTGCTATTTGTTTTTGTTTGCATTTTTGTCCAGCTTGTACATAATCTGTATCCTGACCTTGCTGGAAGCTCTAGGGAGGCTGGAGTTCTCCCCCCGGGCCGTTAGACGGTTCGGGGGTTCTTGAATCTCCAGTGTGGATTTTTTGATAGGGTTTTTGTTGACCATATAAGTTATCTTACTACATTCTGCTATTAGTAAGTGGGCCTCTCTTTGCTAAACCTAGTTCATCTCTGTGTTTGTCACTTCCTCTTACCTCACCGTTATTATTTGTGGGGGGCTTGTATCCTACTTTTGGGGTCTATTCTCTGGAGGCAAGAGAGGTCTTTGTTTTCCTCTTCTAGGGGTAGTTAGTCCTCCGGCTGGCGCGAGACATCTAGCGACCAACGTAGGCATGTTCCCCGGCTACTTCTAGTGTTGGCGTTAGGAGTAGATATATGGTCAACCCAGTTACCACTGCCCTATGAGCTGGATTTTTGTACTTCGCAGACTTACTTGTTCCTCTGAGACCCTCGCCATTGGGGTCATAACAGGGTCCCCGACTTCGTGTGGGGGATTTGGTATGGTTGTCTTCTCGTTATGTCCCGATGAAGGTTTCCTCTCCTAAGTTCAAGCCTCGTTTCATCGGTCCTTATAAGATTTTGGAAATCCTCAACCCTGTGTCATTTTGTTTGGACCTCCCAACATCGTTTGCCATTCATAATGTGTTCCATATTTCATTGTTGCGGAGATACGTGGTGCCTGTGGTCCCTTCTGTTGATCCTCCTGCTCCGGTCTTGGTCGAGGGGGAGTTGGAGTATGTGGTGGAGAAGATCTTGGATTCTCGTATTTCGAGACGGAAGCTTCAGTACTTAGTTAAATGGAAGGGCTATGGTCAGGAGGATAATTCCTGGGTTGTCGCCTCCGATGTCCATGCGGCCGATTTGGTTCGTGCCTTTCATTCGGCTCGTCCTGATCGGCCTTGGAGCTCTGGTGAGGGTTCAGTGATCCCTTCTCAAGGGGGGGGTACTGTTGTGAATTCCGTTCTCGGGCTCCCTCCTGTGGTCATGAGCGGTACTGTGTGAGTTTGTTCTGGGGCTCCCTCTGGTGGCCTTTAGCAATATGGCTGGGCTCAGCTGCTTCATTTCCTGCTATGCTGGGCCTATATAATTCACCTGGCCCTTCATTTGTTGCCTGCTGTCGGTGTATTCAGTCCTGTTTCTGAGAGCTCCTGAATATTCCTTGTGACCAGTCTCCTGCTGGAGAAGTTAAGTTTGTTTGTTCATTTTGCTCATTATTTCCTTGAAAACGTTTCTCTGTATATGATGAGTTCAGTCCAGCTTGCTTATATGTGATTTTTTGCTTGCTGGTTAGTTCTGGGGTGCAGAGTGCGCCCCTCACATCGTGAGTCGGTTTGGGGGTTCTTGTATTCTCTGCGTGGTTTATTTTTGATAGTTTTTGTACTGACCGCACAGACTCCTATCTATTTTCAGTCTATCTAGTGTTAGCGGGCCTCATTTGCTAAACCTATTTCATTTCTACGTTTGTCTTTTCCCCTTAACTCACCGTTATTATTTGTGGGGGGCTGACTAAAACTTTGGGGTTATTTCTCTGAGGCAAGTGAGGTCTTTGCTTTCTCTCTAGGGGTAGTCAGTTTCTCAGGCTGTGAACGAGGCGTCTAGGATTTTAGGAATGCTCCACGGCTGTCTTTAGTGTGTTTGGATAGGATCAGGATTGCGGTCAGTATAGCTTCCACCTCCCCAGAACTTGTCCTATATTCTGGTCATATGTGTCAGGTCAGTTTTGAGATCCTACCACCGGATCATAACAGGACAGCTGATGTAATGGCACGGTTTGCAATATCATCAGTACGCCGATGACATGCAGATCTACCTATCTGTACCTAACATTACCTCCTTACTGACCAAAATCACACGTCACACATCATTTTATCCTTCTTTTATGCTCGCTTTCAAAAAGTGGACATGGACTAAACAGAATACATCATGTTTCAACTATTTCACGCTAAATAGACATAGGAGATAGGTATGCGTCATTCGGTACCACTTTAGTAAGAGGGAAAGTTTGCCCAAGAGAAAATGATTTTCCAGACATTCACGGCCTTTTTTGCACATTTTTTGCAGCTGTGATCTTCATCTTCTTGGTGTTGATGTTGTAAATTTCAAAGTGGCCATCATTACCATCATCGTCCATATCTTGTAAAGAGGAAATCTGGTGTTTCCCAGGGTCATGGTTATCTCCGTTTAGTGGCATTCCTTTAACAGTGTTTGTTACACTAGAAAAAATAATTTTCGACTGTGACATTTGGATAGTATTGGTGTGGGTGAAGATTAAGAAGCTTGTGCCACGGGTGTGTTTATAGTTGCAGACGGTGCACTCCTCTTTAAACTTAGTTTTTCACAAGCTTCCATCACTTTGTTTGGTTTTCCTCCAACACTGATCTGCTTTCTATAATTCAGCATCTCACAAACATGTTGCACATGGCCCTTTAGACAGACACGTGCGTCTTTGGTTTGGCAACATATTTTTGACAGGCATTTTTTAGGCCGAGTCAAACACACGCCTCTGTTATACCGATCTTCTAATGGCATGAAACACATTCTGGTAAATGGTGGTAGCTAAATGACTAATCATTGTAGGCTGTATACTGGATCTCATACCTCCCATAGCCACCCATGTTATTAATCATGTACATTCCCATTCCTGTCATCACCATGCCCCTTTTCCCTGATCACTTCATCCAACGATTCATCCGCCATGTTTTTAGTAAAAACCTGCACCTTCCCGGCAGCAACTGTGTAGGAAACCACTTTACAGTTTTGCAAGGTGTTTATGATGCTCGTAAACAATATTTTTTAAAAAAATTGCCCACACCATGGGGAAATTTTTGTCAGGCCATGCACTTAGTGTATGGGCATTACAAGTCTAGGAGACCCGCTCCTTTACATTGTGCATTTGGAAACCCAGATACTGGATCTAAATGTGCAGCTGGCAACACTGAGATCCATAGACAATATGGAGAGGAGTCTTCTGCTCACAGAGCAGACGCTCAATGGGATAGATGAGGAGGGGGATGGTAGGATGGAGCTGCAGGACAGTGTGGCAGTTAGCTGGGTGACAGATAGAAGGCGGGGTAGAGGGAAGAGTGCCAGGGAGGCTAGTCCTGATCTGGCACACCCCAATAAGTTTGCTAAGTTGGCAGATGAGGGGGGTGCCAGTACAGGGGTAGCACTGCTGCAGCCAGGCATGTCCTCTGAAAGCCGGAGGAGTGACTGCTCCAGTAAGGAGGGAAATAGGAGAGCAGGGCAGGCCAGACAGGTGCTGGTAGTGGGGGACTCAATTATTAGGGGAACAGATAGGGCAATCTGTCACAAAGACAGGGATCGTCGGACGGTGTGCTGCCTACCTGGCGCTCGAGTACGACACATTGCTGATCGGGTGGACAGATTACTGGGAGGGGCTGGTGAGGACCCAGCGGTCATGGTGCACATTGGCACAAATGACAAAGTTAGAGGTAGGTGGAAGGTCCTTAAAGATGATTTCAGGGAATTAGGCTGCAAGCTGAAAGCAAGGACCTCCAACGTGGTATTTTCCGAAATACTGCCTGTACCGCGTGCCACGCCAGAGAGGCAACGGGAGATTAGGGAGGTTAATAAGTGGCTCAAGAATTGGTGTAGGAAGGAGGGGTTTGGGTTCCTGCAGAACTGGGCCGACTTCTCAGTTGGCTACGGGCTCTACGCTAGGGACGGGCTGCACCTCAATGGGGAAGGGGCAGCTGTGCTGGGGGAGAAAATGGTTAGAAGGTTGGAGGAGTGTTTAAACTAGGGATTGGGGGGGAGGGTATTCATTTTATAGGAGGGGAAGATAGTGCAGATAGAGACCTGGGCACAAATAAGGAAGTTGGGGGTGGCGGTGGCATGGGGGGTGGGGTTAGAACAGTTAGTAATTTAAGAAAGAACAGAGGTACAGAGAGTAACATCAAGTGCATGTATACTAATGCCAGAAGCCTCGCCAACAAAATGGATGAATTAGAACTAATGTTGTTGGAGCATAATTATGACATGGTGGGGATATCTGAGACGTGGCTGGATGAGAGCCATGACTGGGCTGTTAACTTGCAGGGCTATAGCCTGTTCAGAAATGACCGTACAGATAAGCGAGGGGGAGGGGTGTGTCTATATGTAAAATCTTCCTTAAAACCCATCCTGCGTGATAATATAGGTGAATTTAATGAAAATGTAGAGTCCCTGTGGGTGGAGATAAGGGGAGGGGGAAAAAATAATAAATTACTGATAGGGATTTGTTATAAATCTCCAAAAATAATGGAAGCAATGGAGAATATCCTCGTAAAGCAAATAGATGAAGCTGCGACTCAAGGAGAAGTCATTATTATGGGGGACTTCAACTACCCTGAAATAGATTGGGGAGCAGAAACCTGCAGTTCCAGCAAAGGTAATCGGTTTTTGACAACTATGAGAGACAATTACCTTTCACAACTGGTTCAGGACCCAACAAGGAGGGGGGCACTGCTAGACCTAATATTAACCAACAGGCCAGACCGCATATCAAATATAAGGGTTGGGGGTCACTTGGGGAATAGTGATCACAAAATAATAAGTTTTCATGTAACCTTTAATAAGATGGGTAGTAGGGGGGTGACAAGGACACTAAACTTCAGGAGGGCAAATTTCCAACGGATGAGAGAGGATCTTGGTGCAATTAACTGGGACGATATCCTGAGACACAAAAATACACAAAGAAAATGGGAGACGTTTATTAGCATCCTGGATAGGACCTGTGCACAGTATATACCGTATGGGAATAAACATACTAGAAATAGGAGGAAACCAATATGGCTAAATAGAGCTGTAAGGGGCGCAATAAGGGACAAAAAGAAAGCATTTAGAGAATTAAAGGAAGTAGGTAGTGAGGAGGCATTAAATAAATACAGAAAATTAAATAAATTCTGTAAAAAGCAAATCAAAGCAGCAAAGATTGAGACAGAGAGACTCATTGCCAGAGAGAGTAAAAATAATCCCAAAATATTCTTTAACTATATAAATAGTAAGAAACTAAAAAATGACAGTGTTGGCCCCCTTAAAAATAATCTGGGGGAAATGGTGGATGAGGATGAGGAAAAAGCCAATATGCTAAATGACTTTTTTTCATCAGTATTTACAAAAGAAAATCCCATGGCAGCCAAAATGACTAGTGATAAAAATTCCCCATTAAATGTCACCTGCTTAACCCAGCAGGAAGTACAGCGGCGTCTAAAAATAACTAAAATTGACAAATCTCCGGGCCTGGATGGGATACACCCCCGAGTACTGCAGGAACTAAGTACAGTCATTGATAGACCATTATTTTTAATCTTTAAAGACTCCATAATAACAGGGTCTGTACCACAGGACTGGCGTATAGCAAATGTGGTGCCAATATTCAAAAAAGGGGCAAAAACTGAACTCGGTAATTATAGGCCAGTAAGCTTAACCTCTACTGTGGGTAAAATCCTGGAGGGCATTCTAAGGGATACTATACTGGAGTATCTGAAGAGGAATAACCTTATGACCCAGTATCAGCACGGGTTTACTAGGGACCGTTCATGTCAGACTAATTTGATCAGCTTCTATGAAGAGGTAAGTTCCGGACTGGACCAAGGGAACCCAGTGGACGTAGTGTATATGGACTTTTCCAAAGCTTTTGATACGGTGCCACACAAAAGGTTGTTACATAAAATGAGAGTAATGGGGATAGGGGAAAATATGTGTAAGTGGGTTGAGAGCTGGCTCAGGGATAGGAAACAAAGGGTGGTTATTAATGGAGCACACTCGGACTGGGTTGCGGTTAGCAGTGGGGTACCACAGGGGTCAGTATTGGGCCATCTTCTTTTTAACATATTTATTAATGACCTTGTAGGGGGCATTCAGAGTAGAATTTCAATATTTGCAGATGACACTAAACTCTGCAGGGTAATCAATACAGGGGAGGACAATTTTATATTACAGGATGATTTATGTAAACTAGAAGCTTGGGCTGATAAATGGCAAATGAGCTTTAATGGGGATAAATGTAAGGTCATGCACTTGGGTAGAAGTAATAAGATGTGTAACTATGTGCTTAATTCTAAAACTCTGGGCAAAACCGTCAATGAAAAAGACCTGGGTATATGGGTGGATGACAAACTCATATTCAGTGGCCAGTGTCAGGCAGCTGCTACAAAGGCAAATAAAATAATGGGATGTATTAAAAGAGGCATAGATGCTCATGAGGAGAACATAATTTTACCTCTATACAAGTCACTAGTTCGACCACACTTAGAATACTGTGCACAGTTCTGGTCTCCGGTGTATAAGAAAGACATAGCTGAACTAGAGCGGGTGCAGAGAAGAGCGACCAAGGTTATTAGAGGACTGGGGGGTCTGCAATACCAAGATAGGTTATTACACTTGGGGCTATTTAGTTTGGAAAAACGAAGACTAAGGGGTGATCTTATTTTAATGTATAAATATATGAGGGGACAGTACAAAGACCTTTCTGATGATCTTTTTAATCATAGACCTGAGACAGGGACAAGGGGGCATCCTCTACGTCTGGAGGAAAGAAGGTTTAAGCATAATAACAGACGCGGATTCTTTACTGTAAGAGCAGTGAGACTATGGAACTCTCTGCCGTATGATGTTGTAATGAGTGATTCATTAATTAAATTTAAGAGGGGACTGGATACCTTTCTGGAAAAGTATAATGTTACAGGGTATATACACTAGATTCCTTGATAAGGCGTTGATCCAGGGAACTAGTCTGATTGCCGTATGTGGAGTCGGGAAGGAATTTTTTTCCCCATGGTGGAGTTACTCTTTGCCACATGGTTTTTTTTTGCCTTCCTCTGGATCAACATGTTAGGGCATGTTAGGTTAGGCTATGGGTTGAACTAGATGGACTTACAGTCTTCCTTCAACCTTAATAACTATGTAACTATGTAACATTGTGCCTACTTTTTAATGAGGCCTTCCTTCATTATTATGATCACCTCTCATCATTTTCCACCACTAGCTCACCAGGGTTCATGTGTTCCGTGCTGCTACAGACAGTCAATTTTTGGGAAAGAGTGTCTAGGATCCACATGAAATATTAAAAAAAATTAACCACCCATGAGCAAATGCTTGTCAGGCCAGGCACTCTATTACAAGTTTAAGAGACCCACACCACTACATTGGGTCTACTTCTTAAGTCTTTCTCCTGCAATGTGTCTTTACCTGCCACTAGATCACCAGGGTGAACGTGCTCTGTGCGGTGCATTTTGGGCAAGAGGGCTGTGATGGCACTATTTTATTTAGTAAAGAGAGGACCACACATTGGGGAATTGGGCATTACATTTTATTGGGCCTACTTCTTAACTCTTTCTCCTGCAGTGTGTCCTTCACCTGCCACTAGTTCACCAGGGTGAACGTGCTCTGTACGGTGCATTTTGGGCAAGGGGGCTGTGATGGCACTAGTCTATTTTTAAAAAAGGTACCCCCATTGGGAATTGTTTGGCAGCTCATGCACTCCATTTTAAGTCTCAGTGACCCACACCACTTCATTGTGCTTACTTCTTAACTTTGTCTCCTGCAATGTCTCTTCTTTAACTGCCACTAGATCACCAGGGTGAAGTGATTTTTTTACTGTTATAGGCCAGTAAAGTTTGGGCCTGCGATGGCACTAGTCTATTTTTAAAAAAGGTACCCCATTGGGGAATTGTTTGGCAGATCATGCACTGCATTACAAGTATCAGAGACACAGACCACTACATTGGCCTAATTCTTAACTCTGTCTCCTGCAATGTCTCTTCTTTGGCAATAGTATATTTTTAAAAAAGGTACCCCACATTGGTGTAACCATATCCTTGTTGGCAAAGACTTCATAACATTTCTGTACCTTAAAGAGCTCCCTTAAAAAGTTAATTTTTGTGTTGCCTGGTTGCTCACATTGGACACAATACACTTCATATAAATTTGATAAAGCAATGCTGTTAGTTTTTCTCAGTAGTTCATTAAAAATATAGCTTTGTCCACTATATTAGTTTCTCCCCTTGAGAGCCATAATTTTGGCTGCCTCAAATGTACAAATGGCGAACATACAAATGGCGATTTGTAAACAACATTAAAATACTGTATACCGAATGCACTGAGACAATCACATAGCTGCATTTCTTGTAAAACATTTAGAGATGTGACAGACAATGCTCATAGTGACACAATCTTGATAAATGTTTGTTTATTCACTTCACAAACAGTTCTAAGCCTCTATATGTTTGCTGTTTGTCATTGTAAAACATTAAGGATTAATGAAACTATTCCTGTGGTGGTTTGATCTAAATACTTGTGGGGTTCTCTGTCTCAGTGTTGCTTCTCTGATATTCCAGACGGATGATGTTTAAAAGCGTCTTGGTGATCTAAGTATACTGTATGTAGATAATCTTCATATATATGTACTCACCATATTTATTTAATCCTTATATGTATTTATTAACCTTTGTACGTTAACATATACAAAAGTGTACGCACTCACACTATTCAATCATACCATTCCTTGAATTTTGTAGGTTGCAATAAATTGTGTTGTATTAAAAACATGACAAATAAAATTGCCAAATTCTCCTGTAAATAATTCTGCAAAGAGGGAACCATCATATCATTAAAAAATATGAGTGGATTTTCATGGGCCCATACAGTATGTGGGTTCAAAAGGCGTAATGGGGTGCATATGACTGACTATGCAGCAGGGCTGGCCTTGCTGCCAATGTGTAAAACAAAGGAGTACGGGAGTACAAAATGCATATTGTGAAGTGTATTTTCTTAGGCCCATCCAGTATGTGGGTTCCAAGGCGTAGTGGGGTGCATATGACTATGCAGCAGGGCTGGCCTTGCTGCCAAGGTGTAAAACAAAGGAGTACGGGAGTACAAAGTGCATATTGTAAAGTGTATTTTCCTGAGCCCATCCAGTGTGTGGGTTCCAAGGCATAATTGGGTGCATATGACTATGCAGCAGGACTGGCATTGCTGCCAATGTGTAAAACCAAGGAGTACAGGAGTACAAAATGCATATTGTGAAGTGGATTTTCCTGGGCCCATCCAGTATGTGGGTTCCAAGGCCTAATGGGGTGCATATGACTATGCAGTAGGGCTGGCCTTGCTGCCAATGTGTAAAACAAAGGAGTACGGAAGTAGAAAATACATATTGTGAAGTGGATTTTCCTGGGTCCATCCAGTATGTGGGTTCCAAGGCGTAATGGGGTGCATATGACTATGCAGCAGGGCTGGCCTTGCTGCCAATGTGTAAAACAAAGGAGTGCGGGAGTACAAAATGCATATTGTGAAGTGGATTTTCCTGCGCCCATCCAGTATGTGGGTTCCAAGGCGTAATGGGGTGCATATGACTTACTATGCAGCAGGTCTGGCCTTGCTGCCAATTTGTAAAACAAAGGAGTGCGGGAGTACAAAATGCATATTGTGAAGTGGATTTTCCTGCGCCCATCCAGTATGTGGGTTCCAAGGCGTAATGGGGTGCATATGACTTACTATGCAGCAGGTCTGGCCTTGCTGCCAATTTGTAAAACAAAGGAGTACGAGAGTACAAAATGTATATTGTGAAGTGGATTTTCCTGGGCCCATCCAGCATGTGGGTTCCAAGGCGTAATGGGGTGCATATGACCATGCAGCAGGGCTGGCCTTGCTGCCAATGTGTAAAACAAAGGAGTACGGGAGTACAAAATGCATATTTTGAAGTGGATTTTCCTGGGCCCATCCAGTATGTGAGTTCAAAGGCATAATGGGGTGCATATGAATTGCTAGCAGGGCAAGCCTTGAATTCAATGCAACACTTTTTCAGGAGTCCCCCCTGGACATCTTATGAAAGGGGTACTGTGATGCGTCGTAATTCTTGGCAGCCCATCCACTCACATCCTAGGCTACAACAGCTTAGGAGACCCACAGTTTAATAATGGCCCTTTAAGAAAATTAATGCCGCCTGATGCACCAGTAAAAATCGGCTCTGTGACTTCAAGAGTCCCTCATTCATAAATGAAACAAGATGGGTCTGCTTATGTGTCACACACCACATGGCCAGCTAGGGTTGTTAAATTTTACAATGACATTTCCCAGTGAATGCATTTCTAGTGGTTGAAAGCAATGTTAAAGTTGAAAAACGTTTCAAAAACGCTGTGTGTGAACTAACCCCTAAGTGGAGGAGGAAATTTTCATTATGGGGTTAAATATTTGGCCTTACAGGCAAGTCATTAACCTTCAAAGGATGTACCTTGTCATATTTCCCAGCAAAACCCGTTTTTGTTTCGTTTTAATGTGTTTTTTGTGGCACCAGGAAAAATGGCATGAATCTCGGAAAAAATTGATTAAAGCTGTGAACTAGGAGTCAGGAATGCTTCCAGGGGCGATCACCATGATGTCCCTGTGTCATTTGAGCAGTGTTTCCATCATTTTCAGATGTTTTTAGACCTTAAAATGACCCCCAGGGGGGATCACGGTAAAATTACTCTGGTCTCCCATAGACTTACAGTGGGCTCGTTGTTTTGGCCGAGTACCTGAGTATTCCAATCTGCTCGACACGAGCAACGAGCACCCAAGCATTTTAGTGCTTCCTCATCAATAGAAATCAACTGTGGGAGCAATAATAAGAAAATGGAAGACATACAAGCCCACTGATAATCTCCCTCGAACTGGGGCTCCATGCAAGATCTCACCCCATGGGGTCAAAATGATCACAAGAACGGTGAGCAAATATCCCAGAACCACACGGGGGGACCTAGCAAATGACCTGCATAGAGCTGGGATCACTGTAACAAAGACTACCATCAGTAACACACTACACCAGGGACTCAGATCCTGCAGTGCCACATGTGTCCCCCAGCTCAAGCCAGTACATGTCCAGGTCCATCTGAAGTGTGCTAGAGAGTATTTGGATTATCCAGAAGAGTATTGGTAGAATGTAATATTGTCTGATGAAACCAAAGTAGAACTTTTTGGTAGAAACAAAACTCATCATGTTTGGAGGAGACAGAATGCTGAGTTGCATCCAAAGAACACCATACCTACTGTGAAGCATGGGGATGGCAGCATCATGCTTTAGGGCTGTTTCTATGCAAAGGGAGAATAGGACGACTGATCCGTGTACATGAAAGAATGAATGGGGCCATGTATCATGAGATTTTGAGTGAAAACCTCCTTCCATCAGCAAGGCCATTGAAGATGAAATGTGGATGGGTCTTTCAGCATGATAATGATCCCAAGCACACCACCAGGGCAATGAAGGAGTGGCTTCGTAAAAAGCATATGATGGTCCTAGAATGGCCTAGCCAGTCTCCAGATCTCAACCTCATAGAAATCCATTGCAGGGAGTTCAAAGTCCGTGTTGCCCAGTGACAGGCCCAAAACATCACTGCTCTACACAATGTTCCAAATTTTTATGCAAATTATATTTTTCTCGGATTTTCCTAAATGGTCGGTGCAAATGACAGTCAGTCTCATAAAAGTCATCACCTGTTAGAGTATACATCAAATTTCATTGAAGAAACCTCCCAATGATAACAGTATAATCTACAAAATGAATAAAAACTCAAAATGCACTGTTCCAAATTATTAGGCACAGTAGAATTTTTAAATATTTGACATGTTTTAAAGAACTGGAAATGCTCATTTGTTGAATTTGCAGCATTAGGAGGTCACATTCACTGAACCAAAAAAGCTGTTTAACTCCAAAACATCCTAACAAGCCAAGTTACATGTTAACATAGGAACCCTCCTTTGATATTGCCTTAACAATTTTGGCATCCATTGAACTTGAAAGTTTATGGAGAGTTTCTGCTTATATTTCTTTGCATGAAGTCAGAATAGCCTCCCAGAGCTGCTGTTTTGATGTGAACTGCCCCCTACCCTCAGAGATCTTTTGCTTGATGATACTCCAAAGGTTCTCTATGGAGTTGAGGTCAGGGGAAGATGGTGGCCACACCATGAGTTTATCTCCTTTTATGCCCATAGCAGCCAATGACTCAGAGGTATTCTTTGGAGCATGAGATGGTGCATTATGAAGATGACTTTGTTCCTGAAGGCACGTTTCTGCTTTTTATACCATGGAAGAAAGTTGTCAGTCAGAAACTCTATATACTTTGCAGAGGTCATTTTCACACCTTCAGGAACCTTAACCCCTTAAGCCCCGAGGGTGGTTTGCACGTTAATGACCGGGCCAATTTTTACAATTCTGACCACTGTCCCTTTATGAGGCTATAACTCTGGAACGCTTTGACGGATCTTGGCGATTCTGACATTGTTTTCTCGTGACATATTGTACTTCATGTTAGTCATAAAATTTATTCGATATAACTTGCGTTTATTTGTGAAAAAAATGGAAATTTGGCGAAAATTTTGAAAATTTTGCAATTTTCCAACTTTGAATTTTTATGCCCTTAAATCACAGACATATGTCATGCAAAATACTTAATAAGTAACATTTCCCACATGTCTACTTTACATCAGTACAATTTTGGAACCAAAATTTTTTTTGTGACGGAGTTATAAGGGTTAAAAGTTGACCAGCAATTTCTCATTTTTACAACACCATTTTTTTTTAGGGACCACATCTTATTTGAAGTCATTTTGAGGGGTCTATATGATAGAAAATACCCAAGTGTGACACCATTCTAAAAACTGCACCCCTCAAGGTGCTCAAAACCACATTCAAGAAGTTTATTAACCCTTCAGGTGTTTCACAGGAATTTTTGGAATGTTTAAATAAAAATGAACATTTAACTTTTTTTCACACAAAATTTATTTCAGCTCCAATTTGTTTTATTTTACCAAGGGTAACAGGAGAAAATGGACCCCCAAAGTTGTTGTACAATTTGTCCTGAGTACGCTGATACCCCATATGTGGGGGTAAACCACTGTTTGGGCGTATGGCAGAGCTCGGAAGGAAAGGAGCGCCATTTGACTTTTCAATGCAAAATTGACTGGAATTGAGATGGGACGCCATGTTGCGTTTGGAGAGCCCCTGATGTGCCTAAACACTGAAACCCCCTACAAGTGACACCATTTTGGAAAGTAGACCCCCTAAGGAACTTATCTTGATGTGTGGTGAGCACTTTGACCCACCAAGTGCTTCACAGAAGTTTATAATGCAGAGCCGTAAAAATAAAAAATCATATTTTTTCACAAAAATGATCTTTTCGCCCCCAATTTTTTATTTTCCCAAGGGTAAGAGAAGAAATTGGACCGCAAAAAATGTTGTGCAATTTGTCCTGAGTACGCTGATACCCCATATGTGGGGGTAAACCACTGTTTAGGCGTATGGCAGAGCTCGGAAGGAAAGGAGCGCCATTTGACTTTTCAATGCAAAATTGACTGGAATTGAGATGGGACGCCATGTTGCGTTTGGAGAGCCCCTGATGTGCCTAAACACTGAAACCCCCTACAAGTGACACCATTTTGGAAAGTAGACCCCCTAAGGAACTTATCTTGATGTGTGGTGAGCACTTTGACCCACCAAGTGCTTCACAGAAGTTTATAATGCAGAGCCGTAAAAATAATAAAATCATATTTTTTCACAAAAATGATCTTTTCGCCCCCAATTTTTTATTTTCCCAAGGGTAAGAGAAGAAATTGGACCCCAAAAAATGTTGTGCAATTTGTCCTGAGTACGCTGATACCCCATATATGGGTGTAAACCATTGTTTGGGCGCATGGCAGAGCTTGGAAGGGAAGGAGCGCCATTTGACTTTTCAATGCAAAATTGACTGGAATTGAGATGGGACGCCATGTTGCGTTTGGAGAGCCCCTGATGTGCCTAAACATTAAAACTCCCTACAAGTGACACCATTTTGGAAAGTAGACCCCCTAAGGAACTTATCTAGATGTGTGGTGAGCACTTTGATCCACCAAGTGCTTTACAGAAGTTTATAATGCAGAGCCGTAAAAATAAAAAATCATATTTTTTCACAAAAATGATCTTTTTGCCCCCAATTTTTTATTTTCTCAAGGGTAAGAGAAGAAATTGGACCACAAAAAATGTTGTACAATTTGTCCTGAGTACGCTGATACCCCATATGTGGGTGTAAACCATTGTTTGGGCGCATGGCAGAGCTTGGAAGGGAAGGAGCGCCATTTGACTTTTCAATGCAAAATTGACTGGAATTGAGATGGGACGCCATGTTGCGTTTGGAGAGCCCCTGATGTGCCTAAACATTGAAACTCCCTACAAGTGACACCATTTTGGAAAGTAGACCCCCTAAGGAACTTATCTAGATGTGTGGTGAGCACTTTGACCCACCAAGTGCTTCACAGAAGTTTATAATGCAGAGCCGTAAAAATAAAAAATCATATTTTTTCACAAAAATGATCTTTTTGCCCCCAATTTTTTATTTTCCCAAGGGTAAGAGAAGAAATTGGACATCAAAAAATGTTGTGCAATTTGTCCTGAGTACGCTGATACCCCATATGTGGGTGTAAACCATTGTTTGGGCGCATGGCAGAGCTTGGAAGGGAAGGAGCGCCATTTGACTTTTCAATGCAAAATTGACTGGAATTGAGATGGGACGCCATGTTGCGTTTGGAGAGCCCCTGATGTGCCTAAACATTGAAACCCCCCACAATTGACACCATTTTGGAAAGTAGACCCCCTAAGGAACTTATCTAGATGTGTTTTGAGAGCTTTGAACCCCCAAGTGTTTCACTACAGATTATAACGCAGAGCCGTGAAAATAATTTTTTTTTTTTCTCAAAAATGATTTTTTAGCCCCCAGCTTTGTATTTTTACAAGGGTAACAGAATAAATTGGACCCCAAAATTTGTTTTTCAATTTGTCCTGAGTACGCTGATACCCCATATGTGGGGGGGAACCACTGTTTGGGCGCATGACAGAGCTCGGAAGGGAAGGAGCGCCATTTGGAATGCAGACTTAAATGGATTGGTCAGCAGCCGTCACGTTGCATTTGCAGAGCCCCTGATGTACCCAAACAGTACAAACCCCCCACAAGTGACCCCATATTGGAAACTAGACCTCCCAAGGAACTTATCTAGATGTGTTTTGAGAACTTTGAACCCCCAAGTGTTTCACTAAAGTTTATAGCGCAAAGCCGTGAAAATAAAAATTCCTTTTTTTTTTTCACAAAAATGATTTTTTAGCCCCCAGTTTTGTATTTTCACAAGGGTAACAGGATAAATTAGACCCCAAAAGTTGTTGTCCAATTTGTCCTGAGTACGCTGATACCCCATATGTGGGGGGGAACCACTGTTTGGGTGCATGACAGAGCTCGGAAGGGAAGGAGCGCCATTTGGAATGCAGCCTTAAATGGATTGGTCTGCAGGCGTCACGTTGCATTTGCAGAGCCCCTGATGTACCCAAACAGTACAAACCCCCCACAAGTGACCCAATATTGGAAACTAGACCTCCCAAGGAACTTATCTAGATGTGTTGTGAGAACTTTGAACCCCCAAGTGTTTCACTACAGTTTATAACGCAGAGCCGTGAAAATAAAACATCTTTTTTTTCCCACAAAAATGATTTTTAGCCCCCCAAATTTTTATTTTCCTAAGGATAACAAGAGAACTTGGACCCCAGAAGTTGTTGTTCAATTTGTCCCGAGTACGATGATAACACATATGTTGGGGTAAACCCCTTTTTGGGCGCACGGGAGAGCTCGGAAGGGAAGGAGCACTGTTTTACTTTTTCAACGCAGAATTGGCTGGAATTGAGATTGGACGCCATGTCGCGCTTGGAGAGCCCCTGATGTGCCTGGACAGTGGAAACTCCCCAATTCTACCTGAAACCCTAACCCAAACACACCCCTAACCCTAATCCCAACGGTAACCCTAACCACACCCCTAGCCCTGACACACCCATAATTCTAGTCCCAACCCTAATCCAAACCGTAAATGTAATCCAAACCCTAACCCTAACTTTAGCCCCAACCCTAACTTTACCTCCAACCCTAGCCCTAACCCTAACCCTACCCCTAACCCTAACCCTAAACGTGACTGAAATATGTGGCACTGAAATACGTGGCACTGAAATACGTGGCACTGCAATACGTGGCACGTGGCACTTAAATACGTGGCACTGAAACACGTGGCACTGAAATACGTGATACGTGGCACTGAAATACGTGGCACTGAAATACGTGGCACTGAAATACGTGGCACTTAAATACGTGATACGTGGCACTTAAATACGTGGCACTGAAACACGTGGCACTGAAATACGTGATACGTGGCACTGAAATACGTGGCACTGAAATACGTGGCACTGAAATACGTGGCACTGAAATACGTGGTACTAAAATATGTGACACTGAAATACGTGATACGTGGCACTGAAATACGTGATACGTGGCACTGAAACACGTGGCACTGAAATACGTGATACGTGGCACTGAAATACGTGGCACTGAAATACGTGGCACTGAAATACGTGGTACTGAAATACGTGGCACTTAAATACGTGGCACTTAAATACGTGGCACTATGACTGTCAGAAAATGTTCATTAAACGGTTAGGGGTAGAGTTAGGGTTAGGGTTTGGATCCCTTTATCACCTTGATGGTGGTGGGTGGCTTTTCAGTGTGTTTTCTGTTTTTTTCCAATAAAAACGCATGCGTTTTTAACGCAAACGCATGTGCTTAAAAACGCAAGAAAATACTGCAGGTTGTATTTCTGAAAATGAACGCATGCAGAAAAAAAACGCATGCGTTTGAAAACGCGACCAAACGCGTACAAAAAATGTATGCGTTTTCAATGTTAAATATAGGGAAAAAACGCATGCGTTTTTTTGTGCAAAAAACGCTGCAGACAAACGCAAGTGTGAAACCAGCGACGCTTTTTATAGCAAAAAAGTTTTTGCGTCTCCACATTTTGAGACCTATAATTTTTCCACATTTTGCTCCACAGAGTCATGTGAGGTCTTGTTTTTTGCGGGACGAGTTGACGTTTTTATTGGTAACATTTTCGGACACGTGACCGCTTTTGATCGCTTTTTATTCCGATTTTTGTGAGGCAGAATTACCAAAAACCTGCTATTCATGAATTTCTTTTGGGAGAGGCGTTTATACCGTTCCGCGTTTGGTAAAATTGATAAAGCGGTTTTATTCGACGGGTCAGTACGATTACAGCGATACCTCATTTATATCATTTTTTTATGTTTTGGCGCTTTTATATGATAAAAACTATTTTATAGAAAAAATAATTATTTTGGTATCGCTTTATTCTCAGGACTATAACTTTTTTATTTTTTTGCTGATGATGCTGTATGGCGGCTTGTTTTTTGCGGGACAAGATGACGTTTTCAGCGGTACCATGGATATTTATATCAGTCTTTTTGATCGCGTGTTATTCCACTTTTTGTTCGCCGGTATGGTAATAAAGCGTTGTTTTTTGCCTCGTTTTTTTTTTTTTTTTTCTTACGGTGTTTACTGAAGGGGTTAACTAGTGGGGCAGTTTTATAGGTTGGGTCGTTACGGACGCGGCGATACTAAATATGTGTACTTTTATTGTTTTGTTTTTTTTATTTAGATAAAGAAATGTATTTATGGGAATAATATATATTTTTTTTTTATTATTTATTTAGGAATTTTTTTCTTTTTTTTTTACACATGTGGAAAATGTTTTTTTTTACTTTTTTACTTTGTCCCAGGGGGGGACATCACAGATCATTGATCTGGCAGTGTGCACAGCACTCTGCCAGATCTGCGATCTGCTGTGCAGGGCTGCAGGCTTACCAAGTGTCTGCACTGAGCAGACACTCGGTAAGCCACCTCCTTCCCTGCAGGACCCGGATGCCGCGGCCATCTTGGATCCGGGACCTGCAGCCAGGAAGGAGGTAGGAGACCCTCGCAGCAACGCGATCACATCGCGTTGCTCCGGGGGTCTCAGGGAAGCCCGCAGGGAGCCCCCTCCCTGCGCGATGCTTCCCTGCACCGCCGGCACATCGCGATCATGTTTGATCGCGGTGTGCCGGGGGTTAATGTGCCGGGGGCGGTCCGTGACCGCTCCTGGCACATAGTGCCGGATGTCAGCTGCGATAGGCAGCTGACACCCGGCCGCGATCGGCCGCGCTCCCCCCGTGAGCGCGGCCGATCGCGTATGACGTACTATCCCGTCACCCGGAATTAAGTCCCAGGTCACCTTGACGGGATAGTACGTCAAACGGGATTAAGGGGTTAAAGGGCCCTACCAGCTGTTTCCCCCCGATTCCAGCCCAAAACATGACTCCTCCACCTCCTTGCTGACGTCACAGCCTTGTAGGGACATGGTGGCCATCCACTACTCCATCCATCTGGACCATCCAGGGTTGCTCGACACTCATCAGTAAACAAGACTGTTTGGAAATTAGTCTTCATGTATGTCTGGCCCACTGCAACAGTTTCTGCTTGTGAACACTGTTTAGGGGTGGCCGAATATTAGGTTTATGAATGAAAGCAAGCCTTTGAAGGATCCTACACCTTGAGGTTCGAGGGACTCCAGAGGCACCAGCAGCTTCAAATATCTGTTTGCTGGTTTGTAATGGCTTTTTAGCAGCTGCTCTCTTAATCCGATGACCTTGCCTTGCAGAAACCTTCCTCATTATTAGGGTTGAGCGACTTTCACTTTTTTAGGATCGAGTCGGGTTTCGCGAAACCCGACTTTGTCAAAAGTCGAGTCGAGTGAAATCGTCCGATTATCGCCAAAAGTCGGGGATCGTCCGAAACACGAAACCCAATGCAAGTCAATGGGGAAGCATAGTCGGCAGTGAGTGGAGGCCAGGAAAACACCTACAGTGCCCATTTTAATGGCAAAAACATCCATTCTTGTTACTGAAGCTTGTCAATCTTAATTAACTTTATAATAATAGTTAGGCATTGGAAATTGGGGGTCATTTGGCTACAGTTGGGGGGGTAGGTGTTGTGAATTAGACTTTTTGGCTCCCTCTTGTGGTCACTAGTGGTATGACTCTGGGATTGTCTTTTTTCTGTTTGGCACTCACCTGGGTCGTTAGTCCAGGGGTGTCGCTATATTAACTTCCTGGATCCTTAGTCCAGTGCCTGGCATCAATGTAATCAGATCCTTCTGTTGCTCCTGTCTGCTGGTCCTGGCTCTTGCAAAATTAAGCTAAGTCTTGCTTCTTTGTTTTTTGAGTTACTTGCTTTTCTACTATTTTTGTCCAGCTTGTACTAAATGTGATTTCTGACCTTGCTGGAAGCTCTAGGGGGCTGGTGTTCTCCCCCCGGCCGTTAGACGGTTCGGGGGTTCTTGAATATCCAGCGTGGATATTTTAATAGGGTTTTTGCTGACCATATAAGTCATCTTACTATATTCTGCTATTAGCTAGTGGGCCTCTCTTTGCTAAATTCCTAGCTCATTCTTATGTTTGTCTTTTCCTCTTACCTCACCGTTATTATTTGTTGGGGGCTTGTATCCAACTTTTGGGGTCTTTTCTCTGGAGGCAAGAAAGGTCTTTCTTTTCCCTTCTAGGGTTAGTTAGTCCTCCGTCTAGAACCAACGTAGGCACGTTCCCCGGCTACTTCTATTTGTGGTGCTAGGATTAGATATATGGTCAGCCTAGTTACCACTGCCCTATGAGCTGGTTTTTTGTGTTTGCAGACTTGGTATTGATTCCTGAGACCCTCTGCCATTGGGGTCATAACAGTATGCCAGGCCAACATTGAATGTTTAATGCATTGCAGAAGTGGGATATAAGAAGGGAAATTCTGATTTTTTTTTTTTTCCTCTCTTCCTCCCCTTTACCTCTGAGTGGCTTGAGCTTGCTGCAGACATGAATGTCCAGACCTTGATTACAAGTGTGGACCAGCTTGCTGCTCGTGTGCAAAGCATACAAGATTTTGTTACCAGTAGTCCTATGTCTGAACCTAAAATACCTATTCCTGAACTGTTCTCTGGAGACCGATTTAAGTTTAGGAATTTCAGGGATAATTGTAAATTGTTTCTATCTCTGAGACCCCGTTCATCTGGAGACTCAGTTCAGCAAGTTAAAATTGTTATCTCTTTTTTACGGGGCGACCCTCAGGATTGGGCTTTCTCGCTAGCGCCAGGAGATCCGGCATTGGCAAATATTGATGCGTTTTTTCTGGCGCTCGGATTGCTTTACGAGGAACCCAATCTTGAGGTTCAGGCAGAAAAAGCCTTGCTGGCTATTTCTCAGGGCCAGGATGAAGCTGAAGTGTATTGCCAAAAATTTCGGAAATGGTCCGTGCTTACTCAGTGGAATGAGTGTGCTCTGGCCGCAAACTTCAGAAATGGCCTTTCTGAAGCTATTAAGAATGTGATGGTGGGTTTCTCCATTCCTACAAGTCTGAATGATTCCATGGCGCTGGCTATTCAAATTGACCGGCGTTTGCGGGAGCGCAAAACCGCTAATCCTCTGGTGGTCTTGTCTAAACAAACACCTGATTTGATGCAATGTGATAGAATTGAGACCAGAAATGAGCGGAAAAACCATAGACGTCAGAATGGGTTGTGTTTTTACTGTGGTGATTCTACACATGTTATATCAGCATGCTCTAAACGCCTAACAAGGGTTGTTAGTCCTGTCGCCATTGGTAATTTGCAACCTAAATTTATTTTGTCTGTGACTTTAATTTGCTCATTGTCCTCTTACCCTGTTATGGCGTTTGTGGATTCAGGTGCTGCCCTGAGTCTTATGGATTTGTCATTTGCCAAGCGCTGTGGTTTTGTTCTTGAGCCGTTGGTTAATCCTATCCCTCTGAGGGGTATTGATGCTACGCCATTGGCGGAAAATAAACCGCAGTTTTGGACACAGGTAACCATGTGCATGACTCCTGAGCATCGGGAGGTGATTCGTTTTCTTGTTCTGCATAAAATGCATGATTTGGTCGTTTTGGGTTTGCCATGGTTACAGACTCATAATCCAGTCTTGGATTGGAAGGCAATGTCTGTGTCAAGTTGGGGCTGTCAGGGTATTCATGGTGATTCCCCGCCGGTGTCTATTGCTTCCTCTACTCCTTTGGAAGTTCCTGAGTATTTGTCTGATTATCAGGATGTGTTCAGCGAGTCCAGGTCCAGTGTTTTGCTTCCTCATAGGGACTGTGACTGTGCCATAGATTTGATTCCAGGTAGCAAATTTCCTAAGGGAAGACTATTTAATCTGTCTGTACCTGAGCATACCGCAATGCGTTCGTATATCAAGGAATCTCTGGAGAAGGGGCATATCCGTCCTTCCTCTTCCCCTCTTGGTGCGGGATTCTTTTTTGTGGCCAAGAAGGACGGATCTTTGAGACCTTGTATTGACTATCGGCTTTTGAATAAAATCACTGTTAAATTTCAGTATCCTTTGCCTCTGTTGTCAGACTTGTTTGCCCGAATTAAAGGTGCCAAGTGGTTCACCAAGATAGATCTTCGTGGTGCGTACAACCTTGTGCGCATTAAGCGAGGAGATGAATGGAAAACCGCGTTTAATACGCCCGAAGGTCATTTTGAGTACTTGGTGATGCCTTTTGGGCTCTCTAATGCTCCTTCAGTGTTTCAGTCCTTTATGCATGATATTTTCCGGAAGTATCTGGATAAATTTATGATCGTTTATCTGGATGATATTCTGGTTGTTTCTGATGACTGGGACTCGCATGTAGAGCAGGTCAGGATGGTGTTTCAGGTTTTGCGTGAGAATGCTTTATTTGTTAAGGGCTCAAAGTGTCTCTTTGGAGTACAGAAGGTTCCCTTTTTGGGGTTTATTTTTTCCCCTTCTGCAGTGGAGATGGACCCAGTCAAGGTCCGTGCTATTCATGATTGGACTCAACCCACGTCAGTTAAGAGTCTTCAGGAGTTCTTGGGTTTTGCTAACTTCTACCGTCGTTTTATTGCTAATTTTTCTAGCATTGCTAAACCTTTGACGGATATGACCAAGAAAGGTTCTGATGTTGCTAACTGGGCTCCTGCAGCCGTGGAGGCTTTCCAGGAGTTGAAGCGCCGGTTTACTTCGGCGCCTGTTTTGTGCCAGCCTGATGTCTCACTTCCCTTTCAGGTTGAAGTGGATGCTTCTGAGATTGGGGCAGGGGCCGTTTTGTCGCAGAGAGGCCCTGGTTGCTCTGTGATGAGACCTTGTGCCTTTTTCTCGAGGAAGTTTTCGCCTGCTGAGCAGAATTATGATGTTGGCAATCGGGAGTTGTTGGCCATGAAGTGGGCATTTGAGGAGTGGCGTCATTGGCTCGAGGGTGCTAAGCATCGTGTGGTGGTCTTGACTGATCACAAAAATTTGATGTATCTCGAGTCTGCTAAACACCTGAATCCTAGACAGGCCCGCTGGTCATTGTTTTTCTCCCGTTTTGACTTTGTGGTCTCGTATTTACCAGGTTCAAAGAATGTGAAGGCTGATGCTCTTTCAAGGAGCTTTGTGCCTGACTCTCCGGGAGTCACAGAACCAGTTGGTATTCTTAAAGAGGGAGTTATCTTGTCAGCCATTTCTCCGGATTTGCGACGTGTGTTGCAGAGATTTCAGGCTGGTAGACCTGACTCTTGTCCACCTGACAGACTGTTTGTTCCTGATAAGTGGACCAGCAGAGTCATTTCCGAGGTTCATTCCTCGGTGTTGGCAGGGCATCCGGGAATTTTTGGCACCAGAGATCTGGTGGCTAGGTCCTTTTGGTGGCCTTCCTTGTCACGGGATGTGCGGTCGTTTGTGCAGTCCTGTGGGACTTGTGCTCGAGCTAAGCCTTGTTGTTCGCGTGCCAGCGGGTTGCTCTTGCCCTTGCCTGTCCCGAAGAGGCCTTGGACACACATTTACATGGATTTCATTTCCGATCTCCCGGTGTCTCAGGGCATGTCTGTCATCTGGGTGGTATGTGATCGCTTTTCTAAGATGGTCCATTTGGTACCTTTGCCTAAGCTGCCTTCCTCTTCCGATCTGGTTCCTGTGTTCTTTCAGAATGTGGTTCGTTTACACGGCATTCCTGAGAATATTGTGTCTGACAGAGGATCCCAGTTTGTTTCCAGGTTCTGGCGATCCTTTTGTGCTAGGATGGGCATTGAGTTGTCGTTTTCGTCTGCCTTTCATCCTCAGACTAATGGACAAATGGAGCGAACTAATCAGACTCTGGAGGCTTATTTGAGGTGTTTTGTTTCTGCAGATCAGGATGATTGGGTGACCTTCTTGCCGTTGGCTGAGTTTGCCCTTAATAATCGGGCTAGTTCCGCTACATTGGTTTCACCATTTTTCTGCAACTCTGGTTTCCATCCTCGTTTTTCCTCGGGACATGTGGAGCCTTCTGACTGTCCTGGGGTAGATTCTGTGGTGGATAGGTTGCAGCAGATCTGGAATCATGTGGTGGACAACTTAAAGTTGTCACAAGAGAAGGCTCAGCGTTTTGCCAACCGCCGCCGCGGTGTGGGCCCCCGACTTCGTGTTGGGGATTTGGTATGGCTGTCTTCTCGATTTGTTCCTATGAAGGTCTCCTCTCCTAAATTTAAGACTCGCTTCATCGGTCCTTACAAGATATTGGAAATCCTTAATCCTGTGTCCTTTCGCTTGGATCTTCCTGTATCGTTTGCCATTCACAACGTGTTCCATAGGTCTTTGTTGCGGCGGTACGTTGTACCTGTGGTTCATTCTGTTGAGCCTCCTGCTCCGGTGTTGGTTGAGGGCGAGTTGGAGTACGTGGTGGAGAAGATCTTGGATTCTCGTCTCTCCAGGTGGAGGCTTCAGTATCTGGTCAAGTGGAAGGGCTATGGTCAGGAGGATAATTCCTGGGTGGTTGCCTCTGATGTGCATGCGGCCGATTTAGTTTGTGCCTTTCACGCTGCTCATCCTGATCGCCCTGGTGGTCTTGGTGAGGGTTCGGTGACCCCTCCTTAAGGGGGGGGTACTGTTGTGAATTAGACTTTTTGGCTCCCTCTTGTGGTCACTAGTGGTATGACTCTGGGATTGTCTTTTTTCTGTTTGGCACTCACCTGGGTTGTTAGTCCAGGGGTGTCGCTATATTAACTTCCTGGATCCTTAGTCCAGTGCCTGGCATCGTTGTAATCAGATCCTTCTGTTGCTCCTGTCTGCTGGTCCTGGCTCTTGCAAAATTAAGCTAAGTCTTGCTTCTTTGTTTTTTGCGTTACTTGCTTTTCTACTATTTTTGTCCAGCTTGTACTAAATGTGATTTCTGACCTTGCTGGAAGCTCTAGGGGGCTGGTGTTCTCCCCCCGGCCGTTAGACGGTTCGGGGGTTCTTGAATATCCAGCGTGGATATTTTAATAGGGTTTTTGCTGACCATATAAGTCATCTTACTATATTCTGCTATTAGCTAGTGGGCCTCTCTTTGCTAAATTCCTAGCTCATTCTTATGTTTGTCTTTTCCTCTTACCTCACCGTTATTATTTGTTGGGGGCTTGTATCCAACTTTTGGGGTCTTTTCTCTGGAGGCAAGAAAGGTCTTTCTTTTCCCTTCTAGGGTTAGTTAGTTCTCCGGCTGGCGCGAGACGTCTAGAACCAACGTAGGCACGTTCCCCGGCTACTTCTATTTGTGGTGCTATGATTAGATATATGGTCAGCCTAGTTACCACTGCCCTATGAGCTGGTTTTTTGTGTTTGCAGACTTGGTATTGATTCCTGAGACCCTCTGCCATTGGGGTCATAACAGGTAGGGCTGGTTCAAGTTTTTAGTGGGCCCAGGAAACGTTGACTACGTCACGGCGTTGGAGCAGGGAGAGGTAAGTATTTCAACTTTGCAAGTGCTGTGATCCTGAGCAAGCAGGGGGGGCCCACTCGTTTGCATTGGCACTGGCACAGGGTGTTAGGGTTTGCGGAACGCACCGAATATATTTATTGATGTGATTGGTGCGTTCGCAACCCGGGATCCACCGTGCAGGAAATATCCTGCCGCTAAGAGAATGGCGGCACAATATGGCGGTATAATCCAGCTCTGTTAGCTTCACAGAGCGGCCGAGAAAGCAAAGCTCTGTGCCCTGTTAACTCTCACAGAGGCACAGGTTAACTATGCAAAAAAGAGCAGTCAGTGGTCATGCATGCACACAACACTCCTCGCCGGAGGTGCCAGCTTTCTAGGGGCTTATTTCAGCCGGGTCCCTGAATACTCTCATACACAATCTACTCGCCGGAGGTGCCAGCATTCTAGGGGCTTATATCAGCCGGGTCCCTGAACACATTCACGCATATGACCACAGTGGCGCAAAGCATGTACCTTTAGAAGATACTAGCGCATGGCCGTGCGGCCATGCGAGCCTTAAATAGTTGCAGCACGTACAGGACCTTCCAAAAGAGGACCAATAAGAAACTGCTACAGAGCTTGCGTACCTACAGGACCTTCCTAGAAAGACCAATAGATTTGGCTGCAGTACCTGAACATGTGACCCTTGATATCCAGTGAGAGATCTTACCCTGGGCATGCTCATTGTGTGCAAAGCAGGACTTAGTCCCAGAAAAGCCTGTTCACCATAGATCAGTGCAGGGTACAATAGCAGAGCCTGGAGAGGCAGCAATAACCCTTTGCACTGAATCAGACTCAGTGAGACGCTGGGACCGATGTCTCCGCTGAGCAGGCTCCACTGCGGCCGATGGAGAATGGCAGACCGCAGCAGACACGGATCGAGATTCCCCCTGTGCAGCAGAGGAAACTCGACTCCTAACACAGGGCCCCTCAAAGTACGGCGGTGTGTTTGCACGGCGGGGTGCCTCCCACCGGCAGCGACACTTTTGCGTACTATGAGGGGCCCTGTGCCAGTGACGTCGCCAACGAGTATGCCCCCCCACCTAAAAAAGGAACCTGCACTTTCATCTGCACCTTCCTCTTTGTCCCCGTGTAAAGTGGTATAGTATGCGGGAAGGGGAACCTGACTTTCAGCAGGGTCAGATTCTGGCTGTGTAGCATGCAAGGGGAATGTAGTGGTCTGGGTCAATGTACCAGCAGACTCATCTAGCACTGGCTGGGCAATGGGCAGAATGAGGAGGAAACACAGATATAGGCCCAAATAATAAAATGGGCTAAATGCAGTTCAAAATTGGTAACAGGACTAACCAGGCGGCATTGCTTTGTTCAGTGGAGGACAACTGTAATGAGAGGCTGACACAGTGAGTAGGCCCAAATAAGTAACTAGGCTAAATGCAGTTAAAAATTGGTAACAGTAGTAAACAGGCGGCACTGCTTTGTTCAGTGGAAGAGAACAGCAAGGAGCAGCAGACACCATTAGTAGGCCCCAACCAAACAAGTAGCCAAAATGCAGTTTAAAATTCCCTATAGGCTGAAAGCCTGAAGATTGAAGCTCAGCTATATTCAGTGGAGGAGAATACCAAGGAGCGGCAGACACCGTTAGTAGGCCCCAACCAAACAAGTAGCCAAAATGCAGTTGAAAATTCCCTATAGGCCGAAAGCCTGAAGATTGAAGCTCAGCTATATTCAGTGGAGGAAAACACCAAGGAGCAGCAGACATCATTACTAGGGCCCAACCAAACAAGTAGCCCAAATGCAGTTTAAAATTCCCTATAGGCCGAAAGCCTGTAGTTTGAAGCTCAGGCAAGTAAACCTGGAGAACACCTTGGAGCGGCAGACACCGTTGGTAGGCCCCAACCAAACTAGTGGGCCTAATGCCGTGTTATATTAACAACTACTTGATGAGAGCCTGAAGATTGAAGCTCAGGCAAGTAAACCTGGAGAACACCTTGGAGCGGCAGACACCGTTAATAGGCCCCAACCAAACGAGTAGGCCTAATGGCATGTTACATTAACAACTACTTAACTAGATGGGTATTTCCTGAAGGAACTGCAGATAGTGCTTTGGAATGGGGCCCGGGCTGCCCCTGCAAGACTTTCACACTTGGGTGCCCCTCAGGCGCTGGTTTGGTAGTTGTAGCCCTGCAGAGTTGAGGCCACTCTGGGTCCGATTTGGTGGGTGGAGCCACTCTGGGTCCGATTTGGTGGGCGGGGCACCTCAGGGTCCGATTTGGTGGGTGGGGTCACTCTGGGTTCGATTTGGTGGGCGGAGCCACTCTGGGTCCGATTTGGTGGGCGTGGTCACTCTGGGTCCGATTTGGTGGGCAGGGTCACTCTGGGTCCGATTTGGTGAGCGGAGCCACTCTGGGTCTGATTTGGTGGGCGGGGCACCTCAGGGACCGATTTGGTGGGCGGGGTCACTCAGGGTCCGATTTGGTGGATGGGGTCACTCAGGGTCCGATTTGGTGGGCGGGCTCACTCAGGGTTCGATTTGGTGGGCCGGGTCACTCAGGGTCTGATTTGGTGGACGGGGTCACTCAGGGTCCGATTTGGTGGGCGGGGTCACTCTGGGTTCGATTTGGTGGGCGGGGTCACTCTGGGACCGATTTGGTGGGCAGGGTCACTCTGGGTCTGATTTGGTGGGCGGGGTCACTCTGGGTCCAATTTAATGGGCGGAGCCACTCTGGGTCTGATTTGGTGGGCGGGGTCACTCTGGGTCTGATTTGGTGGGTGGGGCACCTCAGGGTCCGATTTGGTGGGCGGGGTCACTCAGGGTCCGATTTGGTGGGCGGAGTCACTCAGGGTCCGATTTGGTGGGCGGGGTCACTCAGAGTCCGATTTGGTGGGCGGGGTCAGTCTGGGTCCGATTTGGTGGGCGGGGTCACTCTGGGTCCGATTTGGTGGGTGGGGTCACTCTGGGTCCGATTTGGTGGGCGGGGCACCTCAGGGACCGATTAGGTTGGCGGGGTCACTCTGGGTCCGATTTGGTGGGCAGAGCAACTCTGGGTCCGATTTGGTGGGCGGGGCACTTCAGGGTCCGATTTGGTGGGCAGGGTCACTCTGGGTCCGATTTTGTGGGCAGAGCCACTCTGGGTCTGATTTGGTGGGAGCGGTCACTCAGGGTCCGATTTGGTGGATGGGGTCACTCAGGGTCCTATTTGGTGGACGGGGTCACTCAGGGTCCGATTTGGTGGACGGGTTAACTCAGGGTCCGATTTGGTGGACGGGGTCACTCAGGGTCCGATTTGGTGGGCGGGGTCACTCTGGGTCCAACTAGGTGGGAGGCGCACCTCAGGGTCCGATTTGGTGGGCGGGGAACCTCTGGGTCCGATTTGGTGGGTGGGGTCACTCTGGGTAAGATTTGTTGGGCGGGGTCTCTCTGGGTCCGATTTGGTGGGCGGGGTCACTCTGGGTCCGATTTGGTGGGCGGGGTCACTTTGGGTCCGATTTGGTGGGCGGGGTCACTCTGGGTCTGATTTGGTGGGCGGAGACACTCTGGGTCCGATTTGGTGGGCGGGGTCACTCTGGGTCCAATTTGGTGGGTGGAGCCACTCTGGGTCCGATTTGGTGGGTGGGGCACCTCAGGGTCCGATTTGGTGGGCAGGGTCACTCTGGGTCCGATTTGGTGGGCGGGGTCACTCTGGGACCGATTTGGTGGGCGGGGTCACTCTGGGACCGATTTGGTGGGCGGGGTCACTCTGGGACCGATTTGGTGGGCGGGGCACCTCTGGGTCCGATTTGGTGAGTGGGGTCACTCTGGGTCCGATTTGGTGGGCAGGGTCACTCTGGGATCGAATTGGTGGGCGGGGCACCTCAGGGACCGATTAGGTGGGTGGGGTCACTCTGGGTCCGATTTGGTGGGCGGGGCACCTCAGGGTCCGATTTTGTGGGCGCGGTCACTCTGGGTCCGATTTGGTGGGCAGGGTTTCTCTGGGTCCGATTTGGTGGGTGGGGTCACTCTGGGTCCGAATTGGTGGGCCGGGTCACTCTGGGTCCGATTTGGTGGGCGGGGTCACTCTGGGACCGATTTGGTGGGCAGGGTTTCTCTGGGTCCGATTTGGTGGGTGGGGCACCTCAGGGTCCGATATGGTGGAAGGGGCACCTCTGGGTCCGATTTGGTGGACGGGGTCACTCTGGGTCCGATTTGGTGGGCGGGGTCACCCTGGGTCCGATTTGGTGGGTGGGGTCACTCTGGGTCCGATTTGGTGGGCGGGGTCACTCTGGGTCCGATTTGGTGGGCAGGGTCACTCTGGGTCCGATTTGGTGGGCGGAGCCACTCTGGGTCCGATTTGGTGGGCGGAGCACCTCAGGGACCGATTAGGTGGGCCGGATCACTCTGGGTCCGATTTGGTGGGCGGGGTCACTCTGGGACCGATTTGGTGGGCAGGGTTTCTCTGGGTCCGATTTGGTGGGTGGGGCACCTCAGGGTCCGATTTGGTGGACGGGGCACCTTTGGGTCCGATTTGGTGGGCGGGGTCACTCTGGGTCCGATTTGGTGGGCGGGGTCACTCTGGGTCTGATTTGGTGGGCAGGGTCACTCTGGGTCCGATTTGGTGGGCGGAGCCACTCTGGGTCCGATATGGTGTGCGGGGCACCTCAGGGACCGATTAGGTGGGCGGGGCACCTCAGGGACCGATTAGGTGGGCGGGGTCACTCTGAGTCCGATTTGGTGGGCGGAGCCACTCTGGGTCCGATTTGGTGGGCGGGGCACCTCAGGGTCCGATTTGGTGTGCGGGGCCACTCGGGGTCTGATTTGGTGGGTGGGGCACCTCAGGGGCCGATTTGGTGGGCGGGGCCCCTCAGGGGCCGATTTGGTGGGCGGGGCCCCTCAGGGGCCGGGGCCGATTTGGTGGGCGGGGCCCCTCAGGGGCCGATTTGGTGGTTGGGGCCTCTCAGGGGCCGATTTGGTGGACGGGGCCACTCAAGGGCCGATTTGGTGGGCGGGGCCCCTCAGGGGCCGATTTGGTGGGTGGGGCCCCTTGGGCCGATTTGGTGGGCGTGGCACCTCAGGGGCCGATTTGGTGGGCGGGGCCCCTCGGGGGCCAATTTGGTGGGCGGGGCCCCTCGGGGGCCAATTTGGTGGGCGGGGCCCCTCAGGGGCTGATTTGGTGGGCAGGGCCCCTCAGGTGCCGATTTGGTGGGCGGGGCCCTTCTGGGTCCGATTTTGTGGGCGGGTCCCCTGGGGGGTCCGACTTGGTGGGCGGGGCCCCTTAGGGGCCAATTTGGTGGGTGTGGCCCCTCGGGGTCCAACTTGGTGGGTGGGGCCCCTAGGGTCCGATCTGGTGGGTGGGGTCCGATTTGGTGGGAGGGGCCCCTAGGGGGCCGATTTGGTGGGCGGGGCCATTCAGGGGCCAATTTGGTGGGCGGGGCCCCTCAGGTGCCGATTTGGTGGGTGGGGCCACTCTGGGTCTGCTTTCGTGGGCGGGGCACCTCAGGTGCCGATTTGGTGGGCGGGGCCCCTTAGGGGCCGATTTCATGGGCCTGGCCCCTCAGGGGCCGATTTGGTGGGCAGGGCCCCTCAGGGGCCGATTTGGTGTGCGAGGCCACTCTGGGTCTGCTTTCGTGGGCGGGGCACCTCAGGTGCCGATTTGGTGGGTGGGGCCCCTCAGGGGCCGATTTGGTGGGTGGGGCCCCTCAGGGTCTGATTTGGTGGGCGCGTCCACTCGGTCCGATTTCTTGGGCGGGGTCCCTCAGGTGCCGAATTGGTGGACGGGGTCACTCTGGGTCTGATTTGGTGGGTCGGGTCACTCTGGGTCCGATTTCGTGGGCTGGGTCACTCTGGGTCCGATTTGGTGGGCGGGGTCACTCTGGGACCGATTTGGTGGGCAGGGTTTCTCTGGGTCCGATTTGGTGGGTGGGGCACCTCAGGGTCCGATTTGGTGGACGGGGCACCTTTGGGTCCGATTTGGTGGGCGGGGTCACTCTGGGTCCGATTTGGTGGGCGGGGTCACCCTGGGTCCGATTTGGTGGGTGGGGTCACTCTGGGTCCGATTTGGTGGGCGGGGTCACTCTGGGTCCGATTTGGTGGGCAGGGTCACTCTGGGTCCGATTTGGTGGGCGGAGCCACTCTGAGTCCGATTTGGTGGGCGGAGCCACTCTGGGTCCGATTTGGTGGGCGGGGCACCTCAGGGTCCGATTTGGTGTGCGGGGCCACTCGGGGTCTGATTTGGTGGGTGGGGCACCTCAGGGGCCGATTTGGTGGGCGGGGCCCCTCAGGGGCCGATTTGGTGGGCGGGGCCCCTCAGGGGCCGGGGCCGATTTGGTGGGCGGGGCCCCTCAGGGGCCGATTTGGTGGTTGGGGCCTCTCAGGGGCCGATTTGGTGGACGGGGCCACTCAAGGGCCGATTTGGTGGGCGGGGCCCCTCAGGGGCCGATTTGGTGGGTGGGGCCCCTTGGGCCGATTTGGTGGGCGTGGCACCTCAGGGGCCGATTTGGTGGGCGGGGCCCCTCGGGGGCCAATTTGGTGGGCGGGGCCCCTCGGGGGCCAATTTGGTGGGCGGGGCCCCTCAGGGGCTGATTTGGTGGGCAGGGCCCCTCAGGTGCCGATTTGGTGGGCGGAGCCCTTCTGGGTCCGATTTTGTGGGCGGGTCCCCTGGGGGGTCCGACTTGGTGGGCGGGGCCCCTTAGGGGCCAATTTGGTGGGTGTGGCCCCTCGGGGTCCAACTTGGTGGGTGGGGCCCCTAGGGTCCAATCTGGTGGGTGGGGTCCGATTTGGTGGGAGGGGCCCCTAGGGGGCCGATTTGGTGGGCGGGGCCATTCAGGGGCCAATTTGGTGGGCGGGGCCCCTCAGGTGCCGATTTGGTGGGCGGGGCCACTCTGGGTCTGCTTTCGTGGGCGGGGCACCTCAGGTGCCGATTTGGTGGGCGGGGCCCCTTAGGGGCCGATTTCATGGGCCTGGCCCCTCAGGGGCCGATTTGGTGGGCAGGGCCCCTCAGGGGCCGATTTGGTGTGCGAGGCCACTCTGGGTCTGCTTTCGTGGGCGGGGCACCTCAGGTGCCGATTTGGTGGGTGGGGCCCCTCAGGGGACGATTTGGTGGGTGGGGCCCCTCAGGGTCTGATTTGGTGGGCGCGTCCACTCGGTCCGATTTCTTGGGCGGGGTCCCTCAGGTGCCGAATTGGTGGACGGGGTCACTCTGGGTCTGATTTGGTGGGTCGGGTCACTCTGGGTCCGATTTCGTGGGCTGGGTCACTCTGGGTCCGATTTAATGGGCGGGGTCACTCTGGGACCGATTAGGTGGGCGGGGTCACTCTGGGTCCGATTTGGTGGGCGGAGCCACTAAGGGGCCTATTTGGTGGGCGGGGCCCCTCAGGGGCCGATTTGGTGGGAGGGGCCACTCTGGGTCCGATTTCATGGGCGGGGCCCCTCGGGCCGATTTGGTGGGCGGGGCCCCTCAGGGGCCAATTTGGTGGGCGGGGCCACTCTGGGTCTGCTTTTGTGGGCGGGGCACCTCAGGGGATCATTTGGTGGGCAGGGCCCCTCAGGAGCCGATTTGGTGGGCGAGGCCACTCTGGGTCTGCTTTCATGGGTGGGGCCCCTCGGGCCGATTTGGTGTTTGGGGCCCCTCAGGGTCCGATTTGGTGGGCGGTGCACCTCTGGGTCCAATTTGGTGGGCGGAGTCACTTTGGGTCCGATTTGGTGGGCGGGGTCACCCTGGGTCCGATTTGGTGGGCGGGGTCACTCTGGGTCCGATTTGGTGGGCGGGGTCACCCTGGGTCCGATTTGGTGGGCGGGGTCACCCTCGGGCCGATTTGGTGGGCAGTGCCCCTCAGGGGCTGATTTGGTGGGCAGGGCCCCTCAGGGGCCGATATGGTGGGCGGGGCCCCTCGGGCCGATTTGGTGGGCAGTGCCGCTCAGGGGCTGCTTTGGTGGGCAGGGCCCCTCAGGGGTCGATTTGGTGGGAGGGGCCACTCTGGGTCCGATTTCATGGGCGGGGCCCCTCAAGGGCCGATTTGGTGGGCGGGGCCCCTCAGGGGCCGATTTGGTGGGTGGGGCCACTCTGGGTCCGATTTGGTGGGCGGGGCCCCTCGGGCCGATTTGGTGGGCAGTGCCCCTCAGGGGCTGATTTGGTGGGCAGGGCCCCTTAGGGGCCGATTTGGTGGGAGGGGCCACTCTGGGTCCGATTTCATGGGCGGGGCCCCTCAAGGGCCGATTTGGTGGGCGGGGCCCCTCAGGGGCCAATTTGGTGGGCGGGGCCACTCTGGGTCTGCTTTCGTGGGCGGGGCCACTCTGGGTCTGCTTTCGTGGGCGGGGCACCTCAGGTGCCGATTTGGTGGGTGGTGCCCCTCAAAGGCCGATTTCATGGGCGGGGCACTCAGGGGCCGATTTGGTGGGCAGGGCCCCTCAGGGGCCGAATTGGTGGGCGAGGCCACTCTGGGTCTGCTTTCGTGGGTGGGGCACCTCAGGTGCCGATTTGGTGGGTGGGGCCCCTCAGGGTCCGATTTGGTGGGCGGGTCCACTCGGTCCGATTTGGTGGGCGTGGTCCCTCAGGGGCTGATTTGGTGGATGGGGTCGCTCAGGGTCCGATTTGGTGGGCGGGGTCACTCAGGGTCCGATTTGGTGGGCGGGGTCACTCTGGGTCCGATTTGGTGGGCAGGGTCACTCTGGGACCGATTTGGTGGGCAGGGTCACTCTGGGTCCGATTTGGTGGGTTGGGCACCTCAGGGTCCGATTTGGTGGGCGGGGCACCTCTGGGACCGATTTGGTGGGCGGGGTCACTCTGGGTCCGATTTGGTGGGCGGGGTCACCCTGGGTCCGATTTGGTGGGCGGGGTCACTCTGGGTCCGATTTGGTGGGCGGGGTCACTCTGGGTCCGATTTGGTGGGCAGGGTCACTCTGGGTCGTATTTGGTGGGTGGAGCCACTCTGGGTCCGATTTGGTGGGCGGGGCACATCAATGACCGATTAGGTGGGCGGGGCACCTCAGGGACCGATTAGTCCGATTTGGTGGGCGGAGCCACTCTGGGTCCGATTTGGTGGGCGGGGCACCTCAGGGTCCGATTTGGTGGGCGGGGCCACTCGGGGTCTGATTTGGTGGGCGGGGCACCTCAGGGGCCGGTTTGGTGGGCGGGGCCCCTCAGGGGCCTATTTGGTGGGTGGGGCCCTTCAGGGGCCGGGGCCAATTTGGTGGGCGGGGCCCCTCAGGGGCCGATTCGGTGGGCGGGGCCCCTCAGGGGCCGATTTGGTGGATGGGGCCACTCAGGGTCCAATTTGGTGGGCGGGGCCCCTCAGGGGCCGATTTGGTGGGTGGGGCCCCTTGGGCTGATTTGGCGGGCGGGGCCTCTCTGGGTCCAATTTGGCAGGTGGGGCCCCTCTGGATCCGATTTGGTGGGCGGGGCACCTCAGGGGCCGATTTGGTGGGTGTGGCCCCTCGGGCCGATTTGGTGGGTGGGGCCCCTCGGGCCGATTTGGTGGGTGGGGCCCCTCGGGCCGATTTGGTGGGTGGGGCCCCTCAGGGGCCGATTTGGTGGGCGGGGCCCCTCAGGGGCCGATTTGGTGGGCGGGGCCATTCAGGGGCCAATTTGGTAGGCGTGGCCCCTCAGGGGCCGATTTGGTGGGCGAGGCCACTCAGGGGCCAATTTGGTGGGCAGGGCCCCTCAGGGGACAATTTGGTGGGCAGGGCCCCTCGGGGTCCAATTTGGTGGGCGGGGCCCCTCGGGGTCCAATTTGGTGGGCGGGGTCCTATTTGGTGGGGGGGCCCCTAGGGGGCCGATTTGGTGGGCGGGGCCCCTCAGGGGCCGATTTGGTGGGCGGGGCCACTCTGGGTCCGATTTGGTGGGCGGGGCACCTCAGGGACCGATTTGGTGGGTGGGGCCCCTCAGGGGCCGATTTGGTGGGCGAGGCCCCTCAGGGGCCGATTTGGTGGGCGCGGCCCCTCAGGGGCCGATTTATTTGGTGGGTGGGGCCCCTCAGGGGCCGATTTGGTGGGCGGGTCCCTCAGGGGCCAATTTGGTGGGCGAGGCCCCTCAGGGGACGATTTGGTGGGCGCGGACCCTCAGGGGCCGATTTAGTGGGCGGGGCACCTCAGGGGCGGATTTGGTGGGCGGGGCCCCTCGGGCCGATTTGGTGGGCGGGGCCACTCAGGGTCTAATTTGGTGGGCAGGGTTCCTCAGTGTTGCCGATTTAGTGGGCGGGGCCACTCTGGGTCCGATTTGGTGGGTGGGGCCCCTCGGGCCGATTTGGTGGGCGGGGCTCCTCAGGGGCCGATTTGGTGGGCGGGGCCCCTCGGGCTGATTTGGTGGGAGGGGCCACTCTGGGTCCGATTTTATGGGCGGGGCCCTTCAGGGGCCGATTTGGTGGGCGGGGCTCCTCAGGGGCCAATTTGATGGGCGGGTCCACTCTGGGTCTGCTTTCGTGGGCGGGGCACCTCAGGTGCCGATTTGGTGGGTGGGGCCCCTCAGGGGCCGATTTCATGGGCGGGGCCCCTCAGGGGCCGTTTTGGTGGGCGAGGCCACTCTGGGTCTGCTTTCGTGGGCGGGGCACCTCAGGTGCCGATTTGGTGGGCGGGGCCCCTCAGGGGCCGATTTGGTGGGCGGGGCCCCTCAGGGGCCGATTTGGTGGGTGGGGCCCCTCAGGGTCCGATTTGGTGGGCGGGTCCACTCGGTCCGATTTGGTGGGCGGGGTCCCTCAGGGGCCGATTTGGTGGACGGGGTCACTCAGGGTCCGATTTGTTGGGCGGGTCACTCAGGGTCCGATTTGGTGGGCGGGTCCACTCGGTCCGATTTGGTGGACGGGGCCCCTCAGGGGCCGATTTGGTGGGCGGAACCCCTCAGGGGCCAATTTGGTGGGCGAGGCCCCTCAGGGGCCGATTTGGTGGGCGCTGCCCCTCAGGGGCCGATTTGGTGGGCGCTGCCCCTCAGGGGCCGATTTGGTGGGCGGGGCACCTCAGGGGCGGATTTGGTGGGCGGGGCCCCTCAGGGGCCGATTTGGTGGGCGGGGCCACTCAGGGTCCGATTTGGTGGGCGGGGCCCCTCAGTGGCCGATTTGGTGGGCGGGGCCACTCTGGGTCCGATTTGGTGGGCGGGGCCCCTCGGGCCGATTTGGTGGGCGGGGCCCCTCAGGGGCCGATTAGGTGGGCGGGGCCCCACAGGGGCCGATTTGGTAGGAGGGGCCACTCTGGGTCCGATTTGATGGGCGGGGCCCCTCAGGGGCCGATTTGATGGGCGGGGCCACTCTTGGTTTGCTTTCGTGGGCGGGGCACCTCAGGTGCCGATTTGGTGGGCGGGGCCCCTCAGGGGCCGATTTCATGGGCGGGGCCCCTCAGGGGCCGATTTGGTGGGCGAGGCCACTCTGGGTCTGCTTTCGTGGGTGGGGCACCTCAGGTGCCGATTTGGTGGGCGGGGCCCCTCGGGCCGATTTGGTGGGTGGGGCCCCTCAGGGTCCGATTTGGTGGGCGGGGTCACTCAGGGTCCGATTTGGTGGGCGGGGTCACTCTGGGTCCGATTTGGTGGGCGGGGTCACTCTGGGACCGATTTGGTGGGCAGGGTTTCTCTGGGTCCGATTTGGTGGGTGGGGTCACTCTGGGTCCGAATTGGTGGGCCGGGTCACTCTGGGTCCAATTTGGTGGGCGGGGTCACTCTGGGACCGATTTGGTGGGCAGGGTTTCTCTGGGTCCGATTTGGTGGGTGGGGCACCTCAGGGTCCGATTTGGTGGAAGGGGCACCTCTGGGTCCGATTTGGTGGACGGGGTCACTCTGGGTCCGATTTGGTGGGCGGGGTCACCCTGGGTCCGATTTGGTGGGTGGGGTCACTCTGGGTCCGATTTGGTGGGCGGGGTCACTCTGGGTCCGATTTGGTGGGCAGGGTCACTCTGGGTCCGATTTGGTGGGCGGAGCCACTCTGGGTCCGATTTGGTGGGCGGAGCACCTCAGGGACCGATTAGGTGGGCCGGATCACTCTGGGTCCGATTTGGTGGGCGGGGTCACTCTGGGACCGATTTGGTGGGCAGGGTTTCTCTGGGTCCGATTTGGTGGGTGGGGCACCTCAGGGTCCGAATTGGTGGACGGGGCACCTTTGGGTCCGATTTGGTGGGCGGGGTCACTCTGGGTCCGATTTGGTGGGCGGGGTCACCCTGGGTCCGATTTGGTGGGTGGGGTCACTCTGGGTCCGATTTGGTGGGCGGGGTCACTCTGGGTCCGATTTGGTGGGCAGGGTCACTCTGGGTCCGATTTGGTGGGCGGAGCCACTCTGGGTCCGATATGGTGGGCGGGGCACCTCAGGGACCGATTAGGTGGGCGGGGCACCTCAGGGACCGATTAGGTGGGCGGGGTCACTCTGAGTCCGATTTGGTGGGCGGAGCCACTCTGGGTCCGATTTGGTGGGCGGGGCACCTCAGGGTCCGATTTGGTGTGCGGGGCCACTCGGGGTCTGATTTGGTGGGTGGGGCATCTCAGGGGCCGATTTGGTGGGCGGGGCCCCTCAGGGGCCTATTTGGTGGGCGGGGCCCCTCAGGGGCCGGGGCCGATTTGGTGGGCGGGGCCCCTCAGGGGCCGATTTGGTGGTTGGGGCCTCTCAGGGGCCGATTTGGTGGACGGGGCCACTCAAGGGCCGATTTGGTGGGCGGGGCCCCTCAGGGGCCGATTTGGTGGGTGGGGCCCCTTGGGCCGATTTGGTGGGCGTGGCACCTCAGGGGCCGATTTGGTGGGCGGGGCCCCTCGGGGGCCAATTTGGTGGGCGGGGCCCCTCGGGGGCCAATTTGGTGGGCGGGGCCCCTCAGGGGCTGATTTGGTGGGCAGGGCCCCTCAGGTGCCGATTTGGTGGGCGGGGCCCTTCTGGGTCCGATTTTGTGGGCGGGTCCCCTGGGGGGTCCGACTTGGTGGGCGGGGCCCCTTAGGGGCCAATTTGGTGGGTGTGGCCCCTCGGGGTCCAACTTGGTGGGTGGGGCCCCTAGGGTCCGATCTGGTGGGTGGGGTCCGATTTGGTGGGAGGGGCCCCTAGGGGGCCGATTTGGTGGGCGGGGCCATTCAGGGGCCAATTTGGTGGGCGGGGCCCCTCAGGTGCCGATTTGGTGGGCGGGGCCCCTCTGGGTCCGATTTGGTGGGCGGGGCCCCTTGGGTGTCCGATTTGGTGGGCGGAGCCCCTCAGAGGCAAATTTGGTAGGCGTGGCCCCTCAGGGGCCGATTTGGTGGGCGGGGCCCCTCAGGGACCAATTTGGTGGGCAGGGCCCCTCAGGGGACGACTTGGTGGGCGGGGCCCCTCGGGGTCCAATTTGATGGGTGGGGCCCCTCGGGTCAGATTTGGTGGGCGGGGTCCGATTTGGTGGGCGGGGCCCCTCTGGGTCCGATTTGGTGGACGGGGCCCCTCAGGGGCCGATTTGGTGGGTGGGGCCACTCTGGGTCCGATTTGGTGGGCGGGGCCACTCTGGGTCCTATTTGGTGGGCGGGGCCACTCTGGGTCCTATTTGGTGGGCGGGGCCACTCTGGGTCCGATTTGGTGGGCGGGGCACCTCAGTGGCCGATTTGGTGGGCGGGGCCCCTCAGGGACCAATTTGGTGGGCAGGGCCCCTCAGGGGACGACTTGGTGGGCGGGGCCCCTCGGGGTCCAATTTGATGGGTGGGGCCCCTCGGGTCAGATTTGGTGGGCGGGGTCCGATTTGGTGGGCGGGGCCCCTCTGGGTCCGATTTGGTGGACGGGGCCCCTCAGGGGCCGATTTGGTGGGTGGGGCCACTCTGGGTCTGATTTGGTGGGCGGGGCCACTCTGGGTCCTATTTGGTGGGCGGGGCCACTCTGGGTCCTATTTGGTGGGCGGGGCCACTCTGGGTCCGATTTGGTGGGCGGGGCACCTCAGTGGCCGATTTGGTGGGCGGGGCCCCTCAGGGGCCGATTTGGTGGGCGCGGCCCCTCAGGGGCCGATTTGGTGGTCGGGGCCCCTCAGTGGCCGATTTGGTAGGCGGGGCCACTCAGGGCCGATTTGGTGGGCGGGGCCACTCTGGGTCCGATTTGGTGGGCGAGGCCCCTCAGGGGCCGATTTGGTGGGCGGGGCCACTCTGGGTCCGATTTGGTGGGCGGGGCACCTCAGGGGCCGATTTGGTGGGCGGGAAAACTCAGGGGCCGATTTGGTGGGCGGGGCCCCTCAGGGGCCGATTTGGTGGGCGCGGTCCCTCAGGGGCCGATTTGGTGGGCGGGGCCCCTCAGGGGCCGATTTGGTGGGCGGGGCCACTCTGGGGCCGATTTGGTGGGCGGGGCTCCTCAGGGGCCGATTTGGTGTGCGGGGCCCCACGGGCCGATTTGGTGGGCGGGGTCACTCTGGGTCCGATTTGGTGGGCGGGGCACCTCAGGGGCCGATTTGGTGTGCGGGGCCCCACGGGCCGATTTGGTGGGCGAGGTCACTCTGGGTCCGATTTGGTGGGCGAGGCCACTCTGGGTCCGATTTGGTGGGCGGGGCTCCTCAGGGGCCGATTTGGTGTGCGGGGCCCCACGGGGCAATTTGGTGGGCGGGGTCACTCTGGGTCCGATTTGGTGGGCGAGGCCACTCTGGGTCCGATTTGGTGGGCGGGGCTCCTCAGGGGCCGATTTGGTGTGCGGGGCCCCACGGGGCGATTTGGTGGGCGGGGTCACTCTGGGTCCGATTTGGTGGGCGAGGTCACTTTGGGTCCGATTTGATGGGCGGGGTACCTCAGGAACCGATTTGGTGGGCGGGGTCACTCTGGGTCCGATTTGGTTGGTTGGGCACCTCAGGGACCGATTTGGTGGGCGGGCACCTCAGGGACCGATTTGGTGGGCGGGGCACCTCAGGGACCGATTTGGTGGGCGGGGTCACTCTGGGTCCGATTTGGTGGGCGGGGTACCTCAGGGACCGATTTGGTGGGCGGGGTCACTCTGGGTCCGATTTGGTGGGCTGGGCACCTCAGGTGCCAATTTGGTGGGCGGGTCACTTTAAGAGCTGATATTATCTGCCAAAACCTGTGTCCTAGTGGGGTCATGAAGAGTTCGTAGGCGTTGGCATAGTAACTGGGTCTGACTGCACATATCAATGAGCTAATCAGCCAGGTGGCAGGTGGCAGTTATTTTGAAATTGCCTCAGAAATCAGGCCCATTATAACCTTATGGGAAAATTTCCCTATTGAAACGCATTGAGACAATATTTTCAAACGCAAATTGCGCCAAAACTACAAATACGATCGGCACGAAAAATACTTAGCACACCTCTCAGGAACGCTGGCTTCGAAATGACACCTCATTGGAGTCTGTGAGTGTAGCGGTACGGGCTGCATTAATTGCGGACTGAATAATAATAATAACTAGATGGGTATTTCCTGAAGGAACTACAGATAGTGCTTTGGAATGGTGCCCGGGCTGCCCCTGCAAGACTTTCACACTTGGGTGCCCCTCAGGCGGTCCGATTTGGTGGGTTGGGTCAATCTGGGTCTGATTTTGGGGGCGGGGTAAATCTAGGTCCGATTCGGTGGGCGGGGTCACTTTTGGTCCGATTCTGTGGGCGCGGCCACTCTGGGTCCGATTCGGTGGGCGGAGCCACTCTGGGTCCGATTTGGTGGGCGGGGCACCTTAGGGACCAATTTGGTGGGTGGGGTCACTCGGTCCGATTTGGTGGGCTGGGCACCTCAGGGTCTGATTTGGTGGGCTGGGCACCTCAGGGTCCGATTTGGTGGGTGGGGTCACTCTGGGTCCGATTTGGTGGGCGGGGTCACTCTGGGCCCGATTTGGTGGAAGGGGTCACTCTGGGTCCGATTTGGTGGAAGGGGTCACTCTGGGTCTGATTTGGTGGAAGGGGTCACTCTGGGTCCGATTTGGTGGGCGGAGCCACTCTGGGTCCGATTTGGTGGGCGGGGTCACTCTGGGTCTGATTTAGGGGGCGGGGTCACTCTGGGTCCGATTTGGTGGGCCGGGCCCCTCGGGGTCCGATTTGGTGGGCCGGGCCTCTCGGGTTCCGAATTGGTGAGCGGGGTAATCTACTATCTAATTATCTAAGGGCACTTCCGTCTTTCTGTCTCACAACACCGCTACGTCATCATCTCGTGAGACCGCAATGCACTCTTGGGACCGGAGCGCGCAACAAGCATCGGGTACCGGCCACTCCAGGTGCAACAAGCATCGTGTACCGGCCGCTCTAGGAGGTGCAACAACCATCAGATACCGGCCGCTCCAGGAGGTGAGTATGTAACTTTTTTATTTTAATTCTTTTTTTTTTTAACAGGGATATGCAGTATACTATGTGACTGGACAATATACTACGTGACTGGGCAGTATAACTACGTGGCTCTGCGCTGTATACTGCGTGGCTCTGCGCTGTATACTACGCGGCTCTGCGCTGTATACTGCGTGGCTCTGTGCTGTATACTGCGTGGCTCTGCGCTGTATACTACGCGGCTCTGCGCTGTATACTACGCGGCTCTGCGCTGTATACTGCGTGGCTCTGCGCTGTGTACTGCGCGGCTCTGCGCTGTGTACTGCACGGCTCTGCGCTGTGTACTGCGCGGCTCTGCACTGTGTACTGCGCGTTCTGCGCTGTATACTGCGCGGCTCTGCGCTGTATACTGCGCAGCTCTGCGCAGCTCTGCGCTTTGTACTGCGCGGCTCTGCGCTATATACTGCGTGGCTCTTCGCTGTATACTACGCGGCTCTGCGCTGTGTACTGCGCGGCTCTGCGCTGTGTACTGCGCGTGTCCGTGCTGTGTACTGCGCGTGTCTGCGCTGTATACTGCGGGGCTCTGCACTGTATACTGCGGGGCTCTGCGCTGTATACTACGCGGCTCAGCGCTGTATACTGCGCGGCTCTGCGCTGCATACTGCGTGGCTCTACGCTGCGTACTGCGCGGCTCTGCGCTGTATACTGGGTGGCTCTGCGCTGTGTACTGCGCGGCTCTGTGCTGTGTACTGTGCGGCTCTGCGCTGTGTACTGCGCGGCTCTGCGCTGTGTACTGCGCGGCTCTGCGCTGTGTACTGCGCGGCTCTGCGCTTTATACTGTGCGGCTCTGCGCTCTGTACTGCGCGGCTCTGCACTGTGTACTGCGCGGCTCTGCGCTGTGTACTGCGCGGCTCTGCGCTGTGTACTGCACGGCTCTGCGCTTTATACTGCGCGGCTCTGGGCTGTGTACTGCGCGGCTCTGCGCTGTGTACTGCACGGCTCTGCGCTTTAAACTGCGCGGCTCTGCGCTGTGTACTGCACGGCTCTGCGCTGTGTACTGTGCGGCTCTGCGCTGTGTACTGCGCGGCTCTGCGCTTTATACTGCGCGGCTCTGCGCTGTGTACTGCGCGGCTCTGCGCTGTGTACTGCGCGGCTCTGCGCTGTGTACTGCACGGCTCTGCGCTTTATACTGCGCGGCTCTGCGCTGTGTACTGCACGGCTCTGCGCTGTGTACTGCGCGGCTCTGCGCTGTGTACTGCGCGGCTCTGCGCTTTATACTGCGCGGCTCTGCGCTGTGTACTGCGCGGCTCTGCGCTGTGTACTGCGCGGCTCTGCGCTGTGTACTGCGCGGCTCTGCGCTGTGTACTGCACGGCTCTGCGCTTTATACTGCGCGGCTCTGCGCTGTGTACTGCACGGCTCTGCGCTGTGTACTGCGCGGCTCTGCGCTGTGTACTGCACGGCTCTGCGCTTTAAACTGCGCGGCTCTGCGCTGTGTACTGCACGGCTCTGCGCTGTGTACTGCGTGGCTCTGCGCTGTGTACTGCGCGGCTCTGCGCTTTATACTGCGCGGCTCTGCGCTGTGTACTGCGCGGCTCTGCGCTGTGTACTGCGCGGCTCTGCACTGTGTACTGCACGGCTCTGCGCTTTATACTGCGCGGCTCTGCGCTGTGTACTGCACGGCTCTGCGCTGTGTACTGCGCGGCTCTGCGCTGTGTACTGCACGGCTCTGCGCTTTATACTGCGCGGCTCTGCGCTGTGTACTGCGCGGCTCTGCGCTGTGTACTGCGCGGCTCTGCGCTGTGTACTGCGCGGCTCTGCGCTTTATACTGCGTGGCTCTGCGCTGTGTACTGCGCGGCTCTGCGCTGTGTACTGCGCGGCTCTGCGCTGTGTACTGCACGGCTCTGCACTGTATACTGCGTGGCTGTGCAATATACTACGTGGACATGCATATTCTAGAATACCCGATGAGTTAGAATCGGGCCACAGTCTAATAATCATAAGACTACGGATAGTGGTTTGGAATTGTGCTGTACTGTCACTTTAAGAGCTGATATTATCTGACAAAACTTGTGACCTGGTGAGCTGATGTAGATTTCATAGGAGTTGGCATAGTAACTGTGTCTGACTGCGCATATCAATGAGCTAATCAGCCAGGTGGCAGTTATTTTTAGAAATTGCCTCAGAAACCAGCCCATTATAAACGTATAGGAAAATTTCTCCATTGAAACGCATTGAAAGACTTTTTTCAAACACAAATTGCGCAAAAACTACAAATCCGATCGACACGAAAAATACTTAGCACACCTCTCAGGAACGCTGGCTTCGAAATGACACCTCACTGGAGTCTGTGAGTTTAGCGGTTCGGGCCGCATTACGTGCGGACTGAATAATAAGAATAAGAAGAAGTTTACCACGGTGGAATAACAGTATAGTGCTTTGTTCCAAAGCACTATAATAAGAAGTTAACTACGATGGAATAACAATATAGTGCTTTGTGCCAAAGCACTATAATAAGAAGTTATCCATGATCGGATTACAATATACTGCTTTGTTCCAAAGCACTATAATGACTGCTTTGTTCCAAAGCACTATAATGAGAGCCTGAAGATTGAAGCTCAGGAAAGTTAACCTGGAGAATACCTTGGAGCGGCAGACACCGTTAGTAGGCCCCAACCAAACTAGTAGGCCAACTGCAGTTTTCAAATTCCGATAGGCTGAAAACCTGACAATTGCAGCTCAGCTTTTTTAAGAGGAGGACAGCTGTATTGAGCGGCGCAGACAGACACTGGTAGTGGGCCTTACACCACCTCGATGCAGGTTTAAAAAAGGTTACAGGGGTACACGGGCAGCATTGGTGTGATTAGCGGAGGACAATTGGAAGGAGGGACCGCAGACAGACTTAGTAGGCCTAAAATAAAAAAAATTAGGCTCAATGCAGGTTTAATTATGTTGCAGGGCTGCACAGGCACCATTGGTATGGTCAGGGGAGGACAATTGGCAGGAGGGACTGCAGACAGACTTACTAGGCCTTAAATTTAAAAACTTGGCTCGATGCAGGTTTTATTAGGCTACAGGGGTACACAGGCAGCATTGCTGTGGTCAGCGGAAGACAATTGGAAGGAGTGACCGCAGACAGACTTTGTAGACCTAAAATAACAAAAAATAGGCTCAATGCAGGTTTAATTAGGTTGCAGGGGTGCACAGGCAGCATTGGTGTGGTCAGCGGAGGACTATTGGAAGGAGGGCCTGCTGACAGACTTAGTATGCCTAAAATAACAAAAATTAGGCTCAATGCAGGTTTAATTATGTTGCAGGGGTGCACAGGCAGCATTGGTGTGGTTAGCGGAGGACAATTGGAAGGAGGGACCGCAGACAGACTTAGTAGGCCTAAAATAAAAAAATTAGGCTCAATGCAGGTTTAATTATGTTGCAGGGCTGCACAGGCAGCATTGGAGTGGTCAGCGGAGGACAATTGGCAGGAGGGACCGCAGACAGACTTACTAGGCCTTAAATTTAAAAACTTGGCTCGATGCAGGTTTTATTAGGTTACAGGGGTACACAGGCAGCATTGCTGTGGTCAGCGGAGGACAATTGGAAGGAGTGACCGCAGACAGACTTTCTAGGCCTAAAATAACAAAAAATAGGATCAATTCAGGATTAATTAGGTTGCAGGGGTGCACAGGCAGCATTGGTGTGGTCAGCGGAGGACTATTGGAAGGAGAGCCCGCTGACAGACTTAGTAGGCCTAAAATAACAAAAATTAGGCTCAATGCAGGTTTAATTATGTTGCAGGGGTGCACAGGCAGCATTGGTGTGGTTAGCGGAGGACAATTGGCAGGAGGGACCGCAGACAGACTTACTAGGCCTTAAATTTAAAAACTTGGCTCAATGCAGGTTTTATTAGGTTACAGGGGTACACAGGTAGCATTGCTGTGGTCAGCGGAGGACAATTGGAAGGAGTGACCTCAGACAGACTTTCTAGGCCTAAAATAACAAAAAATAGGCTCAATTCAGGTTTAATTAGGTTGCAGGGGTGCACAGGCAGCATTGGTGTGGTTAGCGGAGGACAATTGGCAGGAGGGACCGCAGACAGACTTACTAGGCCTTAAATTTAAAAACTTGGCTCAATGCAGGTTTTATTAGGTTACAGGGGTACACAGGCAGCATTGCTGTGGTCAGCGGAGGACAATTGGAAGGAGTGACCTCAGACAGACTTTCTAGGCCTAAAATAACAAAAAATAGGCTCAATTCAGGTTTAATTAGGTTGCAGGGGTGCACAGGCAGCATTGGTGTGGTCATCGGAGGACTATTGGAAGGAGAGCCCGCTGACAGACTTAGTAGGCCTAAAATAACAAAAATTAGGCTCAATGCAGGTTTAATTATGTTGCAGGGGTGCACAGGCAGCATTGGTGTGGTTAGCGGAGGACAATTGGAAGGAGGGACCGCAGACAGACTTAGTAGGCCTAAAGTAACAAAAATTAGGCTCAATGCAGGTTTAATTATGTTGCAGGTGTGCACAGGCAGCATTGGTGTGGTTAGCGGAGGACAATTGGAAGGAGGGACCGCAAACAGACTTAGTAGGCCTAAAATAAAAAATTAGGCTCAATGCAGGTCTAATTATGTTGCAGGGCTGCACAGGCAGCATTGGTGTGGTCAGCGGAGGACAATTGGCAGGAGGGACCGCAGACAGACTTACTAGGCCTTAAATTTAAAAACTTGGCTCGATGCAGGTTTTATTAGGTTACAGGGGTACACAGGCAGCATTGGTGTGGTCAGTGGAGGACAATTGGCAGGAGGGACTGCAGACAGACTTACTAGGCCTTAAATTTAAAAACTTGGCTCGATGCAGGTTTTATTAGGTTACAGGGGTGCACAGGCAGCATTGGTGTGGTCAGCGGAGGACAATTGGAAGAAGTGTCTGACACAGTTAGTACTCCAAAATAATAAATACAAGTTAATGCCTCGCCAAAAAATAAATAAATAAACAGGTGGCATAGGTACAGGGGCCTAGGTACAGGGGTGGGCTCCTCTGCTGACTTGCAGGCATTGGTATTTGGCGCAAAGTATTAACTGGTGTAAATGTAGGACAGGGCCCCTGAATATTTTTACTAGTATCATACATGTCAACAAATTGTTATTGGAAGTGCCATTGAAGGATTTAACCGCATAGACTAAACAGTGGTGGAGCAGTGAGAGATAATTTTGCAAGTGGTAGAGCACTGTTTGAGCTGGGGGGGAACACTCTCTCGTGGGCGGCGGTACTGGCCCAGGGCCCCTCATGTTACACTTCATTGTACTATGAGGGACCCTGTGCCTGTGCCGTCGCCCAAAAGTGGGCACACCCACCTCTTCAGACAAACGGCACTCTCACGGGTGCTTGCGCCAAGTGGTGACTGACCACGGCCCCGTGGGGGGAGTCGGCCCATTTAGGGAGGTTTAAAAATGTGGTATGCTGGACATACAGCAGCTGCAAATTGAGAAATTGGAACAGTCAGTAAGACCAATCCAAAAGCAAGACCTTTTTACAGGAAAGCTAGGTGTCAGCAGGGAAAGGTGGGGAAAAATAATTTGAAATTCATGATTGGTTCATTTTATGGAAGGTTAGATCATCAACATTTTGGGTAGCCAGACGAGTCCTTTTTTCGGTCAGTATTGAACCAGCAGCACTGAATACTCTTTCTGATAGCACACTAGCTGCTGGGCAAGAAAGCTCCTGCAATGCATATTCTGCCAATTCAGGCCAGGTGTCTATTTTGGATGCCCAGTATTCAAATGGGAATGATGTGTGAGGGAGAACATTGATAAGGTAGGAAAAATAGTTAGTAACCATACCGGACAAATGTTGTCTCCTGTCACTTTGAATTGATGCTGCAGTACCTGTCGTGTCTGCGGTCATTGCGAAATCACTCCACAACCTGGTCATAAAATCCCTCTGTCCAACGCCACTTCTGATTTGTGCTCCTCTAACACCTCTGCCATGTTGCCCCCTGCAGCTCGTGTGAGAACCATCACCGCCGCTGTGTGCTGAGAATGCCTGAACCAAGCGGTCTACAAGAGTTGCTTGTTTGGTAGCCAATATTTGCTCAAGGTTCTCATGTGGCATGATATTTTGCAATTTCCCTTTATAGCGTGGATCCAGGAGGCAGGCCAACCAGTAATCATCATCGGTCATCATTTTGATAATGCGGGGGTCCCTTTTTAGGATACGCAAGGCATAATCCGCCATGTGGGCCAATGTTCCAGGTATCAATTCACTGCTTGTGCTGGGTTGAGTAGCACTTTCTGGCAAATCAACATCACTTGTCTCCCTCAAAAACCCTGTACCTGACCTTGCAAAGCCACCAGTTTGTATTGGCCCCTGAGAAGCTTCCTCCTCCCATAGATATTCATCCCCATCATCCTCCTCGTCATCCTCCTCTTCGTCCGCCACCTCGTCCAGGAGACTTCCCTGAGCAGACAATGGCTGACTGTCATTAAGGCTTCCCTCGTCCTCGGCTGCAGACGCCTGTTCCTTTATGTGCATCAAACTTTGCATCAGCAGACGCATTAGGGGGATGCTCATGCTTATGATGGCGTCGTCTGCACTAACCAGGCGTGAGCATTCCTCAAAACACTGAAGGACTTGACACAGGTCTTGTAGCTTCGACCACTGCACACCTGACAACTCCATGCCAGCCATCCAACTGCCTGCCCGTGTATGTGTATCCTCCCACAAATACATAACAGCACGCCTCTGTTTGCACAGCCTCTGAAGCATGTGCAGTGTGGAGTTCCACCTTGTTGCAACGTCGATTATTAGGCGATGCTGGGGAAGCTTCAAAGATCGCTGATGGTTCTGCATACGGCTGGAGTGTACGGGTGAACGGCGGATGTGCGAGCAAAGTCTGCGCACCTTCAGGAGCAGGTCGGGTAACCCCGGATAACTTTTCAGGAAGCACTGCACCACCAGGTTCAAGGTGTGAGCCAGGCAAGGAATGTGTTTCAGTTGTGAAAGGACTATGGCAGACATAAAATTCCTTCCGTTATCACTGACTACCTTGCCTGCCTCAAGATATACACTGCCCAGCCATGACTGAGTTTCTTGCTGCAAGAACGCATACAGAACTTCCGCGGTGTGTCTGTTGTCGCCCAAACACTTCATTTCCAACACAGCCTGCTGACACTTGCCACTAGCTGTTCCATAATGGGACACCTCAGGTGCAACAGTGGCAGCTGCGGATGGAGAGGTCGTGCGAATGCGGTCTGTGGATGAGCTCTCGCTTCTACTGGAGGACGAGGAGGAGGAGGAGGGGTGGCGAACGCCTACAGCCAACTGTTTCCTACACCGTGGGCTAGGCAGAACTGTCCCAATCTGGCTGTCCCCTGTGGACCCTGCATCCAGCACATTAACCCAGTGTGCCGTGATGGACACGTAACATCCCTGGCCATGCCTACTGGTCCATGCATCTGTTGTGAGGTGCACCTTTCTACTGACAGATTGCCGGAGTGCATGGACAATGCGGTCTTTTACATGCTGGTGGAGGGCTGGAATGGCTTTTCTCGCAAAGAAGTGTCGACTCGGTAGGTCGTAGCCTGGTACAGCATAGGCCATTAGGTCTTTGAAAGCTTTGCTTTCAACCAACGGGTAGGGCATCATCTCTAACGATATAAGTCTAGCAATGTGGGCGTTCAAACCCTGTGTACGCGGATGAGAGGCTGAGTACTTCCTTTTCCTAATGAGAGTCTCTTGTAGGGTGAGCTGAACTGGAGAGCTGCATATGGTGGAACTAGCGGGGGTGGTGGTGGACATGGCAGACTGAGAGAGGGTTGGTGATGGTATTATTGCTGTTGGCCTAGATACAGTGTTTCCTCCCAAGAACCTGGTTATTCCCTGACTGCTTTGGCCTTGCAACGATACCTCCACATTTGCTGCAGGTGGTGTCGTAAATGGTGGGCTTACAGTGAGGGAAGGAATGTAGTGTTGCTGACTAGCTTCATTGTGAGCGGGTGCAACAACATTACGGGACATTTGGTAGTTAGTCCAGGCTTGCAAGTGCATGGCGGTTAAATGTCTACGCATGCAAGTTGTCTTTAAATTTTTGACATTCTGACCTCTGCTAAAGGTCCTTGAGCATTTCTTACAGATCACTTTGCACTGATCATTCCGATCTTGGTTAAAAAATTGCCAGACTGCACTCTTCCTACTATCGGATACCTTTTCAGGCATTGCACACTGTGCTACTTTAACCGGATGGCCATGCTGTCCTACAACTGTTTTTTGTTTTGACACAAGTTTTTGGCCAGATACAGGCCTGCCAGATGAAAGCTGTTGCGATGTTGATGCCTGCTGCGGCTCCTCCTCCTCCGCTTCAGAGCTACTGCCAGCGGCACCCTGTTCCCCCAATGGCTGCCAATTGGGGTTAACAACTGGGTCATCTATCACCTCCTCTTCTATGTCCTGTGCACCTTCCTCTGTGTCACCGTGTAAGCCGGTGCTATAGCGTTCGGGACGGGGCACCATAGTCTCATCTGGGTCAGATTCTGGCTCGGTACACTGCGAGGGCAATGTTGTGATCTGAGTCAATGGAACAGCATAATAATCTAGCTGTGGCTGTGCATCTGTGCACTCCATGTCCGATTCATCTTGTATAGGGCATGGCCTGTTAACAATTTCCCTTTCTAACCCAGGCACGGTATGTGTAAAGAGCTCCATGGAGTAACCTGTTGTGTCGCCTGACGCATCCTTCACTGTTGTTTTGGGGGAAGGACACAAGGAACCAACTTGTTCCTGACCGGGAGCATCCACCGACGACTGGCTACTTTTCAATTTTGAACTATCCGAAGAGTAGGCGAAAGAGCTATAGGCAGAGTCAGCAAGGAAAGCCAACACTTTTTCCTGCTGCTCCGGCTTTAACAGCAGTTTTCCTACTCCCAGAAAAGGGAGCGTTCGAGGCCTTGTGTAGTCAGACAATGATGCTGGCTCAACAACTCTAGACTTAGGGGCTATATTGCTTTTCCCACGACCACCTGATGCTCCACGACCACCACCACTACCATCATTACCAGCTGGCATTGACCGCCCACGGCCACGACCTCTTCCACCAGACTTCCTCATTCTTGGAAAAATGTAAATGTAAATGTATATGGTCCTGTAAAACCAGGTAGTAGGTGTACGTAAACTTGTTGTGAATTTAAATTTCCCTTTTTTATGGGTGGGAGTATGCAGGAAAAAATCAGGCCCACTGTATTACACTACACAGTTTGAATGGCAGAAAGAGGCTGGTAGATATGCCACTAACAGGACTGACGCAGATGCACACACTGGCAATATAAATCTCCCTCTTTATGTGTGGGAGACAGCAGAAAAATCTGGCCCACTGTATTACACTACACAGTTTGATTGACAGAAAGAGGCTGGCAGATATGCCACTAACAGGACTGACGCAGATGCACACACTGGCAATATAAATCTCCCTCTTTATGTGTGGGAGACAGCAGAAAAATCTGGCCCACTGTATTACACTACACAGTTTGATTGACAGAAAGAGGCTGGCAGATATGCCACTAACAGGACTGACGCAGATGCACACACTGACAATATAAATCTCCCTCTTTATGTGTGGGAGACAGCAGAAAAATCAGGCCCACTGTATTACACTACACAGTTTGACTAGCAGAAAGAGGCTGGCAGATATGCCACTAACAGGACTGATGCAGATGCACACACTGCCAATATAAATCTCCCTCTTTATGTGTGCTAGACAGCAGAAAAATCAGGCCCACTGTATTACACTACACAGTTTGATTGGCAGAAAGAGGCTGGCAGATATGACACTAACTGGACTGACCCAGATGTACACACTGGCAATATAAATCTCCCTTTTTTATATGGGAGACTGGTGAATAAATCAGGCCCATTGTATTACAGTATAGTTTCTGTGGCTGTAAATGACTGACAGATACCACAGACAGGACTGGCGCTGATGCACAGTTTAGGCAATATTAATCTCCCTCTTTTTTTATATGGGAGACTGGTGAATAAATCAGGCCCACTGTATTACAGTATAGTTTCTGTGGCTGTAAATGACTGACAGATACCACAGACAGGACTGGCGCAGATGCACAATTTAGGCAATATTAATCTCCCTCTTTTTTTTATATGGGAGACTGGTGAATAAATCAGGCCCTCTGTATTACAGTATAGTTTATGTGGCTGAAAATGACTGAAAGATACCACAGACAGGACTGGCGCAGATGCACAGATTAGGCAATATCAATCTCCCTCTTTTTTTTATATGGGAGACTGGTGAATAAATCAGGCCCTCTGTATTACAGTATAGTTTATGTGGCTGAAAATGACTGAAAGATACCACAGACAGGACTGGCGCAGATGCACAGATCAGGCAATATTAATCTCCCTCTTTTTTTATATGGGAGACTGGTGAATAAATCAGGCCCACTGTATTACAGTATAGTTTCTGTGGCTGTAAATGACTGACAGATACCACAGACAGGACTGGCGCAGATGCACAATTTAGGCAATATTAATCTCCCTCTTTTTTTTATATGGGAGACTGGTGAATAAATCAGGCCCACTGTATTACAGTATAGTTTCTGTGGCTGAAAATGACTGACAAATACCACAGACAGGACTGGCACAGTCAGGGACCGATTAGGTGGGCGGGGTCACTCTGGGTCCGATTTGGTGGGCGGGGCCCCTCGGGGTCCGATTTGGTGGGCGGGGCCCCTAGGGGTCCGAATTGGTGGGCGGGGCCCCTAGGGGTCCGAATTGGTGGGCGGGGCCCCTCAGAGTCCGATTTGGTGGGAGGGGGCCCTCGAGGTCCGATTTGGTGGGTGGGGTCACTCTGGGTCCGATTTCGCGGGCGGGGCACTCGGGGTCCGAATTGGTGGGCGGGGCCACTCGCGGTCCAATATCGTGGGCGGCAACACTCTGGGTCTGATTTGGTGGGCGGCGACACTCTGGGTCCGATTTGGTGGGCGGGGCCACTCTGGGTCCGATTTGGTGGGCGGGGCTACTCGGTCTGATTTGGTGGGCGGGGCCACACTGGGTCCGATTTGGTGGGCAGGGCCACTCTGGGTACGATTTGATGGGCGGGGCCACTCTGGGTCCAATTTGGTGGGCGGGGCCACTCTGGGTCTGATTTGGTGGGCGGGGCCCCTCGGGGTCCGATTTGGTGGGCGGGGCCGCTCGGAGTCCAATTTGGTGGGTGGGGCCCATCGGGTCCGATTTGGTGGGCGGGGTCCGATTTGGTGGGCGGGGCCCCTAGGGGTCCGATTTGGTGGGCAGGGCCCCTCAGGGGCCAATTTCGTGGGCGGGGCCCCTCAGGGGCTGATTTGTTGGGTGGGGCCACTCTGGGTCTGATTTGGTGGGCGGGGCACCTCAGGGGCCAATTTGGTGGGCGGGGCACCACAGGGACCAATTTGGTGGGCGGGGCCCCTCAGGTGCCGATTTGGTGGATGGGGCCCCTCAGGGGCCGATTTGGTGGGCAGGGCCACTGGGTCCGATTTGGTGGGCGGGGCCACTCTGGGTCCGATTTGGTGGGCGGGGCATCTCAGGGGCTGATTTGGTGGGCGGGGCACCTCAGGGGCCGATTTGGTGGGCGGTGCAACTCAGGGGCCGATTTGGTGGGCGGGGCCCCTCAGGGGACAATTTGGTGGGTGGGGCCCCTCAGAGGTCGATTTGGTGGGCGTGGCCCCTCAGGGGCCGATTTGGTGGGCGGGGCACCTCAGGGGCGGATTTGGTGGGCGGGGCCCCTCAGGGGCCAATTTGGTGGGCGGGGCACCTCAGGGGCGGATTTGGTGGGCGGGGCCCCTCAGGGTCCGATTTGGTGGGCGGAGCCACTCTGGGTCCGATTTGGTGGGCGGGGCCCCTCGGGCTGATTTGGTGGGCGTGGCCCCTCAGGGGTTGATTTGGTGGGCGGGGCCACTCTGGGTCTGCTTTCGTGGGCGGGGCACCTCATGTGCCAATTTGGTGGGCGGTGCCCCTCAGGGGCCGATTTGGTGGGCGGGGCCCCTCAGGGGCCAATTTGGTGGGCGGGGCCACTCTGGGGCCGATTTTGTGGGCGGGGCCACTCTGGGACCGATTTGGTGGGCGGGGCCACTCTGGGTCCGATTTGGTGGGCGAGGCCACTCTGGGTCCGATTTGGTGGGCGGGGCCCCTCAGGGTCCGATTTGGTGGGCGGGGCCACTCTGGGTCCGATTTTGTGGGCGGGTCCCCTGGGGGGTCCGACTTGGTGGGCGGGGCCCCTTAGGGGCCAATTTGGTGGGTGTGGCCCCTCGGGGTCCAACTTGGTGGGTGGGGCCCCTAGGGTCCAATCTGGTGGGTGGGGTCCGATTTGGTGGGAGGGGCCCCTAGGGGGCCGATTTGGTGGGCGGGGCCATTCAGGGGCCAATTTGGTGGGCGGGGCCCCTCAGGTGCCGATTTGGTGGGCGGGGCCACTCTGGGTCTGCTTTCGTGGGCGGGGCACCTCAGGTGCCGATTTGGTGGGCGGGGCCCCTTAGGGGCCGATTTCATGGGCCTGGCCCCTCAGGGGCCGATTTGGTGGGCAGGGCCCCTCAGGGGCCGATTTGGTGTGCGAGGCCACTCTGGGTCTGCTTTCGTGGGCGGGGCACCTCAGGTGCCGATTTGGTGGGTGGGGCCCCTCAGGGGACGATTTGGTGGGTGGGGCCCCTCAGGGTCTGATTTGGTGGGCGCGTCCACTCGGTCCGATTTCTTGGGCGGGGTCCCTCAGGTGCCGAATTGGTGGACGGGGTCACTCTGGGTCTGATTTGGTGGGTCGGGTCACTCTGGGTCCGATTTCGTGGGCTGGGTCACTCTGGGTCCGATTTAATGGGCGGGGTCACTCTGGGACCGATTAGGTGGGCGGGGTCACTCTGGGTCCGATTTGGTGGGCGGAGCCACTAAGGGGCCTATTTGGTGGGCGGGGCCCCTCAGGGGCCGATTTGGTGGGAGGGGCCACTCTGGGTCCGATTTCATGGGCGGGGCCCCTCGGGCCGATTTGGTGGGCGGGGCCCCTCAGGGGCCAATTTGGTGGGCGGGGCCACTCTGGGTCTGCTTTTGTGGGCGGGGCACCTCAGGGGATCATTTGGTGGGCAGGGCCCCTCAGGAGCCGATTTGGTGGGCGAGGCCACTCTGGGTCTGCTTTCATGGGTGGGGCCCCTCGGGCCGATTTGGTGTTTGGGGCCCCTCAGGGTCCGATTTGGTGGGCGGTGCACCTCTGGGTCCAATTTGGTGGGCGGAGTCACTTTGGGTCCGATTTGGTGGGCGGGGTCACCCTGGGTCCGATTTGGTGGGCGGGGTCACTCTGGGTCCGATTTGGTGGGCGGGGTCACCCTGGGTCCGATTTGGTGGGCGGGGTCACCCTCGGGCCGATTTGGTGGGCAGTGCCCCTCAGGGGCTGATTTGGTGGGCAGGGCCCCTCAGGGGCCGATATGGTGGGCGGGGCCCCTCGGGCCGATTTGGTGGGCAGTGCCGCTCAGGGGCTGCTTTGGTGGGCAGGGCCCCTCAGGGGTCGATTTGGTGGGAGGGGCCACTCTGGGTCCGATTTCATGGGCGGGGCCCCTCAAGGGCCGATTTGGTGGGCGGGGCCCCTCAGGGGCCGATTTGGTGGGTGGGGCCACTCTGGGTCCGATTTGGTGGGCGGGGCCCCTCGGGCCGATTTGGTGGGCAGTGCCCCTCAGGGGCTGATTTGGTGGGCAGGGCCCCTTAGGGGCCGATTTGGTGGGAGGGGCCACTCTGGGTCCGATTTCATGGGCGGGGCCCCTCAAGGGCCGATTTGGTGGGCGGGGCCCCTCAGGGGCCAATTTGGTGGGCGGGGCCACTCTGGGTCTGCTTTCGTGGGCGGGGCCACTCTGGGTCTGCTTTCGTGGGCGGGGCACCTCAGGTGCCGATTTGGTGGGTGGTGCCCCTCAAAGGCCGATTTCATGGGCGGGGCACTCAGGGGCCGATTTGGTGGGCAGGGCCCCTCAGGGGCCGAATTGGTGGGCGAGGCCACTCTGGGTCTGCTTTCGTGGGTGGGGCACCTCAGGTGCCGATTTGGTGGGTGGGGCCCCTCAGGGTCCGATTTGGTGGGCGGGTCCACTCGGTCCGATTTGGTGGGCGTGGTCCCTCAGGGGCTGATTTGGTGGATGGGGTCGCTCAGGGTCCGATTTGGTGGGCGGGGTCACTCAGGGTCCGATTTGGTGGGCGGGGTCACTCTGGGTCCGATTTGGTGGGCAGGGTCACTCTGGGACCGATTTGGTGGGCAGGGTCACTCTGGGTCCGATTTGGTGGGTTGGGCACCTCAGGGTCCGATTTGGTGGGCGGGGCACCTCTGGGACCGATTTGGTGGGCGGGGTCACTCTGGGTCCGATTTGGTGGGCGGGGTCACCCTGGGTCCGATTTGGTGGGCGGGGTCACTCTGGGTCCTATTTGGTGGGCGGGGTCACTCTGGGTCCGATTTGGTGGGCAGGGTCACTCTGGGTCGTATTTGGTGGGTGGAGCCACTCTGGGTCCGATTTGGTGGGCGGGGCACATCAATGACCGATTAGGTGGGCGGGGCACCTCAGGGACCGATTAGTCCGATTTGGTGGGCGGAGCCACTCTGGGTCCGATTTGGTGGGCGGGGCACCTCAGGGTCCGATTTGGTGGGCGGGGCCACTCGGGGTCTGATTTGGTGGGCGGGGCACCTCAGGGGCCGGTTTGGTGGGCGGGGCCCCTCAGGGGCCTATTTGGTGGGTGGGGCCCTTCAGGGGCCGGGGCCAATTTGGTGGGCGGGGCCCCTCAGGGGCCGATTCGGTGGGCGGGGCCCCTCAGGGGCCGATTTGGTGGATGGGGCCACTCAGGGTCCAATTTGGTGGGCGGGGCCCCTCAGGGGCCGATTTGGTGGGTGGGGCCCCTTGGGCTGATTTGGCGGGCGGGGCCTCTCTGGGTCCAATTTGGCAGGTGGGGCCCCTCTGGATCCGATTTGGTGGGCGGGGCACCTCAGGGGCCGATTTGGTGGGTGTGGCCCCTCGGGCCGATTTGGTGGGTGGGGCCCCTCGGGCCGATTTGGTGGGTGGGGCCCCTCGGGCCGATTTGGTGGGTGGGGCCCCTCAGGGGCCGATTTGGTGGGCGGGGCCCCTCAGGGGCCGATTTGGTGGGCGGGGCCATTCAGGGGCCAATTTGGTAGGCGTGGCCCCTCAGGGGCCGATTTGGTGGGCGAGGCCACTCAGGGGCCAATTTGGTGGGCAGGGCCCCTCAGGGGACAATTTGGTGGGCAGGGCCCCTCGGGGTCCAATTTGGTGGGCGGGGCCCCTCGGGGTCCAATTTGGTGGGCGGGGTCCTATTTGGTGGGGGGGCCCCTAGGGGGCCGATTTGGTGGGCGGGGCCCCTCAGGGGCCGATTTGGTGGGCGGGGCCACTCTGGGTCCGATTTGGTGGGCGGGGCACCTCAGGGACCGATTTGGTGGGTGGGGCCCCTCAGGGGCCGATTTGGTGGGCGAGGCCCCTCAGGGGCCGATTTGGTGGGCGCGGCCCCTCAGGGGCCGATTTATTTGGTGGGTGGGGCCCCTCAGGGGCCGATTTGGTGGGCGGGTCCCTCAGGGGCCAATTTGGTGGGCGAGGCCCCTCAGGGGACGATTTGGTGGGCGCGGACCCTCAGGGGCCGATTTAGTGGGCGGGGCACCTCAGGGGCGGATTTGGTGGGCGGGGCCCCTCGGGCCGATTTGGTGGGCGGGGCCACTCAGGGTCTAATTTGGTGGGCAGGGTTCCTCAGTGTTGCCGATTTAGTGGGCGGGGCCACTCTGGGTCCGATTTGGTGGGTGGGGCCCCTCGGGCCGATTTGGTGGGCGGGGCTCCTCAGGGGCCGATTTGGTGGGCGGGGCCCCTCGGGCTGATTTGGTGGGAGGGGCCACTCTGGGTCCGATTTTATGGGCGGGGCCCTTCAGGGGCCGATTTGGTGGGCGGGGCTCCTCAGGGGCCAATTTGATGGGCGGGTCCACTCTGGGTCTGCTTTCGTGGGCGGGGCACCTCAGGTGCCGATTTGGTGGGTGGGGCCCCTCAGGGGCCGATTTCATGGGCGGGGCCCCTCAGGGGCCGTTTTGGTGGGCGAGGCCACTCTGGGTCTGCTTTCGTGGGCGGGGCACCTCAGGTGCCGATTTGGTGGGCGGGGCCCCTCAGGGGCCGATTTGGTGGGCGGGGCCCCTCAGGGGCCGATTTGGTGGGTGGGGCCCCTCAGGGTCCGATTTGGTGGGCGGGTCCACTCGGTCCGATTTGGTGGGCGGGGTCCCTCAGGGGCCGATTTGGTGGACGGGGTCACTCAGGGTCCGATTTGTTGGGCGGGTCACTCAGGGTCCGATTTGGTGGGCGGGTCCACTCGGTCCGATTTGGTGGACGGGGCCCCTCAGGGGCCGATTTGGTGGGCGGAACCCCTCAGGGTCCAATTTGGTGGGCGAGGCCCCTCAGGGGCCGATTTGGTGGGCGCTGCCCCTCAGGGGCCGATTTGGTGGGCGCTGCCCCTCAGGGGCCGATTTGGTGGGCGGGGCACCTCAGGGGCGGATTTGGTGGGCGGGGCCCCTCAGGGGCCGATTTGGTGGGCGGGGCCACTCAGGGTCCGATTTGGTGGGCGGGGCCCCTCAGTGGCCGATTTGGTGGGCGGGGCCACTCTGGGTCCGATTTGGTGGGCGGGGCCCCTCGGGCCGATTTGGTGGGCGGGGCCCCTCAGGGGCCGATTAGGTGGGCGGGGCCCCACAGGGGCCGATTTGGTAGGAGGGGCCACTCTGGGTCCGATTTGATGGGCGGGGCCCCTCAGGGGCCGATTTGATGGGCGGGGCCACTCTTGGTTTGCTTTCGTGGGCGGGGCACCTCAGGTGCCGATTTGGTGGGCGGGGCCCCTCAGGGGCCGATTTCATGGGCGGGGCCCCTCAGGGGCCGATTTGGTGGGCGAGGCCACTCTGGGTCTGCTTTCGTGGGTGGGGCACCTCAGGTGCCGATTTGGTGGGCGGGGCCCCTCGGGCCGATTTGGTGGGTGGGGCCCCTCAGGGTCCGATTTGGTGGGCGGGGTCACTCAGGGTCCGATTTGGTGGGCGGGGTCACTCTGGGTCCGATTTGGTGGGCGGGGTCACTCTGGGACCGATTTGGTGGGCAGGGTTTCTCTGGGTCCGATTTGGTGGGTGGGGTCACTCTGGGTCCGAATTGGTGGGCCGGGTCACTCTGGGTCCAATTTGGTGGGCGGGGTCACTCTGGGACCGATTTGGTGGGCAGGGTTTCTCTGGGTCCGATTTGGTGGGTGGGGCACCTCAGGGTCCGATTTGGTGGAAGGGGCACCTCTGGGTCCGATTTGGTGGACGGGGTCACTCTGGGTCCGATTTGGTGGGCGGGGTCACCCTGGGTCCGATTTGGTGGGTGGGGTCACTCTGGGTCCGATTTGGTGGGCGGGGTCACTCTGGGTCCGATTTGGTGGGCAGGGTCACTCTGGGTCCGATTTGGTGGGCGGAGCCACTCTGGGTCCGATTTGGTGGGCGGAGCACCTCAGGGACCGATTAGGTGGGCCGGATCACTCTGGGTCCGATTTGGTGGGCGGGGTCACTCTGGGACCGATTTGGTGGGCAGGGTTTCTCTGGGTCCGATTTGGTGGGTGGGGCACCTCAGGGTCCGAATTGGTGGACGGGGCACCTTTGGGTCCGATTTGGTGGGCGGGGTCACTCTGGGTCCGATTTGGTGGGCGGGGTCACCCTGGGTCCGATTTGGTGGGTGGGGTCACTCTGGGTCCGATTTGGTGGGCGGGGTCACTCTGGGTCCGATTTGGTGGGCAGGGTCACTCTGGGTCCGATTTGGTGGGCGGAGCCACTCTGGGTCCGATATGGTGGGCGGGGCACCTCAGGGACCGATTAGGTGGGCGGGGCACCTCAGGGACCGATTTGGTGTGCGGGGCCACTCGGGGTCTGATTTGGTGGGTGGGGCATCTCAGGGGCCGATTTGGTGGGCGGGGCCCCTCAGGGGCCTATTTGGTGGGCGGGGCCCCTCAGGGGCCGGGGCCGATTTGGTGGGCGGGGCCCCTCAGGGGCCGATTTGGTGGTTGGGGCCTCTCAGGGGCCGATTTGGTGGACGGGGCCACTCAAGGGCCGATTTGGTGGGCGGGGCCCCTCAGGGGCCGATTTGGTGGGTGGGGCCCCTTGGGCCGATTTGGTGGGCGTGGCACCTCAGGGGCCGATTTGGTGGGCGGGGCCCCTCGGGGGCCAATTTGGTGGGCGGGGCCCCTCGGGGGCCAATTTGGTGGGCGGGGCCCCTCAGGGGCTGATTTGGTGGGCAGGGCCCCTCAGGTGCCGATTTGGTGGGCGGGGCCCTTCTGGGTCCGATTTTGTGGGCGGGTCCCCTGGGGGGTCCGACTTGGTGGGCGGGGCCCCTTAGGGGCCAATTTGGTGGGTGTGGCCCCTCGGGGTCCAACTTGGTGGGTGGGGCCCCTAGGGTCCGATCTGGTGGGTGGGGTCCGATTTGGTGGGAGGGGCCCCTAGGGGGCCGATTTGGTGGGCGGGGCCATTCAGGGGCCAATTTGGTGGGCGGGGCCCCTCAGGTGCCGATTTGGTGGGCGGGGCCCCTCTGGGTCCGATTTGGTGGGCGGGGCCCCTTGGGTGTCCGATTTGGTGGGCGGAGCCCCTCAGAGGCAAATTTGGTAGGCGTGGCCCCTCAGGGGCCGATTTGGTGGGCGGGGCCCCTCAGGGACCAATTTGGTGGGCAGGGCCCCTCAGGGGACGACTTGGTGGGCGGGGCCCCTCGGGGTCCAATTTGATGGGTGGGGCCCCTCGGGTCAGATTTGGTGGGCGGGGTCCGATTTGGTGGGCGGGGCCCCTCTGGGTCCGATTTGGTGGACGGGGCCCCTCAGGGGCCGATTTGGTGGGTGGGGCCACTCTGGGTCCGATTTGGTGGGCGGGGCCACTCTGGGTCCTATTTGGTGGGCGGGGCCACTCTGGGTCCGATTTGGTGGGCGGGGCACCTCAGTGGCCGATTTGGTGGGCGGGGCCCCTCAGGGACCAATTTGGTGGGCAGGGCCCCTCAGGGGACGACTTGGTGGGCGGGGCCCCTCGGGGTCCAATTTGATGGGTGGGGCCCCTCGGGTCAGATTTGGTGGGCGGGGTCCGATTTGGTGGGCGGGGCCCCTCTGGGTCCGATTTGGTGGACGGGGCCCCTCAGGGGCCGATTTGGTGGGTGGGGCCACTCTGGGTCCGATTTGGTGGGCGGGGCCACTCTGGGTCCTATTTGGTGGGCGGGGCCACTCTGGGTCCTATTTGGTGGGCGGGGCCACTCTGGGTCCGATTTGGTGGGCGGGGCACCTCAGTGGCCGATTTGGTGGGCGGGGCCCCTCAGGGGCCGATTTGGTGGGCGCGGCCCCTCAGGGGCCGATTTGGTGGTCGGGGCCCCTCAGTGGCCGATTTGGTAGGCGGGGCCACTCAGGGCCGATTTGGTGGGCGGGGCCACTCTGGGTCCGATTTGGTGGGCGAGGCCCCTCAGGGGCCGATTTGGTGGGCGGGGCCACTCTGGGTCCGATTTGGTGGGCGGGGCACCTCAGGGGCCGATTTGGTGGGCGGGAAAACTCAGGGGCCGATTTGGTGGGCGGGGCCCCTCAGGGGCCGATTTGGTGGGCGCGGTCCCTCAGGGGCCGATTTGGTGGGCGGGGCCCCTCAGGGGCCGATTTGGTGGGCGGGGCCACTCTGGGGCCGATTTGGTGGGCGGGGCTCCTCAGGGGCCGATTTGGTGTGCGGGGCCCCACGGGCCGATTTGGTGGGCGGGGTCACTCTGGGTCCGATTTGGTGGGCGGGGCACCTCAGGGGCCGATTTGGTGTGCGGGGCCCCACGGGCCGATTTGGTGGGCGAGGTCACTCTGGGTCCGATTTGGTGGGCGAGGCCACTCTGGGTCCGATTTGGTGGGCGGGGCTCCTCAGGGGCCGATTTGGTGTGCGGGGCCCCACGGGGCAATTTGGTGGGCGGGGTCACTCTGGGTCCGATTTGGTGGGCGAGGCCACTCTGGGTCCGATTTGGTGGGCGGGGCTCCTCAGGGGCCGATTTGGTGTGCGGGGCCCCACGGGGCGATTTGGTGGGCGGGGTCACTCTGGGTCCGATTTGGTGGGCGAGGTCACTTTGGGTCCGATTTGATGGGCGGGGTACCTCAGGAACCGATTTGGTGGGCGGGGTCACTCTGGGTCCGATTTGGTTGGTTGGGCACCTCAGGGACCGATTTGGTGGGCGGGCACCTCAGGGACCGATTTGGTGGGCGGGGCACCTCAGGGACCGATTTGGTGGGCGGGGTCACTCTGGGTCCGATTTGGTGGGCGGGGTACCTCAGGGACCGATTTGGTGGGCGGGGTCACTCTGGGTCCGATTTGGTGGGCTGGGCACCTCAGGTGCCAATTTGGTGGGCGGGTCACTTTAAGAGCTGATATTATCTGCCAAAACCTGTGTCCTAGTGGGGTCATGAAGAGTTCGTAGGCGTTGGCATAGTAACTGGGTCTGACTGCACATATCAATGAGCTAATCAGCCAGGTGGCAGGTGGCAGTTATTTTGAAATTGCCTCAGAAATCAGGCCCATTATAACCTTATGGGAAAATTTCCCTATTGAAACGCATTGAGACAATATTTTCAAACGCAAATTGCGCCAAAACTACAAATACGATCGGCACGAAAAATACTTAGCACACCTCTCAGGAACGCTGGCTTCGAAATGACACCTCATTGGAGTCTGTGAGTGTAGCGGTACGGGCTGCATTAATTGCGGACTGAATAATAATAATAACTAGATGGGTATTTCCTGAAGGAACTACAGATAGTGCTTTGGAATGGTGCCCGGGCTGCCCCTGCAAGACTTTCACACTTGGGTGCCCCTCAGGCGGTCCGATTTGGTGGGTTGGGTCAATCTGGGTCTGATTTTGGGGGCGGGGTAAATCTAGGTCCGATTCGGTGGGCGGGGTCACTTTTGGTCCGATTCTGTGGGCGCGGCCACTCTGGGTCCGATTCGGTGGGCGGAGCCACTCTGGGTCCGATTTGGTGGGCGGGGCACCTTAGGGACCAATTTGGTGGGTGGGGTCACTCGGTCCGATTTGGTGGGCTGGGCACCTCAGGGTCTGATTTGGTGGGCTGGGCACCTCAGGGTCCGATTTGGTGGGTGGGGTCACTCTGGGTCCGATTTGGTGGGCGGGGTCACTCTGGGCCCGATTTGGTGGAAGGGGTCACTCTGGGTCCGATTTGGTGGAAGGGGTCACTCTGGGTCTGATTTGGTGGAAGGGGTCACTCTGGGTCCGATTTGGTGGGCGGAGCCACTCTGGGTCCGATTTGGTGGGCGGGGTCACTCTGGGTCTGATTTAGGGGGCGGGGTCACTCTGGGTCCGATTTGGTGGGCCGGGCCCCTCGGGGTCCGATTTGGTGGGCCGGGCCTCTCGGGTTCCGAATTGGTGAGCGGGGTAATCTACTATCTAATTATCTAAGGGCACTTCCGTCTTTCTGTCTCACAACACCGCTACGTCATCATCTCGTGAGACCGCAATGCACTCTTGGGACCGGAGCGCGCAACAAGCATCGGGTACCGGCCACTCCAGGTGCAACAAGCATCGTGTACCGGCCGCTCTAGGAGGTGCAACAACCATCAGATACCGGCCGCTCCAGGAGGTGAGTATGTAACTTTTTTATTTTAATTCTTTTTTTTTTTAACAGGGATATGCAGTATACTATGTGACTGGACAATATACTACGTGACTGGGCAGTATAACTACGTGGCTCTGCGCTGTATACTGCGTGGCTCTGCGCTGTATACTACGCGGCTCTGCGCTGTATACTGCGTGGCTCTGTGCTGTATACTGCGTGGCTCTGCGCTGTATACTACGCGGCTCTGCGCTGTATACTACGCGGCTCTGCGCTGTATACTGCGTGGCTCTGCGCTGTGTACTGCGCGGCTCTGCGCTGTGTACTGCACGGCTCTGCGCTGTGTACTGCGCGGCTCTGCACTGTGTACTGCGCGTTCTGCGCTGTATACTGCGCGGCTCTGCGCTGTATACTGCGCAGCTCTGCGCAGCTCTGCGCTTTGTACTGCGCGGCTCTGCGCTATATACTGCGTGGCTCTTCGCTGTATACTACGCGGCTCTGCGCTGTGTACTGCGCGGCTCTGCGCTGTGTACTGCGCGTGTCCGTGCTGTGTACTGCGCGTGTCTGCGCTGTATACTGCGGGGCTCTGCACTGTATACTGCGGGGCTCTGCGCTGTATACTACGCGGCTCAGCGCTGTATACTGCGCGGCTCTGCGCTGCATACTGCGTGGCTCTACGCTGCGTACTGCGCGGCTCTGCGCTGTATACTGGGTGGCTCTGCGCTGTGTACTGCGCGGCTCTGTGCTGTGTACTGTGCGGCTCTGCGCTGTGTACTGCGCGGCTCTGCGCTGTGTACTGCGCGGCTCTGCGCTGTGTACTGCGCGGCTCTGCGCTTTATACTGTGCGGCTCTGCGCTCTGTACTGCGCGGCTCTGCACTGTGTACTGCGCGGCTCTGCGCTGTGTACTGCGCGGCTCTGCGCTGTGTACTGCACGGCTCTGCGCTTTATACTGCGCGGCTCTGGGCTGTGTACTGCGCGGCTCTGCGCTGTGTACTGCACGGCTCTGCGCTTTAAACTGCGCGGCTCTGCGCTGTGTACTGCACGGCTCTGCGCTGTGTACTGTGCGGCTCTGCGCTGTGTACTGCGCGGCTCTGCGCTTTATACTGCGCGGCTCTGCGCTGTGTACTGCGCGGCTCTGCGCTGTGTACTGCGCGGCTCTGCGCTGTGTACTGCACGGCTCTGCGCTTTATACTGCGCGGCTCTGCGCTGTGTACTGCACGGCTCTGCGCTGTGTACTGCGCGGCTCTGCGCTGTGTACTGCGCGGCTCTGCGCTTTATACTGCGCGGCTCTGCGCTGTGTACTGCGCGGCTCTGCGCTGTGTACTGCGCGGCTCTGCGCTGTGTACTGCGCGGCTCTGCGCTGTGTACTGCACGGCTCTGCGCGGTATACTGCACGGCTCTGCGCTTTATACTGTGCGGCTCTGCGCTCTGTACTGCACGGCTCTGCGCTGTCTACTGCGCGGCTCTGCGCTGTGTACTGCTCGGCTCTGCGCTGTGTACTGCGCGGCTCTCCGCTTTATACTGCGCGGCTCTGCGCTTTATACTGCGCGGCTTTGCGCTGTGTACTGCATGGCTCTGCGCTGTGTACTGCGCGGCTCTGCGCTGTGTACTGCACGGCTCTGCGCTGTGTACTGCACGGCTCTGCGCTTTATACTGCGCGGCTCTGCGCTGTGTACTGCACGGCTCTGCGCTGTGTACTGCGCGGCTCTGCGCTGTGTACTGCACGGCTCTGCGCTTTATACTGCGCGGCTCTGCGCTGTGTACTGCACGGCTCTGCGCTGTGTACTGCGCGGCTCTGCGCTGTGTACTGCGTGGCTCTGCGCTTTATACTGCGCGGCTCTGCGCTTTATACTGCGCGGCTCTGCGCTGTGTACTGCGCGGCTCTGCGCTGTGTACTGCGCGGCTCTGCGCTGTGTACTGCACGGCTCTGCGCTTTATACTGCGCGGCTCTGCGCTGTGTACTGCACGGCTCTGCGCTGTGTACTGCGCGGCTCTGCGCTGTGTACTGCACGGCTCTGCGCTTTAAACTGCGCGGCTCTGCGCTGTGTACTGCACGGCTCTGCGCTGTGTACTGCGCGGCTCTGCGCTGTGTACTGCGCGGCTCTGCGCTTTATACTGCGCGGCTCTGCGCTGTGTACTGCGCGGCTCTGCGCTGTGTACTGCGCGGCTCTGCACTGTGTACTGCACGGCTCTGCGCTTTATACTGCGCGGCTCTGCGCTGTGTACTGCACGGCTCTGCGCTGTGTACTGCGCGGCTCTGCGCTGTGTACTGCACGGCTCTGCGCTTTATACTGCGCGGCTCTGCGCTGTGTACTGCGCGGCTCTGCGCTGTGTACTGCGCGGCTCTGCGCTGTGTACTGCGCGGCTCTGCGCTTTATACTGCGTGGCTCTGCGCTGTGTACTGCGCGGCTCTGCGCTGTGTACTGCGCGGCTCTGCGCTGTGTACTGCACGGCTCTGCACTGTATACTGCGTGGCTGTGCAATATACTACGTGGACATGCATATTCTAGAATACCCGATGAGTTAGAATCGGGCCACAGTCTAATAATCATAAGACTACGGATAGTGGTTTGGAATTGTGCTGTACTGTCACTTTAAGAGCTGATATTATCTGACAAAACTTGTGACCTGGTGAGCTGATGTAGATTTCATAGGAGTTGGCATAGTAACTGTGTCTGACTGCGCATATCAATGAGCTAATCAGCCAGGTGGCAGTTATTTTTAGAAATTGCCTCAGAAACCAGCCCATTATAAACGTATAGGAAAATTTCTCCATTGAAACGCATTGAAAGACTTTTTTCAAACACAAATTGCGCAAAAACTACAAATCCGATCGACACGAAAAATACTTAGCACACCTCTCAGGAACGCTGGCTTCGAAATGACACCTCACTGGAGTCTGTGAGTTTAGCGGTTCGGGCCGCATTACGTGCGGACTGAATAATAAGAATAAGAAGAAGTTTACCACGGTGGAATAACAGTATAGTGCTTTGTTCCAAAGCACTATAATAAGAAGTTAACTACGATGGAATAACAATATAGTGCTTTGTGCCAAAGCACTATAATAAGAAGTTATCCATGATCGGATTACAATATACTGCTTTGTTCCAAAGCACTATAATGACTGCTTTGTTCCAAAGCACTATAATGAGAGCCTGAAGATTGAAGCTCAGGAAAGTTAACCTGGAGAATACCTTGGAGCGGCAGACACCGTTAGTAGGCCCCAACCAAACTAGTAGGCCAACTGCAGTTTTCAAATTCCGATAGGCTGAAAACCTGACAATTGCAGCTCAGCTTTTTTAAGAGGAGGACAGCTGTATTGAGCGGCGCAGACAGACACTGGTAGTGGGCCTTACACCACCTCGATGCAGGTTTAAAAAAGGTTACAGGGGTACACGGGCAGCATTGGTGTGATTAGCGGAGGACAATTGGAAGGAGGGACCGCAGACAGACTTAGTAGGCCTAAAATAAAAAAAATTAGGCTCAATGCAGGTTTAATTATGTTGCAGGGCTGCACAGGCACCATTGGTATGGTCAGGGGAGGACAATTGGCAGGAGGGACTGCAGACAGACTTACTAGGCCTTAAATTTAAAAACTTGGCTCGATGCAGGTTTTATTAGGCTACAGGGGTACACAGGCAGCATTGCTGTGGTCAGCGGAAGACAATTGGAAGGAGTGACCGCAGACAGACTTTGTAGACCTAAAATAACAAAAAATAGGCTCAATGCAGGTTTAATTAGGTTGCAGGGGTGCACAGGCAGCATTGGTGTGGTCAGCGGAGGACTATTGGAAGGAGGGCCTGCTGACAGACTTAGTATGCCTAAAATAACAAAAATTAGGCTCAATGCAGGTTTAATTATGTTGCAGGGGTGCACAGGCAGCATTGGTGTGGTTAGCGGAGGACAATTGGAAGGAGGGACCGCAGACAGACTTAGTAGGCCTAAAATAAAAAAATTAGGCTCAATGCAGGTTTAATTATGTTGCAGGGCTGCACAGGCAGCATTGGAGTGGTCAGCGGAGGACAATTGGCAGGAGGGACCGCAGACAGACTTACTAGGCCTTAAATTTAAAAACTTGGCTCGATGCAGGTTTTATTAGGTTACAGGGGTACACAGGCAGCATTGCTGTGGTCAGCGGAGGACAATTGGAAGGAGTGACCGCAGACAGACTTTCTAGGCCTAAAATAACAAAAAATAGGATCAATTCAGGATTAATTAGGTTGCAGGGGTGCACAGGCAGCATTGGTGTGGTCAGCGGAGGACTATTGGAAGGAGAGCCCGCTGACAGACTTAGTAGGCCTAAAATAACAAAAATTAGGCTCAATGCAGGTTTAATTATGTTGCAGGGGTGCACAGGCAGCATTGGTGTGGTTAGCGGAGGACAATTGGCAGGAGGGACCGCAGACAGACTTACTAGGCCTTAAATTTAAAAACTTGGCTCAATGCAGGTTTTATTAGGTTACAGGGGTACACAGGTAGCATTGCTGTGGTCAGCGGAGGACAATTGGAAGGAGTGACCTCAGACAGACTTTCTAGGCCTAAAATAACAAAAAATAGGCTCAATTCAGGTTTAATTAGGTTGCAGGGGTGCACAGGCAGCATTGGTGTGGTTAGCGGAGGACAATTGGCAGGAGGGACCGCAGACAGACTTACTAGGCCTTAAATTTAAAAACTTGGCTCAATGCAGGTTTTATTAGGTTACAGGGGTACACAGGCAGCATTGCTGTGGTCAGCGGAGGACAATTGGAAGGAGTGACCTCAGACAGACTTTCTAGGCCTAAAATAACAAAAAATAGGCTCAATTCAGGTTTAATTAGGTTGCAGGGGTGCACAGGCAGCATTGGTGTGGTCATCGGAGGACTATTGGAAGGAGAGCCCGCTGACAGACTTAGTAGGCCTAAAATAACAAAAATTAGGCTCAATGCAGGTTTAATTATGTTGCAGGGGTGCACAGGCAGCATTGGTGTGGTTAGCGGAGGACAATTGGAAGGAGGGACCGCAGACAGACTTAGTAGGCCTAAAGTAACAAAAATTAGGCTCAATGCAGGTTTAATTATGTTGCAGGTGTGCACAGGCAGCATTGGTGTGGTTAGCGGAGGACAATTGGAAGGAGGGACCGCAAACAGACTTAGTAGGCCTAAAATAAAAAATTAGGCTCAATGCAGGTCTAATTATGTTGCAGGGCTGCACAGGCAGCATTGGTGTGGTCAGCGGAGGACAATTGGCAGGAGGGACCGCAGACAGACTTACTAGGCCTTAAATTTAAAAACTTGGCTCGATGCAGGTTTTATTAGGTTACAGGGGTACACAGGCAGCATTGGTGTGGTCAGTGGAGGACAATTGGCAGGAGGGACTGCAGACAGACTTACTAGGCCTTAAATTTAAAAACTTGGCTCGATGCAGGTTTTATTAGGTTACAGGGGTGCACAGGCAGCATTGGTGTGGTCAGCGGAGGACAATTGGAAGAAGTGTCTGACACAGTTAGTACTCCAAAATAATAAATACAAGTTAATGCCTCGCCAAAAAATAAATAAATAAACAGGTGGCATAGGTACAGGGGCCTAGGTACAGGGGTGGGCTCCTCTGCTGACTTGCAGGCATTGGTATTTGGCGCAAAGTATTAACTGGTGTAAATGTAGGACAGGGCCCCTGAATATTTTTACTAGTATCATACATGTCAACAAATTGTTATTGGAAGTGCCATTGAAGGATTTAACCGCATAGACTAAACAGTGGTGGAGCAGTGAGAGATAATTTTGCAAGTGGTAGAGCACTGTTTGAGCTGGGGGGGAACACTCTCTCGTGGGCGGCGGTACTGGCCCAGGGCCCCTCATGTTACACTTCATTGTACTATGAGGGACCCTGTGCCTGTGCCGTCGCCCAAAAGTGGGCACACCCACCTCTTCAGACAAACGGCACTCTCACGGGTGCTTGCGCCAAGTGGTGACTGACCACGGCCCCGTGGGGGGAGTCGGCCCATTTAGGGAGGTTTAAAAATGTGGTATGCTGGACATACAGCAGCTGCAAATTGAGAAATTGGAACAGTCAGTAAGACCAATCCAAAAGCAAGACCTTTTTACAGGAAAGCTAGGTGTCAGCAGGGAAAGGTGGGGAAAAATAATTTGAAATTCATGATTGGTTCATTTTATGGAAGGTTAGATCATCAACATTTTGGGTAGCCAGACGAGTCCTTTTTTCGGTCAGTATTGAACCAGCAGCACTGAATACTCTTTCTGATAGCACACTAGCTGCTGGGCAAGAAAGCTCCTGCAATGCATATTCTGCCAATTCAGGCCAGGTGTCTATTTTGGATGCCCAGTATTCAAATGGGAATGATGTGTGAGGGAGAACATTGATAAGGTAGGAAAAATAGTTAGTAACCATACCGGACAAATGTTGTCTCCTGTCACTTTGAATTGATGCTGCAGTACCTGTCGTGTCTGCGGTCATTGCGAAATCACTCCACAACCTGGTCATAAAATCCCTCTGTCCAACGCCACTTCTGATTTGTGCTCCTCTAACACCTCTGCCATGTTGCCCCCTGCAGCTCGTGTGAGAACCATCACCGCCGCTGTGTGCTGAGAATGCCTGAACCAAGCGGTCTACAAGAGTTGCTTGTTTGGTAGCCAATATTTGCTCAAGGTTCTCATGTGGCATGATATTTTGCAATTTCCCTTTATAGCGTGGATCCAGGAGGCAGGCCAACCAGTAATCATCATCGGTCATCATTTTGATAATGCGGGGGTCCCTTTTTAGGATACGCAAGGCATAATCCGCCATGTGGGCCAATGTTCCAGGTATCAATTCACTGCTTGTGCTGGGTTGAGTAGCACTTTCTGGCAAATCAACATCACTTGTCTCCCTCAAAAACCCTGTACCTGACCTTGCAAAGCCACCAGTTTGTATTGGCCCCTGAGAAGCTTCCTCCTCCCATAGATATTCATCCCCATCATCCTCCTCGTCATCCTCCTCTTCGTCCGCCACCTCGTCCAGGAGACTTCCCTGAGCAGACAATGGCTGACTGTCATTAAGGCTTCCCTCGTCCTCGGCTGCAGACGCCTGTTCCTTTATGTGCATCAAACTTTGCATCAGCAGACGCATTAGGGGGATGCTCATGCTTATGATGGCGTCGTCTGCACTAACCAGGCGTGAGCATTCCTCAAAACACTGAAGGACTTGACACAGGTCTTGTAGCTTCGACCACTGCACACCTGACAACTCCATGCCAGCCATCCAACTGCCTGCCCGTGTATGTGTATCCTCCCACAAATACATAACAGCACGCCTCTGTTTGCACAGCCTCTGAAGCATGTGCAGTGTGGAGTTCCACCTTGTTGCAACGTCGATTATTAGGCGATGCTGGGGAAGCTTCAAAGATCGCTGATGGTTCTGCATACGGCTGGAGTGTACGGGTGAACGGCGGATGTGCGAGCAAAGTCTGCGCACCTTCAGGAGCAGGTCGGGTAACCCCGGATAACTTTTCAGGAAGCACTGCACCACCAGGTTCAAGGTGTGAGCCAGGCAAGGAATGTGTTTCAGTTGTGAAAGGACTATGGCAGACATAAAATTCCTTCCGTTATCACTGACTACCTTGCCTGCCTCAAGATATACACTGCCCAGCCATGACTGAGTTTCTTGCTGCAAGAACGCATACAGAACTTCCGCGGTGTGTCTGTTGTCGCCCAAACACTTCATTTCCAACACAGCCTGCTGACACTTGCCACTAGCTGTTCCATAATGGGACACCTCAGGTGCAACAGTGGCAGCTGCGGATGGAGAGGTCGTGCGAATGCGGTCTGTGGATGAGCTCTCGCTTCTACTGGAGGACGAGGAGGAGGAGGAGGGGTGGCGAACGCCTACAGCCAACTGTTTCCTACACCGTGGGCTAGGCAGAACTGTCCCAATCTGGCTGTCCCCTGTGGACCCTGCATCCAGCACATTAACCCAGTGTGCCGTGATGGACACGTAACATCCCTGGCCATGCCTACTGGTCCATGCATCTGTTGTGAGGTGCACCTTTCTACTGACAGATTGCCGGAGTGCATGGACAATGCGGTCTTTTACATGCTGGTGGAGGGCTGGAATGGCTTTTCTCGCAAAGAAGTGTCGACTCGGTAGGTCGTAGCCTGGTACAGCATAGGCCATTAGGTCTTTGAAAGCTTTGCTTTCAACCAACGGGTAGGGCATCATCTCTAACGATATAAGTCTAGCAATGTGGGCGTTCAAACCCTGTGTACGCGGATGAGAGGCTGAGTACTTCCTTTTCCTAATGAGAGTCTCTTGTAGGGTGAGCTGAACTGGAGAGCTGCATATGGTGGAACTAGCGGGGGTGGTGGTGGACATGGCAGACTGAGAGAGGGTTGGTGATGGTATTATTGCTGTTGGCCTAGATACAGTGTTTCCTCCCAAGAACCTGGTTATTCCCTGACTGCTTTGGCCTTGCAACGATACCTCCACATTTGCTGCAGGTGGTGTCGTAAATGGTGGGCTTACAGTGAGGGAAGGAATGTAGTGTTGCTGACTAGCTTCATTGTGAGCGGGTGCAACAACATTACGGGACATTTGGTAGTTAGTCCAGGCTTGCAAGTGCATGGCGGTTAAATGTCTACGCATGCAAGTTGTCTTTAAATTTTTGACATTCTGACCTCTGCTAAAGGTCCTTGAGCATTTCTTACAGATCACTTTGCACTGATCATTCCGATCTTGGTTAAAAAATTGCCAGACTGCACTCTTCCTACTATCGGATACCTTTTCAGGCATTGCACACTGTGCTACTTTAACCGGATGGCCATGCTGTCCTACAACTGTTTTTTGTTTTGACACAAGTTTTTGGCCAGATACAGGCCTGCCAGATGAAAGCTGTTGCGATGTTGATGCCTGCTGCGGCTCCTCCTCCTCCGCTTCAGAGCTACTGCCAGCGGCACCCTGTTCCCCCAATGGCTGCCAATTGGGGTTAACAACTGGGTCATCTATCACCTCCTCTTCTATGTCCTGTGCACCTTCCTCTGTGTCACCGTGTAAGCCGGTGCTATAGCGTTCGGGACGGGGCACCATAGTCTCATCTGGGTCAGATTCTGGCTCGGTACACTGCGAGGGCAATGTTGTGATCTGAGTCAATGGAACAGCATAATAATCTAGCTGTGGCTGTGCATCTGTGCACTCCATGTCCGATTCATCTTGTATAGGGCATGGCCTGTTAACAATTTCCCTTTCTAACCCAGGCACGGTATGTGTAAAGAGCTCCATGGAGTAACCTGTTGTGTCGCCTGACGCATCCTTCACTGTTGTTTTGGGGGAAGGACACAAGGAACCAACTTGTTCCTGACCGGGAGCATCCACCGACGACTGGCTACTTTTCAATTTTGAACTATCCGAAGAGTAGGCGAAAGAGCTATAGGCAGAGTCAGCAAGGAAAGCCAACACTTTTTCCTGCTGCTCCGGCTTTAACAGCAGTTTTCCTACTCCCAGAAAAGGGAGCGTTCGAGGCCTTGTGTAGTCAGACAATGATGCTGGCTCAACAACTCTAGACTTAGGGGCTATATTGCTTTTCCCACGACCACCTGATGCTCCACGACCACCACCACTACCATCATTACCAGCTGGCATTGACCGCCCACGGCCACGACCTCTTCCACCAGACTTCCTCATTCTTGGAAAAATGTAAATGTAAATGTATATGGTCCTGTAAAACCAGGTAGTAGGTGTACGTAAACTTGTTGTGAATTTAAATTTCCCTTTTTTATGGGTGGGAGTATGCAGGAAAAAATCAGGCCCACTGTATTACACTACACAGTTTGAATGGCAGAAAGAGGCTGGTAGATATGCCACTAACAGGACTGACGCAGATGCACACACTGGCAATATAAATCTCCCTCTTTATGTGTGGGAGACAGCAGAAAAATCTGGCCCACTGTATTACACTACACAGTTTGATTGACAGAAAGAGGCTGGCAGATATGCCACTAACAGGACTGACGCAGATGCACACACTGGCAATATAAATCTCCCTCTTTATGTGTGGGAGACAGCAGAAAAATCTGGCCCACTGTATTACACTACACAGTTTGATTGACAGAAAGAGGCTGGCAGATATGCCACTAACAGGACTGACGCAGATGCACACACTGACAATATAAATCTCCCTCTTTATGTGTGGGAGACAGCAGAAAAATCAGGCCCACTGTATTACACTACACAGTTTGACTAGCAGAAAGAGGCTGGCAGATATGCCACTAACAGGACTGATGCAGATGCACACACTGCCAATATAAATCTCCCTCTTTATGTGTGCTAGACAGCAGAAAAATCAGGCCCACTGTATTACACTACACAGTTTGATTGGCAGAAAGAGGCTGGCAGATATGACACTAACTGGACTGACCCAGATGTACACACTGGCAATATAAATCTCCCTTTTTTATATGGGAGACTGGTGAATAAATCAGGCCCATTGTATTACAGTATAGTTTCTGTGGCTGTAAATGACTGACAGATACCACAGACAGGACTGGCGCTGATGCACAGTTTAGGCAATATTAATCTCCCTCTTTTTTTATATGGGAGACTGGTGAATAAATCAGGCCCACTGTATTACAGTATAGTTTCTGTGGCTGTAAATGACTGACAGATACCACAGACAGGACTGGCGCAGATGCACAATTTAGGCAATATTAATCTCCCTCTTTTTTTTATATGGGAGACTGGTGAATAAATCAGGCCCTCTGTATTACAGTATAGTTTATGTGGCTGAAAATGACTGAAAGATACCACAGACAGGACTGGCGCAGATGCACAGATTAGGCAATATCAATCTCCCTCTTTTTTTTATATGGGAGACTGGTGAATAAATCAGGCCCTCTGTATTACAGTATAGTTTATGTGGCTGAAAATGACTGAAAGATACCACAGACAGGACTGGCGCAGATGCACAGATCAGGCAATATTAATCTCCCTCTTTTTTTATATGGGAGACTGGTGAATAAATCAGGCCCACTGTATTACAGTATAGTTTCTGTGGCTGTAAATGACTGACAGATACCACAGACAGGACTGGCGCAGATGCACAATTTAGGCAATATTAATCTCCCTCTTTTTTTTATATGGGAGACTGGTGAATAAATCAGGCCCACTGTATTACAGTATAGTTTCTGTGGCTGAAAATGACTGACAAATACCACAGACAGGACTGGCACAGTCAGGGACCGATTAGGTGGGCGGGGTCACTCTGGGTCCGATTTGGTGGGCGGGGCCCCTCGGGGTCCGATTTGGTGGGCGGGGCCCCTAGGGGTCCGAATTGGTGGGCGGGGCCCCTAGGGGTCCGAATTGGTGGGCGGGGCCCCTCAGAGTCCGATTTGGTGGGAGGGGGCCCTCGAGGTCCGATTTGGTGGGTGGGGTCACTCTGGGTCCGATTTCGCGGGCGGGGCACTCGGGGTCCGAATTGGTGGGCGGGGCCACTCGCGGTCCAATATCGTGGGCGGCAACACTCTGGGTCTGATTTGGTGGGCGGCGACACTCTGGGTCCGATTTGGTGGGCGGGGCCACTCTGGGTCCGATTTGGTGGGCGGGGCTACTCGGTCTGATTTGGTGGGCGGGGCCACACTGGGTCCGATTTGGTGGGCAGGGCCACTCTGGGTCCGATTTGATGGGCGGGGCCACTCTGGGTCCAATTTGGTGGGCGGGGCCACTCTGGGTCTGATTTGGTGGGCGGGGCCCCTCGGGGTCCGATTTGGTGGGCGGGGCCGCTCGGAGTCCAATTTGGTGGGTGGGGCCCATCGGGTCCGATTTGGTGGGCGGGGTCCGATTTGGTGGGCGGGGCCCCTAGGGGTCCAATTTGGTGGGCAGGGCCCCTCAGGGGCCAATTTCGTGGGCGGGGCCCCTCAGGGGCTGATTTGTTGGGTGGGGCCACTCTGGGTCTGATTTGGTGGGCGGGGCACCTCAGGGGCCAATTTGGTGGGCGGGGCACCACAGGGACCAATTTGGTGGGCGGGGCCCCTCAGGTGCCGATTTGGTGGATGGGGCCCCTCAGGGGCCGATTTGGTGGGCAGGGCCACTGGGTCCGATTTGGTGGGCGGGGCCACTCTGGGTCCTATTTGGTGGGCGGGGCATCTCAGGGGCTGATTTGGTGGGCGGGGCACCTCAGGGGCCGATTTGGTGGGCGGTGTAACTCAGGGGCCGATTTGGTGGGCGGGGCCCCTCAGGGGACAATTTGGTGGGTGGGGCCCCTCAGAGGTCGATTTGGTGGGCGTGGCCCCTCAGGGGCCGATTTGGTGGGCGGGGCACCTCAGGGGCGGATTTGGTGGGCGGGGCCCCTCAGGGGCCAATTTGGTGGGCGGGGCACCTCAGGGGCGGATTTGGTGGGCGGGGCCCCTCAGGGTCCGATTTGGTGGGCGGAGCCACTCTGGGTCCGATTTGGTGGGCGGGGCCCCTCGGGCTGATTTGGTGGGCGTGGCCCCTCAGGGGTTGATTTGGTGGGCGGGGCCACTCTGGGTCTGCTTTCGTGGGCGGGGCACCTCATGTGCCAATTTGGTGGGCGGTGCCCCTCAGGGGCCGATTTGGTGGGCGGGGCCCCTCAGGGGCCAATTTGGTGGGCGGGGCCACTCTGGGGCCGATTTTGTGGGCGGGGCCACTCTGGGACCGATTTGGTGGGCGGGGCCACTCTGGGTCCGATTTGGTGGGCGAGGCCACTCTGGGTCCGATTTGGTGGGCGGGGCCCCTCAGGGGCCGATTTGGTGGGCGGGGCCACTCTGGGTCCGATTTGGTGGGCGGGGCCCCTCGGGCCGATTTGGTGGGCGGGGCCCCTCAGGGGCCGATTTGGTGGGCGGGGCCACTCTGGGTCTGCTTTCGTGGGTGGGGCACCTCAGGTGCCGATTTGGTGGGCGGGGCCCCTCAGGGGCCGATTTGGTGGGCGGGGCCCCTCAGGGTACGATTTGATGGGCGGGGCTACTCTGGGTCCGATTTTGTGAGCGGGGCCCCTCAGGGTCCGATTTGGTGGGTGCGGCCCCTCAGGGGCCGATTTGGTGGTCGGGGCCCCTCAGGGGCCGATTTGGTGGGCGGGGCCACTCAGGGGCCGATTTGGTGGGCGGGGCCACTCTGGGTCCAATTTGGTGGGCGGGGCCACTCGGGGTCCGATTTGGTGGGCGGGGCCCCTCAGGGGCCGATTTGGCGGGGGGCCCTCAGGAGCCGATTTGGTGGGCGGGGCTCCTCAGGGGCTGATTTGGTGGGTGGGGCCACTGGGCCCGATTTGGTGGGAGGGGGCCGCTCTGGGTCCGATTTGGTGGGCGGGGCACCTCAGGGGCCGATTTGGTGGGTGGGGCACCTCAGGGGCCGATTTGGCGGGCGCGGCCCCTCAGGGACCGATTTTGTAGGCGGGGCCACTCTGGGTCCGATTTGGTGGGCGGGGCCACTCTGGGTCCGATTTGGTGGGCGGGGTCCCTCAGGGGCCGATTTGGTGGGCGTGGCCACTCTGTCCTAAATGGTGGGCGGGGCCCCTCGGGCCGTTTTGGTGGGCGGGGCCCCTCAGGGGCCGATTTGGTGGGCGGGGCCACTCTGGGTCTGCTTTCGTGGGCGGGGCACCTCAGGTGCTGATTTGGTGGGCGGGGCCACTCTGGGTCCGATTTGGTGGGCGGGGCCACTAGGTCCGATTTGGTGGGCGGGGCCCCTCAGGGGCCGATTTGGTGGGCGGGGCCACTCTGTCCTAAATGGTGGGCGGGGCCCCTGGGGCCGTTTTGGTGGGCGGGGCCCCTCAGGGGCCGATTTGGTGGGCGGGGCCACTCTGGGTCTGCTTTTGTGGGCGGGGCACCTCAGGTGCTGATTTGGTGGGCGGGGCCCCTCAAGGGCCGATTTGGTGGGCGGGGCCCCTCAGGGTACGATTTCGTGGGCGGAGCCCCTCAGGGTACGATTTGGTGGGCGTGGCCCCTCGGGCCGATTTGGTGGGCGTGGCCCCTCAGGGGTTGATTTGGTGGACGGGGCCACTCTGGGTCTGCTTTTGTGGGCGGGGCACCTCATGTGCCAATTTGGTGGGCGGTGCCCCTCAGGGGCCGATTTGGTGGGCGGGGCCCCTCAGGGGCCGATTTGGTGGGCGGGGCACCTCAGGGGCCGATTTGGTGGGCGGGGCACCTCGGGGGCCAATTTGGTAAGCGGGGCCCCTCAGGGGCCCATTTGGTGGGCGGTGCCCCTCGGGTCGATTTGGTGGGCGGGGCCCCTCAGGTGCCGATTTGGTGGGCGGGGCCCCTCTGGGTCCGATTTGGTGGGCGGGTCCCCAGGGGGGTCCGATTTGGTGGGCGGGGCCCCTCAGGGGCCAATTTGGAGGGCGTGGCCCCTCAGGGTCCAATTTGGTGGGTGGGGTCCCTCGGGGTCCAATTTGGTGGGCGCGGTCCGATTTGGTGGGTGGGGCCCTTAGGGGGCAGATTTGGTGGGCGGGGCCCCTCAAGGGCCAATTTGGTGGGCGGGGCCCCTCAGGGGCCTATTTGGAGGGCGGGGCCACTCTGGGTCCGATTTGGTGGGCGGGGCACCTTTGGGGCCAATTTGGTGGGCGGGGCCTCTCAGGGGCCAATTTGGTGGGCAGGGACCCTCAGGGTACAATTTGGTGGGCGGGGCCCCTCGGGGTCCAATTTGGTGGGTGGGGTCACCCTGGGTCCGATTTGGTGGGCGGGGTCACTCTGGGTCCGATTTGGTGGGCGGAGCCACTCTGGGTCCGATTTGGTGGGCGGGGCACCTCAGGGTCCAATTTGGTGGGCGGGGCCACTCGGGGTCTGATTTGGTGGGCGGGGCACCTCAGGGGCCGTTTTGGTGGGTGGGACCTCTCTGGGTCCGATTTGGTGGGCGGGGCCCCTCTGGGTCCGATTTGGTGGGCGGAGCCACTCTGGGTCCGATTTGGTGGGCGGGGCACCTCAGGGACCGATTAGGTGGGCGGGGCACCTCAGGGACCGATTAGATGGGTGTGGTCAATCTGGGTCCGATTTGGTGGGCGGAGCCACTCTGGGTCTGATTTGGTGGGCGGGGCACCTAAGGGTCCGATTTGGTGGGCGGGGCCACTCGGGGTCTGATTTGGTGGGCGGGGCACCTCAGGGGCTGATTTGGTGGGCGGGGCCCCTCAGGGGCCGTTTTGGTGGGTGGGACCTCTCTGGGTCCGATTTGGTGGGCGGGGCCCCTCAGGGGCCGATTTGGTGGGCGGGGCCCCTCAGGGGCCGATTTGGTGGGCGGGGCCACTCTGGGTCTGCTTTCGTGGGCGGGGCACCTCATGTGCCAATTTGGTGGGCGGTGCCCCTCAGGGGCCGATTTGGTGGGCGGGGCCCCTAAGGGGCCAATTTGGTGGGCGGGGCCACTCTGGGGCCGATTTGGTGGGCGGGGCCACTCTGGGACCGATTTGGTGGGCGGGGCCACTCTGGGTCCGATTTGGTGGACGAGGCCACTCTGGGTCCGATTTGGTGGGCGGGGCCCCTCAGGGGCCGATTTGGTGGGCGGGGCCACTCTGGGTCCGATTTGGTGGGCGGGGCCCCTCGGGCCGATTTGGTGGGCGGGGCCCCTCAGGGGCCGATTTGGTGGGCGGGGCCACTCTGGGTCTGCTTTCGTGGGTGGGGCACCTCAGGTGCCGATTTGGTGGGCGGGGCCCCTCAGGGGCCGATTTGGTGGGCGGGGCCCCTCAGGGTACGATTTGATGGGCGGGGCTACTCTGGGTCCGATTTTGTGAGCGGGGCCCCTCAGGGTCCGATTTGGTGGGTGCGGCCCCTCAGGGGCCGATTTGGTGGTCGGGGCCCCTCAGGGGCCGATTTGGTGGGCGGGGCAACTCAGGGGCCGATTTGGTGGGCGGGGCCACTCTGGGTCCAATTTGGTGGGCGGGGCCACTCGGGGTCCGATTTGGTGGGCGGGGCCCCTCAGGGTCCGATTTGGTGGGCGGGGCCCCTCAGGGTCCGATTTGGTGGGCGGGGCCCCTCAGGGGCCAATTTGGAGGGCGTGGCCCCTCGGGCCGATTTGGTGGGCGGGGCCCCTCAGGGGACAATTTGGTGGGTGGGGCCCCTCAGAGGTCGATTTGGTGGGCGTGGCCCCTCAGGGGCCGATTTGGTGGGCGGGGCACCTGAGGGGCGGATTTGGTGGGCGGGGCCCCTCAGGGGCCAATTTGGTGGGCGGGGCACCTCAGGGGCGGATTTGGTGGGCGGGGCCCCTCAGGGTCCGATTTGGTGGGCGGAGCCACTCTGGGTCCGATTTGGTGGGCGGGGCCCCTCGGGCTGATTTGGTAGGCGTGGCCCCTCAGGGGTTGATTTGGTGGGCGGGGCCACTCTGGGTCTGCTTTCGTGGGCGGGGCACCTCATGTGCCAATTTGGTGGGCGGTGCCCCTCAGGGGCCGATTTGGTGGGCGGGGCCCCTCAGGGGCCAATTTGGTGGGCGGGGCCACTCTGGGGCCGATTTGGTGGGCGGGGCCACTCTGGGACCGATTTGGTGGGCGGGGCCACTCTGGGTCCGATTTGGTGGGCGAGGCCACTCTGGGTCCGATTTGGTGGGCGGGGCCCCTCAGGGGCCGATTTGGTGGGTGGGGCCACTCTGGGTCCGATTTGGTGGGCGGGGCCCCTCGGGCCGATTTGGTGGGCGGGGCCCCTCAGGGGTTTGATTTGGTGGGCGGGGCCACTCTGGGTCTGCTTTCGTGGGTGGGGCACCTCAGGTGCCGATTTGGTGGGCGGGGCCCCTCAGGGGCCGATTTGGTGGGCGGGGCCCCTCAGGGTACGATTTGATGGGCGGGGCCCCTCAGGGTCCGATTTGGTGGGCGGGGCCCCTCAGGGGCCGATTTGGCGGGGGGCCCTCAGGAGCCGATTTGGTGGGCGGGGCTCCTCAGGGGCTGATTTGGTGGGTGGGGCCACTGGGCCCGATTTGGTGGGGGGGGCCGCTCTGGGTCCGATTTGGTGGGCGGGGCACCTCAGGGGCCGATTTGGTGGGTGGGGCACCTCAGGGGCCGATTTGGCGGGCGCGGCCCCTCAGGGGCCGATTTGGTGGGCGGGGCCACTCTGGGTCCGATTTGGTGGGCGGGGCCAGTCTGGGTCCGATTTGGTGGGCGGGGTCCCTCAGGGGCCGATTTGGTGGGCGTGGCCACTCTGTGTCCTAAATGGTGGGCGGGGCCCCTCGGGCCGTTTTGGTGGGCGGGGCCCCTCAGGGGCCGATTTGGTGGGCGGGGCCACTCTGGGTCTGCTTTCGTGGGCGGGGCACCTCAGGTGCTGATTTGGTGGGCGGGGCCACTCTGGGTCCGATTTGGTGGGCGGGGCCACTGGGTCCGATTTGGTGGGCGGGGCCCCTCAGGGGCCGATTTGGTGGGCGGGGCCACTCTGTCCTAAATGGTGGGCGGGGCCCCTGGGGCCGTTTTGGTGGGCGGGGCCCCTCAGGGGCCGATTTGGTGGGCGGGGCCCCTCAGGGTACGATTTGGTGGGCGGAGCCCCTCAGGGTACGATTTGGTGGGCGTGGCCCCTCGGGCCGATTTGGTGGGCGTGGCCCCTCAGGGGTTGATTTGGTGGACGGGGCCACTCTGGGTCTGCTTTCGTGGGCGGGGCACCTCATGTGCCAATTTGGTGGGCGGTGCCCCTCAGGGGCCGATTTGGTGGGCGGGGCCCCTCAGGGGCCAATTTGGTGGGCGGGGCACCTCAGGGGCCGATTTGGTGGGCGGGGCACCTCGGGGGCCAATTTGGTAAGCGGGGCCCCTCAGGGGCCCATTTGGTGGGCGGTGCCCCTCGGGTCGATTTGGTGGGCGGGGCCCCTCAGGTGCCGATTTGGTGGGCGGGGCCCCTCTGGGTCCGATTTGGTGGGCGGGTCCCCAGGGGGGTCCGATTTGGTGGGCGGGGCCCCTCAGGGGCCAATTTGGAGGGCGTGGCCCCTCAGGGGCCAATTTGGTGGGCAGGGCCCCTCAGGGGACAGTCCTCAGCCCTCAGGGGCTGATTTGGTGGGCGGGGCCACTCTGGGTCCGACTTGGTGGGCGGGGCCACTCTGGGTCCGATTTGGTGGGCGGGGCCCCTCAGGGGCCGATTTGGTGGGTGCGGCTCCTCAGGGGCCAATTTGGTGGTCGGGGCCCCTCAGGGTCCGATTTGGTGGGCGGGGTCTGATTTGGTTGGCGGGGTCACCCTGGGTCTGATTTGGTGGGCGGGGCCCCTTAGGGGCCGATTTGGTGGGGGGGGCCCCTTAGGGGCCGATTTGGTGGGTGCGGCCCCTCAGGGGCCAATTTGGTGGTCGGGGCCCCTCAGGGTCCGATTTGGTGGGCGGGGTCTGATTTGGTTGGCGGGGTCACCCTGGGTCTGATTTGGTGGGCGGGGTCACTCTGGGTCCGATTTGGTGGGCGGGGTCACACTGTGACTGATTTGGTGGGCGGGGTCACTCTGGGTCCGATTTGGTGGGCGGGGTCACTCTGGGTCCGATTTGGTGGGCGGGGTCTGATTTGGTTGGCGGGGTCACCCTGGGTCTGATTTGGTGGGCGGGGTCACTCTGGGTCCGATTTGGTGGGCAGGGTCACTCTGGGTCCGATTTGGTGGACGGAGCCACTCTGGGTCTGATTTGGTGGGCGGGGCACCTCAGGGACCGATGAGGTGGGCGGGGCACCTCAGGGACCGATTAGGTGGGCGGGGTCACTCTGGGTCCGATTTGGTGGGCGGAGCCACTCTGGGTCCGATTTGGTGGGCGGAGCCACTCTGGGTCCGATTTGGTGGGCGGGGCACCTCAGGGGCCGATTTGGTGGGCGCGGCCCCTCAGGGGCTGATTTGGTGGGCGGGGCCACTCTGGGTCCGATTTGGTGGGCGGGGCCCCTCAGGGGCCGATTTGGTGGGTGCGGCCCCTCAGGGGCCAATTTGGTGGTCGGGGCCCCTCAGGGTCCGATTTGGTGGGTGGGGTCTGATTTGGTTGGCGGGGTCACCCTGGGTCTGATTTGGTGGGCGGGGTCACTCTGGGTCCGATTTGGTGGGCAGGGTCACTCTGGGTCCGATTTGGTGGACGGAGCCACTCTGGGTCTGATTTGGTGGGCGGGGCACCTCAGGGACCGATTAGGTGGGGCCCGGGCACCTCAGGGACCGATTAGGTGGGCGGGGTCACTCTGGGTCCGATTTGGTGGGCGGAGCCACTCTGGGTCCGATTTGGTGGGCGGGGCACCTCAGGGTCCGATTTGGTGGGCGGGGCCACTCGGGGTCTGATTGGGTGGGCGGGGCACCTCAGGGGCCGATTTGGTGGGCGGGCCCCTCAGGGGCCTATTTGGTGGGCGGGGCCCCTCAGGGGCTGGGGCCGATTTGGTGGGCGGGGACCCTCAGGAACCGATTTGGTGGGCGGGGCCACTCAGGGTCCGATTTGGTGGGCGGGGCCCCTCAGGGGCCGATTTGGTGGGCAGGGCCCCTCAGGGGCCAATTTGGTGGGCAGGTCCCCTCAGGGTACAATTTGGTGGGCGGGGCCCCTCGAAGTCCAATTTGGTGGGTGGGGCCTCCGGGTCCGATCTGGTGGGCGGGGTCCGATTTGGTGGGTGGGGCCTCCGGGTCCGATCTGGTGGGCGGGGTCCGATTTGGTGGGCGGGGCACCTCAGGGGCCGATTTGGTGGGCGCGGCCCCTCAGGGGCCGATTTGGTGGGCGGGGCCACTCTGGGTCCGATTTGGTGGGCGGGGCCACTCTGGGTCCGATTTGGTGGGCGGGGCCCCTCAGTGGCCGATTTGGTGGGCGGGGCCACTCTGTGTCCTAAATGGTGGGCGGGGCCCCTCAGGGGCCGATTTGGTGGGCGGGGCCACTCTGGGTCTGCTTTCGTGGGTGGGGCACCTCAGGTGCTGATTTGGTGGGCGGGGCCACTCTGGGTCCGATTTGGTGGGCGGGGCCACTGGGTCCGATTTGGTGGGCGGGGCCCCTCAGGGGCCGATTTGGTGGGCGGGGCCACTCTGTGTCCTAAATGGTGGGCGGGGCCCCTGGGGCCGTTTTGGTGGGCGGGGCCCCTCAGGGGCCGATTTTGTGGGCGGGGCCACTCTGGGTCTGCTTTTGTGGGCGGGGCACCTCAGGTGCTGATTTGGTGGGTGGGGCCACTCTGGGTCCGATTTGGTGGGCGGGGCCCCTCGGGCCGATTTGGTGGGCGGGGCCCCTCAGGGGTTTGATTTGGTGGGCGGGGCCACTCTGGGTCTGCTTTCGTGGGTGGGGCACCTCAGGTGCCGATTTGGTGGGCGGGGCCCCTCAGGGGCCGATTTGGTGGGCGGGGCCCCTCAGGGTACGATTTGATGGGCGGGGCTACTCTGGGTCTGCTTTCATGGGTGGGGCACCTCAGGTGCCGATTTGGTGGGCGGGGCCCCTCAGGGGCCGATTTGGTGGGCGGGGCCCCTCAGGGGCCGATTTGGTGGGCGGGGCCACTCAGGGGCCGATTTGGTGGGCGGGGCCACTCTGGGGCCGATTTGGTGGGCGGGGCCACTCGGGGTCCGATTTGGTGGGCGGGGCCCCTCAGGGTCCGATTTGGTGGGCGGGGCCCCTCAGGGGCCGATTTGGCGGGGGGCCCTCAGGAGCCGATTTGGTGGGCGGGGCTCCTCAGGGGCTGATTTGGTGGGTGGGGCCACTGGGCCCGATTTGGTGGGAGGGGGCCGCTCTGGGTCCGATATGGTGGGCGGGGCACCTCAGGGGCCGATTTGGTGGGTGGGGCACCTCAGGGGCCGATTTGGCGGGCGCGGCCCCTCAGGGGCCGATTTGGTGGGCGGGGTCACTCTGGGTCCGATTTGGTGGGCGGGGCCACTCTGGGTCCGATTTGGTGGGCGGGGTCCCTCAGGGGCCGATTTGGTGGGCGTGGCCACTCTGTGTCCTAAATGGTGGGCGGGGCCCCTCGGGCCGTTTTGGTGGGCGGGGCCCCTCAGGGGCCGATTTGGTGGGCGGGGCCACTCTGGGTCTGCTTTCGTGGGCGGGGCACCTCAGGTGCTGATTTGGTGGGCGGGGCCACTCTGGGTCCGATTTGGTGGGCGGGGCCACTGGGTCCGATTTGGTGGGCGGGGCCCCTCAGGGGCCGATTTGGTGGGCGGGGCCACTCTGTCCTAAATGGTGGGCGGGGCCCCTGGGGCCGTTTTGGTGGGCGGGGCCCCTCAGGGGCCGATTTGGTGGGCGGGGCCACTCTGGGTCTGCTTTTGTGGGCGGGGCACCTCAGGTGCTGATTTGGTGGGCGGGGCCCCTCAGGGGCCGATTTGGTGGGCGGGGCCCCTCAGGGTACGATTTGGTGGGCGGAGCCCCTCAGGGTACGATTTGGTGGGCGTGGCCCCTCGGGCCGATTTGGTGGGCGTGGCTCCTCAGGGGTTGATTTGGTGGACGGGGCCACTCTGGGTCTGCTTTCGTGGGCGGGGCACCTCATGTGCCAATTTGGTGGGTGGTGCCCCTCAGGGGCCGATTTGGTGGGCGGGGCCCCTCAGGGGCCAATTTGGTGGGCGGGGCACCTCAGGGGCCGATTTGGTGGGCGGGGCACCTCGGGGGCCAATTTGGTAAGCGTGGCCCCTCAGGGGCCCATTTGGTGGGCGGTGCCCCTCGGGTCGATTTGGTGGGCGGGGCCCCTCAGGTGCCGATTTGGTGGGCGGGGCCCCTCTGGGTCCGATTTGGTGGGCGGGTCCCCAGGGGGGTCCGATTTGGTGGGCGGGGCCCCTCAGGGGCCAATTTGGAGGGCGTGGCCCCTCAGGGGCCAATTTGGTGGGCAGGGCCCCTCAGGGGACAGTCCTCAGCCCTCAGGGGCTGATTTGGTGGGCGGGGCCACTCTGGGTCCGACTTGGTGGGCGGGGCCACTCTGGGTCCGATTTGGTGGGCGGGGCCCCTCAGGGGCCGATTTGGTGGGTGCGGCTCCTCAGGGGCCAATTTGGTGGTCGGGGCCCCTCAGGGTCCGATTTGGTGGGCGGGGTCTGATTTGGTTGGCGGGGTCACCCTGGGTCTGATTTGGTGGGCGGGGCCCCTTAGGGGCCGATTTGGTGGGCAGGGTCACTCTGGGTCCGATTTGGTGGCCCGGGTCACTCTGCTTCCGATTTGGTGGGCCGGGTCACTCTGGGACCGATTTGGTGGGCCGGGTCACTCTGGGTCCGATTTGGTGGGCCGGGTCACTCTGGGTCCGATTTGGTGGGCCGGGTCACTCTGGGTCCGATTTGGTGGGCCGGGTCACTCTGGGTCCGATTTGGTGGGCCGGGTCACTCTGGGACCGATTTGGTGGGCCGGGTCACTCTGGGACCGATTTGGTGGGCCGGGTCACTCTGGGACCGATTTGGTGGGCCGGGTCACTCTGGGTCCGATTTGGTGGGCCGGGTCACTCTGGGTGCTGATTTGGTGGGCGGGGCCACTCTGGGTCCGATTTGGTGGGCGGGGCCACTGGGTCCGATTTGGTGGGCGGGGCCCCTCAGGGGCCGATTTGGTGGGCGGGGCCACTCTGTCCTAAATGGTGGGCGGGGCCCCTGGGGCCGTTTTGGTGGGCGGGGCCCCTCAGGGGCCGATTTGGTGGGCGGGGCCACTCTGGGTCTGCTTTTGTGGGCGGGGCACCTCAGGTGCTGATTTGGTGGGCGGGGCCCCTCAGGGGCCGATTTGGTGGGCGGGGCCCCTCAGGGTACGATTTGGTGGGCGGAGCCCCTCAGGGTACGATTTGGTGGGCGTGGCCCCTCGGGCCGATTTGGTGGGCGTGGCTCCTCAGGGGTTGATTTGGTGGACGGGGCCACTCTGGGTCTGCTTTCGTGGGCGGGGCACCTCATGTGCCAATTTGGTGGGTGGTGCCCCTCAGGGGCCGATTTGGTGGGCGGGGCCCCTCAGGGGCCAATTTGGTGGGCGGGGCACCTCAGGGGCCGATTTGGTGGGCGGGGCACCTCGGGGGCCAATTTGGTAAGCGTGGCCCCTCAGGGGCCCATTTGGTGGGCGGTGCCCCTCGGGTCGATTTGGTGGGCGGGGCCCCTCAGGTGCCGATTTGGTGGGCGGGGCCCCTCTGGGTCCGATTTGGTGGGCGGGTCCCCAGGGGGGTCCGATTTGGTGGGCGGGGCCCCTCAGGGGCCAATTTGGAGGGCGTGGCCCCTCAGGGGCCAATTTGGTGGGCAGGGCCCCTCAGGGGACAGTCCTCAGCCCTCAGGGGCTGATTTGGTGGGCGGGGCCACTCTGGGTCCGACTTGGTGGGCGGGGCCACTCTGGGTCCGATTTGGTGGGCGGGGCCCCTCAGGGGCCGATTTGGTGGGTGCGGCTCCTCAGGGGCCAATTTGGTGGTCGGGGCCCCTCAGGGTCCGATTTGGTGGGCGGGGTCTGATTTGGTTGGCGGGGTCACCCTGGGTCTGATTTGGTGGGCGGGGCCCCTTAGGGGCCGATTTGGTGGGCAGGGTCACTCTGGGTCCGATTTGGTGGCCCGGGTCACTCTGCTTCCGATTTGGTGGGCCGGGTCACTCTGGGACCGATTTGGTGGGCCGGGTCACTCTGGGTCCGATTTGGTGGGCCGGGTCACTCTGGGTCCGATTTGGTGGGCCGGGTCACTCTGGGTCCGATTTGGTGGGCCGGGTCACTCTGGGTCCGATTTGGTGGGCCGGGTCACTCTGGGACCGATTTGGTGGGCCGGGTCACTCTGGGACCGATTTGGTGGGCCGGGTCACTCTGGGACCGATTTGGTGGGCCGGGTCACTCTGGGTCCGATTTGGTGGGCCGGGTCACTCTGGGTCCGATTTGGTGGCCCGGGTCACTCTGGGTCTGATTTGGTGGGCCGGGTCACTCTGGGTCCGATTTGGTGGGCGGGGCCACTCTGGGTCCGATTTGGTGGGCGGGGCACCTCAGGGACCGATTTAGTGTGCGGGGCCCCACGGGCCGATTTGGTGGGCGGGGTCACTCTGGGTCCGATTTGGTGGGCGGGGCCACTCTGGGTCCGATTTGGTGGGCGGGGCTCCTCAGGGGCCGATTTGGTGTGCGGGGCCCCACGGGCCGATTTGGTGGGCGAGGTCACTCTGGGTCCGATTTGGTGGGCGGGGTACCTCAGGGACCGATTTGGTGGGCGGGGTCACTCTGGGTCCGATTTGGTGGGCTGGGCACCTCAGGGACCGATTTGGTGGGCGGGGCACCCCAGGGACCGATTTGGTGGGCGGGGTCACTCTGGGTCCGATTTGGTGGGCGGGGTACCTCAGGGACCGATTTGGTGGGCGAGGTCACTCTGGGTCCGATTTGGTGGGCTGGGCACCTCAGGTGCCAATTTGGTGGGTGGGTCACTTTAAGAGCTGATATTATCTGCCAAAACCTGTGTCCTAGTGGGGTCATGAAGAGTTCGTTGGCTTTGGCATAGTAACTGGGTCTGACTGCACATATCAATGAGCTAATCAGCCAGGTGGCAGGTGGCAGTTATTTTGAAATTGCCTCAGAAATCAGGCCCATTATAACCTTATGGGAAAATTTCCCTATTGAAACGCATTGAGACAATATGTTCAAACACAAATTGCGCCAAAACTACAAATCCGATCGGCACGAAAAATACTTAGCACACCTCTCAGGAATGCTGGCTTCGAAATGACACCTCACTGGAGTCTGTGAGTGCAGCGGTTCGGGCCGCATTAATTGCGGACTGAATAATAATAATAACTAGATGGGTATTTCCTGAAGGAACTACAGATAGTGCTTTGGAATGGTGCCCGGGCTGCCCCTGCAAGACTTTCACACTTGGGTGCCCCTCAGGCGCTGGTTTGGTAGTTGTAGCCCCTCAGGGTTGAGCTTAACCCCTGGGGACCTGCTGAGGCCACTTGCGCCTCCTAGGGCCCATTTTGGGTCCTCTTGGGTGTCCGTCTTCTATACAGAAAACTGCAAAGAGACGGACCCCGAAATGGAGCCGACAGAATCGAAAACTTTATGAAAGAAGCGTCAGTAGTAGCCCATGCTAGCCAGAGAACACGACTAGTGGTGATGCATGCCCACATATGCCACACGTGATCCTGCAAAGCAAATCAGTTATAACCCCTTCCCCAAGTGTGGTGATGATAGGTGCAGGTTCTTTGAAAGAAGAGTCAGTTCCCCATGCTAGCCAGAGAACCCAACTAGTGGAGATGCAAGCCGTCCGCTTGCAATAAAACTATCTCATGCAAGTGGCATGCATGCCTTCAGTAAATGCCACTACATCATAGAAGTACAGTGTGATATATGCACGATATAGGTGCCGCGATTACATGCATTAGATACATGCTTGTGCTTGCATGCAAGTGCATGTTTGTGCTTCACACATAAGGTGTATGGGGTGCACGCAACTTGCACTTTCCTGCCTTCTGTGCATGTCACTAACGCCGAACAAAGGATGATACATGGTCTAACAAAGTATGATACAAAAATATATACTTTATTGATAACAATAAAACCAAGTGCAAGGAAGGGAATAATAATGGCTATACAGGGGAGATTCTGTGCATGTCGCGGTATACACTTAATGTGAGGGTGCTCGGACTTTCCTGCCTTCTGTCCAAACACTTGCACCCCATGCCTTCAGTACATGTTTGCTCTGCATATATCCTGAGCATGCTTGCGCTGCATATATCGTGTGCATGCTTGTGATGCACGCCTGCGATGCGTGCTTGCGATATGTGTCTGATAGAAGTGTGAAGCATTTCTTCAGGCATGCAAACAATTGACACGAGAAGACTTGAGAGATATGTGTGACAGGTGGGCAATGACATGTATAATAAATTTGGGTGATAGACGTGTAATAGAGATGGGTGAAAGATTGTTAACATGTTCCCCACTTGACTGACCAAAATATGTCTGCTCTGTTTCCTCTCTAGCCCCCCCCCCATCTCTAGTGTGTGTAAACCCATTGAAATCAATGGGGTGCATTTTTTTAGTGCAAATTCGCACTAATAAAACACGTGTGTAGGAGCCATAACTCAGCTTCATACATATGTATATTATATGTTCCATACCAGGGATACCGCGTCTCCCTAGATGTCACATACCGGGGATAAATCTTCTCCCAATCTTGGCTAGGTCCCCACAGATTGCCTCCCCGCATTCGATTTTTACCTACAAATTTGCACACACTCTTATTTTGACCCCTTATGCTGAAGAACGCCCTGTGTCCATCCAGTTCAGCCTATTTTAGTGTACCTATCCTGCAGTGTTGATCCAAAGGAAGGCAAAAAACCCCATGAGGTAGCAGCCAATTTTCCACATAGGGAAAAAATTCCTTCCCGACTCCAAATATGGCAGTCAGATTAAATCCCTGGATCAACAACTATTCTGTAAAATGTAGTTATTTATAACATAATATTGTTACTCACAGAAAAGAATCCATACCTTACTTGTAAAACTAAAAAAATAATAATAAAACCCATATTCCACTGGGTCCTGAGTCAAATACACGAAAAAAGGACTGCTGTATACCTGATATAGTCTCAGGTAAATAGAGAACTAGTAAAGACAAAATAAACTACAGCAGTATAAGTAAACTTAAAAGGACTGCTGTATACCTGATATAGTCTCAGGTAAATAGAGAACTAGTAAAGACAAAATAAACTACAGCAGTATAAGTAAACTTAAAAGGACTTCTGTATACCTGATATAGTCTCAGGTAAATAGAGAACTATTAAAGACAAAATAAACTACAGCAGCATAAATAAACTTAAAAGGACTGCTGTATACCTGATATAGTCTCAGGTAAATACAGAACTAGTAAAGACAAAATAAACTACAACAGTATAAGTAAACGTAAAAGGACTGCTGAGGCAAGATACCCCACTCAGCAGTACAGGGTTAGGCTTCGTTTCCACTTGCGCCCCTCTCCATCAGAAGGTGATCCGTGATGGATTTGACATGACATGGATCACAACACATCAGGTGTTTGTCTACATCCTGGCCCTGAGTTCAGCAAAGATAAGATTGCTAGAGGGCATGTGGAATAGAGAGGAGATTAAGCCAAAACCCAGCCAACTAGTTAGTAAGCTGTAATCATACTTTAAAAGGTCCCATCACACTAAGCGACTCTCCAGCGATCCCAACAACGATCTGACCTGGCCAGGATCGCTGGAACGTCGCGAAATGATCATTGGGATCACTGGTGAGATGTCAAAAACAACTACGTCCACAGCGACACAGCAACGATATGGGTCGTTGTAACGACCCATACGCCGACCTGTTAGACGAGCCACGCAATGGGAAATTATATGATTCATTTTATATTCATTTGTATTCTTTTCAGTTTTTTTAAACAGAAACAAAAGGGTTGCAACCTTTCCTTTTGTATTTTTAAAAACGGAAAGCATACCACAGAGGCCAAATGAATCCATTCCATTCCCACTATCAAAAAGAACAAAAATTAATACATTTTTCTCCTCTTGCCTTTCGTTCAGTTGTTTCTATGACAGAGCAGGTGACCAAAAACCTGTAACAATACTGAAAATGTAGCTTAATAGAAAAATCCTCTAAAATAACAGAGTAAGGGCCCTGTCACACTGGCAGATAACCTCTGCAATTGTGATTCTGCGACATATGTATACAATGTCATATCCCGCTGTCACATGTAGCGATAGCGCGGTCACAGCAGGATTCCTAGGAGCAAAGAAAGGGCTGAACTTTCACCTTATACAAAGAAGAGCAGGGGCCCAACCATGTACAGTATTTCACACAGTATGAAGTCAGAGTTACAAGCCTGCTACATCACAGATTGTCAAATCGTTATGACAAATCTCGTACTGTGTGATGGGGCCTTAAGAGCCTATTCACACAAGTGCTTTTTCTGGCTGCGATTATCACCACCGAAAATTCATAGTAGGACTGCGCCCTAATTATTTCAATGGGGCCAGCAAAAAGACCAGTGGTAATTGCTGATTATACAGTAGGTCACTGACCTATAATGGTAATGGTGGAGAAAATCAAAATGATAATTACCAGCAGCACTGGGCAAAAGTGGCCATGTGCATGAAGCCTAAGACCTTATTCACTCAGGCGATTTTCCCTAGCAATTATTGCTAGCGATTTTTCTAGTGAACAATCACTTTGAACAGAGACTATATTTTTACTATGGTGTCCTATGACAGGAAAGCACTGCCCTAAATTTTTAAATTTTAAATTGCTAGCAATTATTCTACCATAGGAGCCCATAGAAAAAAAATCACCTCTGTTCAAAGCAATTTTGCTAGCACTAATTTCCTGTGTGAATAAGACCTAATCTAAAAATTCTATAAAACAGATGGTGGGTCAGAAATGGATCTGTCACCATAGGTTAACAGAAAAAACCCCAAAAAGAATGCACCAGACAATAACAAAAGCCAGTAAGTAAATGTATCATCTCCAATATATTAATTACATAAAATGTCTCTAACCTGTTCACTGTAATATGCTAATTGAATTGATGATGATGTGTTCGGTTACACAGGCTGTAGCAAAGTTGAAGGTAAAAATGCTCCCGTTCAGCTTTTTCTGTGATAGGAAACCTATAACAGTAGTGGGAATATAGCAAAATAGAAAAATCCTCTCAGAACAATCCTACCAAATAACAGAGTAATGGAAAAATCCTGTCATAAAACAACTGGCGACTCCAAAATGTGTCTGTCCCATAAGTTACCAACAAATGTTAAAAAAATGCACCAGACAATAACAAGAGCCAATAAGTAAATGTATGATCACTAATATATTAATTACATATAATTTTTCTAACCTGTTCAGTGTAATATGACAATTGAATAGATGTTGAAGTGCTCTCTCACACAGGCTGAGGTAAAGTGAAAGTAAAAATCCTAGGTTGCATCACAGCAATCAACTTCAGCTGACGACACAGCTGATTGACAAAAAAATAAGCATATTATCAATTTTTTGTGTAATTTAAGTTTTCTGTTTGAAGATGTGCCTTCAGCTCGAATCCATAACTATTAGAAAGCCAAAACATACACAATAGGCTTTTCCCCCTCAATTAGATACAGTAGAACTGAGAGCAAGGAATTATCAAAATAGTGTTTTTTTCAAAGCACTATAATAAATTAGCAGCGTTCAGATTACAAGATAGTGCTTTTCAAAGCACTATAATAACTAGACAATTACCTCACGGTACTAGCAGCTCTGAGGCGTTTTCCTCTCCCAGAGCGTTACCTCACAATATGGCCCACTCTGAGGCATTTGCCTCATCCAAAGATCTACTGTACATAACATAACATAACCAGTTATGAGGTGCTCACCTCTCCCAGAGGTTTACTTCACGATTCTCAAAAATCCTATGGACAAGTAGACAACTCAGGGCGTGAGATATTCTGAAGTGTTCGCATCACTCAGTATTTTACCTCAGGTTTTGAGATATTCTGAGGTGTTTGCATTACTCAGGTGCTGATTTGGTGGGTGGGGCCACTCTGGAACCGATTTGGTGGGTGGGGCCACTCTGGAACCGATTTGGTGGGTGGGGCCACTCTGGGTCCGATTTGGTGGGTGGGGCCACTCTGGAACCGATTTGGTGGGTGGGGCCACTCTGGGTCCGATTTGGTGGGTGGGGCCACTCTGGAACCGATTTGGTGGGTGGGGCCACTCTGGGTCCGATTTGGCGGGCGGCGCCACTCCGGGTCCGATTTGGCGGGCGGCGCCACTCCGGGTCCGATTTGGCGGGCGGCGCCACTCCGGGTCCGATTTGGCGGGCGGCGCCACTCCGGGTCCGATTTGGCGGGCGGCGCCACTCCGGGTCCGATTTAGCGGGCGGCGCCACTCCGGGTCCGGTTTGGCGGGCGGCGCCACTCCAAGTGCGATTTGGCGGGCGGCGCCACTCCGGGTCCGATTTGGCGGGCGGCGCCACTCCGGGTCCGATTTGGCGGGCGGTGCCACTCCGGGTCCGATTTGGTGGGCGGCGCCACTCCGGGTCCGATTTGGCGGGCGGCGCCACTCCGGGTCCGATTTGGCGGGCGGCGCCACTCCGGGTCCGATTTGGCGGGCGGCGCCACTCCGGGTCCGATTTGGCGGGCGGCGCCACTCCGGGTCCGATTTGGCGGGCGGCGCCACTCCGGGTCCGATTTGGCGGGCGGCGCCACTCCGGGTCCGATTTGGCGGGCGGCGCCACTCCGGGTCCGATTTGGCGGGCGGCGCCACTCCGGGTCCGATTTGGCGGGCGGCGCCACTCCGGGTCCGATTTGGCGGGCGGCGCCACTCCGGGTCCGATTTGGCGGGCGGCGCCACTCAGGGTCCGATTTGGCGGGCGGCGCCACTCAGGGTCCGATTTGGCGGGCGGCGCCACTCCGGGTCCGATTTGGCGGGCGGCGCCACTCCGGGTCCGATTTGGCGGGCGGCGCCACTCCGGGTCCGATTTGGCGGGCGGCGCCACTCCAGGTCCGATTTGGCGGGCGGCGCCACTCCGGGTCCGATTTGGCGGGCGGCGCCACTCCGGGTCCGATTTGGCGGGCGGAGTCACTCCGGGTCTGATTTGGCGGGCGGAGTCACTCCGGGTCCGATTTGGCGGGCGGCGCCACTCCGGGTCCGATTTGGTGGGCGAGGCCACTCTGGGTCCGATTTGTTGGGCGAGGCCACTCGGGGTCCAATTTGGTGGGCTGCGCACCTCGGGATCCGATTGGTGGGTGGGTCACTTTAAGAGTTGATATTATCTGGCAAAACTGTCATGGTAGAGTTCGTAGGCGTTGGCATAGTAACTGAGTCTGACTATCAATGAGCCAATCAGCCAGGTGGCAGTTGGCAGTTATTTTTAGAAATTGCCTCAGAAATCAGGCCCATTATAAACGTATGGTAAAATTTCCGTATTGAAATGCATTGAAACACTTTTTTCAAACGCAAATTGCGCCAAAACTACAAATCCGATCGACACGAAAAATACTTAGCACACCTCTTGGGGACGCTGGCTTCGAAATGACACCTCACTGGAGTCTGTGAGTGAAGCGGTTCGGGCCGCATTACGTGCGGACTGAATAATAAGAATAAGAAGTTTACCACGGTGGAATAACAGTATAGTGCTTTGTTCCAAAGCACTATAACTAGATGGGTATTTCCTGAAGGAACTACAGTTAGTGCTTTGGAATGGTGCCCGGGCTGCCCCTGCAAGACTTTCTCACTTGGGTGCCCCTCAGGGTTGAGGATTTGGTGGGCTGGGCACCTCGGGGTCCGATTTGGTGGGCTGGGCACCTCGGGGTCCGATTTGGAGGGCGGGGACCCTCAGGGTCCGATTTGGGGGGCAGGGCCCCTCGGGGTCCGATTTGGTGGGCGGGGTCACACTGTGACTGATTTGGTGGGCGGGGTCACTCTGGGTCCGATTTGGTGGGCGGGGTCACTCTGGGTCCGATTTGGTGGGCGGGGTCACTTTGGGTCTGATTTGGTGGTCGGGGCCCCTCAGGGTCCGATTTGGTGGGCGGGGCCCCTTAGGGGCCAATTTGGTGGGTGCGGCCCCTCAGGGGCCAATTTGGTGGTCGGGGCCCCTCAGGGTCCGATTTGGTGGGCGGGGTCTGATTTGGTTGGCGGGGTCACCCTGGGTCTGATTTGGTGGGCGGGGTCACTCTGGGTCCGATTTGGTGGGCGGGGTCACACTGTGACTGATTTGGTGGGCGGGGTCACTCTGGGTCCGATTTGGTGGGCGGGGTCACTCTGGGTCCGATTTGGTGGGCGGGGTCACTTTGGGTCTGATTTGGTGGTCGGGGCCCCTCAGGGTCCGATTTGGTGGGCGGGGCCCCTTAGGGGCCGATTTGGTGGGTGCGGCCCCTCAGGGGCCAATTTGGTGGTCGGGGCCCCTCAGGGTCCGATTTGGTGGGCGGGGTCTGATTTGGTTGGCGGGGTCACCCTGGGTCTGATTTGGTGGGCGGGGTCACTCTGGGTCCGATTTGGTGGGCAGGGTCACTCTGGGTCCGATTTGGTGGACAGAGCCACTCTGGGACCGATTAGGTGGGTGGGGCACCTCAGGGACCGATTAGGTGGGCGGGGTCACTCTGGGTCCGATTTGGTGGGCGGAGCCACTCTGGGTCCGATTTGGTGGGCGGGGCACCTCAAGGTCCGATTTGGTGGGTGGGGTCTGATTTGGTTGGCGGGGTCACCCTGGGTCTGATTTGGTGGGCGGGGTCACTCTGGGTCCGATTTGGTGGGCAGGGTCACTCTGGGTCCGATTTGGTGGACGGAGCCACTCTGGGTCTGATTTGGTGGGCGGGGCACCTCAGGGACCGATTAGGTGGGCGGGGCACCTCAGGGACCGATTAGGTGGGCGGGGTCACTCTGGGTCCGATTTGGTGGGCGGAGCCACTCTGGGTCCGATTTGGTGGGCGGAGCCACTCTGGGTCCGATTTGGTGGGCGGGGCACCTCAGGGGCCGATTTGGTGGGCGCGGCCCCTCAGGGGCCGATTTGGTGGGCGGGGCCACTCTGGGTCCGATTTGGTGGGCGGGGCCACTCTGGGTCCGATTTGGTGGGCGGGGCCCCTCAGGGGCCGATTTGGTGGGTGCGGCCCCTCAGGGGCCAATTTGGTGGTCGGGGCCCCTCAGGGTCTGATTTGGTGGGCGGGGTCTGATTTGGTTGGCGGGGTCACCCTGGGTCTGATTTGGTGGGCGGGGTCACTCTGGGTCCGATTTGGTGGGCAGGGTCACTCTGGGTCTGATTTGGTGGACAGAGCCACTCGGTCTGATTTGGTGGGCGGGGCACCTCAGGGACCGATTAGGTGGGCGGGGCACCTCAGGGACCGATTAGGTGGGCGGGGTCACTCTGGGTCTGATTTGGTGGGCGGAGCCACTCTGGGTCCGATTTGGTGGGCGGGGCACCTCAGGGTCCGATTTGGTGGGCGGGGCCACTCGGGGTCTGATTGGGTGGGCGGGGCACCTCAGGGGCCGATTTGGTGGGCGGGGCCACTCTGGGTCCGATTTGGTGGGCGGGGCACCTCAAGGTCCGATTTGGTGGGTGGGGTCTGATTTGGTTGGCGGGGTCACCCTGGGTCTGATTTGGTGGGCGGGGTCACTCTGGGTCCGATTTGGTGGGCAGGGTCACTCTGGGTCCGATTTGGTGGACGGAGCCACTCTGGGTCTGATTTGGTGGGCGGGGCACCTCAGGGACCGATTAGGTGGGCGGGGCACCTCAGGGACCGATTAGGTGGGCGGGGTCACTCTGGGTCCGATTTGGTGGGCGGAGCCACTCTGGGTCCGATTTGGTGGGCGGAGCCACTCTGGGTCCGATTTGGTGGGTGGGGCACCTCAGGGGCCGATTTGGTGGGTGCGGCCCCTCAGGGGCCGATTTGGTGGGCGGGGCCACTCTGGGTCCGATTTGGTGGGCGGGGCCACTCTGGGTCCGATTTGGTGGGCGGGGCCCCTCAGGGGCCGATTTGGTGGGTGCGGCCCCTCAGGGGCCAATTTGGTGGTCGGGGCCCCTCAGGGTCCGATTTGGTGGGCGGGGTCTGATTTGGTTGGCGGGGTCACCCTGGGTCTGATTTGGTGGGCGGGGTCACTCTGGGTCCGATTTGGTGGGCAGGGTCACTCTGGGTCTGATTTGGTGGACAGAGCCACTCGGTCTGATTTGGTGGGCGGGGCACCTCAGGGACCGATTAGGTGGGCGGGGCACCTCAGGGACAGATTAGGTGGGCGGGGTCACTCTGGGTCTGATTTGGTGGGCGGAGCCACTCTGGGTCCGATTTGGTGAGCGGGGCACCTCAGGGTCCGATTTGGTGGGCGGGGCCACTCGGGGTCTGATTGGGTGGGCGGGGCACCTCAGGGGCCGATTTGGTGGGCGGGCCCCTCAGGGGCCTATTTGGTGGGCGGGGCCCCTCAGGGGCTGGGGCCGATTTGGTGGGCGGGGCCACTCAGGGTCCGATTTGGTGGGCGGGGCCCCTCAGGGGCCAATTTGGTGGGCAGGTCCCCTCAGGGTACAATTTGGTGGGCGGGGCCCCTCGAAGTCCAATTTGGTGGGTGGGGCCTCCGGGTCCGATCTGGTGGGTGGGGTCCAATTTGGTGGGTGGGGCCTCCGGGTCCGATCTGGTGGGCGGGGTCCGATTTGGTGGGTGGGGCCCCTCAGGGGCCAATTTGGTGGGCGTGGCCCCTCAGGGGCTGATTTGGTGGGCGGGGCTACTCTGGGTCCGATTTGGTGGGCGCGTCCCCTGGGGGGTCTGACTTGGTGGGTGGGGCCCCTTAGGGGCCAATTTGGTGGGCATGGCCCCGGGCAGGGCCCCTCAGGGTACAATTTGGTGGGCGGGGCCCCTCGGGGTCCAATTTGGTGGGTGGGGCCCCTCGGGTCCAATCTGGTGGGCGGGGTCCGATTTGGTAGGTGGGGCCCCTAGGGGGCCGATTTGGTGGGCGGGGCCCCTCAGGGGCCAATTTGGTGGGCGGGGCCCCTCAGGGGACAATTTGGTGGGCGGGGCCACTCTGGGTCCGATTTGGTGGGCGGGGCACCTCAGGGGCCGATTTGGTGGGCGGGGTCCCTCAGGGGCCAATTTGGTGGGCGGGCCCCTCAGGGGACGATTTGGTGGGAGCGGCCCCTCAGGGGCCGATTTGGTGGGCGGGGCACCTCAGGGGCCGATTTGGTGGGCGGGGCCCCTCAGGGGCCGATTTGGTGGGTACGGCCCCTCAGGGGCCGATTTGGTGGGCGGGGCAACTCAGGGGCGGAATTGGTGGGTGGGGCACCTCAGGGGCGGATTTGGTGGGCGGGGTCCCTCAGGGGCCAATTTGGTGGGCGGGCCCCTCAGGGGCCGATTTGGTGGGAGCGGCCCCTCAGGGGCCGATTTGGTGGGCGGGGCACCTCGGGGGCCGATTTGGTGGGCGGGGCCCCTCAGGGGCCGATTTGGTGGGCACGGCCCCTCAGGGGCCGATTTGGTGGGCGGGGCAACTCAGGGGCGGATTTGGTGGGTGGGGCACCTCAGGGGCGGATTTGGTGGGCGGGGCCACTCTGGGTCCAATTTGGTGGGCGGGCCACTCTGGGGCCAATTTGGTGGGTGGGGCCCCTCGGGGGCCAATTTGGTGGGCGGGGCCATTCAGGGGCCAATTTGGTGGGCGGGGCCCCTCAGGGGCCGATTTGGTGGGCGGGGCCCCTCAGGTGCCGATTTGGTGGGCGGGGCCCCTCTTGGTCCGATTTGGTGGGCGGGGTCCGATTTGGTGGGCGGGGTTCCTAGGTGGCCGATTTGGTGGGAGGTGCCCCTCAGGGGCCAATTTGGTGGGCGGGGCCCCTCAGGGGCCGATTTGGTGGGCGGGGCCCCTCAGGGGCTGATTTGGTGGGCGGGGCACCTCAGGGGCGGATTTGGTGGGCGGGACCACTCTGGGTCCAATTTGGTGGGCGGGGCCGCTCTGGGTCCAATTTGGTGGGCGGGGCCACTCTGGGTCCGATTTGGTGGGCGGGGCCACTCTGGGTCCGATTTGGTGTGCGGGGCCCCTCAGGGGCCGATTTGGTGTGCGGGGCCCCTCAGGGGCCAATTTGGTGGGCGGGGCCACTCTGGGTCCGATTTGGTGGGCGGGGCCACTCTGGGTTTGATTTGGTGGGCGGGGCCACTCTGGGTCCAATTTGGTGGGTGGGGCCACTCTGGGTTGATTTCATGGGCGGGGCCCCTCAGGGGCCGATTTGGTGGGCGGGGCCACTCTGGGTCCGATTTGGTGGGCGGGGCCACTCTGGGTCCGATTTGGTGGGCGGGGCACCTCAGGGACCGATTTAGTGTGCGGGGCCCCACGGGCCGATTTGGTGGGCGGGGTCACTCTGGGTCCGATTTGGTGGGCGGGGCCACTCTGGGTCCGATTTGGTGGGCGGGGCTCCTCAGGGGCCGATTTGGTGTGCGGGGCCCCACGGGCCGATTTGGTGGGCGAGGTCACTCTGGGTCCGATTTGGTGGGCGGGGTACCTCAGGGACCGATTTGGTGGGCGGGGTCACTCTGGGTCCGATTTGGTGGGCTGGGCACCTCAGGGACCGATTTGGTGGGCGGGGCACCCCAGGGACCGATTTGGTGGGCGGGGTCACTCTGGGTCCGATTTGGTGGGCGGGGTACCTCAGGGACCGATTTGGTGGGCGAGGTCACTCTGGGTCCGATTTGGTGGGCTGGGCACCTCAGGTGCCAATTTGGTGGGTGGGTCACTTTAAGAGCTGATATTATCTGCCAAAACCTGTGTCCTAGTGGGGTCATGAAGAGTTCGTAGGCTTTGGCATAGTAACTGGGTCTGACTGCACATATCAATGAGCTAATCAGCCAGGTGGCAGGTGGCAGTTATTTTGAAATTGCCTCAGAAATCAGGCCCATTATAACCTTATGGGAAAATTTCCCTATTGAAACGCATTGAGACAATATGTTCAAACACAAATTGCGCCAAAACTACAAATCCGATCGGCACGAAAAATACTTAGCACACCTCTCAGGAATGCTGGCTTCGAAATGACACCTCACTGGAGTCTGTGAGTGCAGCGGTTCGGGCCGCATTAATTGCGGACTGAATAATAATAATAACTAGATGGGTATTTCCTGAAGGAACTACAGTTAGTGCTTTGGAATGGTGCCTGGGCTGCCCCTGCAAGACTTTCTCACTTGGGTGCCCCTCAGGGTTGAGGATTTGGTGGGATGGGCACCTCGGGGTCCGATTTGGTGGGCTGGGCACCTCGGGGTCCGATTTGGAGGGCGGGGACCCTCAGGGTCCGATTTGGGGGGCAGGGCCCCTCGGGGTCCGATTTGGTGGGCGGGGTCACACTGTGACTGATTTGGTGGGCGGGGTCACTCTGGGTCCGATTTGGTGGGCGGGGTCACTCTGGGTCCGATTTGGTGGGCGGGGTCACTTTGGGTCTGATTTGGTGGGCGGGGTCACTCAGGGTCTGATTTGGTGGGCGGAGCCACTCTGGGTCCGATTCGGTGGGCGGGTCCCCTCGGGGTCCGATTTGGTGGGCGGGGCCCCTCGGGGTCCGATTTGGTGGGCGGGGCCCCTCGGGGTCCGATTTGGGGGGCGTGGCACATCGGGGTCCAATTTTGTGGGCGGGGCCACTCTGGGTCAGATTTGGTGGCCCGGGTCACTCTGGGTCCGATTTGGTGGCCCGGGTCACATTGGGTCCGATTTGGTGGCCCGGGTCACTCTGGGTCCGATTTGGTGACCCGGGTCACTCTGGGTCCGATTTGGTGGCCCGGGTCACTCTGGGTCCGATTTGGTGGGCCGGGTCACTCTGGGTCCGATTTGGTGGGCAGGGCCCCTCGGGGTCCGATTTGGTGGGCGGGGTCACACTGTGACTGATTTGGTGGGCGGGGTCACTCTGGGTCCGATTTGGTGGGCGGGGTCACTCTGGGTCCGATTTGGTGGGCGGGGTCACTTTGGGTCTGATTTGGTGGGCGGGGTCACTCAGGGTCTGATTTGGTGGGCGGAGCCACTCTGGGTCCGATTCGGTGGGCGGGGCCCCTCGGGGTCCGATTTGGTGGGCGGGGCCCCTCAGGGTCCGATTTGGGGGGTGTGGCACATCGGGGTCCAATTTTGTGGGCGGGGCCACTCTGGGTCAGATTTGGTGGCCCGGGTCACTCTGGGTCCGATTTGGTGGCCCGGGTCACTCTGGGTCCGATTTGGTGGCCCGGGTCACTCTGGGTCCGATTTGGTGGCCCGGGTCACTCTGGGTCCGATTTGGTGGCCCGGGTCACTCTGGGTCCGATTTGGTGGGCCGGGTCACTCTGGGTCCGATTTGGTGGGCCGGGTCACTCTGGGTCCGATTTGGTGGGCCGGGTCACTCTGGGTCCGATTTGGTGGCCCGGGTCACTCTGGGTCCGATTTGGTGGCCCGGGTCACTCTGGGTCCGATTTGGTGGCCCGGGTCACTCTTGGTCCGATTTGGTGGCCCGGGTCACTCTGGGTCCGATTTGGTGGCCCGGGTAACTCTGGGTCTGATTTGGTGGCCTGGGTCACTCTGGGTCCGATTTGGTGGCCCGGGTCACTCTGGGTCCGATTTGGTGGCCCCGATCACTCTGGGTCCGATTTGGTGGCCCCGGTCACTGTGGTTCCGATTTGGTGGCCCCAGTCACTCTGGGTCCGATTTGGTGGCCCCGGTCACTCTGGGTCCGATTTGGTGGCCCCGGTCACTCTGGGTCCGATTTGGTGGGCCGGTTCACTCTGACTGACAGCAGGACAAGGGAATGGCTGATAACAGAGAGAAATAGACTGACATCAGGACGGGGATTGGCTGATAACAGAGAGAAATAGACTGACAGCAGGACGGGGAATGGCTGATAACAGAGAGAATAGACTGACAGCAAGACAGGGGAATGGCTGATAACAGAGAAAAATAGACTGACAGCAGTACGGGGAATGGCTGATAACAGAGAGAATAATTGCGGGAAAAAAGCCTAATAAGAATAAATAGACTGACAGCAGGACAGGGGAATGGCTGATAACAGAGAGGAGCTGATATTATCTGACTGACAAAACCTGTTTCCTAGTGGGCTCGTAGGCGTTGGCATAGTAACTGCGTCTGACTTCGCATATCAATGAGCTAATCAGCCAGGTGGCAGTTTTGAAATTGCCTCAGAAAATAAGCCATTATACCATATGAGGAAATTTCCCTATTGAAATGCATTGAGCAATGCTTTCCAATGGGGGGAAAACAATTTTCAAACGCAAATTGCGCCAAATCTACAAATCCGATCGACACGAAAAATACTTAGCACACCTCTCGTGGACGCTGGCTTTGAAATGACACCTCACTGGAGTCAGTGCGTTTAGCGGTTCGGGCCGCATTAATTGCGGAAAAAAGCCCAATAATAATAATAACTAGATGGGTATTTCCTGAAGGAACTACAGATAGTGCTTTGGAATGGTGCCCGGGCTGCCCCTGCAAAACTTTCACACTTGGGTGCCCCTCAGGCGCTGGTTTGGTAGTTGTAGCCCCTCAGGGTTGAGGCCACTCTGGGTCCGATTTGGTGGCCCGGGTCACTCTGGGTCCGATTTGGCGGGCGGCGCCACTCTGGGTCCGATTTGGTGGGCGGCGCCACTCTGGGTCCGATTTGGCGGGCGGCGCCACTCTGGGTCCGATTTGGCAGGCGGCGCCACTCTGGGTCCGAATTGGCGGGCGGCGCCACTCTGGGTCCGATTTGGCGGGCGGCGCCACTCTGGGTCCGATTTGGCGGGCGGCGCCACTCCGGGTCTGATTCGGCGGGCGGCGCCACTCTGGCGGGCGGCGCCACTCCGGGTCCGATTTGGCAGGCGGCGCCACTCTGGGTCCGATTTGGTGGGCGGCACCACTCCGGGTCCGATTTGGTGGGCGGCGCCACTCCGGGTCCGATTTGGCGGGCGGCGCCACTCCGGGTCCGATTTGGCGGGCGGCGCCACTCCGGGTCCGATTTGGCGGGCGGCGCCACTCTGGGTCCGATTTGGCGGGCGGCGCCACTCTGGGTCCGATTTGGCGGGCGGCGCCACTCCGGGTCCGATTCGGCGGGCGGCGCCACTCTGGCGGGCGGCGCCACTCCGGGTCCGATTTGGCGGGCGGCGCCACTCTGGGTCCGATTTGGCGGGCGGCGACACTCCGGGTCCGATTCGGCGGGCGGCACCACTCTGGCGGGCGGCGCCACTCTGGGTCCGATTTGGCGGGCGGCGCCACTCTGGGTCCGATTTGGCGGGCGGCGCCACTCTGGGTCCGATTTGGCAGGCGGCGCCACTCTGGGTCCGATTTGGCGGGCGGCGCCACTCTGGGTCCGATTTGGCGGGCGGCGCCACTCTGGGTCCGATTTGGCGGGCGGCGCCACTCTGGGTCCGATTTGGTGAGCGGGGCAATAATTATAACACTACAGATAGTGCTTTGAAATTGTGCTGTGCTATCACTTTAAGAGCTGATATTATCTGGCAAAACAGTGCTGGTGTGGTCATGTACAGTTCGCAGGCGTTGGCATAGTAACTGGGCCTGACTGCGCATATCAATGAGCTAATCAGCCAGGTGGCAGATGGCAGGTACATTTCAAATTGCCTCAGAAACCCGGCCATTATAACCTATGGGAAAATTTCCCTATTGAAATGCATTACAATGAGGGGAAAAAACATTTTCAAACGCAAATTGCGCCAAAACTACAAATCCGATCGACACGAAAAATACTTAATACACCTCTTGGGGACGCTGGATTCAAAATGACACCTCACTGGAGTCTGTGAGTGAAGCGGTTCGGGCCGCATTACGTGCGGACTGAATAATAATAAGAACTAGATGGGTATTTCCTGAAGGAACTACAGATAGTGCTTTGGAATGGTGCCCGGGCTGCCCCTGCAAGACTTTCACACTTGGGTGCCCCTCAGGCGCTGGTTTGGTAGTTGTAGCCCCTCAGGGTTGAGGCCACTCTGGGTCCGATTTGGTGGGCCGGGTCACTCTGGGTCCGATTTGGCGGGCGGTGCCACTCTGGGTCCGATTTGGCGGGCGGCGCCACTCTGGGTCCGATTTGGCGGGCGGCGCCACTCTGGGTCCGATTTGGCGGGCGGCGCCACCCTGGGTCAGATTTGGCGGGCGGCGCCACTCTGGGTCCGATTTGGCGGGCGGCGCCACTCTGGGTCCGATTTGGCGGGCGGTGCCATTCTGGGTCCGATTTTGCGGGCGGCGCCACTCTGGGTCCGATTTGGCGGGCGGCGCCACTCTGGGTCCAATTTGGCGGGCGGCGCCACTCTGGGTCCGATTTGGTGAGCGGGGCAATAATTATAATAAGACTACAGATAGTGCTTTGAAATTGTGCTGTGCTATCACTTTAAGAGCTGATATTATCTGGCAAAACTGTGCTGGGGTACAGTTCGCAGGTGTTGGCATAGTAACTGGGCCTGACTGCACATATCAATGAGCTAATCAGCCAGGTGGCAGGTACATTTCAAATTGCCTCAGAAACCCGGCCATTATAACCTATTGAAATGCAATAATAATAAGAACTAGATGGGTATTTCCTGAAGGAACTACAGATAGTGCTTTGGAATGGTGTCCGGGTTGCCAATGCAAGACTTTCACACTTGGGTGCCCCTCAGGCGCTGGTTTGGTAGTTGTAGCCCCTCAGGGTTGAGGCCACTCTGGGTCCGATTTGGTGGGCCGGGTCACTCTGGGTCCGAATTGGTGGCCCGGTTCACTCTGGGTCCGATTTGGTGGCCCGGGTCACTCTGAGTCCGATTTGGTGGCCCGGGTCACTCTGGGTCCGATTTGGTGGCCCGGGTCACTCTGGGTCCGATTTGGTGGCCCGGGTCACTCTGGGTCCGATTTGGTGGCCCGGGTCACTCTGGGTCCGATTTGGTGGGCCGGGTCACTCTGGGTCCGATTTGGTGGCCCGGGTCACTCTGGGTCCGATTTGGTGGCCCGGGTCACTCTGGGTCCGATTTGGTGGGCCGGGTCACTCTGGGTCCGATTTGGTGGGTGGGGTCACTCTGGGTCCGATTTGGTGGGCGGGGCCCCTCATGGTCCGATTCGGTGGGCGGGGCCACTCTGCGCTGTATACTGCGCGGCTCTGCGCTGTATACTGCGCGGCTCTGCGCTATATACTGCGCGGCTCTGCGCTGTATACTGCGGGGCTCTGCGCTGTATACTGCGGGGCTCTGCGCTGTATACTGCGCGGCTCTGCGCTGTATACTGCGGGGCTCTGCGCTGTATACTGCGCGGCTCTGCGCTGTATACTGCGCGGCTCTGCGCTGGAGACTGCGCGGCTCTGCGCTGGAGACTGCGCGGCTCTGCGCTGTATACTGCGCGGCTCTGCGCTGGAGACTGCGGGGCTCTGCGCTGGAGACTGCGCGGCTCTGCGCTGGAGACTGCGCGGCTCTGCGCTGTAGACTGCGCGGCTCTGCGCTGGAGACTGCGCGGCTCTGCGCCGGAGACTGCGCGGCTCTGCGCTGGAGACTGCGCGGCTCTGCGCTGTAGACTGCGGGGCTCTGCGCTGTAGACTGCGCGGCTCTGCTCTGTAGACTGCGCAGCTCTGCGCTGTAGACTGCGCGGGTCTGCACTGGAGACTGCGCGGCTCTGCGCTGGAGACTGTGCGGCTCTGCGCTGGAGACTGCGCGGCTCTGCGCTGTATACTGCGCGGCTGTGCAATATACTTCGTGGACATACATATTCTAGAATACCCGATGCGTTAGAATCGGGCCACCATCTGGTAATAATAATAATAAGACTACAGATAGTGCTTTGGAATTGTGCTCTACTGTCACTTTAAGAGCGGACATTATCTGACAAAACTTGTGACCTGGTGGGCTGGTAGAGTTTATAGGCGTTGGCATAGTAACTGGGTCTCACTGCGCATATCAATGAGCTAATCAGCCAGCTGGCAGTTTGCAGTTATTTTTAGAAATTGCCTCAGAAACCAGCCCCATTATAAACGTATGGGGAAATTTCCCTATTGAAAGGCATTGAGACCCTTTTTTCAAACGCAAATTGAGCCAAAACTACAAATCCGATCGACACGAAAAATACTTAGCACACCTCTTGGGGACGCTGGCTTCGAAATGACACCTCACTGGAGTCTGTGAGTGAAGCGGTTCTGGCCGCATTATGTGCGGACTGAATAATAATAAGAAGAACTAGATGGGTATTTCCTGAAGGAACTACAGATAGTGCTTTGGAATGGTGCCCGGGCTGCCCCTGCAAGACTTTCACACTTGGGTGCCCCTCAGGCGCTGGTTTGGTAGTTGTAGCCCCTCAGGGTTGAGGCCACTCTGGGTCCGATTTGGTGGGCCGGGTCACTCTGGGTCCGATTTGGTGGGCCGGGTCACTCTGGGTCCGATTTGGTGGCCCGGGTCACTCTGGGTCAGATTTGGTGGCCCGGGTCACTCTGGGTCAGATTTGGTGGCCCGGGTCACTCTGGGTCAGATTTGGTGGCCCGGGTCACTCTGGGTCCGAATTGGTGGCCCGGTTCCCTCTGGGTCCGATTTGGTGGCCCGGGTCACTCTGAGTCCGATTTGGTGGCCCGGGTCACTCTGGGTCCGATTTGGTGGCCCGGGTCACTCTGGGTCCGATTTGGTGGCCCGGGTCACTCTGGGTCCGATTTGGTGGGCCGGGTCACTCTGGGTCCGATTTGGTGGCCCGGGTCACTGTGGGTCCGATTTGGTGGCCCGGGTCACTCTGGGTCCGATTTGGTGGGCCGGGTCACTCTGGGTCCGATTTGGTGGGTGGGGTCACTCTGGGTCCGATTTGGTGGGCGGGGCCCCTCAGGGTCCGATTCGGTGGGCGGGGCCACTCTGCGCTGTATACTGCGCGGCTCTGCGCTGTATACTGCGCGGCTCTGCGCTATATACTGCGCGGCTCTGCGCTGTATACTGCGGGGCTCTGCGCTTTATACTGCGGGGCTCTGCGCTGTATACTGCGGGGCTCTGCGCTGTATACTGCGGGGCTCTGCGCTGTATACTGCGTGGCTCTGCGCTGTATACTGCGCGGCTCTGCGCTGGAGACTGCGCGGCTCTGCGCTGGAGACTGCGCGGCTCTGCGCTGGAGACTGCGCGGCTCTGCGCTGGAGACTGCGCGGCTCTGCGCTGTAGACTGCGCGGCTCTGCGCTGGAGACTGCGCGGCTCTGCGCTGTAGACTGCGCGGCTCTGCGCTGTAGACTGCGCGGCTCTGCGCTGTAGACTGCGCTGCTCTGCACTGTAGACTGCGCGGGTCTGCGCTGGAGACTGCGCGGCTCTGCGCTGGAGACTGCGCGGCTCTGCTCTGTATACTGCGCGGCTGTGCAATATACTTCGTGGACATACATATTCTAGAATACCCGATGCGTTAGAATCGGGCCACCATCTGGTAATAATAATAATAAGACTACAGATAGTGCTTTGGAATTGTGCTGTACTGTCACTTTAAGAGCTGATATTATCTGACAAAACTTGTGACCTGGTGGGCTGATGTAGAGTTGATAGGCGTTGGCATAGTAACTGTGTCTGACTGCGCATATCAATGAGCTAATCAGCCAGCTGGCAGTTGGCAGTTATTTTTAGAAATTGCCTCAGAAACCAGCCCCATTATAAACATATGGGGAAATTTCCCTATTGAAACGCATTGAGACCCTTTTTTCAAACGCAAATTGCGCCAAAACTACAAATCCGATCGACACGAAAAATACTTAGCACACCTCTCAGGAACGCTGGCTTCGAAATGACACCTCACTGGAGTCCGTGAGTTTAGCAGTTCAGGCAGCATTACGTGCGGACTGAATAATAAGAAGAACTAGATGGGTATTTCCTGAAGGAACTACAGATAGTGCTTTGGAATGGTGCCCGGGCTGCCCCTGCAAGACTTTCACACTTGGGTGCCCCTCAGACGCTGGTTTGGTAGTTGTAGCCCCTCAGGGTTGAGGCCACTCTGGGTCTGATTTGGCGGGCGGCGCCACTCTGGGTCTGATTTGGTGGGCGGCGCCACTCTGGGTCCGATTTGGCGGGCGGCACCACTCTGGGTCCGATTTGGCGGGCGGCGCCACTCTGGGTCCGATTTGGCGGGCGGCGCCACTCTGGGTCCGATTTCGCAGGCGGCGCCACTCTGGGTCCGATTTGGCGGGCGGCGCCACTCGGTCCGATTTGGCGGGCGGCGCCACACTGGGTCCGATTTGGCGGGCGGCGCCACTCTGGGTCCGATTTGGCGGGCGGCGCCACTCTGGGTCCGATTTGGCAGGCGGCGCCACTGTCGGTCCGATTTGGCGGGCGGCGCCACTCTGGGTCCGATTTGGTGGGCGGCGCCACTCTCGGTCCGATTTGGCGGGCGGCGCAACTCTGGGTCCGATTTGGCGGGCGGCGCCACTCTGGGTCCGATTTGGCGGGCGGCGACACTCTGGGTCCGATTTGGCGCGCGGCGCCACACTGGGTCCGATTTGGCGGGCGGCGCCACTCTGGGTCCGATTTGGCGGGCGGCGCCACTCTGGGTCCGATTTGGCGGGCGGCGCCACTCTGGGTCCGATTTAGCGTTCGGCGCCACTCTGGGTCCGATTTGGCGGCCGGCGCCACTCTGAGTCCGATTTGGCGTTCGGCGCCACTCTGGGTCCGATTTGGCGGGCGGCGCCACTCTGGGTCCGATTTGGCGGGCGGCGTCACTCTGGGTCCGATTTGGCGGGCGGCGCCACTCTGGGTCCGATTTGGCGGGCGGCGCCACTCTGGGTCCGATTTGGCAGGCGGCGCCACTCTGGGTCCGATTTGGCGGGCGGCGCCACTCTGGGTCCGATTTGGTGAGCGGGGCAATAATTATAATAAGACTACAGATAGTGCTTTGAAATTGTGCTGTGCTATCACTTTAAGAGCTGATATTATCTGGCAAAACTGTGCTGGTCATGTACAGTTCGCAGGCGTTGGCATAGTAACTGGGCCTGACTGCACATATCAATGAGCTAATCAGCCAGGTGGCAAGTGGCAGGTACATTTCAAATTGCCTCAGAAACCCGGCCATTATAACCTATGGGTAAATTTCCCTATTGAAATGCATTACAATGAGTGGAAAAAACATTTTCAAACGCAAATTGCGCCAAAACTACAAATCCGATCGACACGAAAAATACTTAGCACACCTCATGGGGACGCTGGCTTCGAAATGACACCTCACTGGAGTCTGTGAGTGCAGCGGTTAGGGCCCCAGAGGAAGAGGCGTGGCTGTTGAACGGAGGGTCGGCTGTGTGCTTGGCTGTGGACCGTGTGCTCCTGGGAAGGGAGATTTTTCACCTGGGACTCTTTGCCTGCCCCTTCCCAGGAAGCAGAGACTGTTCCTGGGACTGAGCTTCGGGGCTGAGCCCCTGGCTCCCACCCCCCGGTGCAAGCCGGCTGGGGGTGGGAGGCCTGCATATCATCAGGAAGCCCCGTGTACCATCTAGCCAGTCCCGGGACCAAAAAAGCCATGGGAAAAAGTGGCAAAAGCTCGGGGGGCCGCAGGCCCCAGAAGACGGGGACCCCTAAAGCCGTGGCCGTGGCGGTTCCTCCTCCCGGAGGAAGAGAGGTGGCCAGTGGAGGTGCGGCGGTGAGCCCCCAGATATGGGGCTCTAAGGTGGCTGGGGAGCCGATCACCACCTACGGCTCCCGATTACGCGCGCATGTCCACGAGTACGAGGAGGCCGCCAAACAGCTGAGGATACTCCGGGAGGAGTTGAAGGGAGCCAGGGCATCTTCTAAGTGCAGGCTCCCTGCCTCAAGGAGAGCAGAGGTCGCCGCCACGGTGAAGAGGCTGAAGGGGTCCATAGCCTCCCTGGAAAATCGCAGAGCGGAGATCCTGGCGGGAAGCGGCCCCTTTGAGGAGAAGCTTAAAAACGACGACCGGTTTAGGGCCATGACCGGTGGGTCTTCTGAGGGGTCAGGAGACCCCGACCAGGTGGAGGAAGAGGAGGAGGAGGAGGATGGCGGTCCATCTGCGCCATACCCACCTGAAGGCCTGGGGAGTAACAGCACCCAGGTATCGTATAGCGGGATAGCCCCTGAGCAAGTGGCCCTCCCGTCGGACTCCAGTAACTCGGAGGAAAGCGGGAGCGAGGGGGAGGATGGTGGTGGTACTAGCAGTCAGGGGGGCTGCCTCATCCTGCAGCAAGTGCGGCAGATTGAGTCCCCAGCACGGTTTGGCGAGCTGTTGTTTGGGGACGAGGTCTGCGAGGATGGGGCAACCGGGAGGGGGAAAAAACGTAAGAAGGCGAAAGTATCCGTGGTAGATAAATTTGTCTACGTCCCCCTTCCCGGGGCTCCCCTGTCCCGTTGTACGGAACCCGCTACCCACCCCGGCTCGGGCCCTGTTGTGGGTCCGCAGCGAGGGAGCGGGAAGAGGAAAGTCTGCCCGGATCGGAGTGCCATGCCTGGTGGTGGTAGTTCTGATTCGGGCAGTGATATGGAGTGCGGTGCCGGCGGAGCCGGTGGTAGTGTTTGTGGTGGTGGTGCTCGGGCCAAGCCCTCTGTGGCAGGGGGGGCTGGCCCGGCACCTGGTGTGCAGGCAGCCGGGGCCGCATCTCCGGCGGCGAGAGCTGGTGTGTCCGGGTCCCCCACATGCGGATCCGCTCATAAGGCTGGATCTTTTTCTGGGACCCGGGGATCAGGAAAGGGCGCGACAAAGTTAAAGGCACAATGCAAGGTACTGGTCGCTCCCCTGCTGGTGTCCGTGGCCAGGTCGGGGACCCCCGTGCGTGGAGCCAGTGATGGGTCTGTGCCGGGGGCCCCGCCGCCACTGGACGCCGAGGGGGAGTGGCCTGTGCTGAGGGGTTCAGCGGTGGTGGCGGCTGGTGCGGGGGCTATGCCTCTTGGCGTCAGTCCCGTGGGGGGCCCTGGGCGTACCCCGGGGTCTCCGGTGCCGGTGGCGTCGGGGGGCGTGGCTTCCCCAGCTGCGACCCCAGTTGTCCCCTCCATGCATGTGTCTGGGGCCCGTGAGGGGGGCATGGCCTCCCCGAGTGTTGCCCGGCCCGCTGTGGTTGTGGCATGCGGGGGGGTGTGCCCTCCTCGGCTGCTGTCCCACCCGCCGCTGTGGTTGCGGCCGGCGGAGGGGGGCACAGCCTCGGTGGTCGCGGGACCCCCCGCTGTGATCGCGGCCAGTGGAGGGGGCGTGGCCTGTGCGGCTGCGGCCCCGCCCACTGGTGCTGTGTCCAGCGGAGGGGGCGTGGCCTCTGCGGGTCTGCCGCGAGTGGCTCCGCCCACTCAAAAAAATAACAGTGCTGCGGCACTTACAGTTAAAGCCGGCAAAGGGGTGTCGGGGTCCCCTGCCCACTTACGTTCATCTGGTGGTGCGGGGGCTCCGGTGCCTGAAGTTATGGCTGCTCGTGGTCCCGGTGTGGAGCAGGGTCCGGAGGCAGAGTCCGGCCCTGCTCCAGGTAACAAGAAAAAAAAAATGGTTGCTGCAGAGAACTCAGGAGGTGCTGCTGCTCCTGAGCCTGGGCAGAGCGGAATGAGTGTTCGGCTCTGCTCTATGGGCCTTAAAGGGGCAGCGGCACCCCTGGGAAAAGTAAACAATAAAGCTGCACCGGGAAGCGTGCAGCAGGGGCCCCCAGCAGGAGAGAAAGTTACGGAAAAAAAAAAACATACTGTTAATAATAATAATAAAAATAATACTGAGGTGAATGTGGCCGCGGCGACTGGGGATATGAGTGACGGTATGGATGGTGTGCTGTGTGTTGAGGATGTGGGGGTGGGTACGAATGGTGTCACAAATGTTGCTAGTATGAATGGTGCGGATGGTGGTACGGATGGTGGTGCGGATGGTGGTATGGATGTAGGCGGTGGGGGGGAGGCTGGCCCATCTGCCCCCCCAGTCGCTCCCCTCCCCCTTTCTTTTGCGAGGGTGGTGGCTGGGGCTCCAGGGGGTTCACGGGGGGCTCGGGGGGTCTCCTCGCCTCTGGGTTCCGGGGACGGCGTTTTGCAGCGCCGTTTTCTGGAAGCCCTAAAAAATGGAGAGCGGTCGATCTTGGTAGAGGGAAGAGAGGTGGACCTGTCTTTCTGGCTGGAGAGACATGGCCTGGCCGCCTTCCAAGATAGAAGGGAGGGGGAAACCGTATGGTCCCTCCCGACAGCCGGGCAGGGGGTGGCGAGGAGGAATGTAGTCCGTCTTCGCTGGAGGGGCAGTGAAGCTTGCCCACCCAGGAGTAGGGTGGTGGAGCTCCTCATGAAGATGGGCTTTGGGGCGGTTGACATCTTTGCCCTAATTCATCCTGCGGCCACCCTCTTCTTCGACATCAGTTTCGTGCCGTCGGAGGGGCTTGAGCTCTTCTGGTCAAATTACGAGCTGGTGAAGGGGGAGCCCGGCTGGCGAGACTTCGCTGTACAAGCGGTGTCTCGCCAAAATGGCGTGAAGAAAGTGACCGTGGTGACCTGTAACGAGTCACTTTCTGGGGTGGACATCCTGACGTGGCTTTGCCGCTATGGGGAAGTCACGGACGTCCCCAAAAAAAATCGGGACGAATTTGGCATTTGGTCAGGGGGCTGGACCTTCATGATGAAGTTGAAGGTCTCAGGGGGTACTGTCACCCACATCCCTTCCTCGGCGTTCATTGGAAGGGACCGGATCCTGATCTTCTACCAGGGGCAGCCGAAGGTCTGTCACAGGTGCGGTGATCCCCGCCACTTCAGCGCAAGCTGCAAGGTGCAGAAATGTGCCTTGTGTGGTGGGGTAGGCCATCTCGCTGCATCCTGTAAGGATATTCGGTGTAACCTGTGTGGTGATCTTGGTCACCCGTACAGCCGCTGCCCTCGCTCTTTCTCCAATTCTGCTGCTGGCCGGGTGGGGGGAGGCCGTGAGGGGGAAACCTCTGGCGGTTCAACCTCTGCCGTGGTAGGCGGTGGTGGCGGGGGAGGGGCTGAGGGGCCAGTGAGGAGAGACAGAGCCCGGGGTCCTGCCCGCCAAAGGAGGCAGGAAAGGCGCCACGGGGGTGGGGGGCAGGGAGAGCCTCAGGCAACTGGGGTAATGTCTGCTCCCCCCTCTGAGGCATCAGCTGTTGTCGCTGAGGCCCCGGGGGAGGCGGAAGTGTGCGAGGAGATCAGGAGGATGGAGAGGGAGGACAACAGGGCTGACTCCGACAACTCCTCCCAGTATGAAAGTGTGGATGAGGAGGTCACGGATCAGCCGACATTAAAACAGGGTGGTAACGCAAACCATACCAAAAAAAGGTGGAAGAAGAAAAGGAAGGTTGTTAAGCCTTCTGGTCCTTCGCCCCCTCCCCTGACCGTGGGTGTGCCAACGGAAGGGCTCACCGGCTCCCCTCTGGTTGCCCTCTCCAACCGGTTCCAAGCCCTTGAGGACTCTGCTGAGTCGGAGGTCGAGGGTGAGGGGCCGGGGGCGGCACCTGGGGGGCTTTCGGGGGGCGGCGCAGTCTGTCCTCCGGAGGACGTTGTTTCCTCTGGGGGGGGGACTGACCCGGAACCCAGAGGCGAGGATACCAATAAAATGGATACCTCATCCTCTTTAAAGAGGAAGAATATGTCTGATCCAGTCCCTTCTTCGGGGGGGAAAAGTAAAGAGGATGGGGTGGGGAAGAAGAAGGCTGTCTAACTTAATCACCCATGATGACTGAACTCACCCCGTTGACTCTGGCGTCGATTAATGTCGCCAGCATAAAGTCTGATGCGGCTAGATTTGCGGCCTTTGATTTTTTCACCCGAATTGAGGCTGAAATTTTGTTTTTGCAGGAGACCAGACTAACAGACATGGGGGTCATCCTCAAGGCAAAAAAGGAGTGGAGGTGTGGGCCCTCATACTGGTCTCTTGCGGCCGAGCCGTATAGCGGGGTGGCGGTCCTTTTTAAGACCGCTGAGGTGGAATGCCGACGGGTTATTGAGATAGAAATGGGGAGGTGCCTGGTCTTAGACGTCTTCATGAGGAGACAGGAGCTTCGGCTCATAAACATCTACGGCCCACAGTCTAAGTGGGACCGTAAATGTCTCTTCATGAAGATCAAGCCCTTTCTTTTTACGAGCCGGCAGGTGGTCTTCGGTGGGGATTTCAACACCATTACGAGATCCCGTGATAGGGGAGGTCCCGGAGGCCGCCTGGCTTATGATAGCATAGCCCTAAATAGTCTAGCTAGTGAAGCTCGCCTGGTGGATGTCCACATACGGCACACCCCAGGTCACGAGGGTTTCACCTTTCATAGAGGTAGCAGTAGGTCTAGAATAGACAGGTTTTTTTTGAAGGAGGACGCCATCTTTTCTGCAGTGTCCGCCGTTGAGGTGGAGTTCTCCGATCACTGTTTAATTTTCTTTTCTCTGAATGTTACAGAGACCCCCCGGATGGGAAGAGGGCTGTGAGAGCTGAATTCATCCCTTCTGGAAGAGGCGGAGGTGAGACAATCCTTTGAGGCTTTTCTTCAGAGCCAGGTACCGCTTTTGGATCTCTGTAGTACTAAGTCTGAGTGGTGGGAGATCTTCAAGAAAAGGGTGGCGGGGTTCTTCCGTCAGCTCTCGAGCCTCAGAAGTCTGAACAGGCATCGCTTGTATCAAGACCTGAGGAGGAAACTCGAGCAGCTCATCTCGACTGGAGGTGACCGAGAGGAAATCTCCAGAGTGAAATCTTTGCTCAAGGGGTGTCAGTATGATAGGCACGCATCTTTAGTTTTTGAGAGGGATTTCGGGAAGTACCGCTCGCCCGACCCTTACAGAAACTGTAAGATGTCAGTGAATTGTAAGGTGGTGACAGGACTGATCGACAGTACGGGTTCCCTGAACAGATCCAAATCAGGGATCCTGGAGGTGGTCAGGTCCTTTTACTCACGCCTCTTGAGGAAGAGGGATCTGGATCGAGATGGGATGTCGGCTTTCCTGGCTGAAACTGTTCCTGAGCCAGGAGATGACCCCTCTCTTCATGTTTTGGCCGAGGTAATCAGGGAAGAGGAAGTGAGACTGGCCATTGATGGGCTCCGGCCCAAGAAATCGCCAGGTCTGGATGGCTTAACATCCGAGTTTTACAAGACTTTTAGGGACTCCTTGGTCCCCCTCTTGACTGAGGTGTTTAATGAGTGCCTCTCCTCGGGTGCTCTTCCCAGTTCAATGAGGAAGTCAGCCCTGATTATCTTGTCAAAGGGTAAGGACCCGTCCCGTATCGAGAATTGGCGTCCCATAGCGCTCCTCGATACGGACCGAAAGATTCTGGCAAAGGTGTTGTTTAATCGGCTGGTGAAGTTTGCACCTCGGCTCCTTTCGGGGGCTCAGCACTGTTCTGTTCCAGGCCGCAGTACTTTTAGTGCTGTGCTCGGTGTCCGAGAGGCAGTGGAGCAGGGCACTGCAGGTCGCTGGAAGGGGTACTTGCTGTCCTTAGACCAGGCAAAGGCTTTTGACCGGGTGGATCATGAGTACCTCTGGTCTGTCCTTCTGAGGTATGGTCTGCCGGGGAGGTTTGTAAATTGGTTAAAAACCTTGTATGAGGGGGCTGAGACTTTCCCGCTCGTGAACGGTTGGGTTGGTCACTCTTTTGAGGTGAGCTCCGGGGTCCGTCAGGGCTGTCCTCTGAGCCCACTTTTATACGTGTTCGCGATCGATCCCTTCTTAAGGAGGGTAGATCGTGGACCGTTGGTGGGAGTCGGGATGGACCGGGCGGAGCCGGGGGCCACTCTGAGGGTGGTAGCGTACGCCGCCGACGTCTCCCTTTTTGTATCCTCGAGAGAGGAGGCGGATTGGGTCATGTCTGAGGTCGTGCGCTACTCGGAGGCATCCGGGTCCATGATCAACCGGGAAAAGTGCGAGAGTCTCTGGCTGGGAGGGGGAGATCCAAGTTTTGATCTCCCGGACACCCTTCCAGGGCCCCAGTCCTCCGCTAAGATCTTAGGCATCAATTTTGGCCCAGGGGACTATCCCCAACAAAATTGGGAAGGCAGGCTCAAGATTGCCGCCCAGAAGGTGGACCAGTGGAAGGGTTGGTCTTTAACCCTGAGGGAAAGGGTCAGCTTGGCCAAGGGTTATTTGCTTCCTTTGTTAATTTACCTGGGCAGCGTCTGCATCTTGCCAGAATCTCTCTGGACGCGGGTCTATAGCCTGTTCTTCCAACTGTTATGGGGGAACAGGCTTAACCTAATCAAGAGGGAGGTCACGTACCGCACGAGGAGACTAGGTGGGTTGGGTATGGTCAACCCAGTGGTGTTCTTAGTGAACACCTTTCTTAAGACCAACATTGCCAACCTCTGGACAGAGAGGGCTCCTCCGTGGGTATTCTCCTGCAGGAGATGGTTTCGGCCTTTCTTCCAGGAATGGGAGACAGGAGGGCAGGTGAAGGACCTACGAACACCACATGGACATCTCCCGGCTTATGCTACCCCGGCTCTGAAGGTGATCCGCCGGTGGGGTCTGGGAATGTGGGAAATCAGGACCATGTCGAGGAAATCCCTTGACAGTAGGGTCCTGTTGACCCATTTCCAGAAGCCCCTGGTGCTCAGAGATTGCCCAGGCCGGGATCTGGAGGGGGGGCTCGGGTTGTTAAATTCTTCACGGATCCCCTCGAAGTTTTGGGACTTGGCCTGGCGCTGCTTCCATGGGAGGCTGTATGTGAGGGACAATCTGAAGTACAGGAACTCTGATGATCGGGGTTGTCCCCGTGAAGAGTGTGGCGACATGCTGGAAAGCATGGAGCACTTCCTCCTTCAATGTCCCTTTAATACAGGGGTCTATAACCGGGTGGGTGCTTCCATAGGCTGGCCTAGGCTGGCATCCCTTTCCTATCCGGAGTGGGCTTATGGGGCATTCAGATCCCTTGGTGGCCGAGATCGGGGCACTTTATTCCTAGTTAGTGTAGTTGTTAGGTTCTACACCTGGAATGCACGGTGCCTAGTTTCAATACAGCATAAAACGCTCCCCCGGGATGAGGTGGTTAGTAACATCTTGGGTGACGTGGGTAAGGTGCGCTCTTTGGAGTTTGGGAGGCTGGGTGCGAGGAGGGCCTCTTGGCTTTGGAGGGGTCTCTCCTTTTAATACGTACCCGAGGGAAAGCTTGGCTTGAGTGATTAGGGGCTTCCAAGGAGTGTGGGAGGCTGGGTGGGAAGGGGGCCTCTTCACTTTGGAGGGGTTTCTCTTCTTACTCTAGGGATAGACTGGTTGTGTGATTGGGATAGGGAAAGATAAGGTGGTGTGGTGTGTTGAGGGACAGTTATATAGGGATAGATAGGGATAGGGAGGGACAGTTTAGGGATAGTCAGATAGTTAGCATTGTTAAGATAGGTAGAGTAGGGATAGATAGGGGCAGGTAGGGATAGTTAGGGTCAGCTTTTTGAGGGACAGTCTTAGTTAAGTAGGGACAGGGTGTTTGTGTTGGTGTTAGGGTCAGGGCCTCTTCAGACTCCTTTTTCCTGGTGGTGGGCTGGTGTGTGGCATGATTAGCTTTTTGTTTTGTATAAAGAAGTTAATGGATATTGGGCTTGCAGGTGCTGAACTTGGGCCTTGTATTTTTGTTCATGCTGTGTTATGTAGTTATGATATTGTAGTGTGTTTTGTCTTGTAATGGTAGGTTGTTAAAAAAAGTGTATAGTATTGTTAAATTACTGTATGTATATGTGTGTATTTTGTTTTTTGTAATAATGTATATAGTTAGTATGATGGGAGGGGGGTGTGGTGTGCTGGGAGGGGTTTTTCTTTATATGGGCACATGGACCCAAGAACTGTGGGCATGAAACTTTCCAAAAAGCATGGACCCAGGGGTAGGTGTGATAAAAAATATATTGAGCATGAACTTACATGGACCCGTGGTGTATAGATTAATAAAGGCATGAACTGACATGGACCTAAAAAAAGGTGGAGGGGAAAAAAAAAAAAAAAACTTAAAAAAAAAACTTAAAAAAAAAAAAAAAACTAAAAAAAAAAGGGTGTGTTTTGCTGTGTAATAATGTGTTAAGCTTTATATGGCCAAGTGGGTCTTTACTTTTCTTTTTGGGCAGTATGGGCCAGTTTTTTCTTTTATAGTTTTTTATGTATAACATGATATGAGTGGGGGTATGAGTGAATATGTGTGAGTGTGCTTTATTTTTTCTTTATTTTTTCTTTATTTTATTTAACATATAGTGAGGTGTGGTACTGTTCCTGCTGGGGGTTCTTTAAAACTGTAAAGTTTTAACCCCTTCCTGACATCTGACATACTATCCCGTCGAGGTGGGGTGGGCCCGTATGACCACCGACGGGATAGTACGTCATCACCGATCAGCGGCGCTCACGGGGGGAGCGCGGCCGATCGCGGCCGGGTGTCAGCTGCATATCGCAGCTGACATCCGGCACTATGTGCCAGGAGCGGTCACGGACCGCCCCCGGCACATTAACCCCCGGCACACCGCGATCAAACATGATCGCAGTGTACCGGCGGTATAGGGAAGCATCGCGCAGGGAGGGGGCTCCCTGCGTGCTTCCCTGAGACCCCCGGAGCAACGCGATGTGATCGCGTTGCTGCGAGGGTCTCCTACCTCCTTCCTGGCTGCAGGTCCCGGATCCAAGATGGCCGCGGCATCCGGGTCCTGCAGGGAAGGAGGTGGCTTACCGAGTGTCTGCTCAGTGCAGACGCTTGTAAGCCTGCACCGATGTAAGTGAGATCGGTGATCTGATAGAGTGCTGTGCACACTATCAGATCATCGATCTGTGATGTCCCCCCCTGGGACAAAGTAAAAAAGTAAAAAAAAATTTTTTCCACATGTGTAAAAAAAATTAAAAAAAATTCCTAAATAAATAATAAAAAAAATATATATATTATTCCCATAAATACATTTCTTTATCTAAATAAAAAAACCAAAACAATAAAAGTACACATATTTAGTATCGCCGCGTCCATAACGACCCAACCTATAAAACTGTCCCACTAGTTAACCCCTTCAGTAAACACCGTAAGGAAAAAAAAAAAAAAACGAGGCAAAAAACAATGCTTTATTACCATACCGCTGAACAAAAAGTGGAATAACACGCGATCAAAAAGACTGATATAAATATCCATGGTACCGCTGAAAACGTCATCTTGTCCCGCAAAAAACAAGCCGCCACTCAGCATCATCAGCAAAAAAATAAAAAAGTTATAGTCCTGAGAATAAAGCGATACCAAAATAATTATTTTTTCTATAAAATAGTTTTTATCGTATAAAAGCGCCAAAACATAAAAAAATGATATAAATGAGATATCGCTGTAATCGTACTGACCCGTCGAATAAAACTGCTTTATCAATTTTACCAAACGCGGAACGGTATAAACGCCTCTCCCAAAAGAAATTCATGAATAGCAGGTTTTTGGTCATTCTGCCTCACAAAAATCGGAATAAAAAGTGATCAAAAACGGTCACGTGTCCGAAAATGTTACCAATAAAAATGTCAACTCGTCCCGCAAAAAACAAGACCTCACATGACTCTGTAGACCAAAATGTGGAAAAATTCTAGGTCTCAAAATGTGGAGACGCAAAAACTTTTTTGCTATAAAAAGCGTCGCTGGTTTCACACTTGCGTTTTTGTCTGCAGCGTTTTTTGCACAAAAAAACGCATGCGTTTTTTCCCTATATGCGTATACGCATGCGTTTTTTTTCTGCATGCGTTCATTTTCAGAAATACAACCTGCAGAATTTTCTTGCGTTTTTAAGCACATGCGTTTGCGTTAAAAACGCATGCGTTTTTATCGAAAAAAAACAGAAAACACACTGAAAAGCCACCCACCACCATCAAGGTGATAAAGAGATCCAAACCCTAACCCTAACTCTACCCCTAACCTCGACCCTAACCGTTTAATGAACATTTTCTGACAGTCATAGTGCCACGTATTTCAGTGCCACGTATTTCAGTGCCACGTATTTCAGTGCCACGTATTTCAGTTCCACGTATTTCAGTGCCACGTATCACGTATTTCAGTGCCACGTGTTTCAGTGCCACGTATTTAAGTGCCACGTATCACGTATTTCAGTGCCACATATTTTAGTGCCATGTATTTCAGTTGCACGTATTTCAGTTGCACGTATTTCAGTTGCACGTATTTCAGTGCCACGTATTTCAGTGCCACGTATTTCAGTGGCACGTATTTAAGTGCCACGTATCACGTATTTCAGTGCCACGTATTTCAGTGCCACGTATTTAAGTGCCACGTATCACGTATTTCAGTGCCACGTGTTTCAGTGCCACGTATTTAAGTGCCACGTATCACGTATTTCAGTGCCACGTGTTTCAGTGCCACGTATTTAAGTGCCACGTATCACGTATTTCAGTGCCACGTATCACGTATTTCAGTGCCACGTATTTCAGTTGCACGTATTTCACTTGCACGTATTTCAGTGCCACGTATTTCAGTTGCACGTATTTCAGTGCCACGTATTTCAGTGGCACGTATTTAAGTGCCACGTATTTCAGTGCCACGTATTTCAGTGCCACGTATCACGTATTTCAGTGCCACGTATTTCAGTGCCACGTATTTAAGTGCCACGTATTTCAGTGCCACGTGTTTCAGTGCCACGTATTTAAGTGCCACGTATCACGTATTTCAGTGCCACGTGTTTCAGTGCCACGTGTTTCAGTGCCACGTATCACGTATTTCAGTGCCACGTATTTAAGTGCCACGTATTTAAGTGCCACGTATTTCAGTTGCACGTATTTAAGTGCCACGTATCACGTATTTCAGTGCCACGTGTTTCAGTGCCACGTATTTAAGTGCCACGTATCACGTATTTAAGTGCCACGTATTTCAGTGCCACGTATTTCAGTGCCACGTATTTAAGTGCCACGTATTTAAGTGCCACGTATCACGTATTTCAGTGCCACGTATCACGTATTTCAGTGCCACGTGTTTCAGTGCCACGTATTTAAGTGCCACGTATCACGTATTTCAGTGCCACGTATTTCAGTGCCACGTGTTTCAGTGCCACGTATTTAAGTGCCACGTATCACGTATTTCAGTGCCACGTATTTCAGTGCCACGTATTTCAGTGCCACGTATTTCAGTGGCACGTATTTAAGTGCCACGTATTTCAGTGCCACGTATTTCAGTGCCACGTATCACGTATTTCAGTGCCACGTATTTCAGTGCCACGTATTTAAGTGCCACGTATTTCAGTGCCACGTGTTTCAGTGCCACGTATTTAAGTGCCACGTATCACGTATTTCAGTGCCACGTGTTTCAGTGCCACGTGTTTCAGTGCCACGTATCACGTATTTCAGTGCCACGTATTTAAGTGCCACGTATTTAAGTGCCACGTATTTCAGTTGCACGTATTTAAGTGCCACGTATCACGTATTTCAGTGCCACGTGTTTCAGTGCCACGTATTTAAGTGCCACGTATCACGTATTTAAGTGCCACGTATTTCAGTGCCACGTATTTCAGTGCCACGTATTTAAGTGCCACGTATTTAAGTGCCACGTATCACGTATTTCAGTGCCACGTATCACGTATTTCAGTGCCACGTGTTTCAGTGCCACGTATTTAAGTGCCACGTATCACGTATTTCAGTGCCACGTATTTCAGTGCCACGTGTTTCAGTGCCACGTATTTAAGTGCCACGTATCACGTATTTCAGTGCCACGTATTTCAGTGCCACGTATTTCAGTGCCACGTATTTCAGTGCCACGTACTTAAGTGCCATGTATCACGTATTTCAGTGCCACGTATTTCAGTGCCACGTATTTCAGTGCCACGTGTTTCAGTGCCACGTATTTAAGTGCCACGTATCACGTATTTCAGTGCCACATATTTCAGTGCCACGTATTTCAGTGCCACGTACTTAAGTGCCACGTACTTAAGTGCCATGTATCACGTATTTCAGTGCCACGTATTTCAGTGCCACGTAATTCAGTGCCACGTATTTCAGTGCCACGTATTTCAGTCATGTTTAGGGTTAGGGGTAGGGTTAGGGCTAGGGTTGGAGGTAAAGTTAGGGTTAGGGTTGGGGCTAAAGTTATGGTTGGGGCTAAAGTTAGGGTTTGGATTACATTTACAGTTTGGATTAGGGTTGGGATTAGAATTATGGGTGTGTCAGGGCTAGGGGTGTGGTTAGGGTTAACGTTGGGATTAGGGTTAGGGGTGTGTTTGGGTTAGGGTTTAAGGTAGAATTGGGGAGTTTCCACTGTCCAGGCACATCAGGGGCTCTCCAAGCGCGACATGGCGTCCAATCTCAATTCCAGCCAATTCTGCGTTGAAAAAGTAAAACAGTGCTCCTTCCCTTCCGAGCTCTCCCGTGCGCCCAAAAAGGGGTTTACCCCAACATATGTGTTATCAGCGTACTCGGGACAAATTGAACAACAACTTCTGGGGTCCAAGTTCTCTTGTTATCCTTAGGAAAATAAAAATTTGGGGGGCTAAAAATCATTTTTGTGGGAAAAAAAAAGATGTTTTATTTTCACGGCTCTGCGTTATAAACTGTAGTGAAACACTTGGGGGTTCAAAGTTCTCACAACACATCTAGATAAGTACCTTGGGAGGTCTAGTTTCCAATATGGGGTCACTTGTGGGGGGTTTGTACTGTTTGGGTACATCAGGGGCTCTGCAAATGCAACGTGACGCCTGTAGACCAATCCATTTAAGGCTGCATTCCAAATGGCGCTCCTTCCCTTCCGAGCTCTGTCATGCACCCAAACAGTGGTTCCCCCCCACATATGGGGTATCAGCGTACTCAGGACAAATTGGACAACAACTTTTGGGGTCTAATTTATCCTGTTACCCTTGTGAAAATACAAAACTGGGGGCTAAAAAATCATTTTTGTGAAAAAAAAAAGAATTTTTATTTTCACGGCTTTGCGCTATAAACTTTAGTGAAACACTTGGGGGTTCAAAGTTCTCAAAACACATCTAGATAAGTTCCTTGGGAGGTCTAGTTTCCAATATGGGGTCACTTGTGGGGGGTTTGTACTGTTTGGGTACATCAGGGGCTCTGCAAATGCAACGTGACGGCTGCTGTTGTGAATTGGGATTCTGGGCTCCCCCGGTGGCCGCTTGTGGAATTGCACTTGTCATCCTCTTTCCTGTTTCACCTGGTTCCATCAGTAGTGGGTGTCGCTATTTAAGCTCATTTCTCTGGTGGTTTCTTGCCGGTCATCAATGTTATCTGATGCCTCTCAGTGCTTGTTCCTGCTTCTAGACAACTACTAGTTAAGTTGGACTTTTGTCCATGTTTTGTTTTGCCTATTTGTTCCAGTTCACAGCTGAAGTTTTGTTACTGTGTCTGGAAAGCTCTCGTTGATCAGGGATTGCTACTCTGGCGTTATGAGTTAATGCCAGAGTTTAAGGTAATCTCTGGATGGTGTTTTGTTAGTGTTTTTCTGCTGACCATGAAAGTATACTATCTGTCTTCTGCTATCTAGTAAGCGGACCTCAAATTTGCTAAGACTATTTTCCTGCTGCGTTTGTTGTTTCATCTGAACTAACCGTCATTATATGTGGGGGGCTACTGTCTTCTTTGGAATATTTCTCTAGAGGTGAGCCAGGTCTTATATTTCCCTCTGCTAGCTATTTAGGTCTTAGGCCAGAGCTGGGCATCTAGCGATAAATAGGAAATGCTACCTGGCTATTTCTAGTTGCGCGGCAGGCTTAGTTCATGGTCAGTATAGTTCCATCTTCCGAGAGCTTGTCCCTCTATAGGCTTGCTATGATCTCTGCCTGCAGAGATCATGACAGTTTGACCGGCCAATAAAGTGTTAAAGACCCAGGTTGAGAAAGGAGAGTTATAAGAAGTCTGCTGGAATTTTTTTTTTTTTTTTTTTCCCTCCAGTCTGCCTTGCTGCAGTCTTTTTTCTCTCTCTCCTCCTAATCTCTGTATGGCTCTGTGTGCACCTGACAATAATGGATCTCCAGAGTGTAACTGCGGGTTTGAATAATCTCATCACGAAAGTACAAAATTTACAAGATTTTGTGGTACATGCTCCGGTATCTGAGCCGAGAATTCCTTTGCCGGAGTTCTTCACAGGGAATAGAGCTAGCTTCCAGAATTTCCAAAATAATTGTAAGCTTTATTTGTCCCTGAAGTCTCGTTCAGCTGGAGACCCTGCTCAGCAGGTTAGGATTGTGATTTCCTTGCTCAGGGGTGACCCTCAAGATTGGGCCTTCTCATTGCCAGCAGGGGATCCTGCGTTACGCGATGTGGATGCGTTTTTTCTGGCCTTGGGCTTGCTTTATGAGGAACCTCATTTGGAACTTCAGGCAGAAAAAACTTTGATGGCACTATCTCAGGGGCAAGACGAAGCTGAAGTTTTCTGCCAAAGATTCCGTAAATGGTCTGTGCTTACTCAGTGGAATGAGTGCGCCTTGGCGGCAACTTTCAGAGAAGGTCTCTCTGATGCCGTTAAGGATGTTATGGTGGGGTTCCCTGTGCCTGCAGGTCTGAATGAGTCCATGACAATGGCTATTCAGATTGATAGGCGTCTGCGGGAGCGCAAACCGGTGCACCATCTGGCGGTGTCTATGGAAAAGACGCCAGAAAGTATGCAGTGTGATAGAATTCTGTCCAGGAGCGAGCGACAGAATTTTAGACGGAAGAATGGATTGTGTTTCTATTGTGGGGATTCTACTCATGTTATATCAGCATGCTCTAGGCGTACAAAGAAGCTTGATAAGTCTGTTTCCATTGGCACCATTCAGTCTAAGTTTATTTTGTCTGTAACCCTGATTTGCTCTTTGTCATCCATTGCCACGGACGCTTATGTTGACTCTGGCGCCGCTCTGAGTCTTATGGATTGGTCCTTTGCCAATCGTTGTGGTTTTGATTTAGAGCCTTTGGAGACTCTTATTCCTCTGAAGGGGATTGACTCCACCCCATTGGCTAATAATAAACCACAATACTGGACACAAGTAACCATGCGTATCAATCCGGATCACCAGGAGATTATTCGTTTCCTGGTGCTGTATAATTTACATGACGATTTGGTACTGGGATTGCCATGGTTGCAGTCTCACAACCCAGTCTTGGACTGGAGAGCAATGTCTGTGTTGAGCTGGGGATGTAAGGGTATTCATGGGGACTTACCTTTGGTTTCTATTTCGTCGTCCATTCCCTCTGAAGTCCCTGAGTTCCTCTCTGATTATCAAGATGTCTTTGACGAACCCAAGCTTGGGTCGTTACCTCCGCACCGTGAGTGCGATTGTGCCATAGATTTGATACCGGGTTGTAAATATCCAAAGGGTCGTTTGTTTAATCTGTCTGTGCCGGAACATGCTGCTATGCGGGAATATATAAAGGAGTCTTTGGAAAAGGGACATATTCGTCCATCTTCTTCTCCCTTGGGAGCTGGGTTTTTCTTTGTCTCAAAAAAAGACGGCTCTTTGAGACCATGTATTGATTATCGGCTTCTGAATAAGATCACTGTTAAGTATCAATACCCATTGCCATTGCTTACTGATTTGTTTGCTCGTATAGAGGGTGCTAAGTGGTTCTCTAAAATTGATCTTCGTGGGGCGTATAATTTGGTGCGGATCAGGCAGGGGGATGAGTGGAAGACCGCATTTAATACGCCCGAGGGCCACTTTGAGTATTTGGTCATGCCTTTTGGTCTTTCTAATGCCCCTTCAGTTTTCCAGTCTTTTATGCATGATATTTTCCGCGATTTTCTGGATAAATTTATGATAATATATCTGGATGATATTCTGATTTTTTCTGATGACTGGGACTCTCATGTCCAGCAGGTCAGGAGAGTTTTTCAGGTTCTGCGGTCTAATTCTTTATGTGTGAAGGGGTCTAAGTGCGTTTTTGGGGTCCAGAAAATTTCCTTTTTGGGGTATATTTTTTCTCCCTCTTCCATTGAGATGGATCCCGTCAAGGTGCAAGCTATTTGTGACTGGACTCAGCCCTCCTCTCTTAAGGGTCTTCAGAGATTTTTGGGCTTTGCCAATTTTTACCGCCGATTTATTGCTGGTTTTTCGGATGTCGTTAAACCACTGACTGATTTGACCAGACAAGGCGCTGATGTTGCTAATTGGTCCCCTCATGCTGTAGAGGCCTTTCAGGAGCTTAAGCACCGTTTTGCCTCTGCCCCTGTGTTGCGTCAGCCTGATGTGAATCTGCCTTTTCAGGTTGAGGTTGACGCTTCGGAGATCGGAGCTGGGGCAGTGTTGTCGCAGAAAGGTTCCGACTGCTCCGTCATTAGGCCTTGTGCCTTCTTTTCTCGCAAATTTTCGCCCGCAGAGCGGAATTATGATGTTGGGAATCGGGAGCTTTTGGCCATGAAGTGGGCGTTTGAGGAGTGGCGCCATTGGCTCGAGGGGGCTAGGCATCAGGTGGTGGTATTGACTGACCACAAAAATTTGATTTATCTTGAGACTGCCAGACGCCTGAATCCTAGACAGGCGCGCTGGTCTTTATTTTTTTCTCGCTTTAATTTTGTGGTGTCATACCTACCGGGTTCTAAGAATGTTAAGGCAGATGCCCTTTCTAGGAGTTTTGACCCGGACTCTCCTGGTAATTCTGAACCCACAGGTATCCTTAGGGAGGGAGTAATTTTGTCGGCCGTTTCTCCTGATCTGCGGCGGTCCTTGCAAGAGTTTCAGGCGGATAGACCGGATCGTTGTCCGCCTGATAGACTGTTTGTTCCGGATGATTGGACCAGCAGAGTCATCTCTGAGGTACATTCTTCTGCATTGGCAGGTCATCCCGGAATTTTTGGTACCAGGGATTTGGTGGCAAGATCCTTCTGGTGGCCTTCCCTGTCACGAGATGTGCGAGTCTTTGTGCAGTCATGTGACGTTTGTGCTCGGGCCAAGTCTTGTAGTTCTCGGGCTAGCGGACTGCTGTTGCCCTTGCCTATTCCTAAGAGGCCTTGGACACACATCTCGATGGATTTTATTTCAGATCTGCCTGTTTCACAGAAGATGTCTGTCATCTGGGTGGTCTGTGACCGTTTCTCTAAAATGGTCCATTTGGTTCCTCTGCCCAAGTTGCCTTCTTCTTCTGAGTTGGTTCCTCTGTTTTTTCAGAATGTTGTCCGATTGCACGGTATTCCTGAGAATATTGTTTCTGACAGAGGTACCCAATTTGTGTCTAGATTTTGGCGGGCATTCTGTGCTAGGATGGGCATAGATTTGTCTTTTTCATCTGCTTTTCACCCTCAGACTAATGGCCAGACCGAGCGGACTAATCAGACCCTGGAGACATATCTGAGGTGTTTTGTCTCTGCTGACCAGGATGATTGGGTTGCTTTTTTGCCATTGGCAGAGTTCGCCCTCAATAATCGGGCCAGCTCTTCCACCTTGGTGTCCCCGTTTTTCTGTAATTCGGGGTTTCACCCTCGATTTTCCTCCGGTCAGGTGGAATCCTCGGATTGTCCTGGAGTGGATGCGGTGGTGGAGAGATTGCATCACATCTGGGGGCAGGTTATGGACAATTTGAAGTTGTCCCAGGAGAAGACTCAGCGTTTTGCCAACCGTCATCGTCGTGTTGGTTCTCGGCTTTGTGTTGGAGATTTGGTGTGGTTGTCTTCTCGTTTTGTCCCTATGAGGGTCTCTTCTCCTAAGTTTAAACCTCGGTTCATCGGCCCTTATAGAATATTGGAGATTCTTAATCCTGTTTCTTTCCGTTTGGACCTCCCTGCGTCCTTTTCCATTTATAACGTTTTTCATCGGTCGTTATTGCGCAGGTATGAGGTACCTGTTGTACCTTCAGTTGAGCCTCCTGCTCCGGTGTTGGTTGAGGGTGAGTTGGAGTACGTTGTGGAGAAAATTTTGGACTCTCGTGTTTCCAGACGGAGACTCCAGTATCTGGTCAACTGGAAGGGTTACGGCCAGGAGGATAATTCTTGGGTCAATGCATCTGATGTTCATGCTTCTGATCTTGTTCGTGCCTTCCATAGGGCTCATCCTGGTCGCCCTGGTGGATCTGGTGAGGGTTCGGTGCCCCCTCCTTGAGGGGGGGGTACTGTTGTGAATTGGGATTCTGGGCTCCCCCGGTGGCCGCTTGTGGAATTGCACTTGTCATCCTCTTTCCTGTTTCACCTGGTTCCATCAGTAGTGGGTGTCGCTATTTAAGCTCATTTCTCTGGTGGTTTCTTGCCGGTCATCAATGTTATCTGATGCCTCTCAGTGCTTGTTCCTGCTTCTAGACAACTACTAGTTAAGTTGGACTTTTGTCCATGTTTTGTTTTGCCTATTTGTTCCAGTTCACAGCTGAAGTTTTGTTACTGTGTCTGGAAAGCTCTCGTTGATCAGGGATTGCTACTCTGGCGTTATGAGTTAATGCCAGAGTTTAAGGTAATCTCTGGATGGTGTTTTGTTAGTGTTTTTCTGCTGACCATGAAAGTATACTATCTGTCTTCTGCTATCTAGTAAGCGGACCTCAAATTTGCTAAGACTATTTTCCTGCTGCGTTTGTTGTTTCATCTGAACTAACCGTCATTATATGTGGGGGGCTACTGTCTTCTTTGGAATATTTCTCTAGAGGTGAGCCAGGTCTTATATTTCCCTCTGCTAGCTATTTAGGTCTTAGGCCAGAGCTGGGCATCTAGCGATAAATAGGAAATGCTACCTGGCTATTTCTAGTTGCGCGGCAGGCTTAGTTCATGGTCAGTATAGTTCCATCTTCCGAGAGCTTGTCCCTCTATAGGCTTGCTATGATCTCTGCCTGCAGAGATCATGACAGGCTGCTGACCAATCCATTTGTCTGCATTCCAAATGGCGCTCCTTCCCTTCCGAGCTCTGTCATGCGCCCAAACAGTGGTTCCCCCCCACATATGGGGTATCAGCGTACTCAGGACAAATTGGAAAACAAATTTTGGGGTCCAATTTATTCTGTTACCGTTGTAAAAATACAAAGCTGGGGGCTAAAAAATCATTTTTGAGAAAAAAAAAAAAATTATTTTCACGGCTCTGCGTTATAATCTGTAGTGAAACACTTGGGGGTTCAAAGCTCTCAAAACACATCTAGATAAGTTCCTTAGGGGGTCTACTTTCCAAAATGGTGTCACTTGTGGGGGGTTTCAATGTTTAGGCACATCAGGGGCTCTCCAAACGCAACATGGCGTCCCATCTCAAATCCAGTCAATTTTGCATTGAAAAGTCAAATGGCGCTCCTTCCCTTCCAAGCTCTGCCATGCGCCCAAACAATGGTTTACACCCACATATGGGGTATCAGCGTACTCAGGACAAATTGCACAACATTTTTTGGGGTCCAATTTCTTCTCTTACCCTTGGGAAAATAGAAAAATTGGGGGTGAAAAGATCATTTTTGTGAAAAAATATGATTTTTTATTTTTACGGCTCTGCATTATAAACTTCTGTGAAGCACTTGGTGAGTCAAAGTGCTCACCACACATCTAGATAAGTTCCTTAGGGGGTCTACTTTCCAAAATGGTGTCACATGTAGGGGGTTTCAATGTTTAGGCACATCAGGGGCTCTCCAAACGCAACATGGCGTCCCATCTCAATTCCAGTCAATTTTGCATTGAAAAGTCAAATGGCGCTCCTTCCCTTCCAAGCTCTGCCATGCGCCCAAACAATGGTTTACACCCACATATGGGGTATCAGCGTACTCAGGACAAATTGCACAACATTTTTTGGGGTCCAATTTCTTCTCTTACCCTTGGGAAAATAGAAAAATTGGGGGTGAAAAGATCATTTTTGTGAAAAAATATGATTTTTTATTTTTACGGCTCTGCATTATAAACTTCTGTGAAGCACTTGGTGGGTCAAAGTGCTCACCACACATCTAGATAAGTTCCTTAGGGGGTCTACTTTCCAAAATGGTGTCACTTGTAGGGGGTTTCAATGTTTAGGCACATCAGGGGCTCTCCAAACGCAACATGGCGTCCCATCTCAATTCCAGTCAATTTTGCATTGAAAAGTCAAATGGCGCTCCTTCCCTTCCAAGCTCTGCCATGCGCCCAAACAATGATTTACACCCACATATGGGGTATCAGCGTACTCAGGACAAATTGCACAACATTTTTTGGGGTCCAATTTCTTCTCTTACCCTTGGGAAAATAAAAAATTGGGGGCGAAAAGATCATTTTTGTGAAAAAATATGATTTTTTTTTTTTACGGCTCTGTATTATAAACTTCTGTGAAGCACTTGGTGGGTCAAAGTGCTCACCACACATCAAGATAAGTTCCTTAGGGGGTCTACTTTCCAAAATGATGTCACTTGTAGGGGGTTTCAGTGTTTAGGCACATCAGGGGCTCTCCAAACGCAACATGGCGTCCCATCTCAATTCCAGTCAATTTTGCATTGAAAAGTCAAATGGCGCTCCTTTCCTTCCGAGCTCTGCCATGCGCCCAAACAGTGGTTTACCCCCACATATGGGGTATCAGCGTACTCAGGACAAATTGTACAACAACTTTGGGGGTCCATTTTCTCCTGTTACCCTTGGTAAAATAAAACAAATTGGAGCTGAAATAAATTTTGTGTGAAAAAAAGTTAAATGTTCATTTTTATTTAAACATTCCAAAAATTCCTGTGAAACACCTGAAGGGTTAATAAACTTCTTGAATGTGGTTTTGAGCACCTTGAGGGGTGCAGTTTTTAGAATGGTGTCTAAAAAAAAATGGTGTTGTAAAAATGAGAAATTGCTGGTCAACTTTTAACCCTTATAACTCCGTCACAAAAAAAAATTTTGGTTCCAAAATTGTACTGATGTAAAGTAGACATGTGGGAAATGTTACTTATTAAGTATTTTGCGTGACATATGTCTGTGATTTAAGGGCATAAAAATTCAAAGTTGGAAAATTGCTAAATTTTCAAAATTTTCGCCAAATTTCCATTTTTTTCACAAATAAACGCAAGTTATATCGAATAAATTTTACCACTAACATGAAGTACAATATGTCACGAGAAAACAATGTCAGAATCGCCAAGATCCGTCAAAGCGTTCCAGAGTTATAGCCTCATAAATGGACAGTGGTCAGAATTGTAAAAATTGGCCCGGTCATTAACGTGCAAACCACCCTTGGGGGTGAAGGGGTTAAATAAGAGACTCTGCTGGTTTGATGAAGGATTTCCTTCTGGTTGGTTGTTTTTAAAAAAAAAGAAATGCTGGTTTATTTTTGCTGTACAGTATGATTTGTATTTCTCGGTTTCTTTTGTAATGTATGTGTTTTGTATTTTTATAATAAAAGAGTTCCTGAAGGAACTACAGATAGTGCTTTGGAATGGTGCACGGGCTGCCCTGCAAGACTTTCACACTTGGGTGCCCCTCAGGCGGTTCGATTCGGTAGGCGGGGTCACTCTGGGTCCGATTCGGTAGGCGGGGTCACTCTGGGTCCGATTCGGTGGCCCGGGTCACTCTGGGTCCGATTCGGTGGCCTGGGTCACTCTGGGTCCGATTCGGTGGCCCGGGTCACTCTGGGTCCGATTCGGTGGCCCGGGTCACTCTGGGTCCGATTCGGTGGCCCGGGTCACTCTGGGTCCGATTCGGTGGCCCGGGTCACTCTGGGTCCGATTCGGTGGCCCGGGTCACTCTGGGTCCGATTCGGTGGCCCGGGTCACTCTGGGTCCGATTCGGTGGCCCGGGTCACTCTGGGTCCGATTCGGTGGCCCGGGTCACTCTGGGTCCGACTTGGTGGCCTGGGTCACTCTGGGTCCGATTTGGTGGCCCGGGTCACTCTGGGTCTGATTTGGTGGGCCGGGTCACTCTGGGTCCGATTTGGTGGGCCGGGTCACTCTGGGTCCGATTTGGTGGGCGGGGCCCCTCAGGGTCCGATTTGGTGGGCGGGGCCACTCGGGGTCCGATTTGGGGGGCTGCGCCACTCCGGGTCCGATTTGGTGGGCGGGTCACTTTAAGAGCTGATATTATCTGGCAAAACTGTCTTGGTGGTGTCATTTAGAGTTCGTAGGTGTTGGCATAGTAACTGGGTCTGAGCTAATCAGCCAGGTGGCAGTTGGCAGTTATTTTTAGAAATTGCCTCAGAAATCAGGCCCATTATAAACGTATGGGAAAATTTCCCTACTGAAATGCATTGAGACACTTTTTTCAAACGCAAGTTGCGCCAAAACTACAAATCCGATCGACACGAAAAATACTTAGCACACCTCTTGGGGACGCTGGCTTCGAAATGACACCTCACTGGAGTCTGTGAGTGAAGCGGTTCGGGCCGCATTAACTGCGGACTGAATTATAATAAGAACTAGATGGGCATTTCCTGAAGGAAATACATGGTGCTTGAACAGCGCTGCCAGCTTTACAGCAGCACTTTTCACACACGGGACTGGGGGGCGAGCTTACTTTTGCACCCGGGGCCGGGGGCGCACTTACTTTTGCACCCGGGGCCGGGGGCGCACTTACTTTTGCACCCGGGGCCGGGGGCGCACTTACTTTTGCACCCGGGGCGCACTTACTTTTGCACCCGGGGGCGCACTTACTTTTGCACCCGGGGGCGCACTTACTTTTGCACCCGGGGGCGCACTTACTTTTGCACCCGGGGGCGCACTTACTTTTGCACCCGGGGGCGCACTTACTTTTGCACACGGGGCCGGCGGCGCACTTACTTTTGCACACGGGGCCGGGGGTGCACTTACTTTTGCACACGGGGCCGGGGGCGCACTTACTTTTGCACACGGGGCCGTGTTATGATCCCAGTGGTAGAGGATCTCTGATATTCCGGCAAGATAGCAAAAACATAAATACTGCTCTAGGGAGGTGGGAACTGGTCTAACCGCATACCTGATCCTAACACAAACAACTAGAAGCAGCCGGTGAATGTGCCTACGTTGGTTCTAGACGTCTCGAGCCAGCCGGAGAACTGACTACCCCTAGAGGGAAAATAAGACCTCACTTGCCTCCAGAGAAATTGAACCCCAAAGATAAAGAAAGCCCCCAACAAATAATAACGGTGAGGCAAGAGGAAAACACAAACGTAGAGATGAACTAGATTCAACAAAGTGAGGCCCACTAGTCTAGATAGGCAGAAAATAGATAGTGGACTATGCGGTCAGCAGAAAACCCTACAAAAACATCCACGCTGAACATTCAAGAACCCCCACACCGACTGACGGTGCGGAGGGAGAATATCATCCCCCTAGAGCTTCCAGCGAGCCAGAAAATCCAATATTAAGCGAGCTGGACAAAAACACAGAAAAATGCAAACGATCCAAATTATTCAAAACGGACTTAGCTTTTCTTGTATGAGACAGACTGAAAGGAATCCGGAGGAGACCATATAGGTCTGGATACGACGATGCCAGGCAAGAGACTGAGTCCAGAGGAGACTTAAATAGGGAACACCCGCTGCTTAACGACACAGCTGGAGCTCAGGCCTGCAACAAGACATGCCTAACAATACCGTTAGTGACCACCAGAGGGAGCCCAGAAACACAGTTCACAACAGGGCCGGGGGCCCACTTACTTTTGCACACGGGGCCGGGGGCGCACTTACTTTTGCACACGGGGCTGGGGGCGCACTTACTTTTGCACACGGGGCCGGGGGCGCACTTACTTTTGCACACGGGGCCGGGGGCGCACTTACTTTTGCACACGGGGCCGGGGGCGAACTTACTTTTGCACACGGGGCCGGGGGCGCACTTACTTTTGCACACGGGGCCGGGGGCGCACTTACTTTTGCACACGGGGCCGGGGGTGCACTTACTTTTGCACACGGGGCCGGGGGCGCACTTACTTTTGCACACGGGGCAGGGGGCGCACTTACTTTTGCACACGGGGCCGGGGGCGCACTTACTTTTGCACACGGGGCCGGGGGCGCACTTACTTTTGCACACGGGGCCGGGGGCGCACTTACTTTTGCACACGGGGCCGGGGGCGCACTTACTTTTGCACACGGGGCCGGGGGCGCACTTACTTTTGCACACGGGGCCGGGGGCGCACTTACTTTTCACACAAGGGGCCGGGGGGGCACTTACTTTTGCACACGGGGCCGGGGGGGCACTTACTTTTCACACACGGGACGAGAGGGTGTCATAGTCACTTTATTCTGATGTTTGACTTTGATAAATGATCATGTCCTAAAATGGACACATTTGCATAGCTGCCATCTTTGGAAGGTCAAGTTGGGGGTAATGGAAAGTTCGCCATTATTTCCTATGGGAATTTTTTTTTTTAAATGCGATTATTAAAAAAACTACATATCGGATCGACTATAAAAGTCATAGCACACCTGTCCCCACCGAGGGCTGCGAAACGCCGCCTGAACGGGGTCTCTGCGCCGAGCGGTTTGGGCCGCATTAATTGCGGAAAACGCGGAGAAGAATAATAACTAGATGGGCATTTCCTGGTGCTTGAACAGCGCTGCCAGCTTTACAGCAGCACTTTTCACACACGGGACCAGGGGGGCCACTTACTTTTCCACACCCGGGACCAGGGGAGCACTTACTTTTCCACACCCGGGACCGGGGCGCACTTACTTTTCCACACCCGGGACCGGGGCGCACTTACTTTTGCACACGGGGCCGGGGGCGCACTTACTTTTGCACACGGGGCAGGGGGCGCACTTACTTTTGCACACGGGGCCGGGGGCGCACTTACTTTTGCACACGGGGCCGGGGGCGCACTTACTTTTGCACACGGGGCCGGGGGCGCACTTACTTTTGCACACGGGGCCGGGGGCGCACTTACTTTTGCACACGGGGCCGGGGGCGCACTTACTTTTGCACACGGGGCCGGGGGCGCACTTACTTTTCACACAAGGGGCCGGGGGGGCACTTACTTTTGCACACGGGGCCGGGGGGGCACTTACTTTTCACACACGGGACGAGAGGGTGTCATAGTCACTTTATTCTGATGTTTGACTTTGATAAATGATCATGTCCTAAAATGGACACATTTGCATAGCTGCCATCTTTGGAAGGTCAAGTTGGGGGTAATGGAAAGTTCGCCATTATTTCCTATGGGAATTTTTTTTTTTAAATGCGATTATTAAAAAAACTACATATCGGATCGACTATAAAAGTCATAGCACACCTGTCCCCACCGAGGGCTGCGAAACGCCGCCTGAACGGGGTCTCTGCGCCGAGCGGTTTGGGCCGCATTAATTGCGGAAAACGCGGAGAAGAATAATAACTAGATGGGCATTTCCTGGTGCTTGAACAGCGCTGCCAGCTTTACAGCAGCACTTTTCACACACGGGACCAGGGGGGCCACTTACTTTTCCACACCCGGGACCAGGGGAGCACTTACTTTTCCACACCCGGGACCGGGGCGCACTTACTTTTCCACACCCGGGACCGGGGCGCACTTACTTTTGCACACGGGGCCGGGGGCACACTTACTTTTGCACACGGGGCCGGGGGCGCACTTACTTTTGCACACGGGGCCGGGGGCGCACTTACTTTTGCACACGGGGCCGGGGGCGCACTTACTTTTGCACACGGGGCCGGGGGCGCACTTACTTTTCACACACGGGGCCGGGGGGCACTTACTTTTCACACACGGGGCTGGAGGGGCACTTACTTTTCACACACGGGGCCGGGGGGGCACTTACTGTTCACACACGGGGCCGGGGGGGCACTTACTTTTCACACACGGGGCCGGGGGGCACTTACTTTTGCACACGGGGCCGGGGGCGAACTTACTTTTGCACACGGGGCCGGGGGCGCACTTACTTTTCACACACGGGGCCGGGGGGCACTTACTTTTCACACACGGGGCTGGAGGGGCACTTACTTTTCACACACGGGGCCGGGGGGGCACTTACTGTTCACACACGGGGCCGGGGGCGCACTTACTTTTGCACACGGGGCCGGGGGCGCACTTACTTTTGCACACGGGGCCGGGGGCGCACTTACTTTTGCACACGGGGCCGGGGGCGCACTTACTTTTGCACACGGGGCCGGGGGCACACTTACTTTTGCACACGGGGCCGGGGGCGCACTTACTTTTGCACACGGGGCCGGGGGCGCACTTACTTTTGCACACGGGGCCGGGGGCGCACTTACTTTTGCACACGGGGCCGGGGGCGCACTTACTTTTGCTCACGGGGCCGGGGGCGCACTTACTTTTGCACACGGGGTCGGGGGCGCACTTACTTTTCACACAAGGGGCCGGGGGGGCACTTACTTTTGCACACGGGGCCGGGGGGGCACTTACTTTTCACACACGGGACGAGAGGGTGTCATAGTCACTTTATTCTGATGTTTGACTTTGATAAATGATCATGTCCTAAAATGGACACCGTACATTTGCATAGCTGCCATCTTTGGAAGGTCAAGTTGGGGGTAATGGAAAGTTCGCCATTATTTCCTATGGGAATTTTTTTTTTTAAATGCGATTATTAAAAAAACTACATATCGGATCGACTATAAAAGTCATAGCACACCTGTCCCCACCGAGGGCTGCGAAACGCCGCCTGAACGGGGTCTCTGCGCCGAGCGGTTTGGGCCGCATTAATTGCGGAAAACGCGGAGAAGAATAATAACTAGATGGGCATTTCCTGGTGCTTGAACAGCGCTGCCAGCTTTACAGCAGCACTTTTCACACACGGGACCAGGGGGGCCACTTACTTTTCCACACCCGGGACCAGGGGAGCACTTACTTTTCCACACCCGGGACCGGGGCGCACTTACTTTTCCACACCCGGGACCGGGGCGCACTTACTTTTGCACACGGGGCCGGGGGCACACTTACTTTTGCACACGGGGCCGGGGGCGCACTTACTTTTGCACACGGGGCCGGGGGCGCACTTACTTTTGCACACGGGGCCGGGGGCGCACTTACTTTTGCACACGGGGCCGGGGGCGCACTTACTTTTCACACACGGGGCCGGGGGGCACTTACTTTTCACACACGGGGCTGGAGGGGCACTTACTTTTCACACACGGGGCCGGGGGGGCACTTACTGTTCACACACGGGGCCGGGGGGGCACTTACTTTTCACACACGGGACGAGAGGGTGTCATAGTCACTTTATTCTGATGTTTGACTTTGATAAATGATCATGTCCTAAAATGGACACCGTACATTTGCATAGCTGCCATCTTTGGAAGGTTAAGTTGGGGGTAATGGAAAGTTCGCCATTATTTCCTATGGGAAATTTTTTTTTTAAAATGCGATTTAAATAAAATCTACATATCGGATCGACTATAAAAGTCATAGCACACCTGTCCCCACCGAGGCCTTCGAAACGCCGCCTGAACGGGGTCTCTGCGTCGAGCGGTTTGGGCCGCATTAAGTGCGGAAAACGCGGAGAAGAATAATAATGATGAATAATAATGGGTCCGATTTGGTGGCCCGGGTCACTCTGGGTCCGATTTGGTGGCCCGGGTCACTCTGGGTCCGATTTGGTGGCCCGGGTCACTCTGGGTCCGATTTGGTGGCCCGGGTCACTCTGGGTCCGATTTGGTGGCCCGGGTCACTCTGGGTCCGATTTGGTGGCCCGGGTCACTCTGGGTCCGATTTGATGGGCCGGGTCACTCTGGGTCCGATTTGGTGGGCCGGGTCACTCTGGGTCCGATTTGGTGGGCCGGGTCACTCTGGTTCCGATTTGGTGGCCCGGGTCACTCTGGGTCCGATTTGGTGGGCCGGGTCACTCTGGGTCCGATTTGGTGGCCCGGGTCACTCTGGGTCCGATTTGGCGGGCGGCGCCACTCTGGGTCCGATTTGGCGGGCGGCGCCACTCTGGGTCCGATTTGGCGGGCGGCGCCACTCTGGGTCCGATTTGGCGGGCGGCGCCACTCTGGGTCCGATTTGGCGGGCGGCGCCACTCTGGGTCCGATTTGGAGGGCGGCGCCACTCCGGGTCCGATTTGGAGGGCGGCGCCACTCTGGGTCCGATTTGGCGGGCGGCGCCACTCTGGGTCCGATTTGGCGGGCGGCACCCCTCAGGGGCCGATTTGGTGGGCGGGGCCCCTCAGAGGCCGATTTGGTGGGCGGGGCCCCTCAGGGGCCGATTTGGTGCGCGGCTCTGCGCTGTATGCTGCGCAGCTCGGCGCTGTATGCTGCGCGGCTCCGCGCTGTATGCTGCGGGGCACTGCGCTGTATATTGCGCGGCTCTGCGCTGTATACTGCGCGGCTCTGCGCTGTATACTGCGGGGCTCTGCGCTGTATACTGCGCGGCTCTGCGCTGTATACTGCGGGGCTCTGCGCTGTATGCTGCGGGGCTCTGCGCTGTATGCTGCGGGGCTCTGCGCTGTATGCTGCGGGGCTCTGCGCTGTATGCTGCGCAGCTCTGCGCTGTATGCTGCACGGCTCTGCGCTGTATGCTGCGCGGCTCCATGCTGTATAATGCGCGGCTCTGCGCTGTATACTGCGCGGCTCTGCGCTGTATACTGCGGGGCTCTGCGCTGTATACTGCGTGGCTCTGCGCTGTATGCTGTGGGCCTCTGCGCTGTATACTGTAATAATAATAAGACTACAGATAGTGCTTTGAAATTGTGCTGTGCTGTCACTTTAAGAGCTGATATTATCTGACAAAACTGTGACCTGGTGGAGTTGGTAGGCGTTGGCATAGTAACTGTGTCTGACTGCGCATATCAATGAGCTAATCAGCCAGGTGGCATTTGGCAGTTAAGTTATTTTTAGAAATTGCCTCAGAAACCAGCCCATTTTAAACGTATAGGAAAATTTCCCTATTGAAATGCAATGAAACAATGCTTTCCAATGAGGGGGAAACAATTTTCAAATGCAAATTGCACCAAAACTACAAATCCGATCAACATGAAAATAACTTAGCACACCTCTCGTGGACGCTAGCTTCGAAATGACACCTCACTGGAGTCTGTGCGTTCAGCGGTTCGGGCCGCATTAACTGCGAAAAAAAGCCTAATAATAATAATAATAATAACTAGATGGGTATTTCCTGAAGGAACTACAGATAGTGCTTTGGAATGGTGCCCGGGCTGCCCCTGCCAGACTTTCACACTTGGGTGCCCCTCAGGCGCTGGTTTGGTAGTTGTAGCCCCTCAGGGTTGAGGCCACTCTGGGTCCGATTTGGTGGCCCGGGTCACTCTTGGTCCGATTTGGTGGCCCGGGTCACTCTGGGTCCGATTTGGTGGCCCGGGTCACTCTGGGTCCGATTTGGTGGCCCGGGTCACTCTGGGTCCGACTTGGTGGGCCGGGTCACTCTGGGTCCGATTTGGTGGGCCGGGTTACTCTGGGTCCGATTTGGTGGGCCGGGTCACTCTGGGTCCGATTTGGTGGGCCGGGTCACTCTGGGTCCGATTTGGTGGGCCGGGTCACTCTGGGTCCGATTTGGTGGCCCGGGTCACTCTGGGTCCGATTTGGTGGCCCGGGTCACTCTGGGTCCGATTTGGTGGCCCGGGTCACTCTGGGTCCGATTTGGTGGGCCGGGTCACTCTGGGTCCGATTTGGTGGCCCGGGTCACTCTGGGTCCGATTTGGTGGCCCGGGTCACTCTGGGTCCGATTTGGTGGCCCGGGTCACTCTGGGTCCGATTTGGTGGCCCGGGTCACTCTGGGTCCGATTTGGTGGGCCGGGTCACTCTGGGTCCGATTTGGTGGGCCGGGTCACTCTGGGTCCGATTTGGTGGCCTGGGTCACTCTGGGTCCGATTTGGTGGGCCGGGTCACTCTGGGGTCGATTTGGTGGCCCGGGTCACTCTGGGTCCGATTTGGTGGCCCGGGTCACTCTGGGTCCGATTTGGCGGGCGGCGCCACTCTGGGTCCGATTTGGCGGGCGGCGCCACTCTAGGTCCGATTTGGCGGGCGGCGCCACTCTGGGTCCGATTTGGCGGGCGGCGCCACTCTGGGTCCGATTTGGCGGGCGGCGCCACTCTGGGTCCGATTTGGTGGGCGGCGCCACTCTGGGTCCGATTTGGCGGGCGGCGCCACTCTGGGTCCGATTTGGCGGGCGGCGCCACTCTGGGTCCGATTTGGCGGGCGGCGCCACTCGGGGTCCGAATTGGTGAGCGGGGCAATAATTATAATATGACTACAGATAGTGCTTTGGAATTGTGCTGTGCTGTCACTTTAAGAGCTGATATTATCTGACAAAACTTGTGTGCTGGACTCATGTAGAGTTCATAGGCGTTGGCATAGTAACTGGGTCTGACTGCGCTGTATATTGCGCGGCTCTGCGCTGTATACTGCGCGGCTCTGCGCTGTATACTGCGCAGCTCTGCGCTGTATACTGCAAGGCTCTGCGCTGTATGCTGCGGGGCTCTGCGCTGTATGCTGCGCGGCTCTGCGCTGTATGCTGCGGGGCTCTGCGCTGTATGCTGCGGGGCTCTGCGCTGTATGCTGCGCGGCTCCGCGCTGTATGCTGCGCGGCTCCGCGCTGTATAATGCGCGGCTCCGCGCTGTATACTGCGCGGCTCTGCGCTGTATGCTGCGGGTCTCTGCGCTGTATGCTGCGGGGCTCTGCGCTGTATGCTGCAGAGCTCTGCGCTGTATGCTGCGCGGCTCTGCGCTGTATGCTGCGGGGTTCTGCGCTGTATGCTGCGGGGCTCTGCGGGGCTCTGCGCTGTATGCTGCGCGGCTCCGCGCTGTATGCTGCGCGGCTCCGCGCTGTATGCTGCGGGGCACTGCGCTGTATAATGCGTGGCTCCGCGCTGTATACTGCGGGGCTCTGCGCTGTATACTGCGTGGCTCTGCGCTGTATGCTGCGGGGCTCTGCGCTGTATACTGCGGGGCTCTGCGCTGTATGCTGCGGGGCTCTGCGCTGTATGCTGCGGGGCTCTGCGCTGTATGCTGCGCGGCTCAGCGCTGTATGCTGCGCGGCTCTGCGCTGTATGCTGCACGGCTCTGCGCTGTATGCTGCGGGGCTCTGCGCTTTATGCTGCGGGGCTCTGCGCTGTATGCTGCGGGGCTCCGCGCTGTATGCCTGCGCGGCTCCGCGCTGTATGCTGCGCGGCTCTGCGCTGTATAATGCGCGGCTCTGCGCTGTATACTGCGCGGCTCTGCGCTGTATACTGCGGGGCTCTGCGCTGTATGCTGCGGGGCTCTGCGCTGTATGCTGCGGGGCTCTGCGCTGTATGCTGCGGGGCTCTGCGCGGTATGCTGCGGGGCTCTGCGCGGTATGCTGCGCGGCTCTGCGCTGTATGCTGCGCGGCTCTGCGCTGTATGCTGCGCGGCTCTGCGCTGTATGCTGCGCGGCTCCGCGCTGTATAATGCGCGGCTCTGCGCTGTATACTGCGCGGCTCTGCGCTGTATACTGCGGGGCTCTGCGCTGTATACTGCGGGTCTCTGCGTTGTATACTGCGGGGCTCTGCGCTGTATACTGCGGGGCTCTGCGCTGTATACTGCCGGGCTCTGCGCTGTATGCTGCGGGGCTCTGCGCTGTATGCTGCGGGGCTCTGCGCTGTATACTGTAATAATAATAAGTCTACTGATAGTGCTTTGAAATTCTGCTGTGCTGTCACTTTAAGAGCTGATATTATCTGACAAAACTGTGACCTGGTGGAGTTGGCAGGCGTTGGCATAGTAACTGTGTCTGACTGCGCATATCAATGAGCTAATCAGCCAGGTGGCATTTGGCAGTTAAGTTATTTTTAGAAATTGCCTCAGACACCAGCCCATTTTAAACGTATAGGAAAATGTCCCTATTGAAATGCATTGAAACAATGCTTTCCAATGAGGGGGAAACAATTTTCAAATGCAAATTGCACCAAAACTACAAATCCGATCGACATGAAAATAACTTAGCACACCTCTCGTGGACGCTAACTTCGAAATGACACCTCACTGGAGTCTGTGCGTTCAGCGGTTCGGGCCGCATTAACTGCGAAAAAAAGCCTAATAATAATAAGAAGAAGAAGAAGAAGAAGAAGTTTACCACGATGGAATAATAGTATAGTGCTTTGTTCCAAAGCACTATAACTAGATGGGTATTTCCTGAAGGAACTACAGATAGTGCTTTGGAATGGTGCCCGGGCTGCCCCTGCAAGACTTTCACACTTGGGTGCCCCTCAGATGCTGGTTTGGTAGTTGTAGCCCCTCAGGGTTGAGGCCACTCTGGGTCCGATTTGGTGGCCCGGGTCACTCTGGGTCCCATTTGGTGGCCCGGGTCACTCTGGGTCCGATTTGGTGGGCCGGGTCACTCTGGGTCCAATTTGTGGGCCGGGTCACTCTGGGTCCGATTTGGTGGCCCGGGTCACTCTGGGTCCGATTTGGTGGCCCGGGTCACTCTGGGTCCGATTTGGTGGCCCGGGTCACTCTGGGTCCGATTTGGTGGCCCGGGTCACTCTGGGTCCGATTTGGTGGCCCGGGTCACTCTGGGTCCGATTTGGTGGCCCGGGTCACACTGGGTCCGATTTGGTGGGCCGGGTCACTCTGGGTCCGATTTGGTGGCCCGGGTCACTCTGGGTCCGATTTGGTGGGCCGGGTCACTCTGGGTCCGATTTGGTGGGCCGGGTCACTCTGGGTCCGATTTGGTGGGCCGGGTCACTCTGGGTCCGATTTGGTGGGCCGGGTCATTCTGGGTCCGATTTGGTGGGCCGGGTCACTCTAGGTCCGGTTTGGTGGGCCGGGTCACTCTGGGTCCGGTTTGGTGGGCCGGGTCACTCTGGGTCCAATTTGGTGGGCCGGGTCACTCTGGGTCCGATTTGGTGGGCTGGGTCACTCTGGGTCCGATTTGGTGGGCCGAGTCACTCTGGGTCCGATTTGGTGGGCCGGGTCACTCTGACTGACAGCAGGACAAGGGAATGGCTGATAACAGAGAGAACAGACTGACAGCAGGACAGGGGAATTGCTGATAACAGAGAGAAATAGACTGACAGCAGGACGGGGAATGGCTGATAACAGAGAGAATAGACTGACAGCAGGACAGGGGAATTGCTGATAACAGAGAGAAATAGACTGACAGCAGGACGGGGAATGGCTGATAACAGAGAGAATAGACTGACAGCAGGACAGGGGAATGGCTGATAACAGAGAGAAATAGACTGACAGCAGTACGGGGAATGGCTGATAACAGAGAGAAATAGACTGACAGCAGGACGGGGAAAGGCTGATAACAGAGAGAATAGACTGACAGCAGGACAGGGGAATGGCTGATAACAGAGAGAATAGACTGACAGCAGGACGGGGAATGGCTGATAACAGAGAGAATAGACTGACAGCAGGACAGGGGAATGGCTGATAACAGAGAGAAATAGACTGACAGCAGTACGGGGAATGGCTGATAACAGAGAGAAATAGACTGACAGCAGGACGGGGAATGGCTGATAACAGAGAGAATAGACTGACAGCAGGACCGGGAATGGCTGATAACAGAGAGAAATAGATGGGTATTTCCTGAAGGAACTACAGATAGTGCTTTGGAATGGTGACCGGGTTGCCCCAGCAAGACTTTGACACTTGGGTGCCCCTCAGGCGCTGGTTTGGTAGTTGTAGCCACTCTGGGTCCGATTTGGTGGGCGCTGTATACTGCGCGGCTCTGCGCTGTATACTGCGCGGCTCTGCGCTGTATACTGCGCGGCTCTGCGCTGTATACTGCGGGGCTCTGCGCTGTATGCTGCGGGGCTCTGCGCTGTATGCTGCGGGGCTCTGCGCGGTATGCTGCGGGGCTCTGCGCGGTATGCTGCGCGGCTCTGCGCTGTATGCTGCGCGGCTCTGCGCTGTATGCTGCGCGGCTCTGCGCTGTATGCTGCGTGGCTCCGCGCTGTATAATGCGCGGCTCTGCGCTGTATACTGCGCGGCTCTGCGCTGTATACTGCGGGGCTCTGCGCTGTATACTGCGGGTCTCTGCGCTGTATACTGCGGGGCTCTGCGCTGTATACTGCGGGGCTCTGCGCTGTATACTGCGGGGCTCTGCGCTGTATGCTGCGGGGCTCTGCGCTGTATGCTGCGGGGCTCTGCGCTGTATACTGTAATAATAATAAGTCTACTGATAGTGCTTTGAAATTCTGCTGTGCTGTCACTTTAAGAGCTGATATTATCTGACAAAACTGTGACCTGGTGGAGTTGGCAGGCGTTGGCATAGTAACTGTGTCTGACTGCGCATATCAATGAGCTAATCAGCCAGGTGGCATTTGGCAGTTAAGTTATTTTTAGAAATTGCCTCAGACACCAGCCTATTTTAAACGTATAGGAAAATGTCCCTATTGAAATGCATTGAAACAATGCTTTCCAATGAGGGGGAAACAATTTTCAAATGCAAATTGCACCAAAACTACAAATCCGATCGACATGAAAATAACTTAGCACACCTCTCGTGGACGCTGGCTTCGAAATGACACCTCACTGGAGTCTGTGCGTTCAGCGGTTCGGGCCGCTTTAACTGCGAAAAAAAGCCTAATAATAATAATAATAATAAGAAGATGAAGTTTACCACGATGGAATAATAGTATAGTGCTTTGTTCCAAAGCACTATAACTAGATGGGTATTTCCTGAAGGAACTACAGATAGTGCGTTGGAATGGTGCCCGGGCTGCCCCTGCAAGACTTTCACACTTGGGTGCCCCTCAGATGCTGGTTTGGTAGTTGTAGCCCCTCAGGGTTGAGGCCACCCTGGGTCCGATTTGGTGGCCCGGGTCACTCTGGGTCCCATTTGGTGGCCCGGGTCACTCTGGGTCCGATTTGGTGGGCCGGGTCACTCTGGGTCCAATTTGTGGGACGGGTCACTCTGGGTCCGATTTGGTGGCCCGGGTCACTCTGGGTCCGATTTGGTGGCCCGGGTCACTCTGGGTCCGATTTGGTGGCCCGGGTCACTCTGGGTCCGATTTGGTGGCCCGGGTCACTCTGGGTCCGATTTGGTGGCCCGGGTCCCTCTGGGTCCGATTTGGTGGCCCGGGTCACACTGGGTCCGATTTGGTGGGCCGGGTCACTCTGGGTCCGATTTGGTGGCCCGGGTCACTCTGGGTCCGATTTGGTGGGCCGGGTCACTCTGGGTCCGATTTGGTGGGCCGGGTCACTCTGGGTCCGATTTGGTGGGCCGGGTCACTCTGGGTCCAATTTGGTGGGCCGGGTCACTCTGGGTCCAATTTGGTGGGCCGGGTCATTCTGGGTCCGGTTTGGTGGGCCGGGTCACTCTGGGTCCGGTTTGGTGGGCCGGGTCACTCTGGGTCCGATATGGTGGGCCGGGTCACTCTGGGTCCGATTTGGTGGGCCGGGTCACTCTGGGTCCGATTTGGTTGGCCGGGTCACTCTGGGTCCGATTTGGTGGGCCGGGTCACTCTGGGTCCGATTTGGTGGGCCGGGTCACTCTGGGTCCGATTTGGTGGGCCGGGTCACTCTGACTGACAGCAGGATAAGGGAATGGCTGATAACAGAGAATAGACTGACAGCAGGACAAGGGAATGGCTGATAACAGAGAGAATAGACTGACAGCAGGACAGGGGAATTGCTGATAACAGAGAGAAATAGACTGACAGCAGGACGGGGAATGGCTGATAACAGAGAGAATAGACTGACAGCAGGACAGGGGAATTGCTGATAACAGAGAGAAATAGACTGACAGCAGGACGGGGAATGGCTGATAACAGAGAGAATAGACTGACAGCAGGACAGGGGAATGGCTGATAACGGAGAGAAATAGACTGACAGCAGTACGGGGAATGGCTGATAACAGAGAGAAATAGACTGACAGCAGGACGGGGAAAGGCTGATAACAGAGAGAAATAGACTGACAGCAGGACGGGGAATGGCTGATAACAGAGAGAATAGACTGACAGCAGGACGGGGAATGGCTGATAACAGAGAGAATAGACTGACAGCAGGACAGGGGAATGGCTGATAACAGAGAGAAATAGACTGACAGCAGTACGGGGAATGGCTGATAACAGAGAGAAATAGACTGACAGCAGGACGGGGAATGGCTGATAACAGAGAGAATAGACTGACAGCAGGACCGGGAATGGCTGATAACAGAGAGAATAGACTGACAGCAGGACAGGGGAATGGCTGATAACAGAGAGAAATAGACTGACAGCAGTACGGGGAATGGCTGATAACAGAGAGAAATAGATGGGTATTTCCTGAAGGAACTACAGATAGTGCTTTGGAATGGTGCCCGGGTTGCCCCAGCAAGACTTTCACACTTGGTGCCCCTCAGGCGCTGGTTTGGTAGTTGTAGCCACTCTGGGTCCGATTTGGTGGGCGCTGTATACTGCGCGGCTCTGCGCTGTATACTGCGCGGCTCTGCACTGTATAATGCGCGGCTCTGCGCTGTATACTGCGCGGCTCTGCGCTGTATACTGCGGGGCTCTGCGCTGTATACTGCGGGGCTCTGCGCTGTATACTGCGGGGCTCTGCGCTGTATGCTGCGGGGCTCTGCGCTGTATGCTGCGGGGCTCTGAGCTGTATGCTGCGGGGCTCTGCGCTGTATGCTGCGCGGCTCTGCGCTGTATGCTGCGCTGTATGCTGCGCGGCTCTGCGCTGTATGCTGCGTGGCTCTGCGCTATATGCTGCGCGGCTCTGCGCTGTATACTGCGCGGCTCTGCGCTGCATACTGCGGAGCTCTGCGCTGTATACTGCGGGGCGCTGCGCTGTATAGTGCGGGGCTCTGCGCTGTATGCTGCGGGGCTATGCGCTGTATGCTGCGTGGCTCCGCACTGTATGCTGCGCGGCTCCGCGCTGTATGCTGCGTGGCTCTGCGCTGTATAATGCGCGGCTCTGCGCTGTATACTGCGTAGCTCTGCGCTGTATGCTGCGTGGCTCTGCGCTGTATGCTGTGGGCCTCTGCGCTGTATACTGTAATAATAATAAGACTACAGATAGTGCTTTGAAATTGTGCTGTGCTGTCACTTTAAGAGCTGATATTATCTGACAAAACTGTGACCTGGTGGAGTTGGTAGGCGTTGGCATAGTAACTGTGTCTGACTGCGCATATCAATGAGCTAATCAGCCAGGTGGCATTTGGCAGTTAAGTTATTTTTAGAAATTGCCTCAGAAACCAGCCCATTTTAAACGTATAGGAAAATTTCCCTATTGAAATGCATTGAAACAATGCTTTCCAATGAGGGGGAAACAATTTTCAAATGCAAATTGCACCAAAACTACAAATCCGATCAACATGAAAATAACTTAGCACACCTCTCGTGGACGCTGGCTTCGAAATGACACCTCACTGGAGTCTGTGCGTTCAGCGGTTCGGGCCGCATTAACTGCGAAAAAAAGCCTAATAATAATAATAATAACTGGATGGGTATTTCCTGAAGGAACTACAGATAGTGCTTTGGAATGGTGCCCGGGCTGCCCCTGCAAGACTTTCACACTTGGGTGCCCCTCAGATGCTGGTTTGGTAGTTGTAGCCCCTCAGGGTTGAGGCCACTCTGGGTCCGATTTGGTGGCCCGGGTCACTCTGGGTCCCATTTGGTGGCCCGGGTCACTCTGGGTCTGATTTGGTGGGCCGGGTCACTCTGGGTCCAATTTGGTGGGCCGGGTCACTCTGGGTCCAATTTGGTGGGCCGGGTCATTCTGGGTCCGGTTTGGTGGGCCGGGTCACTCTGGGTCCGGTTTGGTGGGCCGGGTCACTCTGGGTCCGATATGGTGGGCCGGGTCACTCTGGGTCCGATTTGGTGGGCCGGGTCACTCTGGGTCCGATTTGGTTGGCCGGGTCACTCTGGGTCCGATTTGCTGGGCCGGGTCACTCTGGGTCCGATTTGGTGGGCCGGGTCACTCTGGGTCCGATTTGGTGGGCCGGGTCACTCTGACTGACAGCAGGATAAGGGAATGGCTGATAACAGAGAATAGACTGACAGCAGGACAAGGGAATGGCTGATAACAGAGAGAATAGACTGACAGCAGGACAGGGGAATTGCTGATAACAGAGAGAAATAGACTGACAGCAGGACGGGGAATGGCTGATAACAGAGAGAATAGACTGACAGCAGGACAGGGGAATTGCTGATAACAGAGAGAAATAGACTGACAGCAGGACGGGGAATGGCTGATAACAGAGAGAATAGACTGACAGCAGGACAGGGGAATGGCTGATAACGGAGAGAAATAGACTGACAGCAGTACGGGGAATGGCTGATAACAGAGAGAAATAGACTGACAGCAGGACGGGGAAAGGCTGATAACAGAGAGAAATAGACTGACAGCAGGACGGGGAATGGCTGATAACAGAGAGAATAGACTGACAGCAGGACGGGGAATGGCTGATAACAGAGAGAATAGACTGACAGCAGGACAGGGGAATGGCTGATAACAGAGAGAAATAGACTGACAGCAGTACGGGGAATGGCTGATAACAGAGAGAAATAGACTGACAGCAGGACGGGGAATGGCTGATAACAGAGAGAATAGACTGACAGCAGGACCGGGAATGGCTGATAACAGAGAGAATAGACTGACAGCAGGACAGGGGAATGGCTGATAACAGAGAGAAATAGACTGACAGCAGTACGGGGAATGGCTGATAACAGAGAGAAATAGATGGGTATTTCCTGAAGGAACTACAGATAGTGCTTTGGAATGGTGCCCGGGTTGCCCCAGCAAGACTTTCACACTTGGTGCCCCTCAGGCGCTGGTTTGGTAGTTGTAGCCACTCTGGGTCCGATTTGGTGGGCGCTGTATACTGCGCGGCTCTGCGCTGTATACTGCGCGGCTCTGCACTGTATAATGCGCGGCTCTGCGCTGTATACTGCGCGGCTCTGCGCTGTATACTGCGGGGCTCTGCGCTGTATACTGCGGGGCTCTGCGCTGTATACTGCGGGGCTCTGCGCTGTATGCTGCGGGGCTCTGCGCTGTATGCTGCGGGGCTCTGAGCTGTATGCTGCGGGGCTCTGCGCTGTATGCTGCGCGGCTCTGCGCTGTATGCTGCGCTGTATGCTGCGCGGCTCTGCGCTGTATGCTGCGTGGCTCTGCGCTATATGCTGCGCGGCTCTGCGCTGTATACTGCGCGGCTCTGCGCTGCATACTGCGGAGCTCTGCGCTGTATACTGCGGGGCGCTGCGCTGTATAGTGCGGGGCTCTGCGCTGTATGCTGCGGGGCTATGCGCTGTATGCTGCGTGGCTCCGCACTGTATGCTGCGCGGCTCCGCGCTGTATGCTGCGTGGCTCTGCGCTGTATAATGCGCGGCTCTGCGCTGTATACTGCGTGGCTCTGCGCTGTATGCTGCGTGGCTCTGCGCTGTATGCTGTGGGCCTCTGCGCTGTATACTGTAATAATAATAAGACTACAGATAGTGCTTTGAAATTGTGCTGTGCTGTCACTTTAAGAGCTGATATTATCTGACAAAACTGTGACCTGGTGGAGTTGGTAGGCGTTGGCATAGTAACTGTGTCTGACTGCGCATATCAATGAGCTAATCAGCCAGGTGGCATTTGGCAGTTAAGTTATTTTTAGAAATTGCCTCAGAAACCAGCCCATTTTAAACGTATAGGAAAATTTCCCTATTGAAATGCATTGAAACAATGCTTTCCAATGAGGGGGAAACAATTTTCAAATGCAAATTGCACCAAAACTACAAATCCGATCAACATGAAAATAACTTAGCACACCTCTCGTGGACGCTGGCTTCGAAATGACACCTCACTGGAGTCTGTGCGTTCAGCGGTTCGGGCTGCATTAACTGCGAAAAAAAGCCTAATAATAATAATAATAACTGGATGGGTATTTCCTGAAGGAACTACAGATAGTGCTTTGGAATGGTGCCCGGGCTGCCCCTGCAAGACTTTCACACTTGGGTGCCCCTCAGATGCTGGTTTGGTAGTTGTAGCCCCTCAGGGTTGAGGCCACTCTGGGTCCGATTTGGTGGCCCGGGTCACTCTGGGTCCCATTTGGTGGCCCGGGTCACTCTGGGTCTGATTTGGTGGGCCGGGTCACTCTGGGTCCAATTTGGTGGGCCGGGTCACTCTGGGTCCGATTTGGTGGCCCGGGTCACTCTGGGTCCGATTTGGTGGCCCGGGTCACTCTGGGTCCGATTTGGTGGCCCGGGTCACTCTGGGTCCGATTTGGTGGCCCGGGTCACTCTGGGTCCGATTTGGTGGCCCGGGTCACACTGGGTCCGATTTGGTGGGCCGGGTCACTCTGGGTCCGATTTGGTGGCCCGGGTCACTCTGGTTCCGATTTGGTGGGCCCGGTCACTCTGGGTCCGATTTGGTGGGCCGGGTCACTCTGGGTCCGATTTGGTGGGCCGGGTCATTCTGGGTCCGATTTGGTGGGCCAGGTCACTCTGGGTCCGGTTTGGTGGGCCGGGTCACTCTGGGTCCGATTTGGTGGGCCGGGTCACTCTGGGTCCGATTTGGTGGACAGGGTCACTCTGACTGACAGCAGGATAAGGGAATGGCTGATAACAGAGAATAGACTGACAGCAGGACAGGGGAATTGCTGATAACAGAGAGAAATAGACTGACAGCAGGACGGGGAATGGCTGATAACAGAGAGAATAGACTGACAGCAGGACAGGGGAATGGCTGATAACAGAGAATAGACTGACAGCAGGACAGGGGAATTGCTGATAACAGAGAGAAATAGACTGACAGCAGGACGGGGAATGGCTGATAACAGAGAGAATAGACTGACAGCAGGACAGGGGAATTGCTGATAACAGAGAGAAATAGACTGACAGCAGGACGGGGAATGGCTGATAACAGAGAGAATAGACTGACAGCAGGACAGGGGAATGGCTGATAACAGAGAGAAATAGACTGACAGCAGTACGGGGAATGGCTGATAACAGAGAGAAATAGACTGACAGCAGGACGGGGAATGGCTGATAACAGAGAGAATAGATTGACAGCAGGACAGGGGAATGGCTGATAACAGAGAGAATAGACTGACAGCAGGACGGGGAATGGCTGATAACAGAGAGAATAGACTGACAGCAGGACAGGGGAATGGCTGATAACAGAGAGAAATAGACTGACAGCAGTACGGGGAATGGCTGATAACAGAGAGAAATAGACTGACAGCAGGACGGGGAATGGCTGATAACAGAGAGAATAGACTGACAGCAGGACAGGGGAATGGCTGATAACAGAGAGAATAGACTGACAGCAGGACGGGGAATGGCTGATAACAGAGAGAATAGTCTGACAGCAGGACAGGGGAATGGCTGATAACAGAGAGAAATAGACTGACAGCAGTACGGGGAATGGCTGATAACAGAGAGAAATAGATGGGTATTTCCTGAAGGAACTACAGATAGTGCTTTGGAATGGTGCCCGGGTTGCCCCAGCAAGACTTTCACACTTGGGTGCCCCTCAGGCACTGGTTTGGTAGTTGTAGCCACTCTGGGTCCGATTTGGTGGGTGCTGTATACTGCGTGGCTCTGCGCTGTATACTGCGCGGCTCTGCACTGTATACTGCGCGGCTCTGCGCTGTATACTGCGCGGCTCTGCGCTGTATGCTGCGGGGCTCTGCGCTGTATGCTGCGGGGCTCTGAGCTGTATGCTGCGGGGCTCTGCGCTGTATGCTGCGCGGCTCTGCGCTGTATGCTGCGCTGTATGCTGCGCAGCTCTGCGCTGTATGCTGCGTGGCTCTGCGCTATATGCTGCGTGGCTCTGCGCTGTATACTGCGCGGCTCTGCGCTGCATTCTGCGGAGCTCTGCGCTGTATACTGCGGGGCTCTGCGCTGTATGCTGCGGGGCTCTGAGCTGTATGCTGCGGGGCTCTGAGCTGTATGCTGCGGGGCTCTGCGCTGTATGCTGCGCGGCTCTGCGCTGTATGCTGCGCAGCTCTGCGCTGTATGCTGTGTGGCTCTGCGCTGTATGCTGCGGAGCTCTGAGCTGTATGCTGCGGGGCTCTGAGCTGTATGCTGCGGGGCTCTGCGCTGTATGCTGCGCGGCTCTGCGCTGTATGCTGCGCGGCTCTGCACTGTATACTGCGCGGCTCTGCGCTGTATACTGCGCGGCTCTGCGCTGTATGCTGCGGGGCTCTGCGCTGTATGCTGCGGGGCTCTGAGCTGTATGCTGCGGGGCTCTGCGCTGTATGCTGCGCGGCTCTGCGCTGTATGCTGCGCTGTATGCTGCGCAGCTCTGCGCTGTATGCTGCGTGGCTCTGCGCTATATGCTGCGCGGCTCTGCGCTGTATACTGCGCGGCTCTGCGCTGCATACTGCGGAGCTCTGCGCTGTATACTGCGGGGCTCTGCGCTGTATACTGCGGGGCTCTGCGCTGTATGCTGCGGGGCTCTGCGCTGTATGCTGCGGGGCTATGCGCTGTATGCTGCGTGGCTCCGCGCTGTATGCTGCGCGGCTCCGCGCTGTATGCTGCGTGGCTCTGCGCTGTATAATGCGCAGCTCTGCGCTGTATACTGCGTGGCTCTGCGCTGTATGCTGCGTGGCTCTGCGCTGTATGCTGTGGGCCTCTGCGCTGTATACTGTAATAATAATAAGACTACAGATAGTGCTTTGAAATTGTGCTGGGCTGTCACTTTAAGAGCTGATATTATCTGACAAAACTGTGACCTGGTGGAGTTGGTAGGCATTGGCATAGTAACTGTGTCTGACTGCGCATATCAATGAGCTAATCAGCCAGGTGGCATTTGGCAGTTAAGTTATTTTTAGAAATTGCCTCAGAAACCAGCCCATTTTAAACGTATAGGAAAATTTCCCTATTGAAATGCATTGAAACAATGCTTTCCAATGAGGGGGAAACAATTTTCAAATGCAAATTGCACCAAAACTACAAATCCGATCAACATGAAAAAAACTTAGCACACCTCTCGTGGACGCTGGCTTCGAAATGACACCTCACTGGAGTCTGTGCGTTCAGCGGTTCGGGCCGCATTAACTGCGAAAAAAAGCCTAATAATAATAATAATAATAATAATAACTAGATGGGTATTTCCTGAAGGAACTACAGATAGTGCTTTGGAATGGTGCCCGGGCTGCCCCTGCAAGACTTTCACACTTGGGTGCCCCTCAGATGCTGGTTTGGTAGTTGTAGCCCCTCAGGGTTGAGGCCACTCTGGGTCCGATTTGGTGGCCCGGGTCACTCTGGGTCCCATTTGGTGGCCCGGGTCACTCTGGGTCCGATTTGGTGGGCCGGGTCACTCTGGGTCCAATTTGGTGGGCCGGGTCACTCTGGGTCCGATTTGGTGGCCCGGGTCACTCTGGGTCCGATTTGGTGGCCCGGGTCACTCTGGGTCCGATTTGGTGGCCCGGGTCACTCTGGGTCCGATTTGGTGGCCCGGGTCACTCTTGGTCTGATTTGGTGGCCCGGGTCACTCTGGGTCCGATTTGGTGGCCCGGGTCACACTGGGTCCGATTTGGTGGGCCGGGTCACTCTGGGTCCGATTTGGTGGCCCGGGTCACTCTGGTTCCGATTTGGTGGGCCGGGTCACTCTGGGTCCGATTTGGTGGGCCGGGTCACTCTGGGTCCGATTTGGTGGGCCGGGTCACTCTGGGTCCAATTTGGTGGGCCGGGTCACTCTGGGTCCAATTTGGTGAGCCGGGTCATTCTGGGTCCGATTTGGTGGGCCGGGTCACTCTGGGTCCGGTTTGGTGGGCCGGGTCACTCTGGGTCCGATTTGGTGGGCCGGGTCACTCTGGGTCCGATTTGGTGGGTCGGGTCACTCTGGGTCCGATTTGGTGGACAGGGTCACTCTGACTGACAGCAGGATAAGGGAATGGCTGATAACAGAGAATAGACTGACAGCAGGACAGGGGAATTGCTGATAACAGAGAGAAATAGACTGACAGCAGGACGGGGAATGGCTGATAACAGAGAGAATAGACTGACAGCAGGACAGGGGAATTGCTGATAACAGAGAGAAATAGACTGACAGCAGGACAGGGGAATGGCTGATAACAGAGAGAAATAGACTGACAGCAGTACGGGGAATGGCTGGTAACAGAGAGAAATAGACTGACAGCAGGACAGGGAAAGGCTGATAACAGAGAGAATAGACTGACAGCAGGACAGGGGAATGGCTGATAACAGAGAGAATAGACTGACAGCAGGACGGGGAATGGCTGATAACAGAGAGAATAGACTGACAGCAGGACAGGGGAATGGCTGATAACAGAGAGAAATAGACTGACAGCAGTACGGGGAATGGCTGATAACAGAGAGAAATAGACTGACAGCAGGACGGGGAATGGCTGATAACAGAGAGAATAGACTGACAGCAGGACCGGGAATGGCTGATAACAGAGAGAATAGACTGACAGCAGGACAGGGGAATGGCTGATAACAGAGAGAAATAGACTGACAGCAGTACGGGGAATGGCTGATAACAGAGAGAAATAGATGGGTATTTCCTGAAGGAACTACAGATAGTGCTTTGGAATGGTGCCCGGGTTGCCCCAGCAAGACTTTCACACTTGGGTTTCCCTCAGGCGCTGGTTTGGTAGTTGTAGCCACTCTGGGTCCGATTTGGTGGGCGCTGTATACTGCGCGGCTCTGCGCTGTATACTGCGCGGCTCTGCACTGTATACTGCGCGGCTCTGCGCTGTATACTGCGCGGCTCTGCGCTGTATACTGCGGGGCTCTGCGCTGTATGCTGCGGGGCTCTGCGCTGTATGCTGCGGGGCTCTGCGCTGTATGCTGCGGGGCTCTGAGCTGTATGCTGCGGGGCTCTGCGCTGTATGCTGCGCGGCTCTGTGCTGTATGCTGCGCTGTATGCTGCGAAGCTCTGCGCTGTATGCTGCGTGGCTCTGCGCTGTATGCTGCGGAGCTCTGAGCTGTATGCTGCGGGGCTCTGAGCTGTATGCTGCGGGGCTCTGCGCTGTATGCTGCGCGGATCTGCGCTGTATGCTGCGCTGTATGCTGCGCAGCTCTGCGCTGTATGCTACGCGGCTCTGCGCTGTATGCTGCGCTGTATGCTGCGCAGCTCTGCGCTGTATGCTGCGCAGCTCTGCGCTGTATGCTGCGCGGCTCTGCGCTGTATACTGCGGAGCTCTGCGCTGCATACTGCGGGGCTCTGCGCTGTATGCTGCGGGGCTCTGCGCTGTATGCTGCGGGGCTCTGCGCTGTATGCTGCGTGGCTCCGCGCTGTATGCTGCGCGGCTCCGCGCTGTATGCTGCGTGCCTCTGCGCTGTATAATGCGCGGCTCTGCGCTGTATACTGCGTGGCTCTGCGCTGTATGCTGCGGGGCTCTGCGCTGTATGCTGCGCGGCTCTGCGCTGTATGCTGCGCGGCTCTGCGCTGTATGCTGCGCGGCTCCGTGCTGTATAATGCGCGGCTCTGCGCTGTATACTGCGCGGCTCTGCGCTGTATGCTGCGGGGCTCTGCGCTGTATGCTGCGCGGCTCTGCGCTGTATGCTGCATGACTCTGCGCTGTATAATGCGCGGCTCTGCGCTGTATACTGCGTGGCTCTGCGCTGTATGCTGCGGGGCTCTGCGCTGTATGCTGCGGGGCTCCGCGCTGTATGCTGCGAGGCTCTGCGCTGTATGCTGCGCGGCTCTGCGCTGTATGCTGCGCGGCTCCGCGCTGTTTGCTGCGCGGCTCCGTGCTGTATAATGCGCGGCTCTGCGCTGTATACTGCGCGGCTCTGCGCTGTATGCTGCGGGGCTCTGCGCTGTATACTGCTCGGCTCTGCGCTGTATGCTGCGCGGCTCTGCGCTGTATACTGCGGGGCTCTGCGCTGTATACTGCGGGGCTCTGCGCTATATGCTGCGGGGCTCTGCGCTGTATACTGTAATAATAATAAGACTACAGATAGTCCTTTGGAATTGTGCTGTGCTGTCACTTTAAGAGCTGATATTATCTGGCAAAACTGTGCTGGTGTGGTCATGTACAGTTCGCAGGCGTTGCATAGTAACTGTGTCTGACTGCGCATATCAATGAGCTAATCAGCCAGGTGGCATTTGGCAGTTAAGTTATTTTTAGAAATTGCCTCAGAAACCAGCCCATTTTAAACGTATAGGAAAATGTCCCTATTGAAATCCATTGAAACAATGCTTTCCAATGAGGGGGAAACAATTTTCAAATGCAAATTGCACCAAAACTACAAATCCGATCGACATGAAAATAACTTAGCACACCTCTCGTGGACGCTGGCTTTGAAATGACACCTCACTGGAGTCTGTGCGTTCAGCGGTTCGGGCCGCATTAACTACGAAAAAAAGCCTAATAATAATAATAACTGGATGGGTGTTTCCTGAAGGAACTACAGATAGTGCTTTGGAATGGTGCCCGGGCTGCCCCTGCAAGACTTTCACACTTGGGTGCCCCTCAGGTGCTGGTTTGGTGGGCCGGGTCACTCTGGGTCCGATTTGGTGGGCCGGGTCACTCTGGGTCCGATTTGGTGGGCCGGGTCACTCTGGGTCCGATTTGGTGGGCCGGGTCACTCTGGGTCCGATTTGGTGGGCCGGGTCACTCTGGGTCCGATTTGGTGGCCCGGGTCACTCTGGGTCCGATTTGGTGGCCCGGGTCACTCTGGGTCCGATTTGGTGGCCTGGGTCACTCTGGGTCCGATTTGGTGGCCCGGGTCACTCTGGGTCCGATTTGGTGGCCCGGGTCACTCTGGGTCCGATTTGGTGGCCCGGGTCACTCTGGGTCCGATTTGGTGGCCCGGGTCACTCTGGGTCCGATTTGGTGGCCCGGGTCACTCTGGGTCCGATTTGGTGGCCCGGGTCACTCTGGGTCCGATTTGGTAGCCCGGGTCACTCTGGGTCCGATTTGGTGGCCCGGGTCACTCTGGGTCCGATTTGGTGGGTTGGGTCACTCTGGGTCCGATTTGGTGGGCCGGGTCACTCTGGGTCCGATTTGGTGGGACGGGTCACTGTGGGTCCGATTTGGTGGGCCGGGTCACTCTGGGTCCGATTTGGTGGCCCGGGTCACTCTGGGTCCGATTTGGTGGGCCGGGTCACTCTGGGTCCGATTTGGTGGGCCGGGTCACTCTGGGTCCGATTTGGTGGGCCGGGTCACTCTGGGTCCGATTTGGTGGGCCGGGTCACTCTGGGTCCGATTTGGTGGGCCGGGTCACTCTGGGTCCGATTTGGTGGGCCGGGTCACTCTGGGTCCGATTTGGTGGGCCGGGTCACTCTGGGTCCGATTTGGTGGCCCGGGTCACTCTGGGTCCGAGTTGGTGGCCCGGGTCCCTCTGGGTCCGAGTTGGTGGCCCGGGTCACTCTGGGTCCGATTTGGTGGCCCGGGTCACTCTGGGTCCGATTTGGTAGCCCGGGTCCCTATATGCAGGCACCTCTCCTATATACAGACATCCCCCTATATGCAGACACGACTCCTATATACAGGAATCCCTCTGTATACAGACACCACTCCTATATACAGACATCCCTCTATATACTGACACCACTCCTATATACAGACATCCCTCTATATACAGACACCACTCCTATATACAGACATCCCCCTATATACAGACACCACTCCTATATACAGACATCCCTCTGTATACAGACACCACTCCTATATACAGACATCCCTCTATATACAGACACCACTCCTATATACAGACATCCCTCTATATACAGACACCACTCCTATATACAGACATCCCTGTATATACAGACATCTCTCCTACATAGAGACATCCCTCTATATACAGACACCACTCTCATATACAGATATCCCCCTATATACAGACACCACTCCTATATACAGACATCCCCCTATATGCAGACACCACTCCTATATACAGGAATCCCTCTGTATACAGACACCACTCCTATATACAGACATCCCTCTATATACTGACACCACTCCTATATACAGACATCCCTCTATATACAGACACCACTCCTATATACAGACATCCCCCTATATACAGACACCACTCCTATATACAGACATCCCTCTGTATACAGACACCACTCCTATATACAGACATCCCTCTATATACAGACACCACTCCTATATACAGACATCCCTCTATATACAGACACCACTCCTATATACAGACATCCCTCTATATACAGACACCACTCCTATATACAGACATCCCTGTATATACAGACATCTCTCCTACATAGAGACATCCCTCTATATACAGACACCACTCCTATATACAGACATCCCCCTATATACAGACACCACTCCTATATACAGACATCCCCCTATATACAGACACCACTCCTATATAGAGACATCCCTCTGTATACAGACACCACTCCTATATACAGACATCCCTCTATATACAGACACCACTCCTATATACAGATATCCCCTATATACAGACACCACTCCTATATACAGACATCCCCCTATATACAGACACCACTCCTATATACAGACATCCCTCTATATACAGACACCACTCCTATATACAGACATCCCTCTGTATACAGACACCACTCCTATATACAGACATCCCTCTATATACAGACACCACTCCTATATACAGACATCCCTCTATATACAGACACCACTCCTATATACAGACATCCCTGTATATACAGACATCTCTCCTATATAGAGACATCCCTCTATATACAGACACCACTCCTATATACAGACATCCCCTTATATACAGACACCACTCCAATATACAGACATCCCCCTATATACAGACACCACTCCTATATACAGACATCCCTCTGTATACAGACACCACTCCTATATACAGACATCCCTCTATATACAGACACCACTCCTATATACAGACATCCCTCTATATACAGACACCACTCCTATATACAGACATCCCCCTATATACAGACACCACTCTTATATACAGACATCCCTCTATATACAGACACCACTCCTATATACAGACATCCCTCTGTATACAGACACCACTACTATATACAGACATCCCTCTATATACAGACACCACTCCTATATACAGACATCCCTCTATGTACAGACACCACTCCTATATACAGACATCCCTCTATGTACAGACATCTCTCCTATATACAGACATCCCTCTATATACAGACACCACTCCTATATACAGACATCCCTCTATATAGAGACACCACTCCTATATACAGACATCCCTGTATATACAGACATCTCTCCTATATAGAGACATCCATCTATATACAGACACCACTCCTATATACAGACATCCCCCTATATACAGACACCACTCCTATATACAGACATCCCCCTATATACAGACACCACTCCTATATACAGACATCCCTCTATATACAGACACCACTCCTATATACAGACATCCCCCTATATACAGACACCACTCTTACATACAGACATCCCTCTATATACAGACACCACTCCTATATACAGACATCCCTCTGTATACAGACACCACTACTATATACAGACATCCCTCTATATACAGACACCACTCCTATATACAGACATCCCTCTATGTACAGACACCACTCCTATATACAGACATCCCTCTATATACAGACACCACTCCTATATACAGACATCCCCCTATATACAGACACCACTCTTATATACAGACATCCCTCTATATACAGACACCACTCCTATATACAGACATCCCTCTATATACAGACACCACTCCTATATACAGACACCCCTCTATATATAGACACCACTCTTATATACAGACATCCCTCTATATACAGACACCACTCCTATACAAAGACATCCCCCTATATACAGACATCACTCCTATATACAGACATCCCTCTGTTGTGAAATTGGATTTTGGGCTTCCCCGGTGGCCACTGGTGGAATTGAACTGGTGTGCATCATCCCCTCTGTTCACCTGCTTCCATCAGGATGTGGGAGTCGCTATTTAACCTTGCTCCTCTGTCACTTCCATGCCGGTCAACATTGTAATCAGAAGCCTTTCTGTGCATGTTCCTGCTGCTAGACAACTCCCAGATAAGTTGGACTTTAGTCCTCGTTTGTTTTTGCATTTTGTTCCAGTTCACAGCTGTAGTTTCGTTTCTGTGTCTGGAAAGCTCTTGTGATCTGAAATTGCCACTCTGATGTTATGAGTTAATACTAGAGTCTTAAAGTAATTTCAGGATGGTATTTTGATAGGGTTTTCAGCTGACCATGAGAGTGCCCTTTCTGTCTTCCTGCTATCTAGTAAGCGGACCTCAATTTTGCTAAACCTATTTTCATACTGCGTTTGTCATTTCATCTAAAATCACCGCCAATATATGTGGGGGCCTCTGTCTGCCTATCGGGGAAATTTCTCTAGAGGTGAGCCAGGACTATATTTTCCTCTGTCAGGATTAGTTAGTCCCCCGGCCGGCGCTGGGCGTCTAGGAATAAAAAACGTAGGCAACGCTACCCGGCTACTGTTAGTTGTGCGGCAGGTTTAGTTCATGGTCAGTTTAGTTTCCATCCTTCCAAGAGCTAGTACTTATGTTTGCTGGGCTATGTTCTCTTGCCATTGAGAACCATAACAGTTTGACCGGCCCAAAAAGGGTTAAATTAATTGACAGAGAAAGGAGAGAAAAGAGAAGTCTGCTGAAGATTTTTTTTTTTTTTTTTTTTTTTCCCTTCCCTTCCCTTCAGTTCTGAGTGTGCTTGTAATTGAATCTCTTGCAAGTCTGCCTATATTGCAGCCTTTCTCTCTCTCTCTCTCCTTCTAATCCTGGAATGGCTCTGTGTTTACCTGTTTAAAATGGATATTCAGAGTTTAGCTGCAGGTTTGAATAATCTCACCACGAAAGTTCAAAATTTACAAGATTTTGTTGTTCATGTTCCTATATCTGAACCTAGAATTCCTTTGCCTGAATTTTTCTCGGGGAATAGATCTTGCTTTCAAAATTTCAAAAATAATTGCAAGTTGTTTTTGTCCCTGAAATCTCGCTCTGCTGGAGATCCTGCTCAGCAGGTCAGGATTGTGATTTCCTTGCTCCGGGGCGACCCTCAGGATTGGGCTTTTGCATTGGCTCCAGGGGATCCTGCGTTGCTCAATGTGGATGCGTTTTTTCTGGCCTTGGGGTTGCTTTATGAGGAACCTCAGTTAGAGCTTCAGGCGGAAAAGGCCTTGATGTCCCTATCTCAGGGGCAAGACGAAGCTGAAATATACTGCCAGAAATTCCGTAAATGGGCTGTGCTTACTCAGTGGAATGAGTGCGCCCTGGCGGCGAATTTCAGAGAGGGTCTCTCTGATGCCATCAAGGATGTTATGGTGGGGTTCCCTGTGCCTGCGGGTCTGAATGAGTCCATGACAATGGCTATCCAGATCGATAGGCGTCTGCGGGAGCGCAAACCTGTGCACCATTTGGCGGTGTCTACTGAGAAGACGCCAGAGAATATGCAATGTGATAGAATTCTGTCCAGAAGTGAACGGCAGAATTTAAGATGAAAAAATGGGTTGTGCTTCTATTGCGGTGATTCAACTCATGTTATATCAGCATGCTCTAAGCGTACTAAGAAGCTTGATAAGTCTGTTTCAATTGGCACTTTACAGTCTAAGTTTATTTTATCTGTGACCCTGATTTGTTCTTTATCATCTATTACCGCGGATGCCTATGTCGACTCTGGCGCCGCTTTGAGTCTTATGGATTGGTCCTTTGCCAAACGCTGTGGGTATGATTTGGAGCCTCTTGAAACTCCTATACCCCTGAAGGGGATTGACTCCACCCCATTGGCTAGTAATAAACCACAATACTGGACACAAGTAACTATGCGGATTAATCCGGATCATCAGGAGATTATTCGCTTTCTTGTGCTGTATAACCTACATGATGTGTTGGTGCTTGGATTGCCATGGCTGCAATCTCATAACCCAGTCCTTGACTGGAAAGCTATGTCTGTGTTAAGCTGGGGATGTAAGGGGACGCATGGGGACGTACCTGTGGTTTCCATTTCATCATCTATTCCCTCTGAGATTCCTGAATTTTTGACTGAATATCGTGACGTTTTTGAAGAACCTAAGCTTGGTTCATTACCTCCGCACCGGGAGTGCGATTGTGCCATAGATTTGATTCCGGGTAGTAAATACCCTAAGGGTCGTTTATTTAATCTGTCTGTGCCTGAACATGCTGCTATGCGAGAATATATAAAGGAGTCCTTGGAAAAGGGACATATTCGTCCTTCATCATCTCCCTTAGGAGCCGGTTTTTTCTTTGTGGCTAAGAAAGATGGCTCTTTGAGACCGTGTATTGATTATCGGCTTTTGAATAAAATCACGGTTAAATATCAATATCCGTTGCCACTGCTGACTGATTTGTTTGCTCGCATAAAGGGGGCCAAGTGGTTCTCTAAGATAGATCTCCGTGGGGCGTATAATTTGGTGCGAATTAAGCAGGGGGATGAGTGGAAGACCGCATTTAATACGCCCGAGGGCCACTTTGAGTATTTGGTGATGCCTTTTGGTCTTTCAAATGCCCCTTCAGTCTTTCAGTCCTTTATGCATGACATTTTCCGTGATTATTTGGATAAATTTATGATTGTGTATCTGGATGATATTTTGATTTTTTCGGATGACTGGGACTCTCATGTCCAGCAGGTCAGGAGGGTTTTTCAGGTTTTGCGGTCTAATTCCTTGTGTGTGAAGGGTTCTAAGTGCGTTTTTGGGGTTCAAAAGATTTCCTTTTTGGGATATATTTTTTCCCCCTCTTCCATCGAGATGGATCCTGTCAAGGTTCAGGCTATTTGTGATTGGACGCAACCCTCTTCTCTTAAGAGTCTTCAGAAATTTTTGGGCTTTGCTAACTTTTATCGTCGATTTATTGCTGGTTTTTCTGATGTTGTTAAACCATTGACTGATTTGACTAAGAAGGGTGCTGATGTTGCTGATTGGTCCCCTGCTGCTGTGGAGGCCTTTCGGGAGCTTAAGCGCCGCTTTTCTTCTGCCCCTGTGTTGCGTCAGCCTGATGTTGCTCTTCCTTTTCAGGTTGAGGTCGACGCTTCTGAAATCGGAGCTGGGGCAGTTTTGTCGCAGAGAAGTTCCGATTGTTCCGTGATGAGACCTTGTGCCTTTTTCTCGCGTAAATTTTCGCCCGCCGAGCGGAATTATGATGTTGGGAATCGGGAGCTTTTGGCCATGAAGTGGGCTTTTGAGGAGTGGCGTCATTGGCTTGAGGGGGCTAGACATCAGGTGGTGGTATTGACTGACCACAAAAATCTAATTTATCTTGAGTCCGCCAGACGCCTGAATCCTAGACAGGCGCGCTGGTCGTTGTTTTTCTCTCGGTTTAATTTTGTGGTGTCCTACCTGCCGGGTTCTAAGAATGTTAAGGCGGATGCCCTTTCTAGGAGTTTTGAGCCTGACTCCCCTGGTAACTCTGAACCTACAGGTATCCTTAAGGATGGAGTGATATTGTCTGCCGTTTCTCCAGACCTGCGGCGGGCCTTGCAGGAGTTTCAGGCAGATAGACCTGATCGTTGCCCACCTGGTAGACTGTTTGTTCCTGATGATTGGACCAGTAAAGTCATTTCTGAGGTTCATTCTTCTGCGTTGACAGGTCATCCTGGAATCTTTGGTACCAGGGATTTGGTGGCAAGGTCCTTCTGGTGGCCTTCCCTGTCTCGAGATGTGCGAGGCTTTGTGCAGTCTTGTGACGTTTGTGCTCGGGCCAAGCCTTGTTGTTCTCGGGCTAGTGGATTGTTGTTGCCCTTGCCTATCCCGAAGAGGCCCTGGACGCACATCTCGATGGATTTTATTTCGGATCTTCCTGTTTCTCAGAAGATGTCTGTCATCTGGGTGGTGTGTGACCGTTTCTCTAAGATGGTCCATTTGGTTCCCCTGCCTAAGTTGCCTTCTTCTTCCGAGTTGGTTCCTCTGTTTTTTAAAAATGTGGTCCGTTTGCATGGTATTCCGGAGAATATCGTTTCTGACAGAGGAACCCAATTCGTGTCTAGATTTTGGCGAGCATTCTGTGCTAGGATGGGCATAGATTTGTCTTTCTCGTCTGCTTTCCATCCTCAGACTAATGGCCAGACCGAGCGGACGAATCAGACCTTGGAGACATATTTGAGGTGTTTTGTGTCTGCAGATCAGGATGATTGGGTTGCTTTTTTGCCTTTAGCGGAGTTTGCCCTCAATAATCGGGCCAGCTCTGCCACCTTGGTGTCTCCTTTTTTCTGTAATTCGGGGTTTCATCCTCGATTTTCTTCTGGTCAGGTGGAATCTTCGGATTGTCCTGGAGTGGATGCTGTGGTGGAGAGGTTGCATCAGATTTGGGGGCAGGTAGTGGACAATTTGAAGTTGTCCCAGGAGAAGACTCAGCTTTTTGCCAACCGCCGGCGTCGGGTTGGTCCTCGGCTTTGTGTTGGGGACTTGGTGTGGTTGTCTTCTCGTTTTGTCCCTATGAGGGTTTCTTCTCCTAAGTTTAAGCCTCGGTTCATCGGCCCGTACAAGATATTGGAGATTCTTAATCCTGTGTCCTTCCGTTTGGACCTCCCTGCATCTTTTTCTATTCATAATGTTTTTCATCGGTCATTGTTGCGCAGGTATGAGGTACCGGTTGTGCCTTCCGTTGAGCCTCCTGCTCCGGTGTTGGTTGAGGGCGAGTTGGAGTACGTTGTGGAAAAAATCTTGGACTCCCGTGTTTCCAGACGGAAACTCCAGTATCTGGTCAAATGGAAGGGATACGGTCAGGAGGATAATTCTTGGGTGACTGCCTCTGATGTTCATGCCTCCGATCTGGTCCGTGCCTTTCATAGGGCTCATCCTGATCGCCCTGGTGGTTCTGGTGAGGGTTCGGTGCCCCCTCCTTGAGGGGGGGGTACTGTTGTGAAATTGGATTTTGGGCTCCCCCGGTGGCCACTGGTGGAATTGAACTGGTGTGCATCATCCCCTCTGTTCACCTGCTTCCATCAGGATGTGGGAGTCGCTATTTAACCTTGCTCCTCTGTCACTTCCATGCCGGTCAACATTGTAATCAGAAGCCTTTCTGTGCATGTTCCTGCTGCTAGACAACTCCCAGATAAGTTGGACTTTAGTCCTCGTTTGTTTTTGCATTTTGTTCCAGTTCACAGCTGTAGTTTCGTTTCTGTGTCTGGAAAGCTCTTGTGATCTGAAATTGCCACTCTGATGTTATGAGTTAATACTAGAGTCTTAAAGTAATTTCAGGATGGTATTTTGATAGGGTTTTCAGCTGACCATGAGAGTGCCCTTTCTGTCTTCCTGCTATCTAGTAAGCGGACCTCAATTTTGCTAAACCTATTTTCATACTGCGTTTGTCATTTCATCTAAAATCACCGCCAATATATGTGGGGGCCTCTGTCTGCCTATCGGGGAAATTTCTCTAGAGGTGAGCCAGGACTATAGTTTCCTCTGTCAGGATTAGTTAGTCCTCCGGCCGGCGCTGGGCGTCTAGGAATAAAAAACGTAGGCAACGCTACCCGGCTACTGTTAGTTGTGCGGCAGGTTTAGTTCATGGTCAGTTTAGTTTCCATCCTTCCAAGAGCTAGTACTTATGTTTGCTGGGCTATGTTCTCTTGCCATTGAGAACCATAACATCCCTCTATATACAGACACCACTCCTATATACAGACATCCCTCTATATACAGACACCACTCCTATATACAGACAATCCCCTATATACAGACACCACTCCTATATACAGGTCAGAGTTGTGGGTCACTTACTTTTCACACACGGGGCCGGGGGGGCACTTACTTTTCACACACGGGGCCGGGGGGCACTTACTTTTCACACACGGGGCCAGGGGGCACTTACTTTTCACATACGGGGCCGGGGGGGCACTTACTTTTCACACACGGGGCCGGGGGGCACTTACTTTTCACACACAGGGCCGGGGGACCCTTACTTTTCACACACGTGGCCGGGGGGGCACTTACTTTTCACACACGGGGCCGGGGGGCACTTACTTTTCACACACGGGGCCGGGGGGCACTTACTTTTCACACACGGGGCCGGGGGCGCACTTACTTTTGCACACGGGGCGGGGGCGCACTTACTTTTCACACACGGGGCCGGGGGGGCACTTACTTTTCACACACGGGGCCAGGGGGGGCACTTACTTTTGCACACGGGGCCGGGGGCACTTACTTTTCACACACGGGACGAGAGGGTGTCATAGTCACTTTATTCTGATGTTTGACTTTGATAAATGATCATGTCCTAAAATGGACACCGTACATTTGCATAGCTGCCATCTTTGGAAGGTCAAGTTGGGGGTAATGGAAAGTTTGCCATTATTTCCTATGGGAAATTTTTTTTTTAAAATGCGATTTAAATAAAATCTACATATCGGATCGACTATAAAAGTCATAGCACACCTGTCCCCACCGAGGGCTTCAAAACGCCGCCTGAACGGGGTCTCTGCGCCGAGCGGTTCGGGCCGCATTAATTGCGGAAAACACGGAGAAGAAGAATAATAACTAGATGGGCATTTCCTGAAGGAAATACATGGTGCTTGAACAGCGCTGCCAGCTTTACAGCAGCACTTTTCACACACGGGACCAGGGGGGCCACTTACTTTTCAACACCCGGGGCCGGGGGCGCACTTACTTTTGCACCCGGGGCCGGGGGCGCACTTACTTTTGCACACGGGGCCGGGGGCGCACTTACTTTTGCACACGGGGCCGGGGGCACACTTACTTTTGCACACGGGGCCGGGGGCGCACTTACTTTTGCACACGGGGACGGGGGCGCACTTACTTTTGCACACGGGGCCGGGGGCGCACTTACTTTTGCACACGGGGCCGGGGGCGCACTTACTTTTGCACACGGGGCCGGGGGCGCACTTACTTTTGCACACGGGGCCGGGGGGGGCACTTACTTTTGCACACGGGGCCGGGGGGGCACTTACTTTTCACACACGGGACGAGAGGGTGTCATAGTCACTTTATTCTGATGTTTGACTTTGATAAATGATCATGTCCTAAAATGGACACCGTACATTTGCATAGCTGCCATCTTTGGAAGGTCAAGTTGGGGGTAATGGAAAGTTCGCCATTATTTCCTATGGGAAATTTGTTTTTTTAAAAATGCGAATTAAATAAAATCTACATATCGGATCGACTATAAAAGTCATAGCACACCTGTCCCAACCGAGGCCTTCGAAACGCCGCCTGAACGGGGTGGGGTCTCTGCGCCGAGCGGTTCGGGCCGCATTAATTGCGGAAAACGCGGAGAAGAAGAATAATAATAATAACTAGATGGGAATTTCCTGAAGGAAATACATGGTGCTTGAACAGCGATGCCAGCTGCCAATGAACCTCAGGAGCAAGTCTGGCATGCAGGGCCCTGCCCCTGGGTATCCAATTTGGCCCCTTGGCAGCCACTTTGATGTGCGGGGCCCCTTGTTAGCAACTTTGGCCCCTTGGTAGCCATTTTGGCATGCAGGAATCCTTGGTAGCCACTTTGGCCACATCCTCTTATATACAAACATAACTCCTATATACAGACACCACTCCTATATACAGACATCCCTCTATATACAGACACCACTACCATATACAGAGATCCCTCTACATACAGATACCACTCCTATATACAGACATACCCCTATATACAGACAGCACTACAATATACAGAAATCCCCCTATATACACACACCACTTCTATATAAAGACATCCCTCTATATACAGACACCACTCCTATATACAGACACCACTCCTATATGCAGGCACCTCTCCAATATACAGACATCCCTCTATATACAGACACCACTCCTATATACAGATATCCCCCTATATACAGACACCACTCCTATATACAGACATCCCCCTATATACAGACACCACTCCTATATACAGACATCCCTCTGTATACAGACACCACTCCTATATACAGACATCCCTCTATATACAGACACCACTCTTATATACAGACATCCCTCTATATACAGACACCACTCCTATATACAGACATCCCTCTGTATACAGACACCACTCCTATATACAGACATCCCTCTATAAACAGACACCACTCCTATATGTAGACATCCCTCTATATACAGACACCACTCCTATATCCAGACATCCCCCTGTATACAGACACCACTCCTATATACAGACATCCCTCTATATACAGACACCACTCCTATATACAGACATCCCTCTATATACAGACATCTCTCCTATATACAGACATCCCTCTATATACAGACACCACTCCTATATACAGACATCCCCCTATATACAAACACCACTCCTATATACAGACATCCCCCTATATACAGACACCACTCCTATATACAGACATCCCTCTATATACAGACACTACTCTTATATACAGACATCCCTCTATATACAGACACCACTCCTATATACAGACATCCCTCTGTATACAGACACCACTCCTATATACAGACATCCCTCTATATACAGACACCACTCCTATATACAGACATCCCTCTATATACAGACATCCCCCTATATACAGACATCCCTCTATATACAGACACCACTCCTATATACAGACATCCCTCTATATACAGACACCACTCTTATATACAGACATCCCTCTATATACAGACACCACTCCTATATACAGACATCCCTCTGTATACAGACACCACTCCTATATACAGACATCCCTCTATATACAGACACCACTCCTATATACAGACATCCCTTTATATACAGACACCACTCCTATATCCAGACATCCCCCTATATACAGACACCACTCCTATATACAGACATCCCTCTATATACAGACACCACTCCTATATACAGACATCCCTCTATATACAGACATCTCTCCTATATACAGACATCCCTCTATATACAGACACCACTCCTATATACAGACATCCCCCTATATACAGACACCACTCCTATATACAGACATCCCCCTATATACAGACACCACTCCTATATACAGACATCCCTCTGTATACAGACACCACTCCTATATACAGACATCCCTCTATATACAGACACCACTCCTATATACAGACATCCCTCTATATACAGACACCACTCCTATATACAGACATCCCTCTATATACAGACATATCTTCTTTATTCAGACATCCCCCTATATAGAGACACCACTCCTATATACAGACATCCCTCTGTATACAGACACAACTCCTATATACAGACATCCCTCTATATACAGACACCACTCCTATATACAGACATCCCTCTATATACAGACAACACTCCTATATACAGACATCCCTCTATATACAGACAACACTCCTATATACAGACATCCCTCTATATACAGACACCACTCCTATATACAGACATCCCTCTATATACAGACACCTCTCCTATATACAGACATCCCTCTATATACAGACACCACTCCTAAATACAGACATCCCCCTATATACAGACACCACTCCTATATACAGACATCCCCCTATATACAGACACCACTCCTATATACAGACATCCCTCTGTATACAGACACCACTCCTATATACAGACATCCCTCTATATACAGACACCACTCCTATATACAGACATCCCTCTATATACAGACATCCCTCTATATACAGACACCACTCCTATATACAGACATCCCTGTATATACAGACATCTCTCCTATATTCAGACATCCCTCTATATACAGACACCACTCCTATATACAGACATCCCCCTATATACAGACAACACTCCTATATACAGACATCCCCCTATATACAGACACCACTACTATATACAGACATCCCTCTGTATACAGACACCACTCCTATATACAGACATCCCTCTATATACAGACACCACTCCTATATACAGACATCCCTCTATATACAGACACCACTCCTATATACAGACACTTACTTTTGCACACGGGGCCGGGGGGCGCACTTACTTGTGCACACGGGGCCGGGGGCGCACTTACTTTTGCACACGGGGCCGGGGGCACACTTACTTTTGCACACGGGGCCGGGGGCACACTTACTTTTGCACACGGGGCCGGGGGCGCACTTACTTTTGCACACGGGGCCGGGGGCGCACTTACTTTTGCACACGGGGCCGGTGGCGCACTTACTTTTGCACACGGGGCCGGGTCCGCACTTACTTTTGCACACGGGGCCGGGGGTGCACTTACTTTTGCACACGGAGTCGGGGGCGCACTTACTTTTGCACACGGGGCCGGGGGCGCACTTACTTTTGCACACGGGGCCGGGGGCGCACTTACTTTTGCACACGGGGCCGCACTTACTTTTGCACACGGGGCCGGGGGCGCACTTACTTTTGCACACGGGGCCGTGTGATAAATGATCATGTCCTAAAATGGATACCGTGCATTTGCATAACTGCCATCTTTGGAAGGTCAAGTTTGGGGTAATGGAAAGTTCGCCATTATTTCCTATGGGAAATTTTTTTATTTAAATGCGATTTAAATAAAATCTACATATCGGATCGACTATAAAAGTCATAGCACACCTGTCCCCACCGAGGGCTTCGAAACGCCGCCTGAACGGGGTCTCTGCGCCGAGCGGTTCGGGCCGAATTAATTGCGGAAAACGCGGAGAAGAAGAAGAATAATAACTAGATGGGCATTTCCTGAAGGAAATACATGGTGCTTGAACAGCGCTGCCAGCTGCCAATGAATCTCAGGAGCAAGTCTGGCATGCAGGGCCCTGCCCCTGGGTATCCAATTTGGCCCCTTGGCAGCCACTTTGATGTGCGGGGCCCCTTGTTAGCAACTTTGGCCCCTTGGTAGCCATTTTGGCATGCAGGAATCCTTGGTAGCCACTTTGGACCCATCCTCTTATATACAAACATCACTCCTATATACAGACACCACTCCTATATACAGACATCCCCCTATATACAGACACCACTCCTATATACAGACATCCCTCTGTATACAGACACCACTCCTATATACAGACATCCCTCTATATACAGACACCACTCCTATATACAGACATCCCCCTATATACAGACACCACTCCTATATACAGACATCCCCCTGTATACAGACACCACTCCTATATACAGAAATCCCTCTATATACAGACACCACTCCTATATACAGACATCCCTCTATATACAGACACCACTTCTATATACAGACATCCCCCTATATACAGACACCACTCCTATATACAGACATCCCTCTATATACAGACACCTCTCCTATATACAGACATCCCTCTATATACAGACAACACTCCTATATACAGACATCCCCCTATATACAGACACCACTCCTATATACAGACATCCCCCTATATACAGACACCACTCCTATATACAGACATCCCTCTGTATACAGACACCACTCCTATATACAGACATCCCTCTATATACAGACACCACTCCTATATACAGACAACCATCTATATACAGACACCACTCCTATATACAGACATCCCTCTATATACAGACACCACTCCTATATACAGACATCCCTGTATATACAGACATCTCTCCTATATACAGACATCCCTCTATATACAGACACCACTCCTATATACATACATCCCCCTACATACAGACAACACTCCTATATACAGACATCCCCCTATATACAGACACCACTCCTATATACAGACATCCCTCTGTATACAGACACCACTCCTATATACAGACATCCCTCTATATACAGACACCACTCCTATATACAGACATCCCTCTATACAGACACCACTCCTATATACAGACATCCCCCTATATAGAGACACCACTCCTATATACAGACATCCCTCTATATGCAGACACCAATCCTATATACAGACATCCCTCTATATACAGACACCACTCCTATATACAGACATCGCCCTATATACAGACACCACTCCTATATACAGACATCCCTCTGTATACAGACACCAGTCCTATATACAGACATCCCTCTATATACAGACACCACTCCTATATACAAACATCCCTCTGTATACAGACACCACTCCTATATACAGACATCCCTCTATGTACAGACACCACTCTTATATACAGACATCCCTCTATATACAGACACCACTCCTATATACAGACATCCCTGTGTATACAGACACCACTCCTATATACAGACATCCCTCTATGTACAGACACCACTCCTATATACAGACATCCCTCTATATACAGACATCTCTCCTATATACAGACATCCCTCTATATACAGACAAATCTCCTTTATACAGATATCCCTCTATATACAGACACCACTCCTATATATGCAGACATCCCCCTATATACAGACACCACTATTATATACAGACATCCCTCTATATACAGACACCACTCCTATATACAGACATCCCTCTATATACAGACACCACTCTTATTTACAGACATCCCTCTATATACAGACACCACTCCTATATACAGACATCCCCCTATATACAGACATCACTCCTATATACAGAAATCCCTCTATATACAGACACCACTCCTATATGCATACGGGGCCGGGGGCGCACTTACTTTTGCACACGGGGCCGGGGGCGCACTTACTTTTGCACACGGGGCCGGGGGCGCACTTACTTTTGCATACGGGGCCGGGGGCGCACTTACTTTTGCACACGGGGCCGGGGGCGCACTTACTTTTGCACACGGGGCCGGGGGCGCACTTACTTTTGCACACGGGGCCGGGGGCGCACTTACTTTTGCACACGGGGCCGGGGGCGCACTTACTTTTGCACACGGGGCCGGGGGCGCACTTACTTTTGCACACGGGGACGGGGGCGCACTTACTTTTGCACACGGGGACGGGGGCGCACTTACTTTTGCACACGGGGACGGGGGCGCACTTACTTTTACACACGGGGACGGGGGCGCACTTACTTTTGCACACGGAGCCGGGGGCGCACTTACTTTTGCACACGGGGCCGGGGGCGCACTTACTTTTGCACACGGGGCCGGGGGCGCACTTACTTTTGCACACGGGACCGGGGGCGCACTTACTTTTGCACACGGGGCCGGGGGCGCACTTACTTTTGCACACGGGGCCGGGGGCGCACTTACTTTTGCACACGGGACGAGAGGGTGTCATAGTCACTTTATTCTGATGTTTGACTTTGATAAATGATCATGTCCTAAAATGGACACCGTACATTTGCATAGCTGCCATCTTTGGAAGGTCAAGTTGGGGGGTAATGGAAAGTTCGCCATTATTTCCTATGGGAAATTTTTTTTTTTAAATGCGATTTAAATAAAATCTACATATCAGATCGACTATAAAAGTCATAGCACACCTGTCCCCACCGAGGCCTTCGAAACGCAGCCTGAACGGAGTCTCTGCACCAAGCGGTTCGGGCCACATTAATTGCGGAAAACGCGGAGAAGATGAATAATAATAACTAGATGGGCATTTCCTGAAGGAAATACATGGTGCTTGAACAGCGCTGCCAGCTTTACAGCAGCACTAGTCACACATGGGACCAGGGGGGCCACTTACTTTTCCACACTCGGGACCAGGGGAGCACTTACTTTTCCACACCCGGGACCGGGGCGCACTTACTTTTCCACACCCGGGACCGGGGCACACTTACTTTTGCACACGGGGCCGGGGGCGCATTTACTTTTGCACACGGGGCCGGGGCGCACTTTCTTTTGCACACGGGGCCGGGGCGCACTTACTTTTGCACACCCGGGACCGGGGCGCACTTACTTTTGCACACGGGGCCGGGGGCGCATTTACTTTTGCACACGGGGCCGGGGGCGCACTTACTTTTGCACACGGGGCCGGGGGCGCACTTACTTTTGCACACGGGGCCGGGGGAGCACTTACTTTTGCACACGGGGCCGGGGGCGCACTTACTTTTGCACACGGGGCCGGGGGCGCACTTACTTTTGCACACGGGGCCGGGGCGCACTTACTTTTGCACACGGGGCCGGGGGCGCACTTACTTTTGCACACGGGGCCGGGGGCGCACTTACTTTTGCACACGGGGCCGGGGGCGCACTTACTTTTGCACACGGGGCCGGGGGCGCACTTACTTTTGCACACGGGGCCGGGGGCGCACTTACTTTTGCACACGGGGCCGGGGGCGCACTTACTTTTGCACACGGGGCCGGGGGCGCACTTACTTTTGCACACGGGGCCGGGGGCGCACTTACTTTTGCACACGGGGCCGGGGGCGCACTTACTTTTGCACACGGGGCCGGGGGCGCACTTACTTTTGCACACGGGGCCGGGGGCCCACTTACTTTTGCACACGGGGCCGGGGGCACACTTACTTTTGCACACGGGGCCGGGGGCGCACTTACTCTTGCACACGGGGCCGGGGGCGCACTTACTTTTGCACACGGGGCCGGGGGCGCACTTACTTTTGCACACGGGGCCGGGGGCGCACTTACTTTTGCACACGGGCCGGGGGCGCACTTACTTTTGCACACGGGGCCGGGGGCGCACTTACTTTTGCACACGGGGCCGGGGACGCACTTACTTTTGCACACGGGGCCGGGGGCGCACTTACTTTTGCACACGGGGCCGGGGACGCACTTACTTTTGCACACGGGGCCGGGGGCGCACTTACTTTTGCACACGGGGCCGGGGGCGCACTTACTTTTGCACACGGGGCCGGGGGCGCACTTACTTTTGCACACGGGGCCGGGGGCACACTTACTTTTGCACACGGGGTTGGGGGCGCTCTTACTTTTGCACATGGGGCCGGGGGCGCACTTACTTTTGCACACGGGGTCGGGGGCGCACTTACTTTTGCACACAGGGCCGGGGGCGCACTTACTTTTGCACATGGGGCCGGGGACACACTTACTTTTGCACATGGGGCCGGGGACACACTTACTTTGGCAGACGCGGTACTGTATAAGGTGCGCGTCTCTGACTGGGGAGCACCTAGATAGAGCAGCACAGAAAGGTTGTCGGTGCCTGTTCCCCCCCTAGCATCACTCCCCTTTAGTGATGCACTAATTGGAAGACCCCTGGCCGGCCAGTGGGCACTGGAGGGGAGGGGTCCTACGGCCACTCCTACAGGGGTTAAATCCAGGTGTCCGGCCGGGAACTTTCTCTTTTCCTCCCGGCGGACACCTGGAAGCATTGTCCCCTGCATAGCTATGTCGGACCCCCTGGTCGAGGCCCTGCTGAAAGGAGTGGAACAGAGAGGTGAGCACTGGCTTCAGGCCATTATTACCGATGTCAGGGCTCACCTCCCTGGGCCTTCTCCCGACCCCGGCCTGTCCTTCCTCATCCCGTCACTCCCGGGTCCCCCCGAGCTGTGCTCACTCACCCCTCCGCCCACGGGTCCCCCCGGTCCGTCCTCCCTCACCGCGTCGCCCCCGGGTCCCCTAGGTTCGGCCTCTCTCTCCCCTTCGCCCCCTGGTCCCCTCGGGTCTAGCTCACCTTCGCTGCCTGCTGTAACGCCAGCACCCGGGGGGCCGGAGGGTGGAGCGGCACAGAGCCGTAGGCGGAGGCCCCTCTCGGCGCCGCTGCAGGCACCAGGGCTCGCGGCTGCAGAGGGCCTGGGGACCTCGCGAAGGAGGCGGTGCAGGGCCGGGCGTCGCACCCGTCAGAGGGAGGGCTGCGTCCCATCGCGGGCGGCGTCTGTGCAGGCCCCTGCTGGGGCGGAAGGAGGCGTTATGTGTCCGGCGCCGGAGGCTCCGTCCCAGGCTGGGGTGGCCAAGCCCGGCAGCGCCAGGCGTAGCGCGGCATCCCCCCTTTCCCCGGCCGCTCCGGAGACATTGGCGGCGGCGCCGGGGGGAAGGCGATCTGCCCGCCTACCCCGCGCCCCGGAGCGTCTCCAGGTAGGGGAGGGGGCGTCCTCGCCGCCTCGCTGCAGCCGGCGGCTTCCGGCGCCCTCAGTGTCGGCACGGGACTCCCGCCCCCCGACTTCCGGTCACTGCAAATAACCAGCAATGGCGGCGCAGGCCGGTCCCCCATTACCTTCCCTGCGGGCACACATACACCGCCCGCAGGGGGTAATCGGGAGGCTGGCATCAATGCCATGCAGCCCCCAGAATGCTCTGATCGGTCGATTCTGACCGATCAGTGCGCAGATCCCCCACCAGGTCCGACCTCCAGCATACCCCCGGCAGACGCAGCACTGGTGGCTGCACGGGGGTATCAGGGGTCGGGCAGTACAGGGTACAGGGCAGCTGAGGAGCGCATTGTTCGGTCCGCAAGGACCGATCAAGGCGCTCAACAGCTGCACAATAACAATTACTGTGAATTTTTGTTAACGGCACCAATCACGAACACACTCATACCACCCCACAGCGCCCACATGCCCAATAAAAATTATCCAATCGCTGCCGCCCTGTTAAATACCAATAATGGAGTCGAATACGGTGGCCTCCTAACGCCCCCCCTCCTAAGTAGCACTACAGGACCGTCTACGGCCAATGATCCCCTTCCGGCTACCGAAAGAATCCCTCCCATGACACCGCATAGTAAGGGCGAACGAAGGCGTAGACGCCGCACGTCCTCCCAATCTTCCTCCAATAACTCCCGTCGCCATTCGGGCTACCCCTCTAAACGCCCCTCCCGTTACCAACGTAGACGCAGCTCCCATAGGAGCCGCCGCAGATCGCGGGCCTCAGAATGGCTGCCATCAGCAACATCCGAGGGGTCCGATGTATCGCAGAGCCCGGATAGGAGTCATCGGGCACGGGACAAGACTTCAAAATCACGCGCACCCTCTAGGGCTTTCAGCCGGGGAGAACAATCCCCCACGGCTTCCAGCCACAACAACAACAACCGTGCAGGCGCCGAAGACAGAGCCATTAATCCGCCACTATGTGGTTGTAATCGGGCTCCAACGCACGATACGCAGGGCATCGGCCAGCACATCGGCCGGTCCCACGCTGTAGCGGGAGCCAGAGTTTCCCCGTCCTGCGACATCACCCCGTCTACATCTGCAGGGGTTCCTCCAGGATCGGAGTACACTCGTCCAGAGTCACACAGCGGTGAGTGTTACAAGGGTAGCGAGGAAGGGTTACGCTACGGTGTTAACTTAAAGGAAATGGAGCTAACCTCAGCGGTGAAGGAGTTAATCTTACAACTATCACACTCGAGCGGAAAGGTGTTGAACAATGCAACACCACAATCAGCTAATCTACACAAAGACGCCTTCTTCTGCGGGATCAGCCCGCTAGGCGCCCATATAGACCAGGAAACGAGACAGAAAATCTGGAGCAACGATTATATTGATATATGGTCGCTGTTATCAGCGGACCAACAAACGGTGGATAAACCTAACGAGAGGGGTTTCGATAGGGGGAGATCGAGAATTGCATTAACCATGAATAATTGGCTCCAGGCCTTCGCAGTAATGGGCTGTATTATGGGCCAGAAACATCCGGAACGCTGCTCCGAATTGTTTATATATCAGGACATGATATATAGTTCATACAAGTCGCACGGCGGTTCAGCCTGGCGGCGGTATGATGAGGAGTTCCGCAGGCGTCTGGCCCTACAGCCCGAGCTAGGCTGGGGAGTTAAAGCAACAGACGTATGGTTGCGGTTGATGCTGTCCCAAAAACAGCCCCCCTTTTCGGCCGCGACCACTAATTACTCCGCAGTCGCAGGTCAAAACTCAGTGGTCGTGCGAAAACCCGGGGCCTGCTGGTTGTTCAATGAGGGAAACTGCCGCTTCCACGCATTATGCAAATTCAGACATGATTGCTCCGCTTGCAGGGGGGGACACCCAGCGTCAAGGTGCACTCGTCAGCCTTACAAAGCACCTACAAGGCAGAACCCCAGTGAGCGTAACCGCGATGGCCCCCTGGCTAAAGCTCTACCCCAATAAGAAAGCGGCTCAGCAGCTGCAAGCAGGATTCTCCGACGGGTTTTTTATTCCCTTTAGGCTAACAAGAACGCCAACCCTATCCGATAACCTAAAATCGGCTCGCGAATTCCCCGAAATACTTAGACAAAAAATTGAAAAGGAGGTAGAATTGGGTAGAATAGCAGGCCCCTTCCAGTCGCTCCCCTTCAAAAACATGAAAATATCACCGCTAGGCATTATACCAAAAAAAGAACCCGGTAAATACCGCTTAATTCATCATTTATCTCACCCAAAGGGCGAATCAGTTAATGACGCAATTTCCCCAGAAGAAGCCTCTGTCTCATACGCGTCTTTCGATAAGGCGGTGGAATTAGTCCGGGCTGCCGGACCCGGCGCCCTGCTAGCCAAATCTGACATCGAATCGGCATTCCGTTTACTACCCGTGCACCCCGAATGTTTCCACCTTCTGGGCTGCAAAGTGGATCAGCTCTATTACTTCGACATGTGCCTTCCGATGGGATGTTCCATCTCATGTCACTATTTTGAGCTATTCAGCACCTTCCTAGATTGGGTAGTTCGGTACGAAACGGGCAGTAAATCCCTAATTCACTACCTCGATGATTTCCTGTTTGTCGGCCCTAGAAACTCTAAACTTTGCTCCGAGCTGCTAGAAACATTCAAAGCTATCGCACTCAAATTCGGCGTGCCACTGTCGCCCGAAAAAACGGAGGGACCATGTAATGTATTGCCTTTCTTGGGCATCGAAATAGATACCACGTTAATGGTTTTCCGTTTACCAGAGGATAAAATATTAAAAACCCTACAAATGTTGAAAGGCTTTCTAGAAGTGAACAAGGTAACCCTCCAGCAAATGCAGGCATTACTGGGCCTTCTGACATTCGCTTGTCGCGTAATGCCGGTCGGCAGAGCATTCTCGCGCAGACTTTCTTTGGCAACAAAAGGCGCTTCTCAGCCCGGCCATAGAATTAGGCTCACCCGTTCGCTAAAAGCAGATCTGCTAGTGTGGAAAACGTTCCTGCAATCATACAACGGTCACACGTGCGTTATGGCGAGAGAGATCGCAAGCAAGGATTTAGGGCTGACAGTAGGGTGGAATAAAAAAGAGGGTTTTGCAGCAATTTTTAAAAACCAATGGTGCAAATCAGGTTGGCCAGAGAGATGGACGACAACAAAATGGGGTCAAGACCCGTCCCTATGGGAATTATTTGCGGTTGTTGCTGCGATAGACATATGGGCCGATCAGTTGAGAAACACGAACATTCGTTTCCAAACAAAAAATACGAAAACGGCAAAGAGTTTAAATCACATGTCTTCTTCATCCCTGCCCATACTCGCTCTTTTGCGCCGACTAGCGCTGATTTGCCTTGAAAACAATATTTGGTGTAGAGCCACAGTGGTGGCGGAAGTAGATGATAATATCATTAACCCACTGTTATTTTCTAATTGGCAGGCTTTCAGAATCCAGCAGCCCAACTCGCAACCCCGTGGTATTCTGTGTCCACTGTTCCTGTGGGACACAGTGGCCAATCATTGATGCCCTTAATCCGGGCATCCGTTTCGCCAGCTACCTGGCAGGTGTATGGTAAGGCTTGGGAGGAGTGGTGCTCCCTAATTCAGGGTAGGCCGGTCGACGAAAGCGACGGAGCGCGAAGCGCAGTGACAACTGATTTCCTTTTACGGATGAGGGAAAGCGGGTCGTCGGGCACATCGGCACAACGGAAATTATCGGGGCTTGCATTTTTCTTTCAATTATTGGGATGGGTTGACGTAACTAAATCCTTCTGCATAAAACAAGCCATAAAAGGTTGGAAAAGGCTTCAGCCAAGTCAAGAATGTCGCCGCCCCATTTCTCTGAGTCTATTGCAGGACCTAATTGCGATATCCCCGTCAGTCTGCTCATCGCAATATGAGGCGGCCCTCATATCGGCAGCGTTTGCGACCGTCTTTTTCGGAGCACTGCGTATTAGCGAATTGCTACCGCGGTCAAAAACCGCATCGGAAGGAGGCTTAATTAATGAGGATATAGTTATATGCAGCGGCGCCCTGCGCATCAGGGTTAGAAAATCCAAATGCGATCCCACCGGTAGGGGCACATGGGTCCTGGTTAACGCTACAGAGGGCCCAGCTTGCCCACTAAAAATGGTTAAAAGATACGCCGTAATAAGACACGAGGGTAGATTTTTCTTCACTCATACAGACGGGTCCCCTCTGACCAAGTACCAATTCCAGGCAATGTTCAAGCGATGCTTGAAAGAAACCGGCGCAAATCCAAAGGAGTACGGAACACATTCGTTCCGGATAGGGGCGGCCACAGAGGCAGCTAGGGCAGGAGTGTCAGAGGCTGAGGTGCAGAGAATGGGTCGTTGGAAGTCCGCATGCTTCGCCAGATACATCAGGCCCGACTTGCTTAATTAACATGTATTGTCTCTTACAGGGGTTGATGTTTGGGTGGTAGGAGATTCCTACGTACACTGGGCCGAAAAGAGGGCCAAACTGCGGCCAGGAGGAACAAATCTCTACATCCCGGGAATAAAAGTTAACTGGAGGGGTATCAGAGGCCTCCGGTGGAACCAGGTGTTCAAGGAGATGGTGGGCATAGCAAGGATGGCGGAACGCCCGGTGATATTGGTGTTACACGCAGGTGGCAATGACCTGGGCAAACAAAAGGTGGCCGAGTTGTACAAATGGGTGACAACGGATATGGAACGGTTCAGCTGGCTGTTCAGGAACATGATACTGGTGTGGTCGGAGATAACACCACGGGCCGAATGGCGTGGTGCAAGAGATAAGAGAGCCATAGAGCGGACAAGGGTGAAATTCAACGCTCGAATCGGAAAATATGTGAGAGGAAGAGGCGGTATCGTGATTCATCACCAATACCTACAAAAGAAAAACACGCCACAATTGCGACCGGACGGAGTTCACCTAACGGACATTGGCCTCGATATTTTTCTGTCTGGTTTACAGGATGGGGTTGAACAGGCCCTAAAAGTGATGGGTGGGGTCGGAGTCCCGCGTAGGTAATACACGGGATCCTCCGTGGCGGAAGAAGCGGAGGAGGGCAAAGGTCGTAGTCGCTCGTTGGTCCAATTACCCTGTCGATCACGGACAGGAGCTCGGCGCGAGCGGCCGTTACGACATGTAATTGCCCTTTTCAGCTTATTTAATTAATAAACTGTGACCGACCTGTTCAACCCACCTAGGACTATGTGTGTTTCATTACGGGATTGATGGGAGGGGGGAAGGCACTGGTTACGACACCAGGTCTCCACAGTCTGGCAGACGCGGTACTGTATAAGGTGCGCGTCTCTGACTGGGGAGCACCTAGATAGAGCAGCACAGAAAGGTTGTCGGTGCCTGTTCCCCCCCTAGCATCACTCCCCTTTAGTGATGCACTAATTGGAAGACCCCTGGCCGGCCAGTGGGCACTGGAGGGGAGGGGTCCTACGGCCACTCCTACAGGGGTTAAATCCAGGTGTCCGGCCGGGAACTTTCTCTTTTCCTCCCGGCGGACACCTGGAAGCATTGTCCCACCCACCCTCCCTTTTTAAAGGCTAAAGATGAGACTAACCTGCGGGATGATGTAAATGTGTAAATGCTATTGTAATATTTTACTTTAAAAAAAAAAAAAAAAAAAAAAAAAATTTATATTTGTACGTGATATAACTAATGCTGGTAACCTTTATTAAGTCACAGCGGAAGAAGCGGAGGAGGGCAAAGGTCGTAGTCGCTCGTTGGTCCAATTACCCTGTCGATCACGGACAGGAGCTCGGCGCGAGCGGCCGTTACGACATGTAATTGCCCTTTTCAGCTTATTTAATTAATAAACTGTGACCGACCTGTTCAACCCACCTAGGACTATGTGTGTTTCATTACGGGATTGATGGGAGGGGGGAAGGCACTGGTTACGACACCAGGTCTCCACAGTCTTGCACACGGGGCCGGGGGCACACTTACTTTTGCACACGGGGCCGGGGGCGCACTTACTTTTGCACACTGGGGCGCACTTACTTTTGCACACGGGCCGGGGGCGCACTTACTTTTGCACACGGGGCCGGGGGCGCACTTACTTTTCACACACGGGGCCCGGGGGCACTTACTTTTCACACACGGGGTCGGGGGGCACTTACTTTTCACACACGGGGCCGGGGGGGGCACTTACTTTTCACACACGGGGGCGGGGGGCACTTACTTTTGACACACGGGGCCGGGGGGCACTTACTTTTCACACACGGGGCCGGGGGGGCACTTACTTTTCACACACGGGGCCGGGGGGGGGCACTTACTTTTCACACATGGGACGAGAGGGTGTCAGTCACTTTATTCTGATGTTTGACTTTGATAAATGATCATGTCCTAAAATGGACACCGTACATTTGCATAGCTGCCATCTTTGGAAGGTCAAGTTGGGGGTAATGGAAAGTTCGCCACTATTTCCTATGGGAATTTTTTTTTTTTTAAATGCGATTTAAATAAAATCTACATATCGGATCGACTATAAAAGTCATAGCACACCTGTCCCCACCGAGGCCTTCGAAACGCCGCCTGAACGGGGTCTCTGCGCCGAGCGGTTCGGGCCGCATTAATTGCGGAAAACGCGGAGAAGAAGAAGAATAATAAACTAGATGGGCATTTCCTGAAGGAAATACATGGTGCTTGAACAGCGCTGCCAGCTGCCAATGAACCTCAGGAGCAAGTCTGGCATGCAGGGCCCTGCCCCTGGGTATCCAATTTGGCCCCTTGGTAGCCACTTTGATGTGCGGGGGCCCTTGTTAGCAACATTGGCCCCTTGGTAGCCATTTTGGCATGCAGGAATCCTTGGTAGCCACTTTGGCCACATCCTCTTATATACAGACATTACTCCTATATACAGACACCACTCCTATATACAGACATCCCTCTGTATACAGACACCACTCCTATATACAGACACCACTCCTATATGCAGGCACCTCTCCTATATACAGACATCCCTCTATATACAGACACCACTCCTATATACAGACATCCCCCTATATACAGACACCACTCTTATATACAGACATCCCTCTATATACAGACACCACTCCTATATACAGACATCCCTCTATATACAGACATCTCTCCTATATACAGACATCCCTCTATATACAGACACCACTCCTATATACAGACATCCCTCTATATACAGACATCCCTCTATATACAGACATCTCTCCTATATACAGACATCCCTCTATATACAGACACCACTCCTATATACAGACATCCCCCTATATACAGACACCACTCCTATATACAGACATCCCTCTATATACAGACACCACTCCTATATACAGACATCCCCCTATATACAGACACCACTCCTATATACAGACATCCCTCTATATACAGACACCACTCCTATATACAGACATCCCTCTATATACAGACATCTCTCCTATATACAGACATCCCCCTATATACAGACACCACTCCTATATACAGACATCCCTCTATATACAGACACCACTCCTATATACAGACATCCCTCTATATACAGACATCTCTCCTATATACAGACATTCACCTATATACAGACACCACTCCTATATACAGACATCCCTCTATATACAGACACCACTCCTATATACAGACATCCCTCTATATACATACACCACTCCTATAAACAGACATCCCTCTATATACAGACACCACTCCTATATACAGACATCCCTCTATATACAGACACCACTCCTATATACAGACATCCCCCTATATACAGACACCACTCCTATATACAGACATCCCCCTATATACAGACACCACTCCTATATACAGACATCCCTCTGTATACAGACACCACTTCTATATACAGACATCCCTCTATATACAGACACCACTCCTATATACAGACATCCCTCTATATACAGACACCACTCCTATATACAGACATCACTCTATATACAGACACCACTCCTATATACAGACATCCCTCTATATACAGACACCACTCCTATATACAGACATCCCTCTATATACATACACCACTCCTATAAACAGACATCCCTCTATATACATACACCACTCCTATAAACAGACATCCCTCTATATACAGACACCACTCCTATATACAGACATCCCTCTATATACAGACACCACTCCTATATACAGACATCCCCCTATATACAGACACCACTCCTATATACAGACATCCCCCTATATACAGACACCACTCCTATATACAGACATCCCTCTGTATACAGACACCACTTCTATATACAGACATCCCTCTATATACAGACACCACTCCTATATACAGACATCCCTCTATATACAGACACCACTCCTATATACAGACATCACTCTATATACAGACATATCTCCTATATTCAGACATCCCCCTATATAGAGACACCACTCCTATATACAGACATCCCCCTATATACAGACACGACTCCTATATACAGACATCCCTCTATATACAGACACCACTCCTATATACAGACATCCCTCTATATACAGACACCACTCCTATATACAGACATCCCTCTATATACAGACACCACTCCTATATACAGACATCCCTCTATATACAGACACCACTCCTATATACAGACATCCCTCTATATACAGACACCACTCCTATATACAGATATCCCCCTATATACAGACACCACTCCTATATACAGACATCCCTCTGTATACAGACACCACTCCTATATACAGACACCACTCCTATATAGAGACATCCCTCTATATACAGACACCACTCCTATATACAGATATCCCCCTATATACAGACACCACTCCTATATACAGACATCCCCCTATAAACAGACACTACTCCTATATACAGACATCCCCCTATATACAGACACCACTCCTATATACAGACATCCCCCTATATACAGACACCACTCCTATATACAGACATCCCCCTATATACAGACACCACTCCTATATGCAGACATCCCTCTATATACAGACACCACTCCTATATACAGACATCCCTCTATATACAGACACCACTCCTATATACAGACATCCCCCTATATACAGACACCACTCTTATATACAGACATCCCTCTGTATACAGACACCACTCCTATATACAGACATCCCTCTGTATACAGACACCACTCCTATATACAGACACCACTCCTATATACAGACATCCCTCTATGTACAGACACCACTCCTATATACAGACATCCCTCTATATACAGACATCTCTCCTTTATACAGATATCCCTCTATATACAGACACCACTCCTATATACAGACATCCCCCTATATACAGACACCACTCTTATATACAGACATCCCTCTATATACAGACACCACTCCTATATACAGACATCCCTCTATATACAGACACCACTCCTATATATAGACATCCCTCTATATACAGACACCACTCTTATATACAGACATCCCTCTATATACAGACACCACTCCTATATACAGACATCCCCCTATATACAGACATCACTCCTATATACAGACATCCCTCTATATACAGACACCACTCCTATATACAGACATCCCTCTATATACAGACACCACTCCTATATACAGACAATCCCCTATATACAGACACCACTCCTATATACAGACATCCCCCTATATACAGACACCACTCCTATATACAGACATCCCTCTAAATACAGACACCACTCCTATATACAGACATCCCCCTATATACAGACTCCTATATACAGGTCAGAGTTGTGGGTCACTTACTTTTCACACACGGGGCCGGGGGGCACTTACTTTTCACACACGGGGCCGGGGGGCACTTACTTTTCACACACGGGGCCGGGGGGCACTTACTTTTCACACACGGGGCCAAGGGGGCACTTACTTTTCACACACGGGGCCGGGGGCGCACTTACTTTTGCACACGGGGCCGGGGGCGCACTTACTTTTGCACACGGGGCCGGGGGCGCACTTACTTTTGCACACGGGGCCGGGGGCGCACTTACTTTTGCACACGGGGCCGGGGGCGCACTTACTTTTGCACACGGGGCCGGGGGCGCACTTACTTTTGCACACGGGTCCGGGGGCGCACTTACTTTTGCACACGGGTCCGGGGGCGCACTTACTTTTGCACACGGGGCCGGGGGCGCACTTACTTTTGCACACGGGGCCGGGGGCGCACTTACTTCTGCACACGAGGCCGGGGGCGCCCTTACTTTTGCACACGGGGCCGAGGGCGCACTTACTTTTGCACACGGGGCCGGGGGCGCACTTACTTTTGCACACGGGGCCGGGGGCGCACTTACTTTTGCACACGGGGCCGGGGGCGCACTTACTTTTGCACACGGGGCCGGGGGCGCTCTTACTTTTGCACATGGGGCCGGGGGCGCACTTACTTTTGCACACGGGGCCGGGGGCGCACTTACTTTTGCACACGGGGCCGGGGGCGCACTTACTTTTGCACACGGGGGCGCACTTACTTTTGCACACGGGGCCGGGGGCGCACTTACTTTTGCACACGGGGCCGGGGGCGCACTTAGTTTTGCACACGGGGCCGGGGGCGCACTTACTTTTGCACCCTGGGCCGGAGGCGCACTTACTTTTGCACACAGGGCCGGGGGCGCACTTATTTTTGCACACGGGGCCGGGGGCGCACTTACTTTTGCACAAGGGCCCGGGGGCGCACTTCCTTTTGCACACGGGGCCGGGGGCACACTTACTTTTGCACCCGGGGCCGGGGGCGCACTTACTTTTGCACACGGGGCCGGGGGCGCACTTACTTTTGCACACGAGGCCGGGGGCGCACTTACTTTTGCACACGGGGCCGGGGGCGCACTTACTTTTGCACACGGGGCCGGGGGCGCACTTACTTTTGCACACGGGGGCGCACTTACTTTTGCACACGGGGCCGGGGGCGCACTTACTTTTGCACACGGGGCCGGGGGCGCACTTAGTTTTGCACACGGGGCCGGGGGCGCACTTACTTTTGCACCCTGGGCCGGAGGCGCACTTACTTTTGCACACAGGGCCGGGGGCGCACTTATTTTTGCACACGGGGCCGGGGGCGCACTTACTTTTGCACAAGGGCCCGGGGGCGCACTTACTTTTGCACACGGGGCCGGGGGCACACTTACTTTTGCACCCGGGGCCGGGGGCGCACTTACTTTTGCACACGGGGCCGGGGGCGCACTTACTTTTGCACACGAGGCCGGGGGCGCACTTACTTTTGCACACGGGGCCGGGGGCGCACTTACTTTTGCACACGGGGCCGTGTGATAAATGATCATGTCCTAAAATGGATACCGTACATTTGCATAGCTGCCATCTTTGGAAGGTCAAGTTTGGGGTAATGGAAAGTTCGCCATTATTTCCTATGGGAAATTTTTTTTTTTAAATGCGATTTAAATAAAATCTACATATCGGATCGACTATAAAAGTCATAGCACACCTGTCCCCACCGAGGGCTTCGAAACGCCGCCTGAACGGGGTCTCTGCGCCGAGCGGTTCGGGCCGCATTAATTGCGGAAAACGCGGAGAAGAAGAAGAAGAATAACTAGATGGGCATTTCCTGAAGGAAATACATGGTGCTTGAACAGCGCTGCCAGCTTTACAGCAGCACTTCACACACCAGGGGAGCATTTACTTTTGCACACCCGGGACCGGGGCGCACTTACTTTTGCACACGGGGCCGGGGGCGCGCTTACTTTTGCACACGGGGCCGGGGGCGCGCTTACTTTTGCACATGGGGCCAAGGGCGCCATTACTTTTGCACACGGGGCCGGGGGCGTGCTTACTTTTGCACACGGGGCCGGGGGAGCGCACTTTTGCACACGGGGCCAAGGGCGCGCTTACTTTTGTACACGGGGCCGGGGGCGCCATTACTTTTGCACACCGGGCCGGGGAACGCCATTACTGTTGCACACGGGGCCGGGGGGCGCCATTACTTTTGCACACGGGGCCGGGGGGCGCCATTACTTTTGCACACGGGGCCGGGGGCGCCATTACTTTTGCACACGGGGCCGGGGGGCGCCATTACTTTTGCACACGGGGCCGGGGGGCGCCATTACTTTTGCACATGGGGCCGGGGGCGCCATTACTTTTGCACACGGGGCCGCCATTACTTTTGCACACGGGGTCGGGGGTGCCATTCCTTTTGCACACGGGGCGCCATTACTTTTGCACACGGGGCCGGGGGCGCCATTACTTTTGCACACGGGGCCGGGGGCGCCATTACTTTTGCACACGGGGCCGGGGGCGCGCTTACTTTTGCACACGGGGCCGGGGGCGCCATTACTTTTGCACACGGGGCCGGGGGCGCGCTTACTTTTGCACACGGGGCCGGGGGCGCGCTTACTTTTGCACACGGGGCCGGGGGCGCGCTTACTTTTGCACACGGGGCCGGGGGCGCGCTTACTTTTGCACACGGGGCCGGGGGCGCGCTTACTTTTGCACACGGGGCCGGGGGCGCCATTACTTTTGCACACGGGGCCGGGGGCGCCATTACTTTTGCACACGGGGCCGGGGGCGCCATTACTTTTGCACACGGGGCCGGGGGCGCCATTACTTTTGCACACGGGGCCGGGGGCGCCATTACTTTTGCACACGGGGCCGGGGGCGCCATTACTTTTGCACACGGGGCCGGGGGCGCCATTACTTTTGCACACGGGGCCGGGGGCGCCATTACTTTTGCACACGGGGCCGGGGGCGCCATTACTTTTGCACACGGGGCCGGGGGCGCCATTACTTTTGCACACGGGGCCGGGGGCGCGCTTACTTTTGCACACGGGGCCGGGGGCGCGCTTACTTTTGCACACGGGGCCGGGGCGCGCTTACTTTTGCACACGGGGCCGGGGGCGCGCTTACTTTTGCACACGGGGCCGGGGGCGCGCTTACTTTTGCACACGGGGCCAAGGGCGCGCTTACTTTTGCACACGGGGCCGGGGGCGCGCTTACTTTTGCACACGGGGCCGGGGGCGCCATTACTTTTGCACACGGGGCCGGGGGCGCCATTACTTTTGCACACGGGGCCGGGGGCGCCATTACTTTTGCACACGGGGCCGGGGGCGCGCTTACTTTTGCACACGGGGCCGGGGGCGCGCTTACTTTTGCACACGGGGCCGGGGGCGCGCTTACTTTTGCACACGGGGCCGGGGGCGCGCTTACTTTTGCACACGGGGCCGGGGGCGCGCTTACTTTTGCACACGGGGCCGGGGGCGCCATTACTTTTGCACACGGGGCCGGGGGCGCCATTACTTTTGCACACGGGGCCGGGGGCGCCATTACTTTTGCACACGGGGCCGGGGGCGCCATTACTTTTGCACACGGGGCCGGGGGCGCCATTACTTTTGCACACGGGGCCGGGGGCGCCATTACTTTTGCACACGGGGCCGGGGGGCGCCATTACTTTTGCACACGGGGCCGGGGGGCGCCATTACTTTTGCACACGGGGCCGGGGGCGCCATTACTTTTGCACACGGGGCCGCCATTACTTTTGCACACGGGGCCGGGGGCGCCATTCCTTTTGCACACGGGGCCGGGGGCGCCATTCCTTTTGCACACGGGGCCGGGGGCGCCATTACTTTTGCACACGGGGCCGGGGGCGCCATTACTTTTGCACACGGGGCCGGGGGCGCGCTTACTTTTGCACACGGGGCCGGGGGCGCCATTACTTTTGCACACGGGGCCGGGGGCGCGCTTACTTTTGCACACGGGGCCGGGGGCGCGCTTACTTTTGCACACGGGGCCGGGGGCGCGCTTACTTTTGCACACGGGGCCGGGGGCGCGCTTACTTTTGCACACGGGGCCGGGGGCGCCATTACTTTTGCACACGGGGCCGGGGGCGCCATTACTTTTGCACACGGGGCCGGGGGCGCCATTACTTTTGCACACGGGGCCGGGGGCGCCATTACTTTTGCACACGGGGCCGGGGGCGCCATTACTTTTGCACACGGGGCCGGGGGCGCCATTACTTTTGCACACGGGGCCGGGGGCGCCATTACTTTTGCACACGGGGCCGGGGGCGCCATTACTTTTGCACACGGGGCCGGGGGCGCCATTACTTTTGCACACGGGGCCGGGGGCGCCATTACTTTTGCACACGGGGCCGGGGGCGCCATTACTTTTGCACACGGGGCCGGGGGCGCCATTACTTTTGCACACGGGGCCGGGGGCGCCATTACATTTGCACACGGGGCCGGGGGCGCCATTACTTTTGCACACGGGGCCGGGGGCGCCATTACTTTTGCACACGGGGCCGGGGGCGCCATTACTTTTGCACACGGGGCCGGGGGCGCCATTACTTTTGCACACGGGGCCGGGGGCGCCATTACTTTTGCACACAGGGCCGGGGGCGCCATTACTTTTGCACACGGGGCCGGGGGCGCCATTACTTTTGCACACGGGGCCGGGGGCGCCATTACTTTTGCACACGGGGCCGGGGGCGCCATTACTTTTGCACACGGGGCCGGGGGCGCCATTACTTTTGCACACGGGGCCGGGGCGCCATTACTTTTGCACACGGGGCCGGGGGCGCGCTTACTTTTGCACACGGGGCCGGGGGCGCGCTTACTTTTGCACACGGGGCCGGGGGCGCGCTTACTTTTGCACAAGGGGCCGGGGGCGCGCTTACTTTTGCACACGGGGCCGGGGGCGCGCTTACTTTTGCACACGGGGCCGGGGGCGCGCTTACTTTTGCACACGGGGCCGGGGGCGCGCTTACTTTTGCACACGGGGCCGGGGGCGCGCTTACTTTTGCACACGGGGCCGGGGGCGCCATTACTTTTGCACACGGGGCCGGGGGCGCCATTACATTTGCACACGGGGCCGGGGGCGCGCTTACTTTTGCACACGGGGCCGGGGGCGCGCTTACTTTTGCACACGGGGCCGGGGGCGCGCTTACTTTTGCACACGGGGCCGGGGGCGCGCTTACTTTTGCACACGGGGCCGGGGGCGCGCTTACTTTTGCACACGGGGCCGGGGGCGCGCTTACTTTTGCACACGGGGCCGGGGGCGCGCTTACTTTTGCACACGGGGCCGGGGGCGCCATTACTTTTGCACACGGGGCCGGGGGCGCCATTACTTTTGCACACGGGGCCGGGGGCGCCATTACTTTTGCACACGGGGCCGGGGGCGCCATTACTTTTGCACACAAGGCCGGGGGCGCCATTACTTTTGCACACGGGGCCGGGGGCGCCATTACTTTTGCACACGGGGCCGGGGGCGCCATTACTTTTGCACACGGGGCCGGGGGCGCCATTACTTTTGCACACGGGGCCGGGGGCGCCATTTCTTTTGCACACGGGGCCGGGGGCGCCATTACTTTTGCACACGGGGCCGGGGGCGCCATTACTTTTGCACACGGGGCCGGGGGCGCCATTACTTTTGCACACGGGGCCGGGGGCGCCATTACTTTTGCACTCGGGGCCGGGGGCGCCATTACTTTTGCACTCGGGGCCGGGGGCGCCATTACTTTTGCACTCGGGGCCGGGGGCGCCATTACTTTTGCACTCGGGGCCGGGGGCGCCATTACTTTTGCACACGGGGCCGGGGGCGCCATTACTTTTGCACTCGGGGCCGGGGGCGCCATTACTTTTGCACTCGGGGCCGGGGGCGCCATTACTTTTGCACTCGGGGCCGGGGGCCCCATTACTTTTGCACTCGGGGCCGGGGGCCCCATTACTTTTGCACTCGGGGCCGGGGGCGCCATTACTTTTGCACTCGGGGCCGGGGGCGCCATTACTTTTGCACACGGGGCCGGGGGCGCCATTACTTTTGCACACGGGGCCGGGGGCGCCATTACTTTTGCACACGGGGCCGGGGGCGCCATTACTTTTGCACACGGGGCCGGGGGCGCCATTACTTTTGCACACGGGGCCGGGGGCGCCATTAGTTTTGCACACGGGGCCGGGGGCGCCATTAGTTTTGCACACGGGGCCGGGGGCGCCATTAGTTTTGCACACGGGGCCGGGGGCGCCATTAGTTTTGCACACGGGGCCGGGGGCGCCATTAGTTTTGCACACGGGGCCGGGGGCGCCATTAGTTTTGCACACGGGGCCGCCATTACTTTTGCACACGGGGCCGCCATTACTTTTGCACACGGGGCCGGGGGCGCCATTACTTTTGCACACGAGGCCGGGGGCGCCATTACTTTTGCACTCGGGGCCGGGGGCGCCATTACTTTTGCACTCGGGGCCGGGGGCGCCATTACTTTTGCACTCGGGGCCGGGGGCGCCATTACTTTTGCACTCGGGGCCGGGGGCGCCATTACTTTTGCACTCGGGGCCGGGGGCGCCATTACTTTTGCACTCGGGGCCGGGGGCGCCATTACTTTTGCACTCGGGGCCGGGGGCGCCATTACTTTTGCACTCGGGGCCGGGGGCGCCATTACTTTTGCACACGGGGCCGGGGGCGCCATTACTTTTGCACTCGGGGCCGGGGGCGCCATTACTTTTGCACTCGGGGCCGGGGGCGCCATTACTTTTGCACTCGGGGCCGGGGGCGCCATTACTTTTGCACTCGGGGCCGGGGGCGCCATTACTTTTGCACACGGGCCGGGGGCGCCATTACTTTTGCACACGGGGCCGGGGGGCGCCATTACTTTTGCACACGGGGCCGGGGGCGCCATTACTTTTGCACTCGGGGCCGGGGGCGCCATTACTTTTGCACTCGGGGCCGGGGGCGCCATTACTTTTGCACTCGGGGCCGGGGGCGCCATTACTTTTGCACTCGGGGCCGGGGGCGCCATTACTTTTGCACTCGGGGCCGGGGGCGCCATTACTTTTGCACTCGGGGCCGGGGGCGCCATTACTTTTGCACTCGGGGCCGGGGGCGCCATTACTTTTGCACTCGGGGCCGGGGGCCCCATTACTTTTGCACTCGGGGCCGGGGGCCCCATTACTTTTGCACTCGGGGCCGGGGGCCCCATTACTTTTGCACACGGGGCCGGGGGCGCCATTACTTTTGCACACGGGGCCGGGGGCGCCATTACTTTTGCACACGGGGCCGGGGGCGCCATTACTTTTGCACACGGGGCCGGGGGCGCCATTACTTTTGCACACGGGGCCGGGGGCGCCATTACTTTTGCACACGGGGCCGGGGGCGCCATTACTTTTGCACACGGGGCCGGGGGCGCCATTACTTTTGCACACGGGGCCGGGGGCGCCATTACTTTTGCACACGGGGCCGGGGGCGCCATTACTTTTGCACACGGGGCCGGGGGCGCCATTACTTTTGCACACGGGGCCGGGGGCGCCATTACTTTCGCACACGGGGCCGGGGGGCACTTACTTTTCACACACGGGGCCGGGGGGCACTTACTTTTCACACACGGGGCCGGGGGGGGCACTTACTTTTCACACACGGGGTCGGGGGGCACTTACTTTTCACACACGGGGCCGGGGGGGCACTTACTTTTCACACACGGGGCCGGGGGGGCACTTACTTTTCACACACGGGGCCGGGGGGGGGCACTTACTTTTCACACACGGGGTCGGGGGGCACTTACTTTTCACACACGGGGCCGGGGGGGCACTTACTTTTCACACACGGGGCCGGGGGGGCACTTACTTTTCACACACGGGACGAGAGGGTGTCATAGTCACTTTATTCTGATGTTTGACTTTGATAAATGATCATGTCCTAAAATGGATACCGTACATTTGCATAGCTGCCATCTTTGGAAGGTCAAGTTGGGGGTAATGGAAAGTTCGCCATTATTTCCTATGGGAATTTTTTTTTTTTAAATGCGATTTAAATAAAATCTACATATCGGATCGACTATAAAAGTCATAGCACACCTGTCCCCACCGAGGCCTTCGAAACGCCGCCTGAACGGGGTCTCTGCGCCGAGCGGTTCGGGCCGCATTAATTGCGGAAAACGCGGAGAAGAATAATAATAATAAAATATAAGAAATCGGATTACAATATGTTGCTTGAACCTAGGAGGTTCAAGCACCATAATAACTAGATGGGTATTTCCTGAAGGAACTACAGATAGTGCTTTGGAATGGTGCCCGGGCTGCCCCTGCAAGACTTTCACACTTGGGTGCCCCTCAGGCGGTCCAATTTGGTGGGTTGGGTCAATCTGGGTCTGATTTTGTGGGCGGGGTAAATCTAGGGCCGATTCGGTGGGCGGGGTCACTTTTGGTCCGATTCTGTGGGCGCGGCCACTCTGGGTCCGATTCGGTGGGCGGAGCCACTCTGGGTCCGATTTGGTGGGCGGGGCACCTTAGGGACCAATTTGGTGGGTGGGGTCACTCGGTCCGATTTGGTGGGCTGGGCACCTCAGGGTCTGATTTGGTGGGCTGGGCACCTCAGGGTCCGATTTGGTGGGTGGGGTCACTCTGGGTCCGATTTGGTGGGCGGGGTCACTCTGGGCCCGATTTGGTGGAAGGGGTCACTCTGGGTCCGATTTGGTGGAAGGGGTCACTCTGGGTCTGATTTGGTGGAAGGGGTCACTCTGGGTCCGATTTGGTGGGCGGAGCCACTCTGGGTCCGATTTGGTGGGCGGGGTCACTCTGGGTCTGATTTAGGGGGCGGGGTCACTCTGGGTCCGATTTGGTGGGCCGGGCCCCTCGGGGTCCGATTTGGTGGGCCGGGCCTCTCGGGTTCCGAATTGGTGAGCGGGGTAATCTACTATCTAATTATCTAAGGGCACTTCCGTCTTTCTGTCTCACAACACCGCTACGTCATCATCTCGTGAGACCGCAATGCACTCTTGGGACCGGAGCGCGCAACAAGCATCGGGTACCGGCCACTCCAGGTGCAACAAGCATCGTGTACCGGCCGCTCTAGGAGGTGCAACAACCATCAGATACCGGCCGCTCCAGGAGGTGAGTATGTAACTTTTTTATTTTAATTCTTTTTTTTTTTTAACAGGGATATGCAGTATACTATGTGACTGGACAATATACTACGTGACTGGGCAGTATAACTACGTGGCTCTGCGCTGTATACTGCGTGGCTCTGTGCTGTATACTGCGTGGCTCTGCGCTGTATACTACGCGGCTCTGCGCTGTATACTACGCGGCTCTGCGCTGTATACTGCGTGGCTCTGCGCTGTGTACTGCGCGGCTCTGCGCTGTGTACTGCACGGCTCTGCGCTGTGTACTGCGCGGCTCTGCACTGTGTACTGCGCGTTCTGCGCTGTATACTGCGCGGCTCTGCGCTGTATACTGCGCAGCTCTGCGCAGCTCTGCGCTTTGTACTGCGCGGCTCTGCGCTATATACTGCGTGGCTCTTCGCTGTATACTACGCGGCTCTGCGCTGTGTACTGCACGGCTCTGCGCTGTGTACTGCACGGCTCTGCGCTGTGTACTGCGCGGCTCTGCGCTGTGTACTGCACGGCTCTGCGCTTTAAACTGCGCGGCTCTGCGCTGTGTACTGCACGGCTCTGCGCTGTGTACTGCGCGGCTCTGCGCTGTGTACTGCGCGGCTCTGCGCTTTATACTGTGCGGCTCTGCGCTGTGTACTGCGCGGCTCTGCGCTGTGTACTGCGCGGCTCTGCGCTGTGTACTGCACGGCTCTGCGCTGTGTACTGCACGGCTCTGCGCTGTGTACTGCGCGGCTCTGCGCTGTGTACTGCACGGCTCTGCGCTTTATACTGCGCGGCTCTGCGCTGTGTACTGCACGGCTCTGCGCTGTGTACTGCGCGGCTCTGCGCTGTGTACTGCGCGGCTCTGCGCTTTATACTGCGCGGCTCTGCGCTGTGTACTGCGCGGCTCTGCGCTGTGTACTGCGCGGCTCTGCGCTGTGTACTGCACGGCTCTGCACTGTATACTGCGTGGCTGTGCAATATACTACGTGGACATGCATATTCTAGAATACCCGATGAGTTAGAATTGGGCCACAGTCTAATAATCATAAGACTTCGGATAGTGGTTTGGAATTGTGCTGTACTGTCACTTTAAGAGCTGATATTATCTGACAAAACTTGTGACCTGGTGAGCTGATGTAGATTTCATAGGAGTTGGCATAGTAACTGTGTCTGACTGCGCATATCAATGAGCTAATCAGCCAGGTGGCAGTTATTTTTAGAAATTGCCTCAGAAACCAGCCCATTATAAACGTATAGGAAAATTTCTCCATTGAAACGCATTGAAAGACTTTTTTCAAACACAAATTGCGCAAAAACTACAAATCCGATCGACACGAAAAATACTTAGCACACCTCTCAGGAACGCTGGCTTCGAAATGACACCTCACTGGAGTCTGTGAGTTTAGCGGTTCGGGCCGCATTACGTGCGGACTGAATAATAAGAATAAGAAGAAGTTTACCACGGTGGAATAACAGTATAGTGCTTTGTTCCAAAGCACTATAATAAGAAGTTTACCACGATGGAATAACAGTATAGTGCTTTGTTCCAAAGCACTATAATAATAAGAAAGTTTACCACGATGGAATAACAGTATAGTGCTTTGTGCCAAAGCACTATAATAATAAGAATAAGAAGAAGTTATCCACGATGGAATAACAGTATAGTGCTTTGTTCCAAAGCACTATAATAAGAATAAGAAGAAGTTATCCACGATGGAATAACAGTATAGTGCTTTGTTCCAAAGCACTATAATAATAATAACTAGATGGGTATTTCCTGAAGGAACTACAGATAGTGCTTTGGAATGGTGCCCGGGCTGCCCCTGCAAGACTTTCACACTTGGGTGCCCCTCAGGCGGTCCGATTTGGTGGGTTGGGTCAATCTGGGTCTGATTTTGTGGGCGGGGTAAATCTAGGTCCGATTCGGTGGGCGGGGTCACTTTTGGTCCGATTCTGTGGGCGCGGCCACTCTGGGTCCGATTCGGTGGGCGGAGCCACTCTGGGTCCGATTTGGTGGGCGGGGCACCTTAGGGACCAATTTGGTGGGTGGGGTCACTCGGTCCGATTTGGTGGGCTGGGCACCTCAGGGTCTGATTTGGTGGGCTGGGCACCTCAGGGTCCGATTTGGTGGGTGGGGTCACTCTGGGTCCGATTTGGTGGGCGGGGTCACTCTGGGCCCGATTTGGTGGAAGGGGTCACTCTGGGTCCGATTTGGTGGAAGGGGTCACTCTGGGTCTGATTTGGTGGAAGGGGTCACTCTGGGTCCGATTTGGTGGGCGGAGCCACTCTGGGTCCGATTTGGTGGGCGGGGTCACTCTGGGTCTGATTTAGGGGGCGGGGTCACTCTGGGTCCGATTTGGTGGGTCGGGCCCCTCGGGGTCCGATTTGGTGGGCCGGGCCTCTCGGGTTCCGAATTGGTGAGCGGGGTAATCTACTATCTAATTATCTAAGGGCACTTCCGTCTTTCTGTCTCACAACACCGCTACGTCATCATCTCGTGAGACCGCAATGCACTCTTGGGACCGGAGCGCGCAACAAGCATCGGGTACCGGCCACTCCAGGTGCAACAAGCATCGTGTACCGGCCGCTCTAGGAGGTGCAACAACCATCAGATACCGGCCGCTCCAGGAGGTGAGTATGTAACTTTTTTATTTTAATTCTTTTTTTTTTTAACAGGGATATGCAGTATACTATGTGACTGGACAATATACTACGTGACTGGGCAGTATAACTACGTGGCTCTGCGCTGTATACTGCGTGGCTCTGTGCTGTATACTGCGTGGCTCTGCGCTGTATACTACGCGGCTCTGCGCTGTATACTACGCGGCTCTGCGCTGTATACTGCGTGGCTCTGCGCTGTGTACTGCGCGGCTCTGCGCTGTGTACTGCACGGCTCTGCGCTGTGTACTGCGCGGCTCTGCACTGTGTACTGCGCGTTCTGCGCTGTATACTGCGCGGCTCTGCGCTGTATACTGCGCAGCTCTGCGCAGCTCTGCGCTTTGTACTGCGCGGCTCTGCGCTGTATACTGCGTGGCTCTTCGCTGTATACTACGCGGCTCTGCGCTGTGTACTGCGCGGCTCTGCGCTGTGTACTGCGCGTGTCCGTGCTGTGTACTGCGCGTGTCTGCGCTGTATACTGCGGGGCTCTGCACTGTATACTGCGGGGCTCTGCGCTGTATACTACGCGGCTCAGCGCTGTATACTGCGCGGCTCTGCGCTGCATACTGCGTGGCTCTACGCTGCGTACTGCGCGGCTCTGCGCTGTATACTGGGTGGCTCTGCGCTGTGTACTGCGCGGCTCTGCGCTGTCTACTGTGCGGCTCTGCGCTGTGTACTGCGCGGCTCTGCGCTGTGTACTGCGCGGCTCTGCGCTGTGTACTGCACGGCTCTGCGCGGTATACTGCGCGGCTCTGCGCTTTATACTGTGCGGCTCTGCGCTCTGTACTGCACGGCTCTGCGCTGTCTACTGCGCGGCTCTGCGCTGTGTACTGCTCGGCTCTGCGCTGTGTACTGCGCGGGTCTCCGCTTTATACTGCGCGGCTCTGCGCTTTATACTGCGCGGCTTTGCGCTGTGTACTGCATGGCTCTGCGCTGTGTACTGCGCGGCTCTGCGCTGTGTACTGCGCGGCTCTGCGCTTTATACTGCGCGGCTCTGCGCTGTGTACTGCGCGGCTCTGCGCTGTGTACTGCGTGGCTCTGCGCTGTGTACTGCACGGCTCTGCGCTTTATACTGCGCGGCTCTGCGCTGTGTACTGCACGGCTCTGCGCTGTGTACTGCGCGGCTCTGCGCTGTGTACTGCACGGCTCTGCGCTTTATACTGCACGGCTCTGCGCTGTGTACTGCGCGGCTCTGCGCTGTGTACTGCGCGGCTCTGCGCTTTATACTGCGCGGCTCTGCGCTGTGTACTGCGCGGCTCTGCGCTGTGTACTGCGCGGCTCTGCGCTGTGTACTGCACGGCTCTGCACTGTATACTGCGTGGCTGTGCAATATACTACGTGGACATGCATATTCTAGAATACCCGATGAGTTAGAATCGGGCCACAGTCTAATAATCATAAGACTACGGATAGTGGTTTGGAATTGTGCTGTACTGTCACTTTAAGAGCTGATATTATCTGACAAAACTTGTGACCTGGTGAGCTGATGTAGATTTCATAGGAGTTGGCATAGTAACTGGGTCTGACTGCGCATATCAATGAGCTAATCAGCCAGGTGGCAGTTATTTTTAGAAATTGCCTCAGAAACCAGCCCATTATAAACGTATAGGAAAATTTCTCCATTGAAACGCATTGAAAGACTTTTTTCAAACACAAATTGCGCAAAAACTACAAATCCGATCGACACGAAAAATACTTAGCACACCTCTCAGGAACGCTGGCTTCGAAATGACACCTCACTGGAGTCTGTGAGTTTAGCGGTTCGGGCCGCATTACGTGCGGACTGAATAATAAGAATAAGAAGAAGTTTACCACGGTGGAATAACAGTATAGTGCTTTGTTCCAAAGCACTATAATAATAATAACTAGATGGGCATTTCCTGAAGGAAATACATGGTGCTTGAACAGCGCTGCCAGCTTTACAGCAGCACTTCACACACCAGGGGACCACTTACTTTTGCACACCCGGGACCGGGGCGCACTTACTTTTGCACACGGGGCCGGGGGCGCGCTTACTTTTGCACACGGGGCCGGGGGCGCGCTTACTTTTGCACACGGGGCCAAGGGCGCCATTACTTTTGCACACGGGGCCGGGGGCGCGCTTACTTTTGCACATGGGGCCGGGGGCGCGCACTTTTGCACACGGGGCCAAGGGCGCGCTTACTTTTGCACACGGGGCCGGGGGCGCCATTACTTTTGCACACGGGGCCAGGGGGGCGCCATTACTTTTGCACACGGGGCCGGGGGGGCGCCATTACTTTTGCACACGGGGCCGGGGGCGCCATTACTTTTGCACACGGGGCCGGGGGGCACCATTACTTTTGCACACGGGGCCGGGGGGCGCCATTACTTTTGCACACGGGGCCGGGGGGCGCCATTACTTTTGCACACGGGGCCGGGGGCGCCATTACTTTTGCACACGGGGCCGGGGGCGCCATTACTTTTGCACACGGGGCCGCCATTACTTTTGCACACGGGGCCGGGGGCGCCATTACTTTTGCACACGGGGCCGGGGGCGCCATTACTTTTGCACACGGGGCCGGGGGCGCCATTACTGTTGCACACGGGGCCGGGGGCGCCATTACTTTTGCACACGGGGACGGGGGCGCCATTACTTTTGCACACGGGGCCGGGGGCGCCATTACTTTTGCACACGGGGCCGGGGGGCGCCATTACTTTTGCACACGGGGCCGGGGGCGCCATTACTTTTGCACACGGGGCCGGGGGCGCCATTACTTTTGCACACGGGGCCGGGGGCGCCATTACTTTTGCACACGGGGCCGGGGGCGTCATTACTTTTGCACACGGGGCCGGGGGCGCCATTACTTTTGCACACGGGGCCGGGGGCGCCATTACTTTTGCACACGGGGCCGGGGGCGCCATTACTTTTGCACACGGGGCCGGGGGCGCCATTACTTTTGCACACGGGGCCGCCATTACTTTTGCACACGGGGCCGGGGGCGCCATTACTTTTGCACACGGGGCCGGGGGCGCCATTACTTTTGCACACGGGGCCGGAGGCGCCATTAATTTTGCACACGGGGCCGGGGGCGCCATTACTTTTGCACACGGGGCCGGGGGCGCGCTTACTTTTGCACACGGGGCCGGGGGCGCGCTTACATTTGCACACGGGGCCGGGGGCGCGCTTACTTTTGCACACGGGGCCAAGGGCGCGCTTACTTTTGCACACGGGGCCGGGGGCGCCATTACTTTTGCACACGGGGCCGGGGGCGCCATTACTTTTGCACACGGGGCCGGGGGCGCCATTACTTTTGCACACGGGGCCGGGGGCGCCATTACTTTTGCACACGGGGCCGGGGGCGCCATTACTTTTGCACACGGGGCCGGGGGCGCCATTACTTTTGCACACGGGGCCGGGGGCGCCATTACTTTTGCACACGGGGCCGGGGGCGCCATTACTTTTGCACACGGGGACGGGGGCGCCATTACTTTTGCACACGGGGCCGGGGGCGCCATTTCTTTTGCACACGGGGCCGGGGGCGCCATTACTTTTGCACACGGGGCCGGGGGCGCCATTACTTTTGCACACGGGGCCGGGGGCGCCATTACTTTTGCACACGGGGCCGGGGGCGCCATTACTTTTGCACACGGGGACGGGGGCGCCATTACTTTTGCACACGGGGACGGGGGCGCCATTACTTTTGCACACGGGGCCGGGGGCGCCATTACTTTTGCACACGGGGCCGGAGGCACCATTACTTTTGCACAAGGGGCCGGGGGCGCCATTACTTTTGCACACGGGGCCGAGGGCGCGCTTACTTTTGCACACGGGGCCGGGGGCGCGCTTACTTTTGCACACGGGGCCAAGGGCGCGCGCTTACTTTTGCACACGGGGCCGGGGGCGCCATTACTTTTGCACACGGGGCCGGGGGCGCCATTATTTTTGCACACGGGGCCGGGGGCGCCATTACTTTTGCACACGGGGCAGGGGGCGCCATTACTTTTGCACACGGGGCAGGGGGCGCCATTACTTTTGCACACGGGGACAGGGGCGCGCTTACTTTTGCACACGGGGCCGGGGGCGCGCTTACTTTTGCACACGGGGCCGGGGGCGCGCTTACTTTTGCACACGGGGCCGGGGGCGCCATTACTTTTGCACACGGGGCCGCCATTACTTTTGCACACGGGGCCGCCATTACTTTTGCACACGGGGCCGGGGGCGCCATTACTTTTGCACACGGGGCCGGGGGCGCCATTACTTTTGCACACGGGGCCGGGGGCGCCATTACTTTTGCACACGGGGCCGGGGGCGCCATTACTTTTGCACACGGGGCCGGGGGCGCCATTACTTTTGCACACGGGGCCGGGGGCGCCATTACTTTTGCACACGGGGCCGGGGGCGCCATTACTTTTGCACACGGGGCCGGGGGCGCCATTACTTTTGCACACGGGGCCGGGGGCGCCGTTACTTTTGCACACGGGGCCGGGGGCGCCATTACTTTTGCACACGGGGTCGGGGGCGCCATTACTTTTGCACACGGGGCCGGGGGCGCCATTACATTTGCACACGGGGCCGCCATTACTTTTGCACACGGGGCCGGGGGCGCCATTACTTTTGCACACGGGGCCGGGGGCGCCATTACTTTTGCACACGGGGCCGGGGGCGTGCTTACTTTTGCACACGGGGCCGGGGGCGTGCTTACTTTTGCACACGGGGCCGGGGGCGCGCTTACTTTTGCACACGGGGCCGGGGGCGCGCTTACTTTTGCACACGGGGCCAAGGGCGCGCTTACTTTTGCATACGGGGCCGGGGGCGCCATTACTTTTGCACACGGGGCCGGGGGCGCGCTTACTTTTGCACACGGGGCCAAGGGCGCGCTTACTTTTGCACACGGGGCCGGGGGCGCCATTACTTTTGCACACGGGGCCGCCATTACTTTTGCACATGGGGCCGGGGGCGCGCTTACTTTTGCACACGGGGCCGGGGGCGCGCTTACTTTTGCACACGGGGCCGGGGGCGCGCTTACTTTTGCACACGGGGCCGGGGGCGCGCTTACTTTTGCACACGGGGCCGGGGGGCACTTACTTTTCACACACGGGGCCGGGGGCACTTACTTTTCACACACGGGGTCGGGGGGCACTTACTTTTCACACACAGGGCCGGGGGGGCACTTACTTTTCACACACGGGGCCGGGGGGGCACTTACTTTTCACACACGGGGCCTTTATTCTGATGTTTGACTTTGATACATGATCATGTCCTAAAATGGACACCGTACATTTGCATAGCTGCCATCTTTGGAAGGTCAAGTTGGGGGTAATGGAAAGTTCGCTATTATTTCCTATGGGAAATTTTTTTTTTAAAATGCGATTTAAATAAAATCTACATATCGGATCGACTATAAAAGTCATAGCACACCTGTCCCCACCGAGGCCTTCGAAACGCCGCCTGAACGGGGTCTCTGCGCCGAGCGGTTCGGGCCGCATTAATTGCGGAAAACGCGGAGAAGAAGAAGAATAATAATAATAATAATAATAATAAAATATAAGAAATCGGATTACAATATGTTGCTTGAACCTAGGAGGTTCAAGCACCATAATAATAATAAAATATAAGAAATCGGATTACAATATGTTGCTTGAACCTAGGAGGTTCAAGCACCATAACTAGATGGGCATTTCCTGAAGGAAATACATGGTGCTTGAACAGCGCTGCCAGCTTTACAGCAGTGTATCAGGTGTCGACTGTAAGAAAGTAAAGTTAGAATATGAATGTTGCGTATAGCGATGGCACAACCTGGGATGGGTGGTATATGCAGCCAATGGAAGTGATGTAGTGATGTCACCATCATATAATATTGGGTGCAGGCTAAAGGACCTGTGTGATGTCACCACCATTTGCTTCAAGGGGACCCTGGGACCCACAATGATGAAATGAACGGGGTCCGGACACTTGTGAAGAACAGGCAGACTGTCCTAGGCAGTCTGTATGTAAGAAATTGTGACTGCTCAGTTTGATTTATTGATTTCACTAGAAATTCTGATTGCAACGAATATTCTCTCTAGCAGCAAGTTCTCACAGGTAGACTCTGCTAATGTAAAGTCTGTCTGCTTTTCGCAGATTTTAATAGGGACGGCCATAATGGAAACAAACTCTTTTTATGTAGCTAATGAAGTCACATTTAGGGCTAGTACACACAGTCAGAACAAATAATCGGTCGAATTTGGATGTAAAAATCGGACTGTGTGTACTAGCCCTTATAAAGCAGTGTATAAGTGTACACATAGTACAGTATGATTACTTACATATAGCTTTAAAATCTAAGGAAAGTGAATTAGAATGTTTTATGCCAAGCCAGAGAACAGGAAGCCTGTGCTAGTACTGCACCACACACACCAGATGCTCTTACGCTTCATGCCCCTTTGACAATATGAAGTAAAAACACAAACAACTTTGTAAATTGTAAATGGGTGGTGGTGACGACAGCTTTTAATAAATCAGAAACTCTCACATTTTAAAAATTAAAACCATTGAAATGGAACAGGAAGCAAGGTGCCACACAGACTTTTGGTGTGCACTAGTGCCTTCCCATATAATTTTATCCACTCCGTTGACTTAACAATACATCAAGAATAAACATCCAAAATGAAACAACATGTAAACCATATATATATATATATATATATATATATATATATATATATATATATATATATATACTTATTTTCTTTTTTATATTATCATATATTCTTTATATAATATATTCTTTTTTTATAAAGGGGGTTACAATAAAATCCATAAATACAGAGTTTATAACAATACATGGGTTGGAGCGCAGGACAGAAAACACACCTGGTGGGAAGAGAAGAATTCTTATGCAGTACACGCTATATCCAATGTCGGGAGCGATGTCAAATGATGTGACAAGATCTGATTAGTCCTTAAGGGTACTCTCACACACATCAACAGTCTGCAGATACTCAGCCGAGCAGCTGCTGTACGTGTCTGTACCCTGATAGACCAGGCACTGAACAAGTGCTCGGTCAGTTGGAGAGATACTGCACCACTGTAAATTAGTCATTTCAGTATCTTGAATGAATGAATACCATTCATTGACACTAGCACTCAACTGCGGCAATGAAGGTAATACCCTTTTAAGTTAAAATACAATAAACTGGATTGTGATAACTGTAATATGTCTGAAGAACACCCGAAGTGGCACAACACTCTTGCCTGGAAATGTAGAAATGATCTAGAAGGGTATTCTTCTCTGTGGTAGCTGCTGTAATTAGCTGTGTGTAACCTCTAGACTGCAGCAATTCATATATTGGCTTCTTCCTATCTGACAATAGATCCTCATTAAAGTCACCACAGATAACAACTGGACCATGTTCTAAGATGTGTAACGAATTCAACAGGCTACAAAACTGTGGTAAAAATAGATTAGTATTGTAGTCGGGAGGCCTGTAAATAACTGAAATTATTGCTTGAATTGGTGTTGCAACTTTCAAAACCAGGAATTCCAGGTCAGTGACGCCATGTATATACTGCATTTGGCTTACTTGAATATCATGTTTCACATAGATGGCTACTCCGCCACCATTTTTGTTGGACAGATGAGAGTAGGTAGAGTATGAAACGTGTCTGTTGTGTTTATATATGTGATAGTTTTGCAACTGTATTTTTTCAGGGACAAATTGGCCAGACAGATGAGATTCAGTAAAACATAAAATGTCTGCTAAACACATTTCATGATGACTTCTTGCATCATCAATGTGGGCTGACAGTCCTTCTATATTATGATGAATTATTTTCAGAGAAGGATAACTTGGCCATGGGAGACAATTAAGTAAGGGCATAGCATTATTGACTTCTGCTTCTTTCATATTTAGCAAAGACCTTTTGATTTCTTGATCTGAGTATATTTTATCTTCAGTGAAATGAATTATGTGTAGTCCGGAAAGTGATGTAGTTCTGCTAAGAGCAACATATGCCATACCTGGCTCAAAAATACGCTGTAGTGAGACTACTGCAGAAGGTGTAGTCATGCCTTGCACCTTATGTGCTGTACAGGCAAAAGCAAGTTTAATGGGAAACTGGTGACGAACAACTCCTTTTTTTGTCAAGGGTTCTTCTACTCTTTCTATATACACTACATTACCTGCTGGTGTACATGTCCTGTTGCAATTCCTTTGCCCAGCATTTGGATTGTTGAACTGAACACCTAGCATGCTTACAACTGTATTACCATTTTGAAGCTGGGAAATGATTTTAACAATTTTTCCAAATGAACCATTTACGAGTCCATCCTCCACATCTATGTTTCTAATCAGCATCACACGAGCACCCTCAGCAACTTGCAACCTATCTGGTAAATCCCCTTTATGACCTTTAAAAGGTATTTTCTGTTTTTCCATCTGCCCTGTTTTGAGATCTTTTTTATAGTCAAGTGCTTGAATGTCAATTATATCAGAATGTAAAGCAGATATGATGGTTGTGTTATGCTGTTCTACCTCTTTATTTGTGGCAAACACATGGAGGACATCCTTTGGACAATCTGCAAGTTGAGTTATAGCCTGAGAAAGTAAAACTCTGTCCGCTTTAGATAATGCCTCTCCCTTGCCTTTCAATCGAATTCTATTTAGGAGTTCTGCAAATGCTACATCCTCCTTTTGGCGCATGATTTCTGTGAGGGTAACCATCTGAAACAGGTCTTGCCATAGATCAAGCACATGTTCTTCATAAACACAGAGAGGTTTAGCTTTACCTGGAGGTGGTAACTGGTAGAAGTCTCCCACTGCTAAAACAGACATGCCTCCAAAAGGTTTTTTGCTACCTTTAATGTCTTGTAGCCTCCAATTGATATAAGCAAACAATGGCTTGGAGATCATGGACACCTCATCAATAACAATTATTTCAGCATTTGACAATGTTGCTCTCACTTCATCAAGACAATTTCCTAGTCCCTGATATGGAGGTTTAAGGCTTCTTGGAAGTTTCAAAATAGAGTGTAAAGTTCTTCCTGCAATATTGAAGGCTGCTGTACCAGTGAAGGCTGAGAGAAGGACAGTAGGCATGGAAATATCACATTCCTCTGAAATCCTGGGAAGTCTACGAAGTATCTTTGATGCCTCGAAGTAAATACTTTTAATGACATGAGATTTACCAGTCCCAGCTCCACCAGTCACAAACAGAAAGAACTGTTCAGGATTTTGTCCCCATACACGTCTTAAACACCAGTTACGCACTGTGTAGAAAATGTATGCTTGAGTTTGATTCAAATTCTGATACATCTGTCTTAACATAACAGGGTCTACAACAGGGCCTTCAAATTTTGCTGGTGTGCTACATTTGTTTGTGGAACTTTTGCTGTATTCAGGAACATCATCTAGTTCATTTAGTTCTTCTGGGTTTATTTCCTGACGTTCTGAAATACACTCTAGTCGAATAAGTTCAGTCTCAGGGGCAAGTGTAGTCCAAGCATCCTCCATCGGTCCATTTTTTATCAGATCTTCAATGACCTTTTCTATTACCTCAGAGTTTTTTTCATACTGTACTCTATTCTTCTTGATGATTTCAAAGACTCTTTGAATACAATTACTTCCAGGAAGGTTTACAGATCCACAGGCATAGAAAGATTGGTATGATATAAAGGGTTTTGGTTTGAGCTGTGTATCTGAGCGGTATGGTAGATATAATTTTAGTAATGTGACATAAAATTTCTCAGAGCAATTTTTTTCTGAAAATCGAGCATATCTAATAATGGCAGGTTTACCTTTTGTTCGTTTCTGAATGAATCCAGAACCATTTAGAAGTAGCAGGACATTATTACCTTTTTTCTGCCTACCGTACACTATTCTGTAAGTGGAAACAAACTCAGCCATGCACATTGTTTCAAAGTCTAATGTTTCTGGTCTGTTTTTATATTTTTCTGTTAATCCTGTCATCCACACATTTTCGGATTCGGGACTTTTGTCATTTAAAGACTTCAAGGGCAAACTCATTTTTAAGGCATTATCATCAGTGGGTATAAACACAACACTACGAGAACAGGATTTAAGCTTCAGACTGCATACACAAGCAACAGCTTCTTGAACACTGACCTCTCTGTTTTTTGAGTAAGCCTGCATGATCTGTTTCATTTCATCCCGATCAGTCATGTTTGTTTGCTTTGTGTCAGCCACAATCCTTTTAAGGTAATCGCTCATTTCATGTTCAGCTTTTGAAATGTATGATAAAATATACATTATACAGGAGTATGGATTCAGTATGTACTGAATATCCATATTTGCATTCCATGCTCTTAACAAATGCTTATTATAACCATTCACCCAGACATCCTTTGGATGTCGTTTCATCATTACCACACTGGATCTCGATAAGGAATTGACACAGCTCTTGTATTCCTCCCTGCTTAATTTAGCTTGTGCAAGTAGCTGTGAGATACTTGCAGATGATGCCTCATCTTCATGTAATAATTCCCAAAGGAATTTAAGTTTCTTTTTTGCATTTTCAGGAGACATCAAAGACTCATCAGCACTGTCTAAGTCAGCTTCTTGTTCTTCACTGTTCTGTGCTGGAACTGGTCTTGTTATATAAGTATTTTCTACTGGTGGCTTAGGAAATCCAAATCTACAGTGTTTATTCCCTTTTTTACATGACTTTGAATGTCTTTTACTGTGAGTTTGTACATCCATTACTATTTTGTAAAGTTCTGGTTCTGCATTCGGATCAGGTAGCTGACATGTTACATATCTATCCACAAACTCGCATACAGTTTTATCAGAGTCTTCTTCAAATACAGGTGCATTCTGACACCAAGCCAAAAGATGTATATGTGGAGACCCTCTCGCTTGATATTCTACTCTAAAAAAGTAGTCATTGACCTCTCCAATAATTTGCGCAGGTGACAAGAGCAGATGCCTCAGTAATGCATCTACTCGTTTTTCAAATACACGCATAGTTGTAACAGGGTTACTACGTAAAACCTCACATTTTGAGGCCCAATCCATGTCAGAAAAATTCACTTGCTCATTTTGCTGTGCCTTTATAATTTGAATTACTTCTGGCCATCTCATTTCTGCAGCACTAAATGTACAGAAGAAAGTTGGAGTGCCCAACTGACGAAGCATAGCAAAAAGGTCTTTCAAGGTTTTCTCCCAGTAAGCTGGAGTGCCTCTCAAAGGCTGCATAAATCTTGTTGCATCTTTGTTCTTTACCAGTCTTTCCACTTCAGCCTTATCTTGCAGCATTCTAACTGTTATTTTACGTCCATCTTTGGTCATTGCTTTTCCTTTACGGAGCTGAATAGACATACTGGATGTTGCTAAATGCATTTCAGTGACAAACTGTGCAAAAAAAATATAATTTGAATCCATAGCAAAGCGATTGTCTACAGAAAGGAGCCGTGCATTAAAGTATCTGCTTGGACTTACTTTTCTCAATCTATGCATTTCATCTAAAGTGTTAGCAGCAGTAGGGAACTGAACTGGAAAAGCCATAGCCTCTAGTTTTGGCACCCTAAAAAAACTCACTGGTTTGTGTCCTTCTGATGGAGCAACACAAAATATGCTCTCACCAAATGTTATAAGTTCTTGTGCAAAATCAGCCGGCTGTAAGCAGGTATCTAAGTAGCAAGCAACATTCTGTTCATTAACCTCCTGTTCTAAAGCATGTGAGTCTTGAGCATTGGTTTCCTCTGAGAACTCAGGAATTTGCTTGCTATGTAAATTGTCTTTCTCTGCGGCACAGTTTGTTGCATCATTCACTGCAATGTCATTCCATTTGTCTGTTTCCATTAGATCAATTGCCTGTTGAATATCCTCTCTAATATCAAATGTGTTGTTATTATTTGTCCCATCATGTTCATTTGTTAAGTCATTAACTAACTGATCAAAGTGAGAGGCATTATCTATAATGGTTATGTTCTTATATTCAGAGTGGACTTCTTTCAGTTTAGACAGTGCAGTTAATACTTTGCACATATCTAATGTTTGAAACTGGTAATGTCCTTTATAATTCATTCGTCTTTTCAATTTCACTTTCATCAGCTGACACTGACTACTAGGCCTAGGTAGAGAATTGACTGTTGTCTCCACCTCTGAGGGAACACACACAACAGAACCATGTATTGCTCTCTGCTGTCCTTTAGGAAGAGTAATAATTTTTGCGAATGGTATATATCGGGCTATCAGGTGTCTTTCAAGTATATTTAAGTTAATAAGCTCAGATGGAATTGGAGCCAATTCTAGCTTATTAAAAACGGCAATGGAGGGAATGTTTCCTGTCATCAGGTTTTCATGACAGCTATGGCAAATCCATTCTATTAACCTTTCAGGAACTACACATAGTCCAACACATTGACATTCATCACTGCAAACATGAACATATTTCCCTGTGAGACAATTTGATACCATGACTGGGTTCTTTTTATAACTTTCATGTTTGCAGACTTTCACCTGATTGGGAAACAGGGATCTGTGACTGCTTGTGCAGATGTGAGTAGGTCCAGACTGTATTTCCATCTGAAATGCGTTAATAGCTTGTTGAATGACAGCATTATCTGTGTCAGCTAAATGGGACTGAACTGCTTTGTATTGTCTTTGAATCTGAAGAAGATTTAACTGCTTATATTTGCATTGTATGTGTAAAGCACATTGTATTTTGTGAAGCATTTTAAAATAAGTTTTTTGACTGTATTTTTGTCTCTTTTTCTGTTGGTATTTAAGGTCAGATGTATATCGTGATTGCACATAGACTTTCCATTTTGATTGAAATTCAGTGTCATTGAGATAACGTTGTTTTATGTATCTCATCTGTCGTAATCTGTAGTTGGAATCACAGGAATAACGTGAGTGTACATATGATTTTTGTCTCAATCTGTAGTCAGCATCACAGGAATAACGCGAGTGTACATATGATTTTTGTCTCAATCTGTAGTCAGCATCACAGGAATAACGCGAGTGTATATATGATTTTTTTCTCAATCTATAGTCAGCATCATGGGAGTAACGCATTTTTACATATGATATTTTTCTCAATCTATAGTCAGCATTACGGGAATAGCGGTCTTTGTTATATAGTTTTTTTTTAATCCTATGTTGAGAACAATTTAAATACTTGTCTCGTTGGTAACTTAACTTGTTTGTCTTGTTTTTATCATAAGATCTCTGCTTTCTAAGCTTAGTAGCCTCTTTCTGTAACATTTTCTTTTCTGCTTTTGTCATTGCTATTCTGCGTCTCCTACATTTGTTACGTTTTATCCCGATTGACATATTTGATTTTAAAGTACTATATTCAGTGAATGGCATGTTTTCTTGACTCACAGCAGACATAGAAGAACAGTTTGGCTGCTGACTGTCCGTTATGTGCATAAAGAAAACTGGCATAAACTCATATAGGCAGTCATCAGATGTTTCTATTAATGCATGAAACAATAGAAGTCTGTCAATCATATCACTTAGATGTTCAAAAGTCAGCATCACAGCAGTACCTAAACAGTCATCACAGGACAACCCTTCAGGAGACCTGCAATGAGAGTCAAAGAAACCATAACACCCTGAGTTATCCCGGAACACAGCAATAGTTAAACTGCGCATTAAGAGTAATGCATATTTAACCTCTGATGTCAAACACTGCAGTCTTTCGGAAAGTGTCAAGAGGTCGGTAGCACCATCAGGTGCAGGAGCCCTCAAATATCCATAAAGTGAGGGAAGTTTATTAACACTGTATGTATCCTTATTGATTAAGACAGTGTTTGGAAGATCATCAAAACTTAAATAGTCATGGACAAACTTCCCTTCAGCAATTAGCGTTTCCTTTATGCTAGTGTACAAGAAGTTGCCCTCTTTCAAAATGTAATCTAGGTCTTTACTCTTAAGCTGTAAACGCTCATGAAGAACAATGAGAAATGTCAATGCATTCAAAGTACATTGTTTGTTCCTAGAAGTTTCAGGATATCTCTCATCGGCCTGACTGTGAGAAGCTTGTACACAAGTAAAATTGTGTACCTGCCTAGGTTTTTTTCTGCAGGCGATTTTCACAGCATGGTCCAGTTTGTGACACACCAGACAGTAAAGCGTTAATATTCACCTGTCCTGCTGCTGCTGGCCATGGTGTTTTCTTTGTAGTGCAAAAGTACCTGCCTGACATCAGCAACCCATGTGACTAGTTCATGGGACGATCCACTGGTCACATGGAACACTGACGTCACGCAAGTCCTTTTGCACCAAAAGGAAGCTGCCGTGGCCAGCAGTAAGGACAGGGTGGGTGAGTATTAACAGTTTTCTATCCGGTATGTGACAGGTGGTGACATTGAGATATTCCGTGATTAACTGTTAGGCTATGTGCACACGTAGAATGGTCCACTGCGGATTTTTCCGCAGCGGATTTGATAAATCTGCAGGGCAAAAGCACTGCTTTTTTCCTGCGGATGTATCGCTGATTTACCGCGGTTTTTGTGCGGTTTCTACTGCAGTTTTACACCTGCGGCTTTCTATAGTGGGGCAGGTGTAAAACCGCTGCGGAATCCACACAAAGAAGTGACATGCTGCGAAATGTAAACCGCGGCGTTTCCGCACGTTTTTTTCCGCAGCATGTGCACAGCGTTTTCGGTTTCCCCTAAGTTTACATTGTACTGTAAACTCATGGGAAACTGCTGCGGACCCGCAGCAAAATCTGCATCGTGTGCACATAGCCTTAGGGGTTGACTGTCACCCTGCAGTGACAGCCGGTCGATAATAGCTCTCTAGAAAGTGCCCAGGAAAAGTGCTTTTCTGGGTGACTTTGACTGGTATTTAAAAAAGCGCAGATGTTGGTACTTTTTTTTACGCACAGGGCAATATCACCTGGAAAGTGCTTGTCTGACTAAGACCTTAGGGGTTATTTAGACAAGCACTTTTTTCCAGCGCTAAACTCACTTATTTTTTACTCGCATGTAGGGATTGAAAAGCACTCAAAAAACACAATCATAGCCTCATAAAAGTCTATGGGATAGAAAAGAGCATGTTACTGTAATTGCATACTTATCCATCAGCGTTAGGGCCTTTGTACACTGGCTCTTTTTTATGCAACTATCGCATGACAAAATCGTGCTGCAGGTGCATCCCCTTGATTTCAATGTGCCCATGCACACTGACAAACTTTCTCAGCACGAAAGCAGCGAGAGAAATAAATTGTGGTCATGTCTTATCTTGGTGCAAGAGTCGCGTTCACACTACCCATTAAAGTGAATGGGAAAGAAAAAAAAATGCCAAAAACATGCCAGGGGTTGTGCGTCCGCTGGCGATTTTTTTCCCCCTTTCTCCATTGATTTCAATGGGCAGTGCGACACCTGTCAAATCATGTGACTGGTGTTAAAAGTTACAAAGTCAAATGAAGGTTGCAAGCAACCTTGTTTTTCCTTATATTCATAGATACAAGTATTCAGTATTCTTACTTAGTGTGGCAGTGGTTGTGATTCAGCAGTGGGATGATGAGGACGTGATGACTACTATGGGAGGACAGAACTCGAACGTCAGGAAACTGGAAGAAGAAATAGTGATTCCAATACTCCGCTCTGAGGGGATGTTTCGTTTTACATAAAATGTATACTCGACATTTACATCTTAGATAAAAAATTGCACTTATTTTAACATATCTTATTCTTATTCTAAGGTATAATAGGGCGCTAATGCACTTTAGACAATGCACTTCTATCACTTGTATATTATGGGTATGCATGTATGTGCATATATGCACATTTGTATGTATGATGTGTATGCATTAGTTTTTTTCACTGCACAGAGATTTCATTTTCCTGTTAATAATAAATCTCCAATGAGGTTAACAGATGATGTTGTCACATATCACTTATAATTCCTAATAATTTTATCCCTGTGCACGTGTTTTATTTTGTCTCCCCTTTTCACTTTTTTCTTTTTTTTATCCCTTTTATATTAGCTAATTCGTAGGGATTTAGTTACATTCTTTCTTTTTATATTCACCCAGGAATTAGGTTAGATGCGCTTAAATATTATAATCTAATTATTGTCTAATTTCTAGAAAAAACTTTCCCCAAAATTTTTTTCAGCCAACATGGGTGCGACCTCATGGTAATTCAGTTCCACTCTGCACACATCACCTAAGGATTACAGGTCCTTCTCAAAAAATTAGCATATAGTGTTAAATTTCATTATTTACCATAATGTAATGATTACAATTAAACTTTCATATATTATAGATTCATTATCCACCAACTGAAATTTGTCAGGTCTTTTATTGTTTTAATACTGATGATTTTGGCATACAACTCCTGATAACCCAAAAAACCTATCTCAATAAATTAGCATATTTCACCCGTCCAATCAAATAAAAGTGTTTTTTAATAACAAATAAAAAAACCATCAAATAATAATGTTCAGTTATGCACTCAATACTTGGTCGGGAATCCTTTGGCAGAAATGACTGCTTCAATGCGGCGTGGCATGGAGGCAATCAGCCTGTGACACTGCTGAGATGTTATGGAGGCCCAGGATGCTTCAATAGCGGCCTTAAGCTCATCCAGAGTGTTGGGTCTTGCGTCTCTCAACTTTCTCTTCACAATATCCCACAGATTCTCTATGGGGTTCAGGTCAGGAGAGTTGGCAGGCCAATTGAGCACAGTAATACCATGGTCAGTAAACCATTTACCAGTGGTTTTGGCACTGTGAGCAGGTGCCAGGTCGTGCTGAAAAATGAAATCTTCATCTCCATAAAGCATTTCAGCCAATGGAAGCATGAAGTGCTCCAAAATCTCCTGATAGCTAGCTGCATTGACCCTGCCCTTGATGAAACACAGTGGACCAACACCAGCAGCTGACATGGCACCCCACACCATCACTGACTGTGGGTACTTGACACTGGACTTCAGGCATTTTGGCATTTCCTTCTCCCCAGTCTTCCTCCAGACTCTGGCACCTTGATTTCCGAATGACATGCAAAATTTGCTTTCATCAGAAAAAAGTACTTGGGACCACTTAGCAACAGTCCAGTGCTGCTTCTCTGTAGCCCAGGTCAGGCGCTTCTGCCGCTGTTTATGGTTCAAAAGTGGCTTTACCTGGGGAATGCGGCACCTGTAGCCCATTTCCTGCACACGCCTGTGCACGGTGGCTCTGGATGTTTCCACACCAGACTCAGTCCACTGCTTCCTCAGGTTCCCCAAGGTCTGGAATCGGTCCTTCTCCACAATCTTCCTCAGGGTCCGGTCACCTCTTCTCGTTGTACAGCGTTTTCTGCCACATTGTTTCCTTCCAACAGACTTACCATTGAGGTGCCTTGATACAGCACTCTGGGAACAGCCTATTTGTTGAGAAATTTCTTTCTGGGTCTTACCCTCTTGCTTGAGGGTGTCAATGATGGCCTTCTTGACATCTGTCAGGTCGCTAGTCTTACCCATGATGGGGGTTTTGAGTAATGAACCAGGCAGGGAGTTTTTAAAAGCCTCAGGTATCTTTTGCATGTGTTTAGAGTTAATTAGTTGATTCAGAAGATTAGGGTAATAGGTCGTTTAGAGAACCTTTTCTTGATATGCTAATTTATTGAGACAGGTTTTTTGGGTTATCAGGAGTTGTATGCCAAAATCATCAGTATTAAAACAATAAAAGACCTGACAAATTTCAGTTGGTGGATAATGAATCTATAATATATGAAAGTTTAATTGTAATCATTACATTATGGTAAATAATGAAATTTAACACTATATGCTAATTTTTTGAGAAGGACCTGTACACCACCCTTAGGCTTAGATGACAGGGAACATTTGCAAACTATTGTCCCAGTCCTACACAGCGCATTGCGCTCCCGAGGATGGCTGGTGAGTGTGTCTCCATAATGACGCATCCACTCTGCTTGCTGACTCCACCCCCTAGTCTGACGCTCCAGACAGTGAGTGAACAGGCTGCAGGAGATGCCAAACTGGGAGGACGTCACCTCCGGATTCAATCTGCGGAAGCGCTGCCATCAGCCGCTGCTCCCCCTCTCTCACACACACTATAAAAACCGGGCACTTGGTTAATTAGCATCACGACTCCCCCATTAGAAGAAGCAAAATGCGAAACGCGCGTCGGGACGCCATCCTGGAAAACAGGTCATGTATACTATTCTCATATATACCAATGCTTACTTTTTCCCATAGGTTTAATCACCATAAACCTTAGTAGCACTAATGCACTTTATTTTATATACTCTCCTAAGATGGTATGGAATATTTTTTGAGTGAGCACTGAGCACCTTATTCCTCCCAGGTGGAGATGTAGAGCAATCACTATAAAATATATATTATTAGCTAATTAGTATAATAACTCGATACCAGTCTTATTGCACAGAATATTTTACTGGCTTTTTGTGCATATTATCTTTCAATTAGGGGTTATATTGGTACTATGCATTCATTGAAAGAATATATAACATTCAGTAATTTGTTGAAGTATTCCTAGGTGTCACATTTTTCCTTTCAAAGAAAGTATATACTATATTTAAATATAAACTGTAATATAATTCTGGTATACATACTGTAAATATCGCTACATGTTATCATCATCCTTATTTTGAAATTCGGCTCATTTTCTTATGATAATCCTGTATTTTCAGGTCCATTTTTGTATCTACCCGCTAAGACTATACTTGTTTCAAGAGTTTTTATAAAACTTGTATGTTTATTTTTTGTTAATAAAAGTAGAGACTTTTTTTTAAGCCTACAACATATGGAAGCATATACCAAGTAGTAAAAAGTCAAATGAAGGTTGCAAGCAAAAAGACGACCGAGTATCTCAGTCACTAATGTGCTTAAGCCAGTTTCGCGTTAGTGCTGGGAAATTGCCCATTATAACCAATGGGAGCCTTGAAAATCGCTTGCAAAAACATCTGGCTGGGCATTTTTGCAGGTGGTTTTAACATAGATGTTTATAAAGGGGCCATGAAAAGCCCTAGAAAAGCATCAGGATTAGGTGCAAAATACAAAATTGGTACAAATCTTTCCAGTATAAATTTTGTCTTTGAGTTTCACTCCTGGTTTTCACCTCCAAACATCGTTGAAAAATCAATGATCAAACTCTGCTGCATGCCTGAGACCTATGGATGTTTTCCCAAATTTACTGCAGACTGCAAAATTGTTGCCGACATGCAGCAAATCCATAGCATTAGGGCCGTTTCACAGGGGCGATTTTTTTTTTTGGCATGAGAATTACGGACAATTTTCTCACTAAAAATCATGACCCACTGTTATCAATGGACATATTCACATGTGGCCATGTGATGTCATGTGGCCATGTGAATACGGCCATTGAAAATAATAGGTTGTGATTTGTAGAGCTAAAATGTCCAGCAATATTCGCGCCAAGGAATCTCCTATGTGAAAAGAACTCATTGCCACAAAACCTGTAGCAAATCTGCTGGAATAAGCACGGCATAGTTCCCCCCCATGGAAATTAATAACATAGGTGAAATACTGTATTTGAGGGCTGCGGGAAAGAAACAATGACATGCCCTATTTTTTGGCTCCCAGCCCTAACATAATACTGTATGGCAAAATATGCTGTGAGAAAAAAATGGCAGCGATTTGTTAACTGCTCCTCTCACACGTGTGAATAAACCCTTAGGGGCAGATTATGGGGCAGATTTACCTCAGTGGAAATTCCTTCAGAAATTCTGCTTTATATTGTTCACCAAACACAGGAATTAAGAGGTGACTAGCAGATTAGGAAGAACAGGCCTCACACAATGAAACTGCCTGACAGACAGCTCTAGTTGCCCCGACAACCAATCAGAGGTTAGCTTTCATTTTACCTCAGCGCTTTCAAATATGAAAGCTGACTTCTGGTTGCTATGGACAACCAAAATGGTTTTACTCTGAGGCAATTTTCATTAATCAGGCCACTAACATTTGTTATATAAATCAGGGAACCTTGTCACATACATTTCTTATGGCAGTGCAGTGGTCCCTATTTACTCAATAAAATTGTACAATTAGTGGACTAGTAAATCCCTTGTTAGCAACTTTGACCCCTTGGTAGCCATTTTGGCATGCAGGAATCCTTGGTAGCCACTTTGGTGCACACAGCTTATCGGTAGCCACTTTGGCCACATCCCCCTATATACAAACACCACTCCTATATACAGACATTCCTCTATATACAGACATCACTCCTATATACAGACATCCCTCTATATACAGACACCACTCCTATATACAGACATCCCTCTATATACAGACACCACTCCTATATACAAACATCCCTCTATATACAGACACCACTCCTATATACAGACATCCCTCTATATACAGACATCTCTCCTATATACAGACATCCCTCTATATACAGACACCACTCCTATATACAGACATCCCTCTATATACAGATATCTCTCCTATAAACAGACATCCCTCTATATACAGACATCTCTCCTATAAACAGACATCCCTCTATATACAGACACCACTCCTATATACAGACATCCCCCTATATACAGACACCACTCCTATATACAGACATCCCTCTATATACAGACACCACTCCTATATACAGACATCCCTCTATATACAGACACCACTCCTATATACAGACATCCCTCTATATACAGACACCAGTCCTATATACAGACATCCCTCTATATACAGACATATCTCCTATATTCAGACATCCCCCTATATAGAGACACCACTCCTATATACAGAAATCCCCCTATATACAGACACCACTCCTATATACAGACATCCCCCTATATACAGACACCACTCCTACATACAGACATCCCTCTGTATACAGACACCACTCCTATATACAGACATCCCTCTATATACAGACATCTCTCCTATATACAGACATCCCTCTATATACAGAAACCACTCCTATATACAAACATCCCCCTATATACAGACACCACTCCTATATACAGACATCCCCCTATATACAGACACCACTCCTATATACAGACTTCCCTCTATATACAGACACCACTCCTATATACAGACATCCCTCTATATACAGACACCACTCCTATATACAGACATCCCTCTATATACAGACACCACTCCTATATACAGACATCCCTCTATATACAGACATATCTCCTATATTCAGACATCCCCCTATATAGAGACACCACTCCTATATACAGAAATCCCCATATATACAGACACCACTCCTATATACAGACATCCCCCTATATACAGACACCACTCCTACATACAGACATCCCTCTGTATACAGACACCACTCCTATATACAGACATCCCTCTATATACAGACATCTCTCCTATATACAGACATCCCTCTATATACAGAAACCACTCCTATATACAGACATCCCCCTATATACAGACACCACTCCTATATACAGACATCCCCCTATATACAGACACCACTCCTATATACAGACATCCCTCTATATACAGACACCACTCCTATATACAGACTTCCCTCTATATACAGACACCACTCCTATATACAGACATCCCTCTATATACAGACACCAATCCTATATACAGACATCCCCCTATATACAGACACCACACCTATATACAGACATCCCCCTATATGCAGACACCACTCCTATATACAGACATCCCTCTATATACAGACACCACTCCTATATACAGACTTCCCTCTATATACAGACACCACTCCTATATACAGACATCCCTCTATATACAGACACCACTCCTATATTCAGACATCCCTCTATATACAGATATCTCTCCTATAAACAGACATCCCTCTATATACAGACACCACTCCTATATACAGACATCCCTCTATATACAGACACCACTACTATATACAGACATCCCCCTATATAAAGACACCACTCCTATATACAGACATCCCTCTGTATACAGACACCACTCCTATATACAGACATCCCTCTATATACAGACACCACTCCTATATACAGACATCCCTCTATATACAGACACCACTCCTATATACAGACATCCCTCTATATACAGACACCACTCCTATATACAGACATCCCCCTATATAAAGACACCACTCCTATATAGACATCCCTCTGTATACAGACACCACTCCTATATACAGACATCCCTCTATAGACACCACTCCTATATACAGACATCCCTCTATATACAGACACCATTCCTATATACAGACATCCCTCTATATACAGACACCACTCCTATATACAGACATCCCTCTATATACAGACATCTCTCCTATATACAGACATCCCTCTATATACAGACACCACTCCTATATACAGACATCCCTCTATATACAGACATCTCTCCTATAAACAGACATCCCTCTATATACAGACACCACTCCTATATACAGACATCCCCCTATATACAGACACCACTCCTATATACAGACATCCCCCTACATACAGACACCACTCCTATATACAGACATCCCTCTATATACAGACATATCTCCGATATTCAGACATCCCCCTATATAGAGACACCACTCCTATATACAGACATCCCCCTATATACAGACACCACTCCTATATACAGACATCCCCCTATATACAGACACCACTCCTACATACAGACATCCCTCTATATACAGACATCTCTCCTATATTCAGACATCCCCCTATATACAGACACCACTCCTATATACAGACATCCCTCTATATACAGACACCACTCCTATATTCAGACATCCCTCTATATACAGACACCACTCCTATATACAGACATCCCTCTATACACAGACACCACTCCTATATTCAGACATCCCTCTATATACAGACACCACTCCTCTATACAGACATCCCTCTATATACAGACACCACTCCTATATACAGACATCCCTCTATATACAGACACCACTCCTATATACAGACATCCCCCTATATAAAGACACCACTCCTATATAGACATCCCTCTGTATACAGACACCACTCCTATATACAGACATCCCTCTATATACAGACACCACTCCTATATACAGACATCCCTCTATATACAGACACCACTCCTATATACAGACATCCCCCTATATAAAGACACCACTCCTATATAGACATCCCTCTGTATACAGACACCACTCCTATATACAGACATCCCCCTATATACAGACACCACTCCTACATACAGACATCCCTCTATATACAGACATCTCTCCTATATACAGACATCCCCCTATATACAGACACCACTCCTATATACAGACATCCCTCTGTATACAGACACCACTCCTATATACAGACATCCCTCTATATACAGACATCTCTCCTATATACAGACATCCCTCTATATACAGACACCACTCCTATATACAGACATCGCTCTATATACAGACATCTCTCCTATAAACAGACATCCCCTATATACAGACACCACTCCTATATACAGACATCCCTCTATATACAAACTTATCTCCTATATTCAGACATCCCTCGATATAGAGACACCACTCCTATATACAGACATCCCTCTATATACAGACACCACTCCTATATACAGACATCCCCTATATACAGACACCACTCCTATATACAGACATCCCTCTATATACAGACACCACTCCTATATACAGACATCCCTCTATATACAGACACCACTCCTATATACAGACATCCCTCTATATACAGACACCACTCCTATATACAGACTTCCCGCTATATACAGACACCACTCCTATATACAGACATCCCTCTGTATACAGACACCACTCCTATATACAGACATCCCTCTATATACAGACAACACTCCTATATACAGACTTCCCTCTATATACAGACACCACTCCTATATACAGACATCCCTCTATATACAGACACCACTCCTATATACAGACATCCCTCTATATACAGACACCACTCCTATATACAGACATCCCCTATATACAGACACCACTCCTATATACAGACATCCCTCTGTATACAGACATCTCACCTATATACAGACATCCCTCTATATACAGACACCACTCCTATATACAGACATCCCTCTATATACAGACACCACTCCTATATACAGACATCCCTCTATATACAGACACCACCCCTATATACAGACATCCCTCTAAATACAGACACCACTCCTATATACAGACATCCCACTATATACAGACTCCTATATACAGGTCAGAGTTGTGGGTCACTTACTTTTGCACACGGGGCTGGGGGGGCACTTACTTTTCCACACCCGGGACCGGGGCGCACTTACTTTTCCACACCCGGGGCCGGGGGGGCACTTACTTTTCACACACGGGGCCGGGGGGCACTTACTTTTCACACACGGGGCCGGGGGGGCACTTACTTTTCACACACGGGGCCGGGGGGCACTTACTTTTCACACACGGGGCCGGGGGGGCACTTACTTTTGACACACGGGGCCGGGGGGCACTTACTTTTCACACATGGGGCCGGGGGGGCACTTACTTTTCACACACGGGGCCGGGGGGCACTTACTTTTCACACACGGGGCCGGGGGGGCACTTACTTTTCACACACGGGGCCGGGGGGCACTTACTTTTCACACACGGGGCCGGGGGGCACTTACTTTTGACACACGGGGCCGGGGGGGCACTTACTTTTCACACACGGGGCCGGGGGGCACTTACTTTTCACACACGGGGCCGGGGGGGCACTTACTTTTCACACACGGGACGAGAGGGTGTCAAATTCACTTTATTCTGATGTTTGACTGTGATAAATGATCATGTCCTAAAATGGACACCGTACATTTGCATAGCTGCCATCTTTGGAAGGTCAAGCTGGGGGTACTGGAAAGTTCGCCATTATTTCCTATGGGGCTTTTTTTTTTTTAAATGCGATTTAAATAAAATCTACATATCGGATCGACTATAAAAGTCATAGCACACCTGTCCCCACCGAGGCCTTCGAAACGCCGCCTGAACGGGGTCTCTGCGCCGAGCGGTTCGGGCCGCATTAATTGCGGAAAACGCGGAGAAGAAGAAGAATAATAAACTAGATGGGCATTTCCTGAAGGAAATACATGGTGCTTGAACAGCGCTGCCAGCTTTACAGCAGCACTTCACACACCAGGGGAGCACTTACTTTTGCACACCCGGGACCGGGGCGCACTTACTTTTGCACACGGGGCCGGGGGCGCGCTTACTTTTGCACACGGGGCCGGGGGCGCGCTTACTTTTGCACACGGGGCCAAGGGCGCCATTACTTTTGCACACGGGGCCGGGGGCGCGCTTACTTTTGCACACGGGGCCGGGGGCGCGCACTTTTGCACACGGGGCCAAGGGCGCGCTTACTTTTGCACACGGGGCCAAGGGGGCGCCATTACTTTTGCACACGGGGCCGGGGGCGCCATTACTTTTGCACACGGGGCCGGGGGCGCCATTACTTTTGCACACGGGGCCGGGGGCGCCATTACTTTTGCACACGGGGCCGGGGGCGCAATTACTTTTGCACACGGGGCCGGGGGCGCCATTACTTTTGCACACGGGGCCGGGGGCGCCATTACTTTTGCACACGGGGACGGGGGCGCCATTACTTTTGCACACGGGGACGGGGGCGCCATTACTTTTGCACACGGGGTCGGGGGCGCCATTACTTTTGCACACGGGGCGCCATTACTTTTGCACACGGGGCCGGGGGCGCCATTACTTTTGCACACGGGGCCGGGGGCGCCATTACTTTTGCACACGGGGCCGCCATTACTTTTGCACACGGGGCCGCCATTACTTTTGCACACGGGGCCGGGGGCGCCATTACTTTTGCACACGGGGCCTGTGGGCGCCATTACTTTTGCACTTGGGACCGGGGGCGCCATTACTTTTGCACACGGGGCCGGGGGCGCCATTACTTTTGCACACGGGACCAGGGGAGCCATTACTTTTGCACACGGGGCCGGAGGCGCCATTACTTTTGCACACGGGGCCGGGGGCGCGCTTACTTTTGCACACGGGGCCGGGGGCGCCATTACTTTTGCACACGGGGCCGGGGGCGCCATTACTTTTGCACACGGGGCCGGGGGCGCCATTACTTTTGCACACGGGGCCGGGGGCGCCATTACTTTTGCACACGGGGCCGGGGGCGCCATTACTTTTGCACACGGGGCCGGGGGCGCCATTACTTTTGCACACGGGGCCGGGGGCGCCATTACTTTTGCACACGGGGCTGGAGGCGCCATTACTTTTGCACAAGGGGCGCCATTACTTTTGCACACGGGGCCGGGGGCGCGCTTACTTTTGCACACGGGGCCGGGGGCGCGCTTACTTTTGCACACGGGGCCGGGGGCGCGCTTACTTTTGCACACGGGGCCGGGGGCGCCATTACTTTTGCACACGGGGCCGGGGGCGCGCTTACTTTTGCACACGGGGCCGGGGGCGCGCTTACTTTTGCACACGGGGCCGGGGGCACGCTTACTTTTGCACACGGGGCCGGGGGCGCCATTACTTTTGCACACGGGGCCGGGGGCGCCATTACTTTTGCACACGGGGCCGGGGGCGCCATTACTTTTGCACACGGGGCCGGGGGCGCCATTACTTTTGCACACGGGGCCGGGGGCGCCATTACTTTTGCACACGGGGCGGGGGGCGTCATTACTTTTGCACACGGGGCCGGGGGCGCCATTACTTTTGCACACGGGGCCGGGGGCGCCATTACTTTTGCACACGGGGCCGGGGGCGCCATTACTTTTGCACACGGGGCCGGGGGCGCCATTACTTTTGCACACGGGGCCGGGGGCGCCATTAGTTTTGCACACGGGGCCGGGGGCGTCATTACTTTTGCACACGGGGCTGGGGGCGCCATTAATTTTGCACACGGGGCCGGGGGCGCCATTACTTTTGCACACGGGGCCGGGGGCGCCATTAATTTTGCACACGGGGCCGGGGGCGCCATTACTTTTGCACACGGGGCCGGGGGCGCCATTACTTTTGCACACGGGGCCGGGGGCGCCATTACTTTTGCACACTGGGCCGGGGGCGCCATTACTTTTGCACACGGGGCCGGGGGCGCCATTACTTTTGCTCACGGGGCCGGGGGCGCCATTACTTTTGCTCACGGGGCCGGAGGCGCCATTACTTTTGCACAAGGGGCCGGGGGCGCCATTACTTTTGCACACGGGGCCGGGGGCGCGCTTACTTTTGCAGACGGGGCCGGGGGCGCGCTTACTTTTGCACACGGGGCCGGAGGCGCCATTACTTTTGCACAAGGGGCGCCATTACTTTTGCACACGGGGCCGGGGGCGCGCTTACTTTTGCACACGGGGCCGGGGGCGCGCTTACTTTTGCACACGGGGCCGGGGGCGCGCTTACTTTTGCACACGGGGCCGGGGGCGCGCTTACTTTTGCACACGGGGCCGGGGGCGCCATTACTTTTGCACACGGGGCCGGGGGCGCGCTTACTTTTGCACACGGGGCCGGGGGCGCGCTTACTTTTGCACACGGGGCCGGGGGCGCCATTACTTTTGCACACGGGGCCGGGGGCGCCATTACTTTTGCACACGGGGCCGGGGGCGCCATTACTTTTGCACACGGGGCCGGGGGCGCCATTACTTTTGCACACGGGGCCGGAGGCGCCATTACTTTTGCACAAGGGGCGCCATTACTTTTGCACACGGGGCCGGGGGCGCGCTTACTTTTGCACACGGGGCCGGGGGCGCGCTTACTTTTGCACACGGGGCCGGGGGCGCCATTACTTTTGCACACGGGGCCGGGGGCGCCATTACTTTTGCTCACGGGGCCGGGGGCGCCATTACTTTTGCTCACGGGGCCGGAGGCGCCATTACTTTTGCACAAGGGGCCGGGGGCGCCATTACTTTTGCACACGGGGCCTGGGGCGCGCTTACTTTTGCACACGGGGCCGGGGGCGCGCTTACTTTTGCACACGGGGCCGGGGGCGCGCTTACTTTTGCACACGGGGCCGGGGGCGCGCTTACTTTTGCACACGGGGCCGCCATTACTTTTGCACACGGGGCCGGGGGCGCCATTACTTTTGCACACGGGGCCGGGGGCGCCATTACTTTTGCACACGGGGCCGGGGGCGCCATTACTTTTGCACAAGGGGCGCCATTACTTTTGCACACGGGGCCGGGGGCGCCATTACTTTTGCTCACGGGGCCGGAGGCGCCATTACTTTTGCACAAGGGGCCGGGGGCGCCATTACTTTTGCACACGGGGCCGGGGGCGCGCTTACTTTTGCAGACGGGGCCGGGGGCGCGCTTACTTTTGCACACGGGGCCGGAGGCGCCATTACTTTTGCACAAGGGGCGCCATTACTTTTGCACACGGGGCCGGGGGCGCGCTTACTTTTGCACACGGGGCCGGGGGCGCGCTTACTTTTGCACACGGGGCCGGGGGCGCGCTTACTTTTGCACACGGGGCCGGGGGCGTGCTTACTTTTGCACACGGGGCCGGGGGCGCCATTACTTTTGCACACGGGGCCGGGGGCGCCATTACTTTTGCACACGGGGCCGGGGGCGTCATTACTTTTGCACACGGGGCCGGGGGCGCCATTACTTTTGCACACGGGGCCGGGGGCGCCATTACTTTTGCACACGGGGCCGGGGGCGCCATTACTTTTGCACACGGGGCCGGGGGCGCCATTACTTTTGCACACGGGGCCGGGGGCGCCATTACTTTTGCACACGGGGCCGGGGGCGCCATTACTTTTGCACACGGGGCCGGGGGCGCCATTAGTTTTGCACACGGGGCCGGGGGCGTCATTACTTTTGCACACGGGGCCGGGGGCGCCATTAATTTTGCACACGGGGCCGGGGGCGCCATTACTTTTGCACACGGGGCCGGGGGCGCCATTACTTTTGCACACGGGGCCGGGGGCGCCATTACTTTTGCACACGGGGCCGGGGGCGCCATTACTTTTGCACACGGGGCCGGGGGCGCCATTACTTTTGCTCACGGGGCCGGGGGCGCCATTACTTTTGCTCACGGGGCCGGAGGCGCCATTACTTTTGCACAAGGGGCCGGGGGCGCCATTACTTTTGCACACGGGGCCGGGGGCGCCATTACTTTTGCACATGGGGCCGGGGGCGCGCTTACTTTTGCACACGGGGCCGGGGGCGCGCTTACTTTTGCACACGGGGCCGGGGGCGCGCTTACTTTTGCACACGGGGCCGGGGGCGCGCTTACTTTTGCACACGGGGCCGGGGGCGCCATTACTTTTGCACACGGGGCCGGGGGCGCCATTACTTTTGCACACGGGGCCGGGGGCGCCATTACTTTTGCACACGGGGCCGGGGGCGCCATTACTTTTGCACACGGGGCCGGAGGCGCCATTACTTTTGCACAAGGGGCGCCATTACTTTTGCACACGGGGCCGGGGGCGCGCTTACTTTTGCACACGGGGCCGGGGGCGCGCTTACTTTTGCACACGGGGCCGGGGGCGCGCTTACTTTTGCACACGGGGCCGGGGGCGCGCTTACTTATGCACACGGGGCCGGGGGCGCCATTACTTTTGCACACGGGGCCGGGGGCGCCATTACTTTTGCACACGGGGCCGGGGGCGCCATTACTTTTGCACACGGGGCCGGGGGCGCCATTACTTTTGCACACGGGGCCGGGGGCGCCATTACTTTTGCTCACGGGGCCGGGGGCGCCATTACTTTTGCTCACGGGGCCGGAGGCGCCATTACTTTTGCACAAGGGGCCGGGGGCGCCATTACTTTTGCACACGGGGCCGGGGGCGCGCTTACTTTTGCACACGGGGCCGGGGGCGCGCTTACTTTTGCACACGGGGCCGGGGGCGCGCTTACTTTTGCACACGGGGCCGGGGGCGCGCTTACTTTTGCACACGGGGCCGGGGGCGCGCTTACTTTTGCACACGGGGCCGGGGGCGCGCTTACTTTTGCACACGGGGCCGGGGGCGCCATTACTTTTGCACACGGGGCCGGGGGCGCCATTACTTTTGCACACGGGGCCGGGGGCGCCATTACTTTTGCACACGGGGCCGGAGGCGCCATTACTTTTGCACAAGGGGCGCCATTACTTTTGCACACGGGGCCGAGGGCGCGCTTACTTTTGCACACGGGGCCGGGGGCGCGCTTACTTTTGCACACGGGGCCGGGGGCGCGCTTACTTTTGCACACGGGGCCGGGGGCGCCATTACTTTTGCACACGGGGCCGGGGGCGCCATTACTTTTGCACACGGGGCCGGGGGCGCCATTACTTTTGCACACGGGGCCGGGGGCGCCATTACTTTTGCACACGGGGCCGGGGGCGCCATTACTTTTGCACACGGGGCCGGGGGCGCCATTAGTTTTGCACACGGGGCCGGGGGCGTCATTACTTTTGCACACGGGGCCGGGGGCGCCATTAATTTTGCACACGGGGCCGGGGGCGCCATTACTTTTGCACACGGGGCCGGGGGCGCCATTACTTTTGCACACGGGGCCGGGGGCGCCATTACTTTTGCACACGGGGCCGGGGGCGCCATTACTTTTGCACACGGGGCCGGGGGCGCCATTACTTTTGCACACGGGGCCGGGGGCGCCATTACTTTTGCTCACGGGGCCGGAGGCGCCATTACTTTTGCACAAGGGGCCGGGGGCGCCATTACTTTTGCACACGGGGCCGGGGGCGCGCTTACTTTTGCACACGGGGCCGGGGGCGTGCTTACTTTTACACAAGGGGCCGGAGGCGCCATTACTTTTGCACAAGGGGCGCCATTACTTTTGCACACGGGGCCGGGGGCGCGCTTACTTTTGCACACGGGGCCGGGGGCGCGCTTACTTTTGCACACGGGGCCGGGGGCGCGCTTACTTTTGCACACGGGGCCGGGGGCGCGCTTACTTTTGCACACGGGGCCGGGGGCGCCATTACTTTTGCACACGGGGCCGGGGGCGCCATTACTTTTGCACACGGGGCCGGGGGCGCCATTACTTTTGCACACGGGGCCGGGGGCGCCATTACTTTTGCACACGGGGCCGGGGGCGCCATTACTTTTGCACACGGGGCCGGGGGCGCCATTACTTTTGCACACGAGGCCGGGGGCGCCATTACTTTTGCACACGGGGCCGGGGGCGCCATTACTTTTGCACACGGGGCCGGGGGCGCCATTACTTTTGCACACGGGGCCGGGGGCGCCATTAGTTTTGCACACGGGGCCGGGGGCGCCATTAGTTTTGCACACGGGGCTGGGGGCGTCATTACTTTTGCACACGGGGCCGGGGGCGCCATTAATTTTGCACACGGGGCCGGGGGCGCCATTAATTTTGCACACGGGGCCGGGGGCGCCATTAATTTTGCACACGGGGCCGGGGGTGCCATTAATTTTGCACACGGGGCCGGGGGCGCCATTACTTTTGCACACGGGGCCGGGGGCGCCATTACTTTTGCACACGGGGCCGGGGGCGCCATTACTTTTGCACACGGGGCCGGGGGCGCCATTACTTTTGCTCACGGGGCCGGGGGCGCCATTACTTTTGCTCACGGGGCCGGAGGCGCCATTACTTTTGCACAAGGGGCCGGGGGCGCCATTACTTTTGCACACGGGGCCGGGGGCGCGCTTACTTTTGCACACGGGGCCGGGGGCGCGCTTAATTTTGCACACGGGGCCGGGGGCGCGCTTACTTTTGCACACGGGGCCGGGGGCGCGCTTACTTTTGCACACGGGGCCGGGGGCGCCATTACTTTTGCACACGGGGCCGGGGGCGCCATTACTTTTGCACACGGGGCCAGGGGCGCCATTACTTTTGCACACGGGGCGCCATTACTTTTGCACACGGGGCGCCATTACTTTTGCACACGGGGCCGGGGGCGCCATTACTTTTGCACACGGGGCCGGGGGCGCCATTACTTTTGCACACGGGGCCGGGGGCGTCATTACTTTTGCACACGGGGCCGGGGGCGTCATTACTTTTGCACACGGGGCCGGGGGCGTCATTACTTTTGCACACGGGGCCGGGGGCGTCATTACTTTTGCACACGGGGCCGGGGGTGCCATTACTTTTGCACACGGGGCCGGGGGCGCCATTACTTTTGCACACGAGGCCGGGGGCGCCATTACTTTTGCACACGGGGCCGGGGGCGCCATTACTTTTGCACACGGGGCCGGGGGCGCCATTACTTTTGCACACGAGGCCGGGGGCGCCATTACTTTTGCACACGGGGCCGGGGGCGCCATTACTTTTGCACACGGGGCCGGAGGCGCCATTACTTTTGCACAAGGGGCCGGGGGCGCGCTTACTTTTGCACACGGGGCCGGGGGCGCGCTTACTTTTGCACACGGGGCCGGGGGCGCGCTTACTTTTGCACACGGGGCCGGGGGCGCCATTACTTTTGCACACGGGGCCGGGGGCGCCATTACTTTTGCACACGGGGCCGGGGGCGCCATTACTTTTGCACACGGGGCCGGGGGCGCCATTACTTTTGCACACGGGGCCGGGGGCGCCATTACTTTTGCACACGGGTCCGCCATTACTTTTGCACACGGGGCCGGGGGCGCCATTACTTTTGCACACGGGGCCGGGGGCGCCATTACTTTTGCACACGGGGCCGGGGGCGCCATTACTTTTGCACACGGGGCCGGGGGCGCCATTACTTTTGCACACGGGGCCGGGGGCACCATTACTTTTGCACACGGGGCCGGGGGCGCCATTACTTTTGCTCACGGGGCCGGAGGCGCCATTACTTTTGCACACGGGGCCAGGGGCGCCATTACTTTTGCACACGGGGCCGGGGGCGCCATTACTTTTGCACACGGGGCTGGGGGCGCCATTACTTTTGCACACGGGGCCGGGGGCGCGCTTACTTTTGCACACGGGGACGGGGGCGCCATTACTTTTGCACACGGGGACGGGGGCGCGCTTACTTTTGCACAAGGGGTCAGGGGCGCGCTTACTTTTGCACACGGGGCCGGGGGCGCCATTACTTTTGCACACGGGGCCGCCATTACTTTTGCACACGGGGCCGGGGGCGCCATCACTTTTGCACACGGGGCCGGGGGCGCCATCACTTTTGCACACGGGTCCGGGGGCGCCATTACTTTTGCACACGGGTCCGGGGGCGTCATTACTTTTGCACACGGGGCCGGGGGCGCCATTACTTTTGCACACGGGGCCGGGGGCGCCATTACTTTTGCACACGGGGCCGGGGGCACCATTACTTTTGCACACGGGGCCGGGGGCGCCATTACTTTTGCACACGGGGCCGGGGGTGCCATTACTTTTGCACACGGGACCGGGGGCGCACTTACTTTTGCACACGGGGCCGGGGGTGCCATTACTTTTGCACACGGGGCCGGGGGCGTGCTTACTTTTGCACACGGGGCCGGGGGCGCGCTTACTTTTGCACACGGGGCCAAGGGAGCGCTTACTTTTGCACACGGGGCCGGGGCGCCATTACTTTTGCACACGGGGCCGGGGGCGCCATTACCTTTGCACACGGGGCCGGGGGCGCGCTTACTTTTGCACACGGGGCCGGGGGCGCGCTTACTTTTGCACACGGGGCCGGGGGCGCGCTTACTTTTGCACACGGGGCCGGGGGCGCCATCACTTTTGCACACGGGTCCGGGGGCGCCATTACTTTTGCACACGGGTCCGGGGGCGTCATTACTTTTGCACACGGGGCCGGGGGCGCCATTACTTTTGCACACGGGGCCGGGGGCGCCATTACTTTTGCACACGGGGCCGGGGGCACCATTACTTTTGCACACGGGGCCGGGGGCGCCATTACTTTTGCACACGGGGCCGGGGGCGCCATTACTTTTGCACACGGGACCGGGGGCGCACTTACTTTTGCACACGGGGCCGGGGGTGCCATTACTTTTGCACACGGGGCCGGGGGCGTGCTTACTTTTGCACACGGGGCCGGGGGCGCGCTTACTTTTGCACACGGGGCCAAGGGAGCGCTTACTTTTGCACACGGGGCCGGGGGCGCCATTACTTTTGCACACGGGGCCGGGGGCGCCATTACTTTTGCACACGGGGCCGGGGGGCACTTACTTTTCACACACGGGGCCGGGGGGCACTTACTTTTCACACACGGGGCCGGGGGGGCACTTACTTTTCACACACGGGGCCGGGGGGGCACTTACTTTTCACACACGGGGCCGGGGGGGCACTTACTTTTCACACACGGGACGAGAGGGTGTCATAGTCACTTTATTCTGATGTTTGACTTTGATAAATGATCATGTCCGAAAATGGACACCGTACATTTGCATAGCTGCCATCTTTGGAAGGTCAAGTTGGGGGTAATGGAAAGTTCGCCATTATTTCCTATGGGAATTTTTTTTTTTTAAATGCGATTTAAATAAAATCTACATATCGGATCGACTATAAAAGTCATAGCACACCTGTCCCCACCGAGGCCTTCGAAACGCCGCCTGAACGGGGTCTCTGCGCCGAGCGGTTCGGGCCGCATTAATTGCGGAAAACGCGGAGAAGAATAATAATAATAACTAGATGGGCATTTCCTGAAGGAAATACATGGTGCTTGAACAGCGCTGCCAGCTTTACAGCAGCACTTTTCACACACCGGACCAGGGGGGCCACTTACTTTTCCACACCCGGGTCCAGGGGAGCACTTACTTTTGCACACCCGGGACCGGGGCGCGCTTACTTTTGCACACGGAGCCGGGGGCGTGCTTACTTTTGCACACGGGGCCGGGGCCGCGCTTACTTTTGCACACGGGGCCGGGGGCGCCATTATTTTTGCACACGGGGCCGGGCGCCATTACTTTTGCACACGGGGCCGGGGACGCGCTTACTTTTGCACACGGGGCCGGGGGCGCCATTACTTTTGCACACGGGGCCGGGGGCGCCATTACTTTTGCACACGGGGCCGGGGGCGCCATTACTTTTGCACACGGGGCCGGGGGCGCCATTACTTTTGCACACGGGGCCGGGGGCGCCATTACTTTTGCACACGGGGCCGGGGGCGCCATTACTTTTGCACAGGGGGCCGGGGGCGCCATTACTTTTGCACAGGGGGCCGGGGGCGCCATTACTTTTGCACACGGGGCCGGGGGCGCCATTACTTTTGCACACGGGGCCGGGGGCGCCATTACTTTTGCACACGGGGCCGGGGGCGCCATTACTTTTGCACACGGGGCCGGGGGCGCCATTACTTTTGCACGGGGGCCGGGGGCGCCATTACTTTTGCACAGGGGGCCCCATTACTTTTGCACAGGGGGCCGGGGGCGCCATTACTTTTGCACAGGGGGCCGGGGGCGCCATTACTTTTGCACAGGGGGCCGGGGGCGCCATTACTTTTGCACAGGGGGCCGGGGGCGCCATTACTTTTGCACAGGGGGCCGGGGGCGCCATTACTTTTGCACACGGGGCCGGGGGCGCCATTACTTTTGCACACGGGGCCGGGGGCGCCATTACTTTTGCACACGGGGCCGGGGGCGCCATTACTTTTGCACACGGGGCCGGGGGCGCCATTACTTTTGCACACGGGGCCGGGGGCGCCATTACTTTTGCACACGGGGCCGGGGGCGCCATTACTTTTGCACACGGGGCCGGGGGCGCCATTACTTTTGCACACGGGGACGGGGGCGCCATTACTTTTGCACACGGGGACGGGGGCGCGCTTACTTTTGCACACGGGGCCGGGGGCGCCATTACTTTTGCACACGGGGCCGGGGGCGCCATTACTTTTGCACACGGGGCCGGGGGTGCCATTACTTTTGCACACGGGGCGCCATTACTTTTGCACACGGGGCCGGGGGCGCCATTACTTTTGCACACGGGGCCGGGGGCGCCATTACTTTAGCACACGGGGCCGGGGGCGCCATTACTTTTGCACACGGGGCCGGGGGCGCCATTACTTTTGCACACGGGGCCGGGGGCGCCATTACTTTTGCACACGGGGCCGGGGGCGCGCTTACTTTTGCACACGGGGCCGGGGGCGCCATTACTTTTGCACACGGGGCCGGGGGCGCCATTACTTTTGCACACGGGGCCGGGGGCGCCATTACTTTTGCACACGGGGCCGGGGGCGCCATTACTTTTGCACACGGGGCCGGGGGCGCCATTACTTTTGCACACGGGGCCGGGGGCGCCATTACTTTTGCACACGGGGCGCCATTACTTTTGCACACGGGGCGCCATTACTTTTGCACACGGGGCCGGGGGCGCCATTACTTTTGCACACGGGGCCGGGGGCGCCATTACTTTTGCACACGGGGCCGGGGGCGCCATTACTTTTGCACACGGGGCCGGGGGCGCCATTACTTTTGCACACGGGGCCGGGGGCGCCATTACTTTTGCACACGGGGCCGGGGGCGCCATTACTTTTGCACACGGGGCCGGGGGCGCCATTACTTTTGCACACGGGGCCGGGGGCGCCATTACTTTTGCACACGGGGCCGGGGGCGCCATTACTTTTGCACACGGGGCCGGGGGCGCCATTACTTTTGCACACGGGGACGGGGGCGCGCTTACTTTTGCACACGGGGCCGGGGGCGCGCTTACTTTTGCACACGGGGCCGGGGGCGCGCTTACTTTTGCACACGGGGCCGGGGGCGCGCTTACTTTTGCACACGGGGCCGGGGGCGCGCTTACTTTTGCACACGGGGCCGGGGGCGCGCTTACTTTTGCACACGGGGCCGGGAGCGCGCTTACTTTTGCACACGGGGCCACCATTACTTTTGCACACGGGGCCGGGGGCGCGCTTACTTTTGCACATGGGGCCGGGGGGGCACTTACTTTTCACACACGGGACGAGAGGGTGTCATAGTCACTTTATTCTGATGTTTGACTTTGATAAATGATCATGTCCTAAAATGGACACCGTACATTTGCATAGCTGCCATCTTTGGAAGGTCAAGTTGGGGGTAATGGAAAGTTCGCCATTATTTCCTATGGGAATTTTTTTTTTTAAAATGCGATTTAAATAAAATCTACATATCGGATCGACTATAAAAGTCATAGCACACCTGTCCCCACCGAGGCCTTCGAAACGCCGCCTGAACGGGGTCTCTGCGCCGAGCGGTTCGGGCCGCATTAATTGCGGAAACGCGGAGAAGAATAATAATAATAAAATATAAGAAATCGGATTACAATATGTTGCTTGAACCTAGGAGGTTCAAGCACCATAATAATAATAAAATATAAGAAATCGGATTACAATATGTTGCTTGAACCTAGGAGGTTCAAGCACCATAACTAGATGGGCATTTCCTGAAGGAAATACATGGTGCTTGAAAAGCACTGCCAGCTGCCAATGAACCTCAGGAGCATTCTGGCATGCAGGGCTCTGCCCCTGGGTATCCACTTTGGCCCCTTGGTAGCCACTTTGATGTGCGGGGCCCCTTGTTAGCAGCTTTGGCCCCTTGGTAGCCATTTTGGCATGCAGGAATCCTAGGTAGCCACTTTGGAGCACATAGCCTCTCGGTAGCCACTTTGGCCACATCCTCTTATATACAGACATCACTCCTATATACAGACAACACGCCTATATACAGACACAACTCCTACATACTGACATCCCTCTATATACAGACACCACTACCATATACAGACATCCCTCTATATACAGACACCACTCCTATATACAGACATCCCTCTATATACAGACATCCCCTATATACAGACACCACTCCTATATACAGACATCTCTCCTATATACAGACATCCCTCTATATACAGACATCTCTCCCTTATACAGACATCTCTCCTATATACAGACATCCCCCTATATACAGACACCCCTCCTATATACAGACATCCCCCTATATACAGACACCACTTCTGTATACAGACATCCCTCTATATACAGACACCACTCCTATATACAGACACCACTCGTATATGCAGGCACCTCTCCTATATACAGACACCACTCCTATATACAGACATCCCCCTATATACAGACACCACTCCTATATACAGACATCCCTCTGTATACAGACACCACTCCTATATACAGACATCCCTCTGTATACAGACACCACTCCTATATACAGACATCCCTCTCTATACAGACACCACTCCTATATACAGACATCCTCTATATACAGACACCACTCCTATATACAGACATCCCTCTATATACAGACACCACTCCTATATACAGACATCCCTGTATATACAGACATCTCTCCTATATAGAGACATCCCTCTATATACAGACACCACTCCTATATACAGACATCCCCCTATATACAGACACCACTCCTATATACAGACATCCCCTATATACAGACACCACTCCTATATACAGACATCCCTCTGTATACAGACACCACTCCTATATACAGACATCCCTCTATATACAGACACCACTCCTATATACAGACATTTCTCTATATACAGACACCACTCCTATATACAGACATCCCCCTATATACAGACACCACTCCTATATACAGACATCCCTCTATATACAGACACCACTCCTATATACAGACATCCCTCTGTATACAGACACCACTCCTATATACAGACATCCCTCTATATACAGACACCACTCCTATATACAGACATCCCTCTGTATACAGACACCACTCCTATATACAGACATCCCTCTATATACAGACAACACTCCTATATACAGACATCCCTCTATATACAGACACCACTCCTATATACAGACATCCCTGTATATACAGACATCTCTCCTATATACAGACATCCCTCTATATACAGACACCACTCCTATATACAGACATCCCCCTATATACAGACAACACTCCTATATACAGACATCCCCCTATATACAGACACCTCTCCTATATACAGACATCCCTCTGTATACAGACACCACTCCTATATACAGACATCCCTCTATATACAGACACCACTCCTATATACAGACATCCCTCTATATACAGACACCACTCCTATGTACAGACATCCCCTATATACAGACACCACTCTTATATACAGACATCCCTCTATATACAGACATCCCTCTGTATACAGACACCACTACTATATACAGACATCCCTCTATATACAGACACCACTCCTATATACAGACATCCCTCTATATACAGACATCTCTCCTATATACAGACATCCCTCTATATACAGACACCACTCCTATATACAGACATCCCTCTGTATACAGACACCACTGCTATATACAGACATCCCACTATATACAGACACCACTCTTATATACAGACATCCCCCTATATACAGACATCCCCCTATGTACAGACACCACTCCTATATACAGACATCCCTCTGTATACAGACACCACTCCTATATACAGACATCCCCCTATATACAGACACCACTCCTATACACAGACATCCCTCTATGTACAGACACCACTCCTATATACAGACATCCCTCTGTATACAGACACCAATCCTATACACAGACATCCCTCTATGTACAGACACCACTCCTATATACAGACATCCCTCTGTATACAGACACCACTCCTATATACAGACATCCCCCTATATACAGACACCACTCCTATACACAGACATCCCTCTATGTACAGACACCACTCCTATATACAGACATCCCTCTGTATACAGACTCCAATCCTATACACAGACATCCCTCTATGTACAGACACCACTCCTATATACAGACATCCCTCTTTATACAGACACCACTCCTATATACAGACATCCCTCTATATACAGACACCACTCCTATATACAGACATCCCTCTGTATACAGACACCACTTCTATATACAGACATCCCTCTATATACAGACACCACTCCTATATACAGACATCCCTCTATATACAGACACCACTCCTATATACAGACATCCCCCTATATACAGACACCACTCCTATATACAGACATCCCTCTATATACAGACACCTCTCCTATATACAGACATCCCTCTATATACAGACAACACTCCTATATACAGACATCCCCCTATATACAGACACCACTCCTATATACAGACATCCCCCTATATACAGACACCACTCCTATATACAGACATCCCTCTGTATACAGACACCACTCCTCTATACAGACATCCCTCTGTATACAGACACCACTGCTATATACAGACATCTCTCTATATACAGACACCACTCCTATATACAGACATCTCTCTATATACAGACACCACTCCTATATACAGACATCCCTCTATATACAGACACCACTCCTATATACAGACATCCCTGTATATACAGAAATCTCTCCTATATACAGACATCCCTCTATATACAGACACCAATCCTATATACAGACATCCCCCTATATACAGACAAAACTCCTATATACAGACATCCCCCTATATACAGACACCACTCCTATATACAGACATCCCTCTGTATACAGACACCACTCCTATATACAGACATCCCTCTGTATACAGACACCACTCATATATACAGACATCCCTCTATATACAGACACCACTCCTATATACAGACATCCCTCTGTATACAGACACCACTCCTATATACAGACATCCCTCTGTATAAAGACACCACTCCTATATACAGACATCCCTCTATATACAGACACCACTCCTATATACAGACATCCCCCTATATACAGACACCACTCCTATATACAGACATCCCTCTATATACAGACACCAATCCTATATACAGACATCCCTCTATATACAGACACCACTCCTATATACAGACATCTGCCTATATACAGACACCATTACTATATACAGACATCCCTCTGTATACAGACACCACTCCTATATACAGACATCCCTCTATATACAGACACCACTCCTATATACAGACATCCCTCTATGTACAGACACCACTCCTATATACAGACATCCCTCTATATACAGACATCTCTCCTATATACAGACATCCCTCTATATACAGACACCACTCCTATATACAGACATCCCTCTATATACAGACATCTCTCCTTTATACAGACATCCCTCTATGTACAGACACCACTCCTATATACAGACATCCCCCTATATACAGACACCACTCCTATATACAGACGATCCCCTATATACAGACACCACTCCTATATACAGACATCCCCCTATATACAGACACCACTCCTATATACAGACATCCCTCTAAATACAGACACCACTCTTATATACAGACATTCCCCTATATACAGACTCCTATATACAGGTCAGAGTTGTGGGTCGCTTACTTTTCACACACGGGGCCGGGGGTCGCTTACTTTTCACACACGGGGCCGGGGGGCACTTACTTTTCACACACGGGGCCGGGGGGCACTTACTTTTCACACACGGGGCCGGGGGGCACTTACTTTTCACACACGGGGCCGGGGGGCACTTACTTTTCACACACGGGGCCGGGGGGCACTTACATTTCACACACGGGGCCGGGGGGCACTTACTTTTCACACACGGGGCCGGGGGGGCACTTACTTTTCACACACGGGGCCGGGGGGGCACTTACTTTTCACACACGGGGCCGGGGGGGGCACTTACTTTTCACACACGGGGCCGGGGGCGCACTTACTTTTCACACACGGGGCCGGGGGCGCACTTACTTTTGCACACGGGGCCGGGGGCGCACTTACTTTTGCACACGGGGCCGGGGGCGCACTTACTTTTGCACACGGGGCCGGGGGCGCACTTACTTTTGCACACGGGGCCGGGGGCGCACTTACTTTTGCACACGGGGCCGGGGGCGCACTTACTTTTGCACACGGGGCCGGGGGCGCACTTACTTTTGCACACGGGGCCGGGGGGCACTTACTTTTCACACACGGGGCCGGGGGGGGCACTTACTTTTCACACACGGGGCCAGGGGGGCACTTACTTTTCACACACGGGGCCGGGGGGCACTTACTTTTCACACACGGGGCCGGGGGGCACTTACTTTTCACACACGGGGCCGGGGGGCACTTACTTTTCACACACGGGACGGGAGGGTGTCATAGTCACTTTATTCTGATGTTTGACTTTGATAAATGATCATGTCCTAAAATGGACACCGTACATTTGCATAGCTGCCATCTTTGGAAGGTCAAGTTCGGGGTAATGGAAAGTTCGCCATTATTTCCTATGGGAAATTTTTTTTTAAAAATGCGATTTAAATAAAATCTACATATCGGATCGACTATAAAAGTCATAGCACACCTGTCCCCACCGAGGCCTTCGAAACGCCGCCTGAACGGGGTCTCTGCGCCGAGCGGTTCGGGCCGCATTAATTGCAGAAAACGCGGAGAAGAAGAAGAATAATAAAATATAAGAAATCGGATTACAATATGTTGCTTGAACCTAGGAGGTTCAAGCACCATAAATATAAGAAATCGGATTACAATATGTTGCTTGAACCTAGGAGGTTCAAGCACCATAAATATAAGAAATCGGATTACAATATGTTGCTTGAACCTAGGAGGGTTCAAGCACCATAATAACTAGATGGGTATTTCCTGAAGGAACTACAGGTAGTGCTTTGGAATGGTTCCTGGGCTGCCCCTGCAAGACTTTCACACTTGGGTGCCCCTCAGATGCTGGTTTGGTAGTTGTAGCTCCTTAGGGTTGAGGATTTGGTGGGCGGGGCCACTCTGGGTCCGATTTGGGGGGCGGAGCCACTCTGGGTCCGATTTGGTGGGCCAGGTCACTCTGGGTCCGATTCGGTGGGCCGGGCCACTCTGGGTCCGATTCGGTGGGCCGGGCCACTATGGGTCCGATTCGGTGGGCCGGGCCACTCTGGGTCCGATTTGGTGGCCCGGGCCACTCTGGGTCCGATTTGGTGGCCCGGGCCACTCTGGGTCCGATTTGGTGGCCCGGGCCACTCTGGGTCCGATTTGGTGGCCCGGGCCACTCTGGGTCCGATTTGGTGGCCCGGGCCACTCTGGGTCCGACTTGGTGGCCCGGGCCACTCTGGGTCCGACTTGGTGGCCCGGGCCACTCTGGGTCCGATTTGGTGGCCCGGGCCACTCTGGGTCTGATTTGGTGGCCCGGGCCACTCTGGGTCCGATTTGGTGGCCCGGGCCACTCTGGGTCCGACTTGGTGGCCCGGGCCACTCTGGGTCCGATTTGGTGGCCCGGGTCACTCTGGGTCCGATTTGGTGGCCCGGGTCACTCTGGGTCCGATTTGGTGGCCCGGGTCACTCTGGGTCCGATTTGGTGGCCCGGGTCACTCTGGGTCCGATTTGGTGGCCCGGGTCACTCTGACTGACAGCAGGATAAGGGAATGGCTGATAACAGAGAATAGACTGACAGCAGGACAAGGGAATGGCTGATAACAGAGAGAATAGACTGACAGCAGGACAGGGGAATGGCTGATAACAGAGAGAAATAGACTGACAGCAGGACGCGGAATGGCTGATAACAGAGAGAAATAGACTGACAGCAGTACGGGGAATGGCTGATAACAGAGAGAAAAAGATGGGTATTTCCTGAAGGAACTACAGATAGTGCTTTGGAATGGTGCCCGGGTTGCCCCAGCAAGACTTTCACACTTGGGTGCCCCTCAGGCGCTGGTTTGGTAGTTGTAGCCACTCTGGGTCCGATTTGGTGGGCGCTGTATACTGCGCGGCTTTGCGCTGTATGCTGCGCGGCTCTGCGCTGTATGCTGCGCGGCTCCGCGCTGTATGCTGCGCGGCTCCGCGCTGTATGCTGCGCGGCTCCGCGCTGTATGCTGCGCGGCTCCGCGCTGTATAATGCGCGGCTCCGCGCTGTATAATGCGCGGCTCCGCGCTGTATGCTGCGGGGCTCCGCGCTGTATGCTGCGGAGCTCCGCGCTGTACGCTGCTGGGCTCCGCGCTGTATGCTGCGCGGCTCCGCGCTGTATGCTGCGCGGCTCTGCGCTATATGCTGCGCGGCTCCGCGCTGTATGCTGCGCGGCTCCGCGCTGTATGCTGCGCGGCTCCGCGCTGTATACTGCGCGGCTCTGCGCTGTATAATGCGAAGCTCTGCGCTGTATAATGCGGAGCTCTGCGCTGTATACTGCGGGGCTCTGCGCTGTATACTGCGGGGCTCTGCGCTGTATGCAGCGGGGCTCTGCGCTGTGTACTGTAATAATAATAAGACTACAGATAGTCCTTTGGAATTGTGCTGTGCTGTCACTTTAAGAGCTGATATTATCTGACAAAACTGTGACCAGGTGGAGTTGGCAGGCGTTGGCATAGTAACCTGCCTTGATTTGCTTTTTCCAGAATTTATTTAATTTTCTACATTTATTTAACCCCTTCATGACCTTGGGATTTTTCGTTTTTCCGTGTTCGTTTTTCACTCCCCTCCTTCCCAGAGCCATAACTTTTTTATTTTTCTGTCAATTTGGCCATGTGAGGGCTTATTTTTTTGCGGGACGAGTTGTACCTTTGAACGACATCATTCGTTTTAGCATGTCGTGTACTAGAAAACGGGAAAAAAATTCCAAGTGCAGTGAAATTGCAAAAAAAGTGCAGTCCCACACTTGTTTTTTGTTTGGCTTTTTTGCTAGGTTCACTAAATGCTAAAACTGACCTGCGATTATGATTCTCCAGGTCACTACGAGTTCATAGACACCTAACATGTCTAGGTTATTTTTTACCTAAGTGGTGAAAAAAAATTCCAAACTTTGCTATAAAAAAAAAGAATTGCGCCATTTTCCGATACCCGTAGCGTCTCCATTTTTAAGGATCTGGGGTCAGTTGAGGGCTTATTTTTTGCGTGCTGAGCTGGCGTTTTTAATGATAGCATTTTGGTGCAGATACTTTCTTTTGATCGCCCGTTATTGCATTTTAATGCAATGTCGCGGAGACCAAAAAAACGTAATTCTGGAATTTCGAATTTTTTTCTCGCTACACTGTTTAGCGATCAGGTTAATGCTTTTTTTTATTGATAGATCGGGCGATTCTGAACGCGGCGATACCAAATATGTGTAGGTTTGATTTTTTTTATTGATTTATTTTGATGGGGGAGAAAGGGGGGTGATTTAAACTTTTATATTTTTTTTATTTTTTTCACATTTTTTTAACTTTTTTTTTACTTTTGCCATGCTTCAATAGCCTCCATGGGAGGCTAGAAGCAGGCACAGCACGATCGGCTCTGCTACATAGCAGCGATCTGCTGTTCGCTGCTATGTAGCAAAAAATTAGGTTTGCTGTGAGCGCCGACCACAAGGTGGTGCTCACAGCTGCCGGGGATCTGTAACCATAGAGGTCTCAAGGACCTCTATGGTTACAATACTGAAGCATCGCCGACCTCCGATCATGTGACGGGGGTCGGCGATGCCGTCATTTCCGGCCGCCCGGCCGGATGCGGTAGTTAAATGCCGCTGTCTGCGTTTGACAGCGGCATTTAACTAGTTAATAGGCATGGGCAGATCGCGATTCTCCCGACTTTGATGCGGGCTCACCACCGGAGCCCTGTTATGACCCCAATGGCGAGGGTCTCAGAGGTACGTGGAAGTCTGCAGAATACAAAAATCCAGCTCATAGGGCAGTGGTAACTGGGTTGACCATATATCTACTCCTAACGCCAACACTAGAAGTAGCCGGGGATCATTCCTACGTTGATTCTAGATGACACGCTCCAGCCGGAGAATCTAGCTACCCCTAGTAGAGGAAAACAAAAGACCTTTCTTGCCTCCAGAGAAGGGAACCCCAAAGCTGGATAGAAGCCCCCCACAAATAATAACGGTGAGGTAAGAGGAAATGACAAACACAGAAATGAACCAGGTTTAGCACAGAGAGGCCCGCTTACTGATAGCAGAATAAAGAAAGGTAACTTATATGGTCAACAAAAACCCTATCAAAATCCACACTGGAAATTCAAGAACCCCCGAACCGTCTAACGGTCCGGGGGGAGAACACCAGCCCCCTAGAGCTTCCAGCAAAGGTCAGGATACAGATAAGGAACAAGCTGGACAAAAATACAAAACCAAAACAAATAGCAAAAAGCAAAAGGCAGACTTAGCTGATATAACTGGAACCAGGATCAGTAGACAAGAGCACAGCAGACTAGCTCTGATAACTACGTTGCCAGGCATAGAACTGAAGGTCCAGGGAGCTTATATATCAACACCCCTAACTAACGACCCAGGTGCGGATAAAAGGAATGACAGAAAAAACCAGAGTCAAAAAACTAGTAACCACTAGAGGGAGCAAAAAGCAAATTCACAACAGTACCCCCCCCTTAGTGAGGGGTCACCGAACCCTCACCACGACCACCAGGGCGATCAGGATGAGCGGCATGAAAGGCACGAACTAAATCGGCCGCATGAACATCAGAGGCGACCACCCAGGAATTATCCTCCTGACCATAGCCCTTCCACTTGACCAGGTACTGAAGCCTCCGCCTGGAGAGGCGAGAATCCAAGATCTTCTCCACCACGTACTCCAACTCGCCCTCAACCAACACCGGAGCAGGAGGCTCAGCAGAAGGAACTACAGGCACAATGTACCGCCGCAACAAGGACCTATGAAATACATTGTGAATAGCAAACGACACAGGAAGATCCAGACGAAAAGATACAGGATTAAGGATTTCCAATATCTTGTAAGGCCCAATAAAACGAGGTTTAAATTTGGGAGAGGAGACCTTCATAGGAACAAAGCGGGAAGAAAGCCATACCAAATCCCCAACGCGTAGTCGGGGACCCACACCGCGGCGGCGGTTGGCAAAGCGCTGAGCCCTCTCCTGTGACAACTTCAAGTTGTCCACCACATGATTCCAGATCCGCTGCAACCTATCCACCACAGAATCCACCCCAGGACAGTCAGAAGGCTCCACATGACCCGAAGAAAAGCGAGGATGGAAACCAGAGTTGCAGAAAAAAGGCGAAACCAAGGTGGCGGAACTAGCCCGATTATTAAGGGCAAACTCAGCCAACGGCAAGAATGTCACCCAATCGTCCTGATCAGCAGAGACAAAACACCGTCTGTCCATTAGTCTGAGGATGGAAAGCAGACGAAAACGACAAATCAATGCCCATCCTACTACAAAAGGATCGCCAGAACCTGGAAACGAACTGGGATCCTCTGTCTGACACAATATTCTCAGGGATGCCGTGCAAACGAACCACGTTCTGGAAAAACACAGGAACCAGATCGGAAGAGGAAGGCAGCTTAGGCAAAGGAACCAAATGGACCATCTTTGAGAAGCGATCACATATCACCCAGATAACGGACATGCCCTGAGATAGCGGAAGATCAGAAATGAAATCCATGGAGATATGTGTCCAAGGTCTCTTCGGGACAGGCAAGGGCAAGAGCAAACCGCTGGCACGAGAACAGCAAGGCTTAGCTCGAGCACAAGTCCCACAGGACTGCACAAATGACCGCACATCCCTTGACAAGGAAGGCCACCAAAAGGACCTGGCCACCAGATCTCTGGTGCCAAAAATTCCCGGGTGACCTGCCAACACCGAGGAATGAACCTCGGAAATGACTCTGCTGGTCCACTTATCCGGGACAAACAGTCTGTCAGGTGGACAAGACTCAGGCCTATCAGCCTGAAATCTCTGCAACACACGTCGCAGATCCGGAGAAATAGCTGACAAGATAACTCCATCTTTAAGAATACCAACAGGATCAGCGACTCCAGGAGCATCAGGCACAAAGCTCCTAGAAAGAGCATCGGCCTTCACATTCTTTGAACCTGGTAAATACGAGACAACAAAATCAAAGCGGGAGAAAAACAATGACCAGCGGGCCTGTCTCGGATTAAGGCGTTTAGCAGACTCGAGATACATCAGATTTTTGTGATCAGTCAAGACCACCACACGATGCTTAGCACCCTCGAGCCAATGACGCCACTCCTCAAATGCCCATTTCATGGCCAACAACTCCCGATTGCCCACATCATAATTTCGCTCGGCAGGCGAAAACTTCCTAGAGAAAAAGGCACAAGGTTTCATAACAGAGCAACCAGGGCCTCTCTGCGACAAAACGGCCCCTGCTCCAATCTCTGAAGCATCCACCTCAACCTGAAAGGGAAGTGAGACATCGGGCTGGCACAAAACAGGCGCCGAAGTAAACCGGCGTTTCAACTCCTGGAAAGCCTCCACGGCAGCAGGAGCCCAGTTAGCTACATCGGAGCCCTTCTTGGTCATATCCGTCAAAGGTTTCACAATGCTAGAAAAATTAGCGATAAAACGACGGTAGAAGTTAGCGAAACCCAAGAACTTCTGAAGACTCTTAACTGACGAGGGCTGAGTCCAATCAAGAATAGCTCGGACCTTGACTGGGTCCATCTCCACAGCAGAAGGGGAAAAAATGAACCCCAAAAAGGGAACCTTCTGTACACCAAAGAGACACTTTGAGCCCTTGACAAACAAAGAATTTTCACGCAAAATTTTAAAGACCAACCTGACCTGCTCCACATGCGAATCCCAATTATCAGAAAAAACCAAAATATCATCCAGATAAACAATCAAAAATTTATCCAGATACTTCCGGAAAATGTCATGCATAAAGGACTGAAAAACTGAAGGCGCATTGGAGAGCCCAAAAGGCATCACCAAGTACTCAAAATGACCTTCGGGCGTATTGAATGCGGTTTTCCATTCATCACCTTGCTTAATGCGCACAAGGTTGTACGCACCACGAAGGTCTATCTTGGTGAACCACTTGGCACCTTTAATCCGGGCAAACAAGTCAGACAACAGCGGTAAAGAATACTGAAATTTGACAGTGATCTTATTTAAAAGCCGATAATCAATACAAGGTCTCAAAGATCCGTCCTTTTTTGCCACAAAAAAGAATCCCGCACCAAGAGGGGAAGAAGACGGACGAATATGTCCTTTCTCCAGAGACTCCTTGATATATGAACGCATAGCGGTATGTTCAGGTACCGACAGATTAAACAGTCTTCCCTTAGGAAATTTACTGCCTGGGATCAAATCTATAGCACAGTCACAGTCCCTATGAGGAGGCAGTGCACTGGACTCAGACTCACTGAAGACATCCTGATAATCAGACAAATACTCCGGAACTTCCGAAGGCGTAGAAGAAGCAATAGACACAGGCAGGGAATCCCCATGAATACCCCGACAGCCCCAACTTGAGACTGACATAGCCTTCCAGTCCAGGACTGGATTATGGGTCTGTAACCATGGCAGCCCTAAAACAACCAAATCATGCATTTTATGTAAAACCAGGAAACGTATCACCTCGCGGTGTTCAGGAGTCATGCACATGGTAACCTGTGTCCAATACTGCGGTTTATTTGCTGCCAATGGCGTAGCATCAATACCCCTAAGAGGAATAGGATTTTCTAATGGTTCAAGAGTAAAACCACAGTGCTTAGCAAATGACAGATCCATAAGACTCAGGGCAGCACCTGAATCTACAAACGCCATGACAGGATAAGACGACAGTGAGCAAATCAAAGTTACAGACAGAATAAATTTAGGTTGCAAATTACCAACGGTGACAGGACTAACAACCTTAGCTATACGTTTAGAGCATGCTGAGATAACATGTGTAGAATCACCACAGTAGTAGCACAAGCCATTCCGGCGTCTATGAATTTTCCGCTCATTTCGAGTCAGGATTCTATCACATTGCATTAAATCAGGTGTCTGTTCAGACAACACCATGAGGGAATTTGCGGTTTTTCTATCACATTGCACCGAATTAGGTGTCTGTTCAGACAACACCATGAGGGAATTTGCGGTTTTGCGCTCCCGCAACCGCCGGTCAATTTGAATAGCCAGTGCCATAGTATCATTCAGACCTGTGGGAATGGGAAAACCCACCATAACATTCTTAATGGCTTCAGAAAGGCCATTTCTAAAATTAGCGGCCAGTGCACACTCGTTCCAATGTGTCAGCACGGACCATTTCCGAAATTTTTGGCAATACACTTCAGCCTCGTCCTGCCCCTGAGACATAGCCAGCAAGGCCTTTTCTGCCTGAATCTCAAGATTGGGTTCCTCATAAAGTAAACCGAGCGCCAGAAAAAACGCATCAATATCAGCCAATGCCGGATCTCCTGGCGCCAGCGAAAAAGCCCAATCCTGAGGGTCGCCCCGTAAGAACGAAATAACAATTTTTACTTGCTGAGCAGAGTCTCCAGATGAACAGGGTCTCAGGGACAAAAACAATTTACAATTATTCATGAAATTCCTAAACTTAAACCTGTCTCCGGAAAACAGTTCAGGAATCGGTATTTTAGGTTCTGACCTAGGATTTCTGATAACATAGTCTTGTATGCCCTGCACACGAGTAGCCAGCTGGTCCACACTTGTAATCAAGGTCTGGACATTCATGTCTGCAGCAAGCATAGCCACTCTGAGGTAAAGGGGAAGAAAAAAAAAAAAAAAAAAAAAAACTCAGAATCTTCTTTCTTATAATCCCTCTTCTGCAATGCATTAAACATTTAATCTAGGCCTGGCAAACTGTTATGACCCCAATGGCGAGGGTCTCAGAGGTACGTGGAAGTCTGCAGAATACAAAAATCCAGCTCATAGGGCAGTGGTAACTGGGTTGACCATATATCTACTCCTAACGCCAACACTAGAAGTAGCCGAGGATCATTCCTACGTTGATTCTAGATGACACGCTCCAGCCGGAGAATCTAGCTACCCCTAGTAGAGGAAAACAAAAGACCTTTCTTGCCTCCAGAGAAGGGAACCCCAAAGCTGGATAGAAGCCCCCCACAAATAATAACGGTGAGGTAAGAGGAAATGACAAACACAGAAATGAACCAGGTTTAGCACAGAGAGGCCCGCTTACTGATAGCAGAATAAAGAAAGGTAACTTATATGGTCAACAAAAACCCTATCAAAATCCACACTGGAAATTCAAGAACCCCCGAACCGTCTAACGGTCCGGGGGGAGAACACCAGCCCCCTAGAGCTTCCAGCAAAGGTCAGGATACAGATAAGGAACAAGCTGGACAAAAATACAAAACCAAAACAAATAGCAAAAAGCAAAAGGCAGACTTAGCTGATATAACTGGAACCAGGATCAGTAGACAAGAGCACAGCAGACTAGCTCTGATAACTACGTTGCCAGGCATAGAACTGAAGGTCCAGGGAGCTTATATAGCAACACCCCTAACTAACGACCCAGGTGCGGATAAAAGGAATGACAGAAAAAACCAGAGTCAAAAAACTAGTAACCACTAGAGGGAGCAAAAAGCAAATTCACAACAGTACCCCCCCCTTAGTGAGGGGTCACCGAACCCTCACCACGACCACCAGGGCGATCAGGATGAGCGGCATGAAAGGCACGAACTAAATCGGCCGCATGAACATCAGAGGCGACCACCCAGGAATTATCCTCCTGACCATAGCCCTTCCACTTGACCAGGTACTGAAGCCTCCGCCTGGAGAGGCGAGAATCCAAGATCTTCTCCACCACGTACTCCAACTCGCCCTCAACCAACACCGGAGCAGGAGGCTCAGCAGAAGGAACTACAGGCACAATGTACCGCCGCAACAAGGACCTATGAAATACATTGTGAATAGCAAACGACACAGGAAGATCCAGACGAAAAGATACAGGATTAAGGATTTCCAATATCTTGTAAGGCCCAATAAAACGAGGTTTAAATTTGGGAGAGGAGACCTTCATAGGAACAAAGCGGGAAGAAAGCCATACCAAATCCCCAACGCGTAGTCGGGGACCCACACCGCGGCGGCGGTTGGCAAAGCGCTGAGCCCTCTCCTGTGACAACTTCAAGTTGTCCACCACATGATTCCAGATCCGCTGCAACCTATCCACCACAGAATCCACCCCAGGACAGTCAGAAGGCTCCACATGACCCGAAGAAAAGCGAGGATGGAAACCAGAGTTGCAGAAAAAAGGCGAAACCAAGGTGGCGGAACTAGCCCGATTATTAAGGGCAAACTCAGCCAACGGCAAGAATGTCACCCAATCGTCCTGATCAGCAGAGACAAAACACCTCAAATAAGCCTCCAAAGTCTGATTGGTTCGCTCCGTCTGTCCATTAGTCTGAGGATGGAAAGCAGACGAAAACGACAAATCAATGCCCATCCTACTACAAAAGGATCGCCAGAACCTGGAAACGAACTGGGATCCTCTGTCTGACACAATATTCTCAGGGATGCCGTGCAAACGAACCACGTTCTGGAAAAACACAGGAACCAGATCGGAAGAGGAAGGCAGCTTAGGCAAAGGAACCAAATGGACCATCTTTGAGAAGCGATCACATATCACCCAGATAACGGACATGCCCTGAGATAGCGGAAGATCAGAAATGAAATCCATGGAGATATGTGTCCAAGGTCTCTTCGGGACAGGCAAGGGCAAGAGCAAACCGCTGGCACGAGAACAGCAAGGCTTAGCTCGAGCACAAGTCCCACAGGACTGCACAAATGACCGCACATCCCTTGACAAGGAAGGCCACCAAAAGGACCTGGCCACCAGATCTCTGGTGCCAAAAATTCCCGGGTGACCTGCCAACACCGAGGAATGAACCTCGGAAATGACTCTGCTGGTCCACTTATCCGGGACAAACAGTCTGTCAGGTGGACAAGACTCAGGCCTATCAGCCTGAAATCTCTGCAACACACGTCGCAGATCCGGAGAAATAGCTGACAAGATAACTCCATCTTTAAGAATACCAACAGGATCAGCGACTCCAGGAGCATCAGGCACAAAGCTCCTAGAAAGAGCATCGGCCTTCACATTCCTTGAACCTGGTAAATACGAGACAACAAAATCAAAGCGGGAGAAAAACAATGACCAGCGGGCCTGTCTCGGATTAAGGCGTTTAGCAGACTCGAGATACATCAGATTTTTGTGATCAGTCAAGACCACCACACGATGCTTAGCACCCTCGAGCCAATGACGCCACTCCTCAAATGCCCATTTCATGGCCAACAACTCCCGATTGCCCACATCATAATTTCGCTCGGCAGGCGAAAACTTCCTAGAGAAAAAGGCACAAGGTTTCATAACAGAGCAACCAGGGCCTCTCTGCGACAAAACGGCCCCTGCTCCAATCTCTGAAGCATCCACCTCAACCTGAAAGGGAAGTGAGACATCGGGCTGGCACAAAACAGGCGCCGAAGTAAACCGGCGTTTCAACTCCTGGAAAGCCTCCACGGCAGCAGGAGCCCAGTTAGCTACATCGGAGCCCTTCTTGGTCATATCCGTCAAAGGTTTCACAATGCTAGAAAAATTAGCGATAAAACGACGGTAGAAGTTAGCGAAACCCAAGAACTTCTGAAGACTCTTAACTGACGAGGGCTGAGTCCAATCAAGAATAGCTCGGACCTTGACTGGGTCCATCTCCACAGCAAAAGGGGAAAAAATGAACCCCAAAAAGGGAACCTTCTGTACACCAAAGAGACACTTTGAGCCCTTGACAAACAAAGAATTTTCACGCAAAATTTTAAAGACCAACCTGACCTGCTCCACATGCGAATCCCAATTATCAGAAAAAAACAAAATATCATCCAGATAAACAATCAAAAATTTATCCAGATACTTCCGGAAAATGTCATGCATAAAGGACTGAAAAACTGAAGGCGCATTGGAGAGCCCAAAAGGCATCACCAAGTACTCAAAATGACCTTCGGGCATATTGAATGCGGTTTTCCATTCATCACCTTGCTTAATGCGCACAAGGTTGTACGCACCACGAAGGTCTATCTTGGTGAACCACTTGGCACCTTTAATCCGGGCAAACAAGTCAGACAACAGCGGTAAAGGATACTGAAATTTGACAGTGATCTTATTTAAAAGCCGATAATCAATACAAGGTCTCAAAGATCCGTCCTTTTTTGCCACAAAAAAGAATCCCGCACCAAGAGGGGAAGAAGACGGACGAATATGTCCTTTCTCCAGAGACTCCTTGATATATGAACGCATAGCGGTATGTTCAGGTACCGACAGATTAAACAGTCTTCCCTTAGGAAATTTACTGCCTGGGATCAAATCTATAGCACAGTCACAGTCCCTATGAGGAGGCAGTGCACTGGACTCAGACTCACTGAAGACATCCTGATAATCAGACAAATACTCCGGAACTTCCGAAGGCGTAGAAGAAGCAATAGACACAGGCAGGGAATCCCCATGAATACCCCGACAGCCCCAACTTGAGACTGACATAGCCTTCCAGTCCAGGACTGGATTATGGGTCTGTAACCATGGCAGCCCTAAAACAACCAAATCATGCATTTTATGTAAAACCAGGAAACGTATCACCTCGCGGTGTTCAGGAGTCATGCACATGGTAACCTGTGTCCAATACTGCGGTTTATTTGCTGCCAATGGCGTAGCATCAATACCCCTAAGAGGAATAGGATTTTCTAATGGTTCAAGAGTAAAACCACAGTGCTTAGCAAATGACAGATCCATAAGACTCAGGGCAGCACCTGAATCTACAAACGCCATGACAGGATAAGACGACAGTGAGCAAATCAAAGTTACAGACAGAATAAATTTAGGTTGCATATTACCAACGGTGACAGGACTAGCAACCTTAGCTATACGTTTAGAGCATGCTGAGATAACATGTGTAGAATCACCACAGTAGTAGCACAAGCCATTCCGGCGTCTATGAATTTTCCGCTCATTTCGAGTCAGGATTCTATCACATTGCATTAAATCAGGTGTCTGTTCAGACAACACCATGAGGGAATTTGCGGTTTTTCTATCACATTGCACCGAATTAGGTGTCTGTTCAGACAACACCATGAGGGAATTTGCGGTTTTGCGCTCCCGCAACCGCCGGTCAATTTGAATAGCCAGTGCCATAGTATCATTCAGACCTGTGGGAATGGGAAAACCCACCATAACATTCTTAATGGCTTCAGAAAGGCCATTTCTAAAATTAGCGGCCAGTGCACACTCGTTCCAATGTGTCAGCACGGACCATTTCCGAAATTTTTGGCAATACACTTCAGCCTCGTCCTGCCCCTGAGACATAGCCAGCAAGGCCTTTTCTGCCTGAATCTCAAGATTGGGTTCCTCATAAAGTAAACCGAGCGCCAGAAAAAACGCATCAATATCAGCCAATGCCGGATCTCCTGGCGCCAGCGAAAAAGCCCAATCCTGAGGGTCGCCCCGTAAGAACGAAATAACAATTTTTACTTGCTGAGCAGAGTCTCCAGATGAACAGGGTCTCAGGGACAAAAACAATTTACAATTATTCATGAAATTCCTAAACTTAAACCTGTCTCCGGAAAACAGTTCAGGAATCGGTATTTTAGGTTCTGACCTAGGATTTCTGATAACATAGTCTTGTATGCCCTGCACACGAGTAGCCAGCTGGTCCACACTTGTAATCAAGGTCTGGACATTCATGTCTGCAGCAAGCATAGCCACTCTGAGGTAAAGGGGAAGAAAAAAAAAAAAAAAAAAAAAACTCAGAATCTTCTTTCTTATAATCCCTCTTCTGCAATGCATTAAACATTTAATCTAGGCCTGGCAAACTGTTATGACCCCAATGGCGAGGGTCTCAGAGGTACGTGGAAGTCTGCAGAATACAAAAATCCAGCTCATAGGGCAGTGGTAACTGGGTTGACCATATATCTACTCCTAACGCCAACACTAGAAGTAGCCGAGGATCATTCCTACGTTGATTCTAGATGACACGCTCCAGCCGGAGAATCTAGCTACCCCTAGTAGAGGAAAACAAAAGACCTTTCTTGCCTCCAGAGAAGGGAACCCCAAAGTTGGATAGAAGCCCCCCACAAATAATAACGGTGAGGTAAGAGGAAATGACAAACACAGAAATGAACCAGGTTTAGCACAGAGAGGCCCGCTTACTGATAGCAGAATAAAGAAAGGTAACTTATATGGTCAACAAAAACCCTATCAAAATCCACACTGGAAATTCAAGAACCCCCGAACCGTCTAACGGTCCGGGGGGAGAACACCAGCCCCCTAGAGCTTCCAGCAAAGGTCAGGATACAGATAAGGAACAAGCTGGACAAAAATACAAAACCAAAACAAATAGCAAAAAGCAAAAGGCAGACTTAGCTGATATAACTGGAACCAGGATCAGTAGACAAGAGCACAGCAGACTAGCTCTGATAACTACGTTGCCAGGCATAGAACTGAAGGTCCAGGGAGCTTATATAGCAACACCCCTAACTAACGACCCAGGTGCGGATAAAAGGAATGACAGAAAAAACCAGAGTCAAAAAACTAGTAACCACTAGAGGGAGCAAAAAGCAAATTCACAACAGAGCCCACATCAAAAAGGGGCTTCTGACCTCGGACGTACTATCCCGTCCGAGGTCAGAAAGGGGTTAATGCCTCATCACTACCTACTTCCTTAAATTCTCTACAGTAAATGCTTTCTTTTTGTCACTTATTGCACCCCTTACAGCTCTATTTAGCCATAGTGGTTTCCTCCTATTTCTAGTATGTTTATTCCCATACGGTATATATTGTGCACAGGTCCTATCCAGGATGCTAATAAACGTCTCCCATTTCCTTTGTGTATTTTTATGTCTCAGGTTATCGTCCCAGTTAATTGCACCAAGATCATCTCTCATTCCTTGGAAATTTGCCATCCTGAAGTTTAGTATCCTTGTAACCCCTCTACTACACATCTTATTAAAGGATACATGAAAACTTATTATTTTGTAATCACTATTCCCCAAGTGACCCCCAACCCTTATATTTGCTATGCGGTCTGGCCTGTTGGTTAATATTAGGTCTAGCAGTGCCCCCCTTCTTGTTGGGTCCTGAACCAGTTGTGAAAGGTAGTTGTATCTCATAGTTGTCAAAAACAGATTACCTTTGCTGGAACTGCAGGTTTCTGTTCCCCAATCTATTTCAGGGTAGTTGAAGTCCCCCATAATAATGACTTCTCCTTGAGTCATAGCTTCATCTATTTTCTTTACAAGGATATTCTCCATTGCTTCCATTATTTTTGGGGACTTATAACAAACCCCTATCAGTACTTTATTATTTTTCCCCCTCCCCTTATCTCCACCCACAGGGACTCTACATTATCATTAGATTCACATATATTATCATGCAGGATGGGTTTTAAGGATGATTTTACATGCACACACCTCACCTTTGTTTATCTATACGGTCATTTCTGAACAGACTATAGCCCTGCAAGTTAACAGCCCAGTCATGGCTCTCATCCAGCCATGTTTCAGATATCCCCACCATGTCATAATTATGCTCCAACAACATTAATTCTAATTCTTCCATTTTGTTGGCAAGGCTTCTGGCATTAGTATACATGCACTTTATGCATCTCTCTGTACCTCTATTCCTTCTTAAATTATTAACTGTTTTAACACCACCACCCATGCCACCGCCACCCCCAACTTCTTTATTTGTGCCCAGGTCACTATCTTTCCCTCCTATAAAATGAATACCCTCCCCCCAATCCCTAGTTTAAACACTCTTCCAACCTTCTAGCCATTTTCTCCCCCAGCACAGCTGCACCTTCCCCATTGAGGTGCAGCCAGTCCATAGAGCAGAACCTGTAGCCAACTGAGAAGTCGGCCCAGTTCTCTAGGAACCCAAACCCCTCCTTCCTATGCCAATTCTTGAGCCACTTATTAACCTCCCTAATCTCCCGTTGCCTCTCTGGCGTGGCACGTGGTACAGGCAGTATTTCGGAAAATCCCTTGTTGGAGGTCCTTGCTTTCAGCTTGCAGCCTAATTCCCTGAAATCATCTTTAAGGACCTTCCACCTACCTCTAACTTTGTCATTTGTGCCAATGTGCACCATGACCACTGGGTCCTCACCAGCCCCTCCCAGTAATCTGTCAACCCGATCAGCGATGTGTGGGACTCGAGCGCCAGGTAGGCAGCACACCGTTCGACGATCCATCTTTGTGACAGATTGCCCTATCTGTTTCCCTAATAATTGAGTCAACCACTACCAGCACTTGTCTGGCCTGCCATGCTCTATTTCCCTCCTTACTGTAGCAGTCACTCCTCCAGCTTTCAGAGGACATGCCTGGCTGCAGCAGTGCTATCCCTGTACTGGCACCCCCCTCACCTGCCAATTTAGCAAACTTATTGGGGTGTGCCAGATCAGGACTAGCCTCCCTGGCACTCTTCCATCTACCCTGCTTCCTAACTGTCAATCAGCTTGCTGCTTCACTATCCTGCAGCTCCATCCTACTATCCTCCCCCACATCTATCCCATTGAGCGTCTGCTCAGTGAGCAGAAGACTCCTTTCCATATTGTCTATGGATCTCAGTGTTGCCAGCTGCACATTTAGATCCAGTATCTGGGCTTCCAAATGCACAACGTGCTCACACCTCACACACCAGTGTGCACCCTCGACCGGCTGCTCAAGGATTGCATACATGTGGCAAGATGTGCACTGGTTGGCATTAACAATAATTCCTAATGGGGATTGCACCAGACAGAAAAGTTAAATAAAAAATCAATACAAAGTATTAATAAAATACAGATAGCAATTCAGTGATTCCTCCCTTGGAAACTCCCTGAATCCAAAGTCACTGAATCACAAGTCACACTTACCGCCGTTCACACTTACGCTCAGGTCACACTCAGCCCGCTCACACTCGCTAAGCTGAAGATTTAAAGAGATTTTTTTTTCCCTCAGCAGCAATCCACCTTGCTATTCAATGCACTTCCAATGCATGCACTTCCAACGCATTGACGGGTGTAAACGTAGCTGGAGTCTTATATATATATATACATATATATATATATATATATATATATATATATATATATATATATATATAAAACTTTTTGTTTCTCCAGCGATCAGTCCAATGGTAGAGTAAAATATACCTTTTATTTGTCTATTAAAAAGTTCCAGATTTCTTCAGGTACAATATTGCATACATTCAATCCCTTAATGACGACATGTTTCGACACCACATGTGTCTTCCTCCAGGTCCAAATGAGTATTGAATCAAGACTGCATATGTAGTATAGGGAAGAAAAAAAAAAAAAAAAGGGCCCATATGGGTTACTGGGTGTCACAGGTGTGTATAGAGAATTCCAATAGATTTGATTTAACCCAGTTAACCCCATAGCCAACAGTAACCCCTTGCGGTATTGATCCTTCCCCAAGGATTTCAACAACTTGAAAAAAACGAATATTTAAAATTCACATTATTTACAAATTAAAATCAACCATATCTATAGGATACAAAAAAGATTCATATTAAATATTCAGATATTCACAGCACAAAACAGGAAAAAAAGGGGGTAATAGTGGAATTATTTCATATTAAATAAATTACTGTGACTATAGAGCTTCTATTATAACATCTCAATTTATATTTAATATTGCATTATCAAGTCCATGCGGCTATTTAAACCACACGGTACTCTAGTTTCCAGTAAAAAAAATCCTCTTACTTTCCCTTGCCAGGATTTTTTTGTGTAAGTTGCCCTCCCTAACGGGCTTAGACACTTTCTCTATTCCTTTGAAGGAAAAATATTTTAGATCCCCATTATGTTTATTGGCGAAATGTCGTGAAACTGCAGAGAAACCTGCTGGAGGCAAATTAACCGCATCGGACAAATGTTTAAGTATTCATTTTTTCAGAGGGTTCATGGTACAGCCCACATATTGAAGTTGACAAATATTGCACTGAATTAGATAAATAACATTGTCCGTATTGCAATCTATAAAACTGCGTATTGGAAACTTTTTTGTTTGTAAAAGAGACAAATTTTTTAGCCTTTGTTTCATACTGGCAACATTTGCACACGTTAGCTCCACATTTGTGGAAACCAACAGCGCTAAGCCAGTTTTTCCTTTGATCTTGTTCTACATCCACAAATAAGCTGGGAGACAAAAGGTTTTTTAATGTAGTTGCTCTTTTTGGCACAAATCGGACCATGTTATTATCCAAGATTTTTATGAGAATTGTATCTTGTCGCAAAATAGGTATGTACTTGAGTATGATGTCAGTGATCTGGTTAAATTGTGGACTGTACCCCGTGGTGAATGTAATAATATTGTTATCCGTTTTATTTTTCTTATGTTTATGTTTAAGTAAAGAGTCTCTGCTAATATTACTGACAATCGAATGGGCTCTTTCCAAACACCATTTAGGGTAACCACGGTTTTGTAATCTGCTGCAAACTTTTTACTTTCACTTGTATATGTAGAATCCTCAGAACTATTGCGTTTAGTCCTGATTAGGGTTGAGCGAAACGGATCGGTCATTTTCATAAGTCGCTAACTTTTTGAAAAGTCGGGGTTCATGAAACCCGACCCGATCCCTGTGTGGGGTCGGCCACGCGGTACGCGACTTTCGCGCCAAAGTCGCGTTTCAATGACGCTAAAAGCGCCATTTCACAGCCAATGAAGGTGGACACAGAGTGTGGGCAGCGTGATGACATAGATCTCAGTCCCCACCATCTTAGAGAAGGGCATTGCAGTGATTGGCTTGCTTTCTGCGGCGTCACAGGGGCTATAAAGGGGCGTTCCCGCCGACCGCCATCTTACTGCTGCTGATCTGAGCGTAGGGAGAGGTGCCGCTTCATCAGAAGCAGTGATAGTGTTAGGCAGGGTACATTCACCCCCAAACCGCTTGTGCTGTAGCGATTTCCACTGTCCAACACCACCTTTTGTTTACATTTTTTTTCCTCAGCGCTGTAGCTCATTGGGCTGCCCTAGAAGGCTCCCTGATAGCTGCCTTGCTGTGTGTGTACGCCGCTGTGCAAACGAACTGCTTTTTTCAAAGCACAAATCCTGTTGTTCCTTCCTTTCTGCACAGCTATCTTGTTTGTTTGTCCACACTTTTGTTTTTTTTTGTGCAGCTGTCCACTGCTTGTTATTGCTGCCTGCCATACCTTGCTGAGATTACTGCAGGGAGATAGTAATTGTAGGACAGTCCCTTTTTTTTTTTTTTTTTTTAAATTCTCCCTGAAAAAAAAAAAAATAGTGGGAGATTAAGATTAGCATTTCTGCTTGAGTGCCGGTCCTGTGTGTGCCATCTGTCTTAAATTAGTGGGGCACAGAAAACCTAGTGTGTCATACTGGTAATTTTTTTTTTTTTTTTTTTAAATTCTCCCTGAAAACAAAAAAAATAGTGGGAGATTAAGATTGGCATTTCTGCTTGAGTGCCAGTCCTGTGTGTGCCATCTGTCTCAAATTATTGGGGCACAGAAAACCTAGTGTGTCATACTGGGAATTTTTTTTTTTTTTTTAAATTCTCCCTGAAAACAAAAAAAATAGTGGGAGATTAAGATTGGCATTTCAGCTTGAGTGCCGGTCTGTTGTGAATTCTGCTCTTGGGCTCCCTCCTGTGGTTTTGAGTGGTATTACTGCTTCTTGGATTTAGCATCAGCAGCTGCTTCCACTGATCGTCTTTCTGCTCGGCTATTTTAGTCTGGCCTTATCCCTCAATCAAGGCCAGTTGTCAATTGTTCCTGCTTGGAGCCACTGCTCTTTTGGATTTCCCTGACACTCTGTCCAGTTCAGCAAAGATAAGTCCCTGCTTGTCCTTTTGCAGTCCACTTGTTGTGGACTTATTGTTCAGCACATTCTATGTTTTGCTCATTTGTCCAGCTTATCAGTATGGATCTATTTAGCTAAGCTGGAAGCTCTGGGCTGCAGATTTTGCCCTCCACACCTTTAGTCAGGTGTGGAGATTTTTGCATATCTCTGCGGTGGACTTTTTCTAGTTTTTATTACTGACCGCACAGTGTCCTTTCCTTACGTCTGTCTAGCTAGAAGTGGCCTCCTTTGTTAAATCTTGTTTCATACTACGTATGTCATTTCCTTCTCCTCTCACAGTCAATATTTGTGGGGGGCTGTCCTATCCTTTGGGGATTTTCTCTGAGGCAAGATAGCTTTCCTGTTTCTACCTTTAGGGGTAGCTAGTTCTCCGGCTGTGACGAGGTGTCCAGGGAGTGACAGGAACATCCCACGGCTACTGCTAGTGTTGTGTTAAGATCAGGAACTGCGGTCTGTATAGTTACCACCTGCTCAGAGCTAGTCGCATGTCGCTCCTAAATTACCAGTCCATAACAGTACAACTGGCCAAAAATGAGTTGAATGCATCTCAAAAGAAGGAAAAGAAAAAGAGTTCTGAGCTATTTTTTTTTCTTTAGTCTGTTTTGTCTTTTTCCTTCCTCTTAATCTCTGGGTGGATTTGGGCGCGGACATGGATGTTCAGGGTTTGTTTTCTCGTGTGGATCAGCTTGCTGCAAGAGTTCAGAGTATCCAAGATTATGTTGTTCAGACTCCAGCCTTAGAGCCTAGAATTCCTACTCCAGATTTGTTTTACGGGACTAGATCTAAGTTTTTGAACTTTAAAAATAACTGCAAATTGTTTTTTGCTCTGAAACCCCGTTCCTCTGGTGACCCCACTCAGCAAGTTAAAATAGTTATTTCTCTGCTGCGTGGTGACCCTCAGGACTGGGCATTCTCCCTTGAGTGAGGGGATCCGGCATTGCTTAATGTAGATGCATTTTTTCAATCGCTCGGATTATTGTATGATGAACCTAACTCTGTGGATCATGTGGAAAAAACCTTGATAGCTCTGTGCCAGGATCAGGAAGCGGCAGAATTATACTGCCAGAAATTTAGAAAATGGTCTGTGCTCACTAAATGGAATGAGGATGCTCTGGCAGCAATTTTCAGAAAGGGTCTTTCTAAAGCCCTTAAAGATGTTATGGTGGGGTTCCCCACGCCTGTTGGTCCGAGCGAATCTATGTCTCTAGCCATTCAGATCGATCGGCGCCTGCGCGAGCGCAAAGTGGTGCACCATATGGCAGCATCCTCTGAACAGAGTCCTGAGCCTATGCAATGTGATAGGATTCTGACTAGAGCGGAACAGAGGGGATACAGACGTCAGAATGGGCTATGTTTTTACTGTGGTGATTCAGCTCATACTATCTCTGATTGCCCTAAGCGTATTAAGAGGGTCGCTAGATCTGTTACCATTAGTACTGTACAGCCTAAGTTTCTCCTGTCTGTGACCCTAATTTGCTCATTGTCGTCTTTCTCTGTCATGGCATTTTTCGGATTCAGGCACTGCCCTGAACTTAATGGACTTAGAATTCGCCAGGCGCTGCGGTTTTTCTTTGCAGCCTTTGCAGAGCCCTATTCCTCTGAGGGGTATTGATGCTACACCGTTGGCCGAGAATAAACCTCAATATTGGACTCAGCTGACTATGTGCATGGCTCCAGCACATCAGGAAGATTGTCGTTTTCTGGTGTTGCATAATTTACATGATGTTGTTGTACTGGGTTTTCCATGGTTACAAGTACACAATCCAGTGTTGGATTGGAAATCGATGTCTGTGACTAGTTGGGGTTGTCAAGGGGTACATAGTGACGTTCCTTTAATGTCAATTTCCTCTTCCCCCTCTTCTGATGTTGCTGAATTTTTGTCAGATTTCTAGGATGTATTCGATGAGCCCAAGTCCAGTTCCCTTCCTCCACATAGGGACTGTGATTGTGCTATTGACTTGATTCCAGGCTCTAAGTTCTCTAAGGGCCGACTTTTCAACCTGTCTGTGCCAGAACATATCGCTATGCGGAGCTATGTTAAGGAGTCATTGGAGAAGGGGCATATTCGGCCGTCTTCGTCACCATTGGGAGCGGGATTCTTTTTTGTTGCCAAGAAGGATGGCTCCTTGAGACCCTGTATTGATTATCGCCTTCTTAATAAGATCACGGTCAAATTCCAATACCCTTTACCTTTGCTTTCTGATTTGTTTGCTCGGATTAAGGGGGCTAGTTGGTTTACCAAGATTGACCTTCGAGGGGCATATAATCTTGTTCGTATTAAACAGGGTGACGAATGGAAAACTGCATTTAATACGCCCGAAGGCCATTTTAAATACCTGGTGATGCCTTTCGGGCTTTCTAATGCTTCTTCTGTATTTCAGTCCTTCATGCATGACATTTTCCGCAATTATCTTGATAAATTCTTGATTGTGTATTTGGATGATATTTTGATTTTTTCCAATGATTGGGAGTCTCATGTGAAGCAGGTCAGGATGGTATTCCAGATCCTTCGTGATAATGCTCTATTTGTGAAGGGGTCTAAGTGCCTATTTGGAGTTCAGAAGGTCTCTTTTTTGGGGTTTATTTTTTCCCCTTCGTCTATAGAAATGGATCCTGTTAAGGTCCAAGCCATTCATGATTGGATTCAACCCACATCTGTGAAGAGCATTCAGAAATTTTTGGGCTTTGCTAATTTTTATCGCCGTTTCATTGCCAACTTCTCTAGTGTGGTTAAGCCCCTGACCGATTTGACGAAGAAAGGCGCTGATGTGACAAATTGGTCCCCTGAGGCTGTTGAGGCCTTTCAGGAGCTTAAGCGCCGATTTACTTCTGCCCCTGTCTTGCGTCAGCCGGATGTGTCTCTTCCTTTTCAGGTTGAGGTTGACGCTTCTGAGATTGGGGCAGGGGCCGTTTTGTCACAGAGGAATTCTGATGGTTCCTTGATGAAACCATGTGCCTTCTTTTCCTGAAAGTTTTCGCCTGCAGAACGCAATTTTGATGTCGGCAATCGGGAGTTGTTGGCTATGAAGTGGGCATTTGAGGAGTGGCAACATTGGCTTGAGGGAGCCAAGCACAGCGTTGTGGTCTTGACCGATCATAAGAATTTGATTTACCTCGAGTCGGCCAAGCGGCTGAACCCTAGACAGGCTCGATGGTCCCTGTTTTTCTCCCGTTTCGATTTTGTGGTTTCATATTTTCCGGGATCTAAGAATGTTAAAGCGGATACCCTCTCTAGGAGTTTTTTGCCTGATTCTCCTAGAGTTCTTGAGCCGGTTGGCATTCTTAGGGAAGGGGTGATTCTTTCTGCCATCTCCCCTGATTTACGGCGGGTGCTTCAGGAATTTCAGGCTGATAAACCTGACCGATGTCCTGTGGGGAAGCTGTTTGTTCCTGATAGATGGACAAGTAAGGGTACCGTCACACAGTGCCATTTTCATCGCTACGACGGCACGATTCGTGACGTTCTAGCGATATCGTTACGATATCGTTGTGTCTGACACGCTACTGTGATCGGGATCCCCGCTGAGAATCGTACGTCGTAGCAGATCGTTTGAAACTTTCTTTCGTCGTCTAGTGTCCCGCTGTGGCGGCATGATTGCATCGTGTGACACAGGTTGTATACGATGTGCGCACAGTAACCAACGGCTTCTACATCGCAAATACGTCATGAAATTATCGCTCCAGCGCCGTGTATTGCAACGTGTGACCACAGTCTACGACGCTGGAGCGATAATCATACGACGATGCAACGTCACGAATCGTGCCGTCGTAGCGATGAAAATGGCACTGTGTGACGGTACCCTAAGGTAATTTCTGAGGTCCATTGTTCGGTGTTGGCCGGTCATCCTGGGATTTTTGGTACCAGAGATTTGGTGGCTAGGTCCTTTTGGTGGCCTTCCTTGTCGCGGGATGTGCGTTCTTTTGTGCAGTCCTGTGGGACTTGTGCCCGGGCCAAGCCTTGCTGTTCCCGCGCTAGTGGGTTGCTTTTGCCTTTGCCTGTCCCTGAGAGGCCCTGGACGCATATTTCCATGGATTTTATTTCGGATCTTCCTGTGTCCCAGAGGATGTCTGTTATCTGGGTGGTTTGTGACCGGTTCTCTAAAATGGTCCATTTGGTACCTTTGCCTAAATTGCCTTCCTCCTCTGATTTGGTTCCATTGTTTTTTCAGCATGTGGTTCGTTTGCATGGCATTCCGGAAAATATCGTGTCTGACAGAGGTTCCCAGTTTGTTTCCAGGTTTTGGCGGGCCTTTTGTGCTAGGATGGGCATTAATTTGTCTTTTTCTTCGGCGTTCCATCCTCAGACAAATGGCCAAACTGAGCGAACTAATCAAACCTTGGAAACCTATTTGAGATGCTTTGTGTCTGCTGATCAGGATGATTGGGTGGCTTTCTTGCCGTTGGCCGAGTTTGCCCTTAATAATCAGGCCAGTTTGGCTACTTTGGTTTCGCCTTTTTTTTGTAATTTTGGTTTCCATCCTCGTTTTTCTTCAGGGCAGGTTGAGCCTTCTGATTGTCCTGGTGTAGATTCTGTGATGGACAGGTTACAGCAGATTTGGACTCGTGTGGTAGAAAATTTGACCTTGTCTCAGGAAAAGGCTCAGCGTTTTCCTAACCGCCGTCGGTGTGTTGGTCCTCGGCTTCGTGTGGGGGATTCAGTCTGGTTATCTTCTCGTCATGTTCCTATGAAGGTTTCTTCCCCTAAGTTCAAGCCTCGGTTTATTGGTCCTTATAAAATCTCTGAGATTATCAATCCAGTGTCTTTTCGTTTGGCCCTTCCAGCCTCTTTTGCCATCCACAATGTTTTCCATAGATCTTTGTTGCGGAGATATGTGGTACCCGTTGTTCCCTCTGTTGATCCTCCTGCCCCGGTGTTGGTTGAGGGGGAGTTGGAATATGTGGTTGAGAATATTTTGGATTCTCGTTTTTCGAGGCGGAGGCTTCAGTATCTTGTTAAGTGGAACTGTTATGGCCAGGAGGATAATTCTTGGGTGGTTGCCTCCGATGTCCATGCTGCTGATTTGGTTCGTGCTTTTCACTTGGCTCGTCCTGATCGGCCTGGGGGCTCTGGTGAGGGTTCGGTGACCCCTCCTCAAGGGGGGGTACTGTTGTGAATTCTGCTCTTGGGCTCCCTCCTGTGGTTTTGAGTGGTATTGCTGCTTCTTGGATTTAGCATCAGCAGCTGCTTCCACTGATCGTCTTTCTGCTCGGCTATTTTAGTCTGGCCTTATCCCTCAATCAAGGCCAGTTGTCAATTGTTCCTGCTTGGAGCCACTGCTCTTTTGGATTTCCCTGACACTCTGTCCAGTTTAGCAAAGATAAGTCCCTGCTTGTCCTTTTGCAGTCCACTTGTTGTGGACTTATTGTTCAGCACATTCTATGTTTTGCTCATTTGTCCAGCTTATCAGTATGGATCTATTTAGCTAAGCTGGAAGCTCTGGGCTGCAGATTTTGCCCTCCACACCTTTAGTCAGGTGTGGAGATTTTTGCATATCTCTGCGGTGGACTTTTTCTAGTTTTTATTACTGACCGCACAGTGTCCTTTCCTTACGTCTGTCTAGCTAGAAGTGGCCTCCTTTGTTAAATCTTGTTTCATACTACGTATGTCATTTCCTTCTCCTCTCACAGTCAATATTTGTGGGGGGCTGTCCTATCCTTTGGGGATTTTCTCTGAGGCAAGATAGCTTTCCTGTTTCTACCTTTAGGGGTAGCTAGTTCTCCGGCTGTGACGAGGTGTCCAGGGAGTGACAGGAACATCCCACGGCTACTGCTAGTGTTGTGTTAAGATCAGGAACTGCGGTCTGTATAGTTACCACCTGCTCAGAGCTAGTCGCATGTCGCTCCTAAAATACCAGTCCATAACACCAGTCCTGTGTGTGCCATCTGTCTCAAATTATTGGGGCACAGAAAACCTAGTGTGTCATACTGGGATTTTTTTTTTTTTTTTTTAAATTCTCCCTGAAAACAAAAAAATAGTGGGAGATTAAGATTGGCATTTCTGCTTGAGTGCCGGTCCTGTGTGTGCCATCTGTCTCAAATTATTGGGGCACAGAAAACCTAGTGTGTCATACTGGTAATTTTTTTTTTTTATTCTCCCTGAAAACAAAAAAAATAGTGGGAGATTAAGATTGGCATTTCAGCTTGAGTGCCGGTCCTGTTGTGTGCCATCTGTCTCAAATTATTGGGGCACAAAAAACCTAGTGTGTCATACTGGGAATTGTTTTCTTTTTTTAAATTCTCCCTGAAAACAAAAAAAATAGTGGGAGATTAAGATTGGCATTTCTGCTTGAGTGCCGGTCCTGTGTGTGCCATCTGTCTCAAATTATTGGGGCACAGAAAACCTAGTGTGTCATACTGGTAAAAAATTATTTTTTTTAAATTCTCCCTGAAAACAAAAAAAATAGTGGGAGATTAAGATTGGCATTTCTGCTTGAGTGCCGGTCCTGTGTGTGCCATCTGTCTCAAATTATTGGGGCACAGAAAACCTAGTGTGTCATACTGGGAATTTTTTTTTTTTTAAATTCTCCCTGAAAACAAAAAAAATAGTGGGAGATTAAGATTGGCATTTCTGCTTGAGTGCCGGTCCTGTGTGTGCCATCTGTCTCAAATTATTGGGGCACAGAAAACCTAGTGTGTCATACTGGGATTTTTTTTTTTTTTTTCAATTCTCCCTAAAAAAAAAAATAGTGGGAGATTAAGATTGGCATTTCAGCTTGAGTGCCGGTCCTGTGTGTGCCATCTGTCTCAAATTATTGGGGCATAGAAAACCTAGTGTGTCATACTGGGAATTTTTTTTTTTTTTAATTCTCCCTGAAAACAAAAAAATAGTGGGAGATTAAGATTGGCATTTCTGCTTGAGTGCCGGTCCTGTGTGTGCCATCTGTCTCAAATTATTGGGGCACAGAAAACCTAGTGTGTCATACTGGGAATTTTTTTTTTTTAAATTCTCCCTGAAAACAAAAAAAATAGTGGGAGATTAAGATTGGCATTTCTGCTTGAGTGCCGCTCCTGTGTGTGCCATCTGTCTCAAATTATTGGGGCAGAGAAAACCTAGTGTGTCATACTGGGATTTTTTTATTTTTTTTTAAATTCTCCCTGAAAACAAAAAAAATAGTGGGAGATTAAGATTGGCATTTCTGCTTGAGTGCCGGTCCTGTGTGTGCCATCTGTCTCAAATTATTGGGGCACAGAAAACCTAGTGTGTAACATTGGGCTTGATTTTCCTTTCAGTGTCAGCCACCTATAAAGGTATATATAAATCCTACAGAAGTTTGAGTTCACCTTATAAGTTGTTTTACAGTAACAAATACCATTACTTTGGTTACGTTTTGCAAACAATGAGGAAGTCTGGTGGAAGAGGTTGTGGCCGTGGGCGGTCATTGTCAGCTGGTAATGATGGTAGTGGTGGTGGAGCATCAGGTGGTCGTGGTAAAAGCAATACAGCACCTAAGTCTCGAGTTGTTGAGCCAGGTTCGTCGTCTGGCTACACAAGGCCTCGAACGCTCCCTTTTCTGGGAGTAGGAAAACCGCTTTTAAAGCCGGAGCAGCAAGAACAAGTTTTGGCTTTCCTTGTTGACTCAGCCTCTAGCTCTTTTGCCTCCTCTTCTGAAAGTGCTAAATGTAAAAGCAGCGCGTCGTTAGTGGATGTTCACGGTCAGGGACAAGTCGCTTCCTTGTCTTCTTCACCCAGAACAAGAGAGAAGGATGCATCAGGCGACACAACGGGTTACTCCATGGAGCTCTTTACACATACCGTTCCTGGGTTAGACAGTGAAACAGTTAACAGGCCATGCCCATTAGAAGTTGAATCGGACATGGAGTGCACAGATGCAGAGCCACAGCCAGATTACTATGCTGTTCCATTGACTCAGACCAGAACATTGCCCTCGCAGTGTACTGAGCCAGAATCAAACCCAGCTGAGACTATGGTGCCCTGTCACGACCGCTATACCACCGGCTTACACGGTGACGCAGACGAAGTTGCACACGAGATAGAAGAGGAGGTCATAGATGACCCAGTTGTTGACCCCGATTGGCAGCCATTGGGGGAACAGGGTGCAGGCGGCAGTAGTTCTGAAGCGGAGGAGGAGGAGCCGCAGCAGGCATCAACATCACAACAGGTTCCATCTGCCGGGCCCGTATCTGGCCAAAAACGCGTGGCAAAACCAAAACCAGTTGGAGGACAGCGTGGCCATCTGGTTCAAGAAGCTCAGTCTGCAATGCCTGAAAAGGTATCCGATAGTAGAAAGAGTGCAGTCTGGCATTTTTTTAAACAACATCCAAATGATCACCGCAAAGTCATCTGTCAAAAATGTTCAACTACCTTAAGCAGAGGTCAGAATCTTAAAAGTCTAAATACAAGTTGCATGCATAGACATTTAACCACCATGCATTTGCAAGCCTGGACTAACTACCAAACGTCCCTAAAGGTTGCAGCACCCTCGGCCAATGAAGCTAGTCAGCAACGCTACATCCCTTCCCTCACTGTAAGCCCACCATTTCCCGCACCACCTGCAGTATCTGTGCAGCTTTCGTCGCCAGGCCAAAGCAGTCAGGGAATCACCAGGTTCGTAGTAGGAAACACTGCATGTAGGGCACCGGCAAGAATACCATCTCCAACCCTCTCTCAGTCTGCCATGTCCACCGGCACCACCGCTAGTTCCACGATCTCCAGCTCTCCAGTACAGCTCACCCTACATGAGACTCTTGTTAGGAAAAGGAAGTACTCATCCTCGCATCCGCGTACACAGGGTTTGAACGCCCACATTGCTAGACTAATCTCATTAGAGATGATGCCCTACCGGTTAGTTGAAAGCGAAGCTTTCAAAGCGCTGATGGACTACGCTGTACCACGCTACAAGCTACCCAGTCGACACTTCTTTTCGAGAAAAGCCATCCCAGCCCTCCACCACCATGTTAAAGAGCGCATCGTCCATGCACTCAGGCAATCTGTGACTACAAAGGTGCACCTGACAACAGATGCATGGACCAGTAGGCATGGCCAGGGACGTTACGTGTCTATCACGGCACACTGGGTGAATGTGGTGGATGCAGGGTCCACAGGGGACAGCAATATTGGGACAGTTCTGCCTAGCCCACGGTCTAGGAAACAGTTGGCTGTAGGCGTTCGCTAGTGGCAAGCGTCAGCAGGCTGTATTGGCAAAGAAGTGTTTGGGCGACAACAGACACACTGCGGAAGTTCTGTCCGAGTTCTTGCAGAAAGAAACTCAGTCATGGCTGGGCACTGTACATCTTGAGGCAGGCAAGGTAGTGAGTGATAACGGAAGGAATTTCATGGCTGCCATAGCCCTTTCCCAACTGAAACACATTCCTTGCCTGGCTCACACCTTAAACCTGGTGGTGCAGTGCTTCCTGAAAAGTTATCCGGGGTTACCCGACCTGCTCTTCAAAGTGCGCAGACTTTGCTCGCATATCCGCCGTTCGCCCGTACACTCCAGCCGTATGCAGAACTATCAGCGGTCTTTGAACCTTCCCCAGCATCGCTTAATCATCGATGTTGCAACAAGGTGGAACTCAACACTGCACATGCTTCAGAGACTGTGCAAACAGAGGCGTGCTGTTATGTATTTGTGGGAGGATACACATACACGGGCAGGCAGATGGATGGCAGACATGGAGTTGTCAGGTGTGCAGTGGTCGAAGGTACAAGACTAGTGTTGAGCAATACCGTCCGATACTTGAAAGTATCGGTATCGGAAAGTATCGGCCGATACCGGCAAAGTATCGGATCTAATCCGATACCGATACCCGATACCAATACAAGTCAATGGGACTCAAGTATCGGACGGTATCCCTGATGGTTCCCAGGGTCTGAAGGAGAGGAAACTCTCCTTCAGGCCCTGGGATCCATATTAATGTGTAAAATAAAGAATTAAAATAAAAAATATTGCTATACTCACCTCTCCGACGCAGCCTGCACCTTACCGAGGAAACCGGCAGCCTTGTTTGCTTAAAATGCGCGCGTTTACTGCCTTCCATGACGTCACGGCTTCTGATTGGTCGCGTGCCGCCCATGTGACCACGACGCGACCAATCACAACAAGCCGTGACGTAATTTTCAGGTCCTGAATGCCTAATTCTAGGCATTCAGGACCTGAAAATTACGTCACGGCTTCTGATTGGTCGCGTGCCGCCCATGTGACCGCGACGCGACCAATCACAACAAGCCGTGACGTAATTTTCAGGTCCTGAATGCCTAGAATTAGGCATTCAGGACCTGAAAATTACGTCACGGCTTGTGATTGGTCGCGTCGCGGTCACATGGGCGACACGCGACCAATCACAAGCCGTGACGTAATTTTCAGGTCCTGAATGCCTAGAATTAGACCAATCACAAGCCGTGACGTCACGGAAGGCAGTAAACGCGCGCATTTTAAGCAAACAAGGCTGCCGGTTTCCTCGGTAAGGTGTAGGCTGCGTCGAAGAGGTGAGTATAGCAATATTTTTTATTTTAATTCTTTATTTTACACATTATATCGATCCTGATACCGATTCCCGATACAACAAAAGTATCGGATCTCGGTATCGGAATTCCGATACCGCTAAGTATCGTCCGATACCCGATACTTGCGGTATCGGAATGCTCAACACTATACAAGACCTGTGTCAAGTCCTTCAGTGTTTTGAGGAATGCACACGGCTGGTTAGTGCAGACAACGCCATAATAAGCATGAGCATCCCCCTAATGCGTCTGCTGATGCTAAGTTTGACGCACATAAAGGAGCAGGCCTCTGCAGCCGAGGAAGAGGAAAGCCTTGATGACAGTCAGCCATTGTCTGGTCAGGGCAGTTTACAGGACGAGGTAGCGGGCGAAGAGGAGGAGGATGAGGAGGATGATGGAAATGAGTATTTTTTAAATGAGGAAGCTTCTCCGGGGCCAATTGAAATTGGTGGCGTGGCAAGGCCGGGTTCAGGTTTTTTGTTTTTTTGTTTTTTTACATTTTTTATTTTCAAATTTTCAAAATACATTAACAACAAAATGGTACATTTGAATCTAGGAAATCATGTTACAGACTTCTGAATGGGATATAACGTACCATACAGATGCAAATTGATCATCGAGGTGACCATAACTATAATTTTTTGCTTAAATTGTTGGTGAAAATTTTGGGTCACGAGGTTCGGGTTGTGCAACCCATGAAGCTTAAAAGAAAATAGTAAAACACTTTAACATGTGAATCGAGAACAACAAGAACTGCAATAAAAAAGGGGGAGGGGGGGTGGAGAGAGTGGGGGGAGGAAAGTACCGGAGGGGAGATAGTGGTTAATGTAGAAAATTCTGAGTAGAGGTTCTTCATCTAGAGAGGACGTGTACATTACAACCTAGAACAGCAGAAATTAGTCAGGAGGTTTCAACCAACTATTGCGGAGTGTCATAGAGAATATTTAAGTAAAACTAAAGTAAACAGGTGAGTGAGCAGTGTCCGGGTCCATCACAGTGCATTGTCAATAAACTCGATGATTTCATAGTAGAACAAACCTGCACAGCTAAGAAGAAAGGCTAGTGGAAGGCAGTGAAGAAGGGGTATTTAACATTTGCCATGGCAACCATGTCCGAAAGAATTTATCGTGTGAATGAGAATCCCAGCTGGACAATTCTTCCATCCTACAGATGTCTTGGACTTTTTTGGTCCACTCTTCGATACGAGGGGGGTTCTTTTGTCTCCAGTGCACTGAAATCAAGTGTTTGGCTGCGGCTATTAGAAGAGGGAGAAGGTCATGTTTTTTCGGTTTGTATGACGTCGTGGGAAGTGACAGTAGAGTTTCTTGGGGTGTTAGGTTATGAGTTATTAATCCCAGTTGACGGAGTCGATCAAAAACATCTGTCCAGAATTTTGTGATAGCTGGGAATGACCAGAATATGTGTGATAACGAGCCCTTTGACTTCAAGCATCTCCAACAAAGAGGAGAGTCTAAGAGGCCCGGGTGATAGAGTGATTCGGGGGTTCTATACCATCTGGAAATGACTTTAAAAGCATTCTCCTGTAACAGGACACATCTCGAGAACCCATGTGAGTGTCCTAGAACTTGATTTGATTCCTTACTGGAGAGAGAAATGTTTAACTTAGACTCCCAGGAGGATAAGTATAAGGGTTTAAATTTAGTGTTTGGATAAATTAAATTTTGGTATAGTTTGGATATTAATTTAGGGGGTGTGGGATTAAGTTTTAGTATAAGTTCGAGCCAAAGCCAATCTGAGTTATGTTGGATGTTTGACCTTAGTTTGGACATGATGTGTTGAACGTGGTGTACTTGCATGAAGTCTCGGGGACGCTTCCTGGCTTCACATGGCCAATTATTTATACAGTTGATTTGATTAGAAAGCAAATGAGAAACTGGGAGATTCGGTAATGAGTCCCAGAGGTCAAATGCGTCTACATATTTTGGATCGATGAGCCAAGGTACGACCCCCAGAGGCATGCTATCCAAAAAGAGACAGTTTGGCCAGACATTTGGGATCAATTTCCTCCTTATGGACAGTGTTTTGCTAGTTATTTCTTCAAATGAATTTTTCGGGGGGACGGCTGAAGTCCAGAGGTATTTCTCAGCCCCTCTTCCCAGTAGTAAGAGTTCAAGGTTAGGTGTTTTTTGGGAAAGTCTGGGTTTGGTCAGAGATATCCACCTGGCCAAGTGTATTGCCTGATAGTAAATCTCAAAGTGTGGAAGTCCGAGACCCCCTTTCTTTTTCGGGAGTGAGAGGATTTTGAATGGGAGTCTAGGTCTTTTACCCTTTCAAACATATCTTTTGACTATTTTATTGATTGCTGTGAAGAAAGTCTTGGGGAGAGGTATAGGAATCATGTTCATTGGATAGAATATCCTTGGAAGGATGTACGATTTAATTATGTTAATCCTCCCAAACCATGAAATGTATGTTAAATCATAGGTTTTAAGGAGTGCTTGGAGGTTGTCCAGGAGGGGCTCAAAATTGTGTTTGTAAAGAGTGTCGGGGTTTGCAGTGAGAAAGACACCTAAATATTTCAATTTATCTGGAAGCCAATTGAAGGGGGTAGACTTTTTGAGATGTAGGGCGACCTCGTCTGGTAGTGAGACGTTCATGACTTCTGACTTGTGCATATTTACTTTGAAGTTGGAGATAATTCCAAACTCTTTGAGAAGTTTTAAAATAGAGGGGAATGCGGATTTAGGGTTTGAGATTAAGATCATAAGGTCGTCAGCGAAAGCCGCTGTTTTAAATTCTGTGTGATCTACAGTTAGACCCTTTATTGACTCTTCCTGTCTTATTTTCTGTATGAGTGTCTCCATGACTAACACAAAGAGCATAGGGGAAAGAGGGCAGCCCTACCTGGTTCCATTTCCTATCCCAAAAGGATCCGAAAGTACCCCGTTGACCCTAACCCTAGCGGATGCAGTTGAATACAGAGTCATGATGGCATCAATAAAAGGTTGTGGGAAGTCAAACTTCTTTAGAGTGCATACCATATAGTGCCAGCTGACTCTGTCAAAGGCCTTCTCAGCGTCAGTTGATAATAGAGTCAACGGGATTCCGGAGCGTCTGGCATGTGAGATGGCTAAAAGGATTTTTAATGTGTTGTCCTTTCCCTCACGACCTCTGACAAAACCCACTTGATCGGGGTGTATCAGGGATTCAAGGACATTCAAGGACACTATTGATCCTGGATGCAAGGATTTTAGCCCAGAGTTTTAAATCAGAGTTCAATAGAGATATTGGACGATAGTTGCTGCACTGACATCTCTCCCCTCTTTGGGGATTACAGATATGTGTGCTTCTAAAGTCTGTCTAGTTGGGGGTATTCCTACCAGGAAGGAGTTAAACAGGGAAGTCAAATGCGGTAGGAGTGGGTCTGAAAAATTTTTATAATATGACAGTGGGAAGCCATCTGGGCCCGGAGTTTTATTAGTCGCCATATTTTGTAGGGTGTCGCTAATTTCTTGACTGGTAACTTGGGACAGAAGGGCTGCATGGTCTTTGAGTTGCACCTTTGGGAGGGAGAGAGGCGCCAAGAAATCATGAATCTTGCCTGTCGCAGCTAAACAATCTTTCATGGAATCGGGGGACTCCAAATTGTAGAGGGATTGATAATAGCGTCTAAACGCCTCGGCAATATCTTCGGATCTGTCGACCTTCGCGTTCAGATCATTGTATACATGCTTTACAAATTTGCTCTCTTTCTGTTTTTTAAGAAGGTGGGCGGTTAGCTTGCTATTTTTGTTCCCATGCATATAGAATCGATGTTTACAATGCATGAAAATCTTAGCTGATTTGACATTAAGCAAGTCTTTTAATCTGGCGCGAAGGTCGACTAATTCCCGTTGAAGATCCTGCGTGCCAGTTTTTTTATGTAGGCGCTCCGTGGTTGCGATTTGATGAAGAAGAGACATCATCTCTTTATCTCTTTGTTTTTTTTCGTGGGCTCCGATTGAGATGAACTCTCCTCGGAGTACCGCTTTGTGGGCCTCCCATATGTAGGGTGTCATTGACCCGTCTGTGATATTTTCTAAAAAGTATCGTGAAAATGCGTACTTTATTTTCTCTAAGTTTTGTGGGTTATCTAATAGGGATTCATTAAGTCTCCAAGATGAAGCTGGACGAGGTAATGTGTCGATGGCGATATCTATGAAGATCGGTGCGTGATCTGAGATTGTAATTAAGCCAATACTAGCGGACTTAATTAAATTTAAGGATCTCGATTGTGTCAAAAGGAGGTCAATACGATGGTAGGATGAGTGAGGGGGGAGAAGAAGGTAAAGTCTTTAGTGGTTGGATGAAAGATACGCCATGGGTCAATGAGATGTACAGGTCCTTCTCTAAAAATTAGCATATAGTGTTAAATGTCATTATTTACCATAATGTAATGATTACAATTAAACTTTCATATATTATAGATTCATTATCCACCAACTGAAATTTGTCAGGTCTTTTATTGTTTTAATACTGATGATTTTGGCATACAACTCCTGATAACCCAAAAAACCTGTCTCAATAAATTAGCATATCAAGAAAAGGTTCTCTAAATGACCTATTACCCTAATCTTCTGAATCAACTAATTAACTCTAAACACATGCAAAAGATACCTGAGGCTTTTAAAAACTCCCTGCCTGGTTCAATACTCAAAACCCCCATCATGGGTAAGACTAGCGACCTGACAGATGTCAAGAAGGCCATCATTGACACCCTCAAGCAAGAGGGTAAGACCCAGAAAGAAATTTCTCAACAAATAGGCTGTTCCCAGAGTGCTGTATCAAGGCACCTCAATGGTAAGTCTGTTGGAAGGAAACAATGTGGCAGAAAATGCTGTACAACGAGAAGAGGTGACCGGACCCTGAGGAAGATTGTGGAGAAGGACCGATTCCAGACCTTGGGGAACCTGAGGAAGCAGTGGACTGAGTCTGGTGTGGAAAGGCGTGTGCAGGAAATGGGCTACAGGTGCCGCATTCCCCAGGTAAAGCAACTTTTGAACCATAAACAGCGGCAGAAGCGCCTGACCTGGGCTACAGAGAAGCAGCACTGGACTGTTGCTAAGTGGTCCCAAGTACTTTTTTCTGATGAAAGCAAATTTTGCATGTCATTCGGAAATCAAGGTGCCAGAGTCTGGAGGAAGACTGGGGAGAAGGAAATGCCAAAATGCCTGAAGTCCAGTGTCAAGTACCCACAGTCAGTGATGGTGTGGGGTGCCATGTCAGCTGCTGGTGTTGGTCCACTGTGTTTCATCAAGGGCAGAGTCAATGCAGCTAGCTATCAGGAGATTTTGGAGCACTTCATGCTTCCCTCGGCTGAAATGCTTTATGGAGATGAAGATTTCATTTTTCAGCACGACCTGGCACCTGCTCACAGTGCCAAAACCACTGGTAAATGGTTTACTGACCATGGTATTACTGTGCTCAATTGGCCTGCCAACTCTCCTGACCTGAACCCCATAGAGAATCTGTGGGATATTGTGAAGAGAAAGTTGAGAGACGCAAGACCCAACACTCTGGATGAGCTTAAGGCCGCTATTGAAGCATCCTGGGCCTCCATAACATCTCAGCAGTGTCACAGGCTGATTGCCTCCATGCCACGCCGCATTGAAGCAGTCATTTCTGCCAAAGGATTCCCGACCAAGTATTGAGTGCATAACTGAACATTATTATTTGATGGTTTTTTTGTTTGGTATTAAAAAACACTTTTATTTGATTGGTCGGGTGAAATATGCTAATTTATTGAGACAGGTTTTTTGGGTTATCAGGAGTTGTATACCAAAATCATCAGTATTAAAACAATAAAAGACCTGACAAATTTCAGTTGGTGGATAATGAATCTATAATATATGAAAGTTTAATTGTAATCATTACATTATGGTAAATAATGAAATTTAACACTATATGCTAATTTTTTGAGAAGGACCTGTAGAGTAGATAGTTTGTTTAGGAGATTATGCCTTAGTTTTTTTTAATCAAAGGACAGTCCGCTTGAGGAATCAATCTCTGGATTTAAGGTGATGTTAAAATCTCCCCCTATAATTAGTAACCCCTCGGTGAAAAGTTGTAATACTTTCAATGTTTTCGATATCCACTGAACCTGGTATTTATTAGGTGCATAGAGGTTGGCAAATGTGACTAGGGTGTTGGCTAGGTGTCCCTTAACAAAGATGTATCTCCCTTCATGATCACTCAATGTATCCTTGGGCGAAAACGGTAAACCTTTTTTTAGTGCTATGCTGACACCCTTGGACGCAGAAGAGTTGCAGCTGTTAAACCACGTTGGATATGGGGAGAAGGAGGTGTTAGGTGTCCTACCGCTTTTAAAGTGTGTTTCCTGGAGGAAGGCTACTTGGGTTTTTTGTTTTTTTAAGAGATTAAGAATTTGGTTTCTTTTTGCAGGTGTATTGAGGCCCTTAACTTTAAAGGAGGCAACTGTGATGGACCCGGGGCTCACCTTACTATTCGCACTCATCATGTCTTGAAGAGAAGATTATCCCATCACGGTACCTGCTGAAATCAATAGGATGAAGCAGAGTTGGATGTGTGTGAGTTAACACTCAAATGGGACATTCGGTGCCACAATACATGGGGGCTCTATCTGTCCCACCACTAAGCCGCTAAAGTTTAATATACTATCTATTTGTGAGCATGAAAGCGTTATAGGTACTTCTGATTATTTGTCCGCGTGGGAGCACTGTCTTGTTTTTAACCCCCGATAGCACAGGGCACGGAGCAGCTCGAGAGCAGTAATGGCAGGGCCTCCTCTCTGTGGCCGGGTCAGCTCCAATATGGCGTTGGCGCGAAAATTCCCGTGCTTATCTGGTGTTTAAGCGTTCCAGTCCCCCGGCTCCGTCCCGCTCCCCCTCCTCACCTCTACATCTCAGGAGTCTGGACCGGGAGTCGAACAGCAGGCGCAGGCACAGCGCTCGCGGACTCCAGGTACGCCGGCGTCAGCAATGAACAGGCAGGTGGAACGAGCCGGGACGAGGAGGTCAGGAGCGGTTCCCAGCGGCGTCACACGCCTGCGGCTGAATCCTCTGGAGCAAGTCAGAGGCCAGCGCGGTCTCCTGTCTCCCCGCCGGTCGATCCTCCGGCTGTAGCGGGCCGCGGTGGATTCGGTGGCTGTGGGGCGGGGCGACTGGGCCGCAAGGCACCTCTTCTCCTTCAGTCCCCTCACCTTTCTCCGACTCACATCTCGGGTCCCGCGATCCCTGTCCGCACTCCCGCCGATCAGCCGCTTCGCTTACAGGGGGAGGCTAGTCCAGCACCACGACTCGGGAGCACCGCTCCTAGCTGGGAGATGATCTGTCCAGCGGGATCAAGGTCACATGTAGGCCTCAGGGACCAATCCAGAAAATGACAGTCCGTCTCTGGGAACAAATGGGCACAGAGGACTCTTTAGTCACTGTGGGGTTGCCCCAATATGTTATAAACAGCAGATGGGCTGTAGATAAGTGTGGATTAAGTCCGATATGAACAGCCAGCAGAGGAGCTTAATGTCCGCACGTCTTTCTCCTCCAGCAGCTGGCCACGCCCCGGGTTCAGGTTTTTTGAGGGAGACAAGTGACGTAGATTTGCCTGTAACTGCCCCTCAAACCAGCACAACCGCAGATTTGACAACTGGAACTTTGGCCCACATGGCGGATTATGCCTTACATATCCTCAAAAGGGACCCACGCATTATTAAAATGATGACCGATGACGATTACTGGTTGGCCTGCCTCCTTGATACTCGCTATAAAGGCAAATTGCAAAATATCATGCCACATGAGAACCTCGAACAAATATTAGCAACCAAACAAGCCACTCCGTACTACCACCATGCTCCTCCCTCATATGGGAGATTAATTGCAGAACCCCCTTCCCTGACACCACCGACCTGCAGTGCTCCCGGAACCGGACATACATCGGCCGAATGGTCTTCCCTATATAATATAGTTTACAAGGGCAAAATACTATATAAACTACATGGTCCGTTCTACAGGTAATAAAATCATTAACCGTGTATTCCACTGCCCCCATCCGGAGAGTCCGCTCTGTCAAATGCTGTTTACAACAAGGGCAATGCCCGCATTTAAAATTGCCTTTAGGGACCACTGCATCCAACCAATTTGTATTTAACCTGGTGATACGATTTCTGACCAATCTGTCTCTCAACCTTGCACTTCTATTGGCTATCAAAGGACCTCTTGCTGCAATCTCAGATAGCTCCTTATCACGTCCTAACACGATGATATAGTGATAATTTGGGATGGCACGGAAGATGTCTTCAGCGAATTTGTAGTACACTTGAATCAGATCAACAATATGAATATGGTCTTTACATCAGTGTTTGGGGGTAGGCGATTAGAATTTCTGGATGTTGTGTTAGAAATTAAAGAGGGAAATATCTGCACATCGCTTTTTCGGAAACCGGTGGCAGCCAATACGTTAATGCACTTCAACAGTTTTCATCCTTTGCATACGAAACGAGCCTTACCGTACAGCCAATTCCTGAGGGCAAGCAGGGTGAACAATACTGAGGAAGGTTTTTATCGTCAATCTGAAGAGATGGGAGTTAGACTTAAACAAAGGGGTTACCCAGAGGAGTTACTGACATCCACCTTTGATAGAGTAAAGAATGAAAGAAAAGAGGGGACTAGGAAGAGAGTGCCAGCTCAGAGACAAGAAGCAAGAAAGAGATTTACTTTTTGTTTTAAATTCAGCAATATGGATCAACAAATTAGGCTAGCCATAAAAAAGAATTGGCATTTGTTAGGACGTGATAAGGAGCTATCTGAGATTGCAGCAAGAGGTCCTTTGATAGCAAATAGAAGAAGTGCAAGGTTGAGAGACAGATTGGTCAGAAATCGTATCACCAGGTTAAATACAAATTGGTTAGATGCAGCAGTCCCTAAAGGCAATTTTAAATGCGGGCATTGCCCTTGTTGTAAACAGCATTTGACAGAGCAGACTCTCCGGATGGGGGCAGTGGAATACACGGTTAATGATTTTATTACCTGTAGAACGGACCATGTACCGTAGTTTATATAGTATTTTGCCCTTGTAAACTACATTATATAGGGAAGACCATTCGGCCGATGTATGTCCGGTTCCGGGAGCACTGCAGGTCAGTGGTGTCAGGGAAAGGGGTTCCGCGATTAATCTCCCATATGAGGGAGGAGCATGGTGGTAGTACAGAGTGTCTTACCTTTGCTGGGATCGAAAGAGTCGGCTTGCCCTCTCAGGGGGGTGATTTGGATAACTTGCTCTTAAGATGTGAAGCCAGGTGGATCAGGCACAGTAATGCAATGGGTCCGCTTGGCTTCAATGATAGGGTCGATATGTCTATATTCCTGTAGGTGACGTAGGAGTAGAATGCCGTGTAATGTCATTATAGCGTAGTGGGCTTTGATGCCGCAGATCTGACTTAGTAATCAGTGACAATGATCGGGATTTGTTTGTGAGCATAATCTCGCAGCCGTTGCCATAGCTTTATATTGTTTTTACTATGTGCTTTTTATATTTTGTATCTTTGTGGTGTGTGGGAGGGATTTGGTGGCGGGGTGCATCATGGTCGGTGCACTATATCCGCTGTCTATCCTGAGCACAAATCGACCCGTAGAAGCGCAGGCACTGCGCGAAACGGCCATCGTCCTCCCCTGCTCACACGAGCTTCAGCTCCCTCTCCCCCGGCCATGAATTTTATCTGGAGTTGTTATCAATAAAGAAGTGATTTTTGAAGACTGGTGAGTGCCCGTATCGTTTTTCTCACAAGGATTTTTGCACATAGAAGTCTTTTTTCTTGAAGGAGCACCCGAAGTCCTAAGTTAGCGGCATTTGGATGAGTGGCATCTGATGGCATACCCTGAATAGAGTCTCTTTAATGCCGTTGAATAAGGGTCTGTGCCGCTCGTCTTTTGTTTTTTTGCTTTAGTATCTATATATCTTCCCATCCACACCAGATTATTTCTGAATGGATTTGAAGATATATAGATTATCTTCCCAGGTTGCCATTACAATATTAGTGAGTGAAGGGGAGAATTTTGCTCCCATACTTACACCACTAGTCTGCAAAAAATACCTATTGTCAAACATGCAATAATTATGACTCAAGAGGAATTTAGTTGCTTCAAGTAAAAAATCACTTAAAACCTCCGAATAGGTGCTATATTTCCTGAGATAGAAGGATATACATTTGAGAGCTACATTGTGGGGAATAGAGGGATACAGACTAATTACATCACACGAGAACCATGTGAAACCAGCCTCCCAATTAAAAGCATGCATCATGGTAACCACTGCCTTTGTGTCACGTATATGGCTAGGAGTCAAATATACTAGTGGCTGGAGATATGCATCCAACCACTCACCCAGCCTTTCACCCAGTGCACCAATCCCCGCCACTATGGGCCTCATAGGAGGTGGAAATATATTTTTATGACTTTTTGGTAGGGAATGATACACTGGAATGACAGGGTGGTCCAAATAGCAATATTTGTTTATTTTTTCGTTCAAAGCTCCAGTTGTTACTAAATTTAGAAGTTCACCGTTACATCTCACAGTAGGATTTTCTTTTAATTCCAAATAAACATCCGGATTCTCTAGATCTCTAAGATTTAGGATTTTATACAGTCCAGCATTAATCACCACAATTGCCCCACCTTTGTCCGCATTTTTAATTAGAAGATCTTTATTTTGTGCTAATTGATCTAACGCTATTCTTTTCTACTCAAATTGCCCTCGGATTTTTTTGTTGTATTTTTACTCAGTTCAATCAGTTCCAATTCAACAACCTCTTGAAATTTATCCAGGATTGCTGGTCTTGACTTCAACGGATAATAATCCGTATTAGGCTATGTGCACACGTAGGAAAAGAGGTGCAGAATTTTCTGCACAAAATCTGCATCTCCTGGCAGAATCCGCAGCCGCGGATTTGCCGCGGTTTTTATGCAGATTTTGTGCTGTTTTTATGCCGAATTGATGCGGATTTTCTGCAGTTTTTGCCACTGCGGAATTTTAACATGGAGGGGTGCAGAAAAGCTGCAGATCCGCACAAAAGAAGTGACATGCACTTCTTTGAAATCCGCAGCAATTCCGCACTGATTTTTCCACACCATCTGCACAGATTTTTCTTTTTCCCATTGAATAGCATTGTACTGTACATCACAGTGCGGATCTGCAGCATTTTTGCGCGGAAAAATCCGCTGCAGTTCCGCAGCAAATCCGCATCGTGTGTACATAGCCTTAGATGTTAGGAACTTAACCGACTGATCTCCAGGTTTTTATCAGTCGTATCCAAGTCATATAAATCTTTTAATGTCCTCTGTTCTTCAAACATCAGTAATTCATCTTCTTCCAAGGAAAGTTCCATATTCGGCTTGGTCTCAGCAGTTTCCAGAATGCTGTTATCTTTAATATAGTGGCATTTTAAAGTTAAGTTCCGTGCAAACCTGTTGATATCCATAATGGTTTGGTACACACTGAAGTCTTTAGTAGGGGAGAAGCCCAATCCCTTTGATAACAGGGATATCTTGGCTTGGGAAAGCACATAGCTGGATAGGTTCCAAATTGGGATATTTACCATTTCCGGTTCCCCCCCCCCCCCCGTGTCTGGTAACCCCCTTCTTCGATGCTTGCGCCACCCTCTTTTCCTCCATTTTTTTACCTCATTGTGACCATATCTCCATTGTTCACATTAGGTTTGGCATTAGGATTACGTGTTTCAGCACCTGTGCTCACTGAGGTGTCTGAAGCTTCATCTGACGAATTCACTGATGATTGCTCCGGAGTTGAGAACGTTACTTTTGGTTGAGCAGAAAAAGGATATTTCTTATTGTTTTTACTCTTTCTCGGCTTTCTAAGAATGGGACGAGGGGTTTTGTTCCACTCATAAACCATGTTGTTTTTATAGTCCTCCAAATCCCATTTAAACTTTCTTTACTTCGTTTCAGTTATTGTGTTTTCAAGTTGAATTACATTTTTTATCCATTCTTCGTTGTAATTTTTTATATTCCTCGTTGTTTTGAAAGGATTTAGTTTGATCTTGTAGGGATTTAATTGTGGTTTTAATGGTGTTTAGTTCTTTTTCTTCCTCTTCAATAATCAGGTGGATGAGATCCATTGAACAGTTGCTTAAAATTTCTTCCCATTTTAGTCTAAACACTTCTCCATAATTTGCAGTTGTTAGTTTTTTTTATTCTTAAGCCTCTGGGGATCATATTCTTATCTGCACAATTACTAAGGGTACCGTCTCACATAACGATTTACCAACGATCACGACCAGCGATACGACCTGGCCGTGATCGTTGGTAAGTGGTTGTGTGGTCGCTGGGGAGCTGTCACACAGACAGCTCTCCAGCGACCAACGATGCCGAGGTTCGCTGGTAACCAGGGTAAACATCGGGTTACTAAGCGCAGGGCCGCGCTTAGTAACCCGATGTTTACCGTGGTTACCAGCGTAAAAGTAAAAAAAAAAAAAACGTACATACTCACCATCTGATGTCCGTCAGATCCCTTGCCGTCCGCTTCCTGCTCTGACTGAGATCCGGCCGTACAGTGAGAGCAGAGTGCAGCAGTGATGTCACCGCTGTGATCTGCTCTCACTTTCCGGCCGGCAGACAGTCAGAGCGGGAAGCAGACGGCAAGGGACCTGACGGACATCAGATGGTGAGTATGTACGGTTTTTTTTTTTTTACTTTTACGCTGGTAACCACGGTAAACATCGGGTTACTAAGCGCGGCCCTGCGCTTAGTAACCCGATGTTTACCCTGGTTACAAGCGAACGCATCGCTGGATCGCTGTCACACACAACGATCCAGCGATGACAGCGGGAGATCCAGTGACGAAAGAAAGTTTCAAACGATCTGCTACGACGTACGATTCTCAGCAGGGTCCCTGATCGCTGCTGCGTGTCAGACACTGCGAGATCGTAACTATATCGCTAGAACTGTCACGAATCGTGCCGTCATAGCGATAAAAATACCCTAAGTGAGTTGTGATCCCACCAGAGCCTGAGCTCCTTATGCTTTGCAGATTCCAGCTTTCTCAGAGTAGTTTTCAGATCATTTTCGCCTTCTGCTGTGTTTTCATTATCTTCATTAAAAATATCCCATCCTCGTCGCCAAAAAAAAAAAAAATATCTGCTGATTTATGCAATCTAGCTGTGTAATTGTCAGTATCCACCAAATCCTCGTTTGAAAGATCCATGTTGTTTAAGATTAATATTATAAGGCAATTTGTTTTTGAGTGGTTTTGAGCAAGGCTTTTAAATCCCACAAAAATATATAAAAAAGAGTTTTTGGCAAAACCAGCTTACCGCTTTGAAGAAACAGGAATACATCCAACCTGTGGTTACAGTTTGCACGGAAAACGGATTGGGACAAATCCACACATGTAAAGAAAAAACTTTTTGTTTCTCCAGCGATCAGTCCAATGGTAGAGTAAAATATACATTTTATTTATCCATTATCCATTTTTACTGGAAACTAGAGTACCGTGTGGTTTAAATAGCCGCATGGACTTGATAATGCAATATTAAATATAAATTGAGATGTTATAATAGAAGCTCTATAGTCACAGTAATTTATTTAATAAGAAATAATTCCACTATTACCCCCTTTTTTTCCTGTTTTGTGCTGTGAATATCTGAATATTTAATATGAATCTTTTTTGAATCCTATAGATATGGTACATTTTAATTTGCATTTAATATGGATTTTAAATATTTGTTTTTTTAATGTTGTTGAAATCCTTGGGGAAGGATTAATACCGCAAGGGGTTACTGTTGGCTACGGGGCTAACTGGGTTAAATCAAATCTATTGGAATTCTCTATACACACCTGTGACACCCAGTAACCCATTTGGGCCCTTTTTTTTTTTTTTTTCTCCTTCCCTATACTACATATGCGGTCTTGATTCAGTACTCATTTGGACCTGGAGGAAGACACGTGGTGTCGAAACAAGTCATCCATAAGGGATTGAATGTATGCAATATTGTAACTGAAGGAATCGAACTTTTTAATGGATAAATAAAAGGTATATTTTACTCTACCATTGGACTGATCGCTGGAGAAACAAAAAGTTTTTTCTTTACATGTGTGGATTTGTCCCAATCCGTTTTCCATGTGAACTCTAACCACAGGTTGGATGTATTCCTGTTTCTTCAAAGCGGTAAGCTGGCTTTGCCAAAAAACTCTTTTATATATATATATATATATATATATATATATATATATATATATACACGCATATATACAGTACAGACCAAAAGTTTGGACACACCTTCGCATTTAAAGATTTTTCTGTATTTTCATAACTATGAAAATTGTAAATTCACACTGAAGGCATCAAAAGTATGAACTAACACACGTGGAATTATATACTTAACAAAAAAAGTGAGAAACAACTGAAAATATGTCTCATATTCTAGGTTCTTCAAAGTAGCCACCTTTTGCTTTGATGACTGCTTTGCATACTCTTATGCAAATTGCCTCTTCTGAGAAAAAGAGGACTTAACTCTATAGCGCCACCTGTTGGAAGTAGCGATCCTACAAGTCACAATTAACCCTCTAACCAGTCGTGCAATATGACTTAGGATAAAAGCCAAATCAGTATCTCAATTCGCAGACTCTTGGCATTCTCTTGATGAGCTTCAAGAGGTAGTCACTGGGAATGGTTTTCACTTCACAGGTGTGCCCTCAGGTTTAATAAGTGGGATTTCTTGCCTTATAAATGGTGTTGGGACCATCAGTTGTGTTGTTCAGAAGTCTGGTGGATACACAGCTGATAGTCCTACTGAATAGATTGCTAGAATTTGTACTATGACAAGAAAAAAACAGCTAAGTAAAGAAAAAAGAGTGGCCATCATTACTTTAAGAAATGAAGGTCAGTGAGTCAGAAAAATTGGGAAAACTTTGAAAGTGTCCCCAAGTGCAGTTGCAAAAACCATCAAGCGCTACAAAGAAACTGGCTCACATGAGGACCGCCCCAGGAATGGAAGACCAAGAGTCACCTCTGCTTCTGAGGATAAGTTTATCCGAGTCACTAGCCTCAGAAATCGCAGGTTAACAGCAGCTCAGATTAGAGACCAGGTCAATGCCACACAGAGTTCTAGCAGCAGACACATCTCTACAACAACTGTTAAGAGGAGACTTGGTGCAGCAGGCCTTCATGGTAGAATAGCTGCTAGGAAACCACTGCTAAGGACAGGCAACAAGCAGAAGAGACTTGTTTGGGCTAAAGAACACAAGGAATGGACATTAGACCAGTGGAAATCTGTGCTTTGGTCTGATGATTCCAAATTTGAGATCTTTGGTTCCAACCACCGTGTCTTTATGCGACACAGAAAAGGTGAACGGATGGACTCTACATGCCTGATTCCCACCATGAAGCATGGAGCAGGAGGTGTGATGGTGTGGGGGTTCTTTGCTGGTGACACTGTTGGGGATTTATTCAAAATTGAATGCATACTGAACCAGCATGGCTACCACAGCATCTTGCAGCGGCATGCTATTCCATCCGGTTTGCGTTTAGTTGGACCATAATTTATTTTTCAACAGGACAATGACCCCAAACACACCTCCAGAGTGATGGGGTGCTATGCCAGACCTCCACAGTCACCAGACCTGAACCCAATCGAGATGGTTTGGGGTGAGCTGGACCGCAGAGTGAAGGCAAAAGGGCCAACAAGTGCTAAGCATCTCTGGGAACTCCTTCAAGATTGTTGGAAGACCATTCCCAGTGACTACCTCTTGAAGCTCATCAAGAGAATGCCAAGAGTGTGCAAAGCAGTCATCAAAGCAAAAGGTGGCTACTTTGAAGAACCTAGAATATAAGACATATTTTCAGTTGTTTCACACTTTTTTGTTAAGTATATAATTCCACATGTGTTAATTCATAGTTTTGATGCCTTCAGTGTGAATTTACATTTTTCATAGTCATGAAAATACAGAAAAATCTTTAAATGAGGTGTGTCCAAACTTTTGGACTGTACTGTATATATATATATATATATATATATATATATATATATATATATATATATATATATATATATATATAGGGGTGCTGCACAATACACAGAGTACAGTGAGTCGGCCGCCAGGGCCGTGGGGTACTCGGTACCGGGTCCGGTACTTCACAAGGGGATGTCATGGTGGCTGCGACCCGGTACGTGGCCCTGGGCGCCCAGGTAAAAGGGAAATGTCTTTAAAGGAATAAAGTTTATGTTTGTGATGCCACCTGTGGTATTCGGTCAGGGTGACCGACTGCTTTAAGGGGTCCGCTGGGGTGATGTTTTGGCAGCTAGATGGTGTACCTTCCCACAGGTGAAGTATATCCCCAGGGCTTTCCAGTGTGTAGATGGTAGTGGAGCGGCCCCCCAAGCACAGGGCAGCGGGGTACTCGGAATTTTTGGGGCAATAACAACACACAGTCTTTGCAATAAATCACGGTTCAGGCACAATTCAGTCACAGTTCCAAGGCACACATGACCTGATTCCTCAGGCTTAAGTAGATCCTGTTCGTGACGCCAAGCTGGAGCGGCCCCCAAGCGCAGGGCAGCGGGGTACTCGGTACCAGGTCTCTCTCGGTTCTGGGGATAGTAGTCTTAGGCAAAATGAAGACCGCGCTCACGGGATATATTTAAAATGGTTTATTTTGCCTACGCGTTTCAAGAGCGTTCCTGCTCTCTTCCTCAGGGCATGTAATACATAACACAATATGGAGTATATTTATAGAAAAGAAAGGAAGGGGAGGGGCGACCATGCCCCTATATTATAGTACTTGAACAGGTTAAAAACATATATATATGGTAATACAAAGGCAATACACATTAATATCAATAACCTAAAACGAAAATTTATTAAAAAAAACAAACAAACAGAAACATGAAAAAATGAAAAAAATTATTAAAATGAATAAAAAATAAACTGGGAGCTGAGTATAAAAAGGCAGGGATCTCAGGTAGCACAACAAGTATTCGAACCGGGGACCCTTGTATGGTAATTCTATTATTTAAGCTCCTCAAGTCATTGTGCCACCGGTTCCTGATAGGTTCTTCAGTTCAAGATTTTGTTAGGTTAGAGGATATCTGCTATTACATTTAGCCCTTCAGGTTCAAGGGAATTCAAGGTATATATCCAAAAAATTTCTTTCCTATTAAGTGACTGTGTACGATTAGAAACATGTGCAGGAACGTGATCAATGGGGTGAACACGAAATAATAAAGGATTACAATTATGTGCGATATTGAAATGTCTAGAAAGACCATGTTTAAGATAACCTGTTTTAATATTGTGTCGGTGTGAGTTCATACGGAGGTGGAGTGGTTGTGTAGTCCTACCAACATATATCTTGTTGCAAGGACAAGTGATAATGTAAATAACAAAGGAAGTGGTGCAGGTGAAGACATGACTGATTGGAAAAGAATAAGGAAAGGAAGGATGTTTGAATCCTGTACTGGTATGGGCTATAATACCACAACATAGACATTTTTTGTGAAAACATTTAAAAATCCCTGGTTTTTGTGCAACAAATGATTTTTTTCTTTCATCAAGAAGTCTGCTGGGAGCCAATTTGTTTTTCAGGCTTGGTGCTCTCCTAAAAATAATTTTAGGATGTTGTGGCACCAGTTTACCAAGTATATTATCCTCTCTTACTATATGCCATAACTCATTAATAGATTTTTTAATGAATTTGTGGTCAGTACTGAATGTGGTTAAAAAACTACAGGTGTATTCTTCTAAATTAGCTGCAGTGTCACCTATTTCTTTTTTTAATAACATTTCTTGATTAAAATTCTACCTCATTAAGTTATTTCTATGCAGGCGGCGCGCCTGCGCCGTTGGAGATAGCATAGGTGACACGCAAGACTGCAGCACCTCTCCAGCGTTCCACATCGCGCATGCGGGTTAATCCGCTCTATGTGCCCTCATTAAGTTATTTCTATGCAGGCGGCGCGCCTGCGCCGTTGGAGATAGCATAGGTGACACGCAAGACTGCAGCACCTCTCCAGCGTTCCACATCGCGCATGCGGGTTAATCCGCTCTATGTGCCCGGTTCTTGTGTACAACTTCCGGGTTCTTCAACCGGAACTACAAGCATGTGCGAGCATATCGGCACCCCAGCAGATAAATTGAGGTAATCGACATCAGATTTCACCCTTATCCCTTACCATCGAGATACATGACACCACGATCAGGCCTCCTGATGAGCCAGAGGGGCGAAACGCGTCGAGGCGAATTATGTTAGGTGGCAGACGGCGCGGCACCTATATATTATGATGAGTATCAACGGCATTTTTCTATATGTTTCATATGTTTAATATACCCCATGCCTGTTAATGGTTTCCATCAAGCATATGCACTATGACACTTTAAAGGAATAATTATAGCCTAAAACAACGTGTCTTATAAGGACAGTATTTGCTGGTCAAACGGTCCATTTCCCTGCTGGAGCATTTTTGTGTGCGCAGGATATAAATTATGCATATTTACTGGGCAGGTGGTCGTATAGAGGCAAAATTTTAAATGGTCCTGAATACACTGAGCAAGTTACTACTGCATATATAATTAAGGGTTATATGTAACCCAGGCAAATATCGGTCTACAGCAGTAAATGACTATTTATAGTCAGAATAATTGGGTACACTGATACAGTGAGGGCTGTTCAATCTGCTCTGTCTTTTGCTACAGTGTACTGGTGCCCATTATGGCATTGTAGTTCCTCTTTTGGACATTTGGCCTCATTTAGGACGGATTATTATGGTCCGTAAAATATTTTTTGCAGGCTGATATTGCATTAATAGGTGCTGCTTTTTCTATCAAAGGGCAATATTGTTTGCTAATTTATTTTTAATAAGTCATCATAAGTCCACCACATGTACTCTAATGTTTTTATATTCACGGTGCTGGGGTGTAGGACTCCCTAGTTGTAGGCTTACCTTTGTCTAGCTGCTTAGGGGCACCTTTAGGTCTTTACACTGTGTGGGTAGGGGAACCCAGTGCCACTGTCAGGGTCTATTAGGATCCTAGGGCAAGCCGCCGAGGAGTGGGGGCGCCAAAACGTTTCCCCTAGGGCGCCAACCCCCACTGATAGGCAGCCATCAGTGTAGACATCAATTATAGGGTTTACCTATCCCCCAACACTAGTATTTTTCACTGTTTTTTTCACTGTGTGTTTTGGTTTTTCTTTGGTGCAGCCACAGGTTGGTGGCATTTTTAGATAGTATCAATAAACTTTTTGGGTTTTATATGATTATTAGAACAAGGTACCCCAAGTCTAAAAAAATATACGTTTAAACTTAAGCCAAATATAGACGGAGCATGGCCAGTTTTTTGTCAGGTCCAGTAAATCTAGATTTCTGGCTGGAGGATGCCATCCAGGCTTTCAACATAGATGGTTCACAAGACAAGAGCACTGGGGTCACAACACTTAAAAATACTTTTAATGAAGTCTATATAGGGTATAAAGCTTTCCTTAAATCTTGGTGGGAGATCCGAACCCTTGAAAACTACATAAAAAATAGAATTATCCCCCGAGGTCTCAGGATCAATATCTCTCCTTCCCCCCGTACATCTTCCCCTGCACTTTTAGACCTGTGGCTTAAAGAATCAGTCGATTCATCGATACGGTTCATGCAACTTTTGCTATCTGAGGAAAAGAAATTGTTAGAGAAATCGACAAGTGATCTGAACTGCTTGATTGAAAAAGTGCTCAAATTCAAATCTGATCCGGATTTTAATAGACGAGAAGGTCTATTACAGACTTCTGTCGAAAAATATCAGGCCCTATTGAAGGAAAGAAAACAGATACAGTTCCAAAAGGACCTTAGAAATTTTGCTGACAATCAAGCCTTTGACTTTCAAGCAGGCAGATCAGGCGAAGTGTCTTCGTCAGACATTGACACTTCTGACACAGAAAGAGCCGAGGCCTCTGGGAGGGGGGGGTTCAATAACAGGGCACAACCATTTAGATACAAAAAATGGCAATACCCAAGGAACAGATATGGAAGGAGGGGAAGGGGAGGTCACAGAACCGGAGAAGGAACTTTAAATACCCCCTCAACTATGGCAAGAGACACACAGGCACAGGCTTCCTCCTCGTTATCATCATCCTCTTCTTCTTTTTTAGAACAGGGGATGAAAACAGGATATTTCCTCAGACCAAAAAACAGTTAGATCGAGGACAGATCATAAACCTGTCGACCCATACTCTGTCTAGTGACGAATACCATGTCTTGCAAAGGGGACTAAATTTTGTACCCACTGGCGGTTTCAACTGCTTTAGCTGGATTAAGGATTTGAACCTGTTTTGCAGGAAATTAAAGTGGAAAAAGTTTTTCTTACACAACAATAGGGAGAATTGTCTGCAACAAGGGCTACAAGAGGAGGATCTGGAGAGCTATGAAGCTCTAGTGGGTCTATTGGGTGAAAATGAACGATATATCAACTCAGATAGGGGCCCTTTTACTAATCTTAGAAATAGGAGTGTTAAAACGCCACCCCAGGGAGATACAACTAACATCGATATTTTTCTCCAACTGGTAGAGAGAGATCTTAAAAAGATCAAGTATATGGATGCTAATACAGATCACAATCTCAGTGAGAAGGAAAGGGTGGCGTTGGATACACTTAGAAAGAATGACCAATTAGTCATCAAGGCATCCGACAAGGGTGGAAACTTGGTCATAATGGATCATGAGATCTATTGTAAGATGTGTAATAACATACTTCAAGATAAGAGCACTTATGAAATCCTTGATAGGGACCCCTCTGAGGTATACAAAATTCAACTCAGAGTAATTTTGGAGGGAGCAATATCGAGGGGGTTGATATCAAAATCAGAATATGAGTTCATGTTCCCCACCTTCCCACTGCAGGCGACTTTTTACACATTACCCAAGGTACACAAAGGTCTTGACCCACTGAAGGGAAGACCTATTGTGTCAGGGGTTGATTCCCTTACACAAAATTGTGGCCTATATGTTGAAGAGATCCTAAAGCCCTTTGTCCTGTCTATTCCTTCATATTTGAGGGATACTACAGATCTATTGCAGAAAATAGAGGGCATACAACTGGAAAAGAACTCCTTTTTAGCATCAATTGATGTGGAGGCCCTCTATAGCAGCATACCACATGAGGCGGGCATGAAGGGCATCCATCACTATCTTAAACAAAGATCGATAGTATGTGCAGAGCATAACTCGTTTGTACTGTCCTTGCTAGACTTTATACTTACCCATAATTCATTTAAGTTCAACGGCAGGCACTACCACCAGCTCAGGGGCACTGCGATGGGGTGCCCATGCGCCCCATTGTACGCAAATCTGTTCCTGGGCTGGTGGGAAGAAACCATAGTGTTTGGGAGAGACACAAACTGGTGGAATGAGCTTATAGCCATCTGGCTCAGGTTTATCGATGACGTTTTTGTCATATGGTTGGGGACTGAGTTTCAGTTTAATAAATTTATTGCAGAGTTAAATGTCAATAACATCAGTTTAAAATTTACCTCAGAGATTCAAAAAGAAGAACTGGCCTTTCTAGATGTGATGATAAGCAAGACACCAGGGGGGGGCCTCACAACAAGGATATACCGGAAACCTACAAGTACTAATGGCCTGGTCAACTGGCATAGTCACCACCCTGTCCCCCTTAAAAAAGGAATCCCGAAAGGCCAGTTTTTAAGACTGAGGAGAAATTGCTCTGATATAAACATGTTCCACAGTCAGGCTACAGATATGTTGAACAGATTTAGGGAAAAAAACTACCCCTTTCACATCTTGAAGTCAGCCTACAAAAACGTAACGAGTTCAGACAGGCAACATCTGTTACATAAAAATGAACCTAAAACAGAGGAGAACAAAATCAGGATCATAGGAACTTTTGACTCCCAACACAATAGGGTCAGAAATGTGATAAACAAACACTGGGATATACTTAAGATGGATCCAGACCTCACAGACATTCTGGGGACTCACCCTGATATTACATTCAGGAGGGGTAGGTCCCTTAGGGACTCATTGGTTCATAGCCACTACATGAGACCTAAGGGGAGCTCCACTTGGTTGGAGAGAAAAACATGTGGTTTTTTCAGATGTGGAGGTTGCCAACTATGCAAATACATGAGACCGAATAAGTCCTTTATAAGTTCCTCAACGGGAAAGGTGTTTTTCCAGCGGGATTTTTCTAATTGTAAATCAAAGGGGGTCGTATATCTGGCCTCTTGCCCATGTCCAAAAGATTACATAGGCAAGACAACTAGAGAACTCCGAAGGAGGGTCGGGGAGCATATAGGAGATATAAGACATGAGAGAGATACCCCCCTAGCTAGACATATGAGACTACAACATCCGACTAATAAAACTGATATAACATTCACAGTGATTGAAGTAGTGAAATCAAATCCCAGAGGAGGGAATTTTGATAGAACTGTGCTCCAAAGGGAGTGTGAATGGATTTTTAGAATGGATTCAGTGACTCCAAAAGGTATAAATGAGATACAATCATATACCTGTTTTCTATGAATCCCTGTTGAGGGCATTATGATTAATCAATATGGAGGCCGGATGTTTTCACCTGACTCTATTTATTAGAATTAACTTCATAATGATAATATATAAAAATTATGCCCTCTTGGACCAAAGGAACAAAAAATATTTTCATGCTCCGTTTTTCTATTTATCTCCCCCTGGTGGGGCATTTGCACAGATAGTTGTGCCCCTCATCCTTTAATTATGAATATTCCTCAATTACACGCTGGTTACCACATATACATGGGAATAATGATGCATTTACTCGCCATGCATTACACCGGGTCTATCTTTATTGATTAACTAGAGGTCAGAGCCTATGTTGTTTATACTGAAGAGGTGAGCAATGAACTCATTTAATAAGTGTCCCCTCCAGGACATCAATAGGTCTCTTCTGCGCTAGAGTTTCTTTTATAATAATAAGCGTTGTCGACTGAGACGCTTTTTTATAAGTTTTGGCGATGGATACTTCGTATAAGGGCCGCTCTAAACACCATGGGGGCGTAGCCATCTATTCTTACACTCCATGTTGAGAATTGCGACCACTATTTAATTATAATTATATCTCTACGCAGCCATAAATCCGGTGCTGCCAGGACATTTTAGACAACATTTAAGTCAGCAGCGCCTTATGAGCCCTTCACACTGCGCAGACGGTGCGATTTATTCTATGGGCTCTTCCACCTCATTAAGTTATTTCTATGCAGGCGGCGCGCCTGCGCCGTTGGAGATAGCATAGGTGACACGCAAGACTGCAGCACCTCTCCAGCGTTCCACATCGCGCATGCGGGTTAATCCGCTCTATGTGCCCTCATTAAGTTATTTCTATGCAGGCGGCGCGCCTGCGCCGTTGGAGATAGCATAGGTGACACGCAAGACTGCAGCACCTCTCCAGCGTTCCACATCGCGCATGCGGGTTAATCCGCTCTATGTGCCCGGTTCTTGTGTACAACTTCCGGGTTCTTCAACCGGAACTGTTGTGAATTTGCTTTTTGCTCCCTCTAGTGGTTACTAGTTTTTTGACTCTGGTTTTTCTGTCATTCCTTTTATCCGCACCTGGGTCGTTACTTAGGGGTGTTGCTATATAAGCTCCCTGGACCTTCAGTTCAATGCCTGGCAACGTAGTTATCAGAGCTAGTCTGCTGTGCTCTTGTCTACTGATCCTGGTTCCAGTTATATCAGCTAAGTCTGCCTTTTGCTTTTTGCTATTTGTTTTGGTTTTGTATTTTTGTCCAGCTTGTTCCAAATCTATATCCTGACCTTTGCTGGAAGCTCTAGGGGGGCTGGTGTTCTCCCCCCGGACCGTTAGACGGTTCGGGGGTTCTTGAATTTCCAGTGTGGATTTTAATAGGGTTTTTGTTGACCATATAAGTTACCTTTCTTTATTCTGCTATCAGTAAGCGGGCCTCTCTGTGCTAAACCTGGTTCATTTCTGTGTTTGTCATTTCCTCTTACCTCACCGTCATTATTTGTGGGGGGCTTCTATCCAGCTTTGGGGTCCCCTTCTCTGGAGGCAAGAAAGGTCTTTGTTTTCCTCTACTAGGGGTAGCTAGATTCTCCGGCTGGCGCGTGTCATCTAGAATCAACGTAGGAATGATCCCCGGCTACTTCTAGTGTTGGCGTTAGGAGTAGATTTATGGTCAACCCAGTTACCACTGCCCTATGAGCTGGATTTTTGTATTCTGCAGATTTCCACGTTCCTCTGAGACCCTCGCCATTGGGGTCATAACAGTTTGCCAGGCCAGTATTAAATGTTTAATGCATTGCAGAAGAGGGATTATAAGAAAGAAGATTCTGAGGTTTTTTTTTTTTTTTTCTTCTTCCCCTTTACCTCAGAGTGGCTATGCTTGCTGCAGACATGAATGTCCAGACCTTGATTACAAGTGTGGACCAGCTGGCTACTCGTGTGCAGGGCATACAAGACTATGTTATCAGAAATCCTAGGTCAGAACCTAAAATACCGATTCCTGAACTGTTTTCCGGAGACAGGTTTAAGTTTAGGAATTTCGTGAATAATTGTAAATTGTTTTTGTCCCTGAGACCCTGTTCATCTGGAGATTCTGCTCAGCAAGTAAAAATTGTTATTTCGTTCTTACGGGGCGACCCTCAGGATTGGGCTTTTTCGCTGGCGCCAGGAGATCCGGCATTGGCTGATCTTGATGCGTTTTTTCTGGCGCTCGGTTTACTTTATGAGGAACCCAATCTTGAGATTCAGGCAGAAAAGGCCTTGCTGGCTATGTCTCAGGGGCAGGACGAGGCTGAAGTGTATTGCCAAAAATTTCATAAATGGTCCGTGCTGACACATTGGAACGAGTGTGCACTGGCCGCTAATTTTAGAAATGGCCTTTCTGAAGCCATTAAGAATGTTATGGTGGGTTTTCCCATTCCCACAGGTCTGAATGATACTATGGCACTGGCTATTCAAATTGACCGGCGGTTGCGGGAGCGCAAAACCGCAAATTCCCTCATGGTGTTGTCTGAACAGACACCTAATTCGGTGCAATGTGATAGAAAAACCGCAAATTCCCTCATGGTGTTGTCTGAACAGACACCTGATTTAATGCAATGTGATAGAATCCTGACTAGAAATGAGCGGAAAATTCATAGACGCCGGAATGGCTTGTGCTACTACTGTGGTGATTCTACACATGTTATCTCAGCATGCTCTAAACGTATAGCTAAGGTTGTTAGTCCTGTCACCGTTGGTAATTTGCAACCTAAATTTATTCTGTCTGTAACTTTGATTTGCTCACTGTCATCTTATCCTGTCATGGCGTTTGTAGATTCAGGTGCTGCCCTGAGTCTCATGGATCTCTCATTTGCTAAGCGCTGTGGTTTTACTCTTGAACCATTAGAAAATCCTATTCCTCTTAGGGGTATTGATGCTACACCATTGGCAGCAAATAAACCGCAGTATTGGACACAGGTTACCATGTGCATGACTCCTGAACACCGCGAGGTGATACGTTTCCTGGTTTTACATAAAATGCATGATTTGGTTGTTTTAGGGCTGCCATGGTTACAGACCCATAATCCAGTCCTGGACTGGAAGGCTATGTCAGTCTCAAGTTGGGGCTGTCGTGGTATTCATGGGGATTCCCTGCCTGTGTCTGTTGCTTCTTCTATGCCTTCGGAAGTTCCGGAGTATTTGTCTGATTATCAGGATGTCTTCAGTGAGTCTGAGTCCAGTGCACTGCCTCCTCATAGGGACTGTGACTGTGCTATAGATTTGATCCCAGGCAGTAAATTTCCTAAGGGAAGACTGTTTAATCTGTCGGTACCTGAACATACCGCTATGCGTTCATATATCAAGGAGTCTCTGGAGAAAGGACATATTCGTCCGTCTTCTTCCCCTCTTGGTGCGGGATTCTTTTTTGTGGCAAAAAAGGACGGATCTTTGAGACCTTGTATTGATTATCGACTTTTAAATAAGATCACTGTCAAATTTCAGTATCCTTTACCGCTGTTGTCTGACTTGTTTGCCCGGATTAAGGGTGCCAAGTGGTTCACCAAGATAGACCTTCGTGGTGCGTACAACCTTGTGCGCATTAAGCAAGGTGATGAATGGAAAACCGCATTCAATACGCCCGAAGGTCATTTTGAGTACTTGGTGATGCCTTTTGGGCTCTCCAATGCGCCTTCAGTTTTTCAGTCCTTTATGCATGACATTTTCCGGAAGTATCTGGATAAATTTTTGATTGTTTATCTGGATGATATTTTGGTTTTTTCTGACAATTGGGATTCGCATGTGGAGCAGGTCAGGTTGGTCTTTAAAATTTTGCGTGAAAATTCTTTGTTTGTCAAGGGCTCAAAGTGTCTCTTTGGTGTGCAGAAGGTTCCCTTTTTGGGGTTCATTTTTTCCCCTTCTGCTGTGGAGATGGACCCAGTCAAGGTCCGAGCTATTCTTGATTGGACTCAGCCCTCGTCAGTTAAGAGTCTTCAGAAGTTCTTGGGCTTCGCTAACTTCTACCGTCGTTTTATCGCTAATTTTTCTAGCATTGTGAAACCTTTGACGGATATGACCAAGAAGGGCTCCGATGTAGCTAACTGGGCTCCTGCTGCCGTGGAGGCTTTCCAGGAGTTGAAACGCCGGTTTACTTCGGCGCCTGTTTTGTGCCAGCCTGACGTCTCACTTCCCTTTCAGGTTGAGGTGGATGCTTCGGAGATTGGGGCAGGGGCCGTTTTGTCGCAGAGAGGCCCTGGTTGCTCTGTTATGAAACCTTGTGCCTTTTTCTCTAGGAAGTTTTCGCCTGCCGAGCGAAATTATGATGTGGGCAATCGGGAGTTGTTGGCCATGAAATGGGCATTTGAGGAGTGGCGTCATTGGCTCGAGGGTGCTAAGCATCGTGTGGTGGTCTTGACTGATCACAAAAATCTGATGTATCTCGAGTCTGCTAAACGCCTTAATCCGAGACAGGCCCGCTGGTCATTGTTTTTCTCCCGCTTTGATTTTGTTGTCTCGTATTTACCAGGTTCAAAGAATGTGAAGGCCGATGCTCTTTCTAGGAGCTTTGTGCCTGATGCTCCTGGAGTCGCTGATCCTGTTGGTATTCTTAAAGATGGAGTTATCTTGTCAGCTATTTCTCCGGATCTGCGACGTGTGTTGCAGAGATTTCAGGCTGATAGGCCTGAGTCTTGTCCACCTGACAGACTGTTTGTCCCGGATAAGTGGACCAGCAGAGTCATTTCCGAGGTTCATTCCTCGGTGTTGGCAGGTCACCCGGGAATTTTTGGCACCAGAGATCTGGTGGCCAGGTCCTTTTGGTGGCCTTCCTTGTCAAGGGATGTGCGGTCATTTGTGCAGTCCTGTGGGATTTGTGCTCGAGCTAAGCCTTGCTGTTCTCGTGCCAGCGGTTTGCTCTTGCCCTTGCCTGTCCCGAAGAGACCTTGGACACATATCTCCATGGATTTCATTTCTGATCTTCCGCTATCTCAGGGCATGTCTGTTATCTGGGTGATATGTGATCGCTTCTCCAAGATGGTCCATTTGGTTCCTTTGCCTAAGCTGCCTTCCTCTTCCGATCTGGTTCCTGTGTTTTTCCAGAACGTGGTTCGTTTGCACGGCATCCCTGAGAATATTGTGTCAGACAGAGGATCCCAGTTCGTTTCCAGGTTCTGGCGATCCTTTTGTAGTAGGATGGGCATTGATTTGTCGTTTTCGTCTGCTTTCCATCCTCAGACTAATGGACAGACGGAGCGAACCAATCAGACTTTGGAGGCTTATTTGAGGTGTTTTGTCTCTGCTGATCAGGACGATTGGGTGACATTCTTGCCGTTGGCTGAGTTTGCCCTTAATAATCGGGCTAGTTCCGCCACCTTGGTTTCGCCTTTTTTCTGCAACTCTGGTTTCCATCCTCGCTTTTCTTCGGGTCATGTGGAGCCTTCTGACTGTCCTGGGGTGGATTCTGTGGTGGATAGGTTGCAGCAGATCTGGAATCATGTGGTGGACAACTTGAAGTTGTCACAGGAGAAGGCTCAGCGCTTTGCCAACCGCCGCCGCGGTGTGGGTCCCCGACTACGCGTTGGGGATTTGGTATGGCTTTCTTCCCGCTTTGTTCCTATGAAGGTCTCCTCTCCCAAATTTAAACCTCGTTTTATTGGGCCTTACAAGATATTGGAAATCCTTAATCCTGTATCTTTTCGTCTGGATCTTCCTGTGTCGTTTGCTATTCACAATGTATTTCATAGGTCCTTGTTGCGGCGGTACATTGTGCCTGTAGTTCCTTCTGCTGAGCCTCCTGCTCCGGTGTTGGTTGAGGGCGAGTTGGAGTACGTGGTGGAGAAGATCTTGGATTCTCGCCTCTCCAGGCGGAGGCTTCAGTACCTGGTCAAGTGGAAGGGCTATGGTCAGGAGGATAATTCCTGGGTGGTCGCCTCTGATGTTCATGCGGCCGATTTAGTTCGTGCCTTTCATGCTGCTCATCCTGATCGCCCTGGTGGTCGTGGTGAGGGTTCGGTGACCCCTCACTAAGGGGGGGGTACTGTTGTGAATTTGCTTTTTGCTCCCTCTAGTGGTTACTAGTTTTTTGACTCTGGTTTTTCTGTCATTCCTTTTATCCGCACCTGGGTCGTTACTTAGGGGTGTTGCTATATAAGCTCCCTGGACCTTCAGTTCAATGCCTGGCAACGTAGTTATCAGAGCTAGTCTGCTGTGCTCTTGTCTACTGATCCTGGTTCCAGTTATATCAGCTAAGTCTGCCTTTTGCTTTTTGCTATTTGTTTTGGTTTTGTATTTTTGTCCAGCTTGTTCCAAATCTATATCCTGACCTTTGCTGGAAGCTCTAGGGGGGCTGGTGTTCTCCCCCCGGACCGTTAGACGGTTCGGGGGTTCTTGAATTTCCAGTGTGGATTTTAATAGGGTTTTTGTTGACCATATAAGTTACCTTTCTTTATTCTGCTATCAGTAAGCGGGCCTCTCTGTGCTAAACCTGGTTCATTTCTGTGTTTGTCATTTCCTCTTACCTCACCGTCATTATTTGTGGGGGGCTTCTATCCAGCTTTGGGGTCCCCTTCTCTGGAGGCAAGAAAGGTCTTTGTTTTCCTCTACTAGGGGTAGCTAGATTCTCCGGCTGGCGCGTGTCATCTAGAATCAACGTAGGAATGATCCCCGGCTACTTCTAGTGTTGGCGTTAGGAGTAGATTTATGGTCAACCCAGTTACCACTGCCCTATGAGCTGGATTTTTGTATTCTGCAGATTTCCACGTTCCTCTGAGACCCTCGCCATTGGGGTCATAACACGGAACTACAAGGATGTGCGAGCATATCGGCACCCCAGCAGATAAATTGAGGTAATCGACATCAGATTTCACCCTTATCCCTTACCATCGAGATACATGACACCACGATCAGGCCTCCTGATGAGCCAGAGGGGCGAAACGCGTCGAGGCGAATTATGTTAGGTGGCAGACGGCGCGGCACCTATATATTATGATGAGTATCAGCGGCATTTTTCTATATGTTTCATATGTTTAATATACCCCATGCCTGTTAATGGTTTCCATCAAGCATATGCACTATGACACTTTAAAGGAATAATTATAGCCTAAAACAACGTGTCTTATAAGGACAGTATTTGCTGGTCAAACGGTCCATTTCCCTGCTGGAGCATTTTTGTGTGCGCAGGATATAAATTATGCATATTTACTGGGCAGGTGGTCGTATAGAGGCAAAATTTTAAATGGTCCTGAATACACTGAGCAAGTTACTACTGCATATATAATTAAGGGTTATATGTAACCCAGGCAAATATCGGTCTACAGCAGTAAATGACTATTTATAGTCAGAATAATTGGGTACACTGATACAGTGAGGGCTGTTCAATCTGCTCTGTCTTTTGCTACAGTGTACTGGTGCCCATTATGGCATTGTAGTTCCTCTTTTGGACATTTGGCCTCATTTAGGACGGATTATTATGGTCCGTAAAATATTTTTTGCAGGCTGATATTGCATTAATAGGTGCTGCTTTTTCTATCAAAGGGCAATATTGTTTGCTAATTTATTTTTAATAAGTCATCATAAGTCCACCACATGTACTCTAATGTTTTTATATTCACGGTGCTGGGGTGTAGGACTCCCTAGTTGTAGGCTTACCTTTGTCTAGCTGCTTAGGGGCACCTTTAGGTCTTTACACTGTGTGGGTAGGGGAACCCAGTGCCACTGTCAGGGTCTATTAGGATCCTAGGGCAAGCCGCCGAGGAGTGGGGGCGCCAAAACGTTTCCCCTAGGGCGCCAACCCCCACTGATAGGCAGCCATCAGTGTAGACATCAATTATAGGGTTTACCTATCCCCCAACACTAGTATTTTTCACTGTTTTTTTCACTGTGTGTTTTGGTTTTTCTTTGGTGCAGCCACAGGTTGGTGGCATTTTTAGATAGTATCAATAAACTTTTTGGGTTTTATATGATTATTAGAACAAGGTACCCCAAGTCTAAAAAAATATACGTTTAATCTTGATTAAAATTCTTAAAAACGTGTTCGATTGCTCTGTTTACCAACTCCCTGGGGTATTTTTGTGCTAAAAACTTATTTTTTAAAACCTCCGATTGATCCTTAAAATCACTATCAGAAGAACAATTTCTCCTAATACGCATGAACTGGCTTTTTGGAATATTACAAAGCCATTTATCAAGATGGTTGCTATTATAATGAACATAGCTATTACTATCTACTTTTTTAAAAAAGTTCTTTGTATGAATTTCACCATCCACAATAAAGAATATCACATCTAGATAATTGATAGCAGTTTTATTTAAAACAGAAGTAAAATCGAGACCCCAGGGGTTGTTTTTCAGCTCTGATATTAAAAATTCAGGAGGTTTAAAAGTTGTATCCCAAATAAAAACAAGGTCATCAATATAACGTCCATAAAAAAACATACAATCAGTAAAAGCACTATTATAAATAAAGGAATTCTCAAAATGACCCATAAATAAATTAGCATACGTTGGTGCTACCCGAGATCCCATTGCTGCACCACGTGTCTGGTGGTACAGTTCACCCAAAAAAGTAAAATAATTATTTTTTAAAATAAAACTCATTCCCGACATTAAAAATTGTTTTTGTTTGTCCGATAATCTCGGATCTGTATCCATAAATAATTTCATACTTTCAAGTCCAATTTCGTGTTTGATATTTGTATATAACGAGCAAACATCAACTGTAACAAATACATAACTATCTTTCCATTTAATATTTCTGATACGTCTGATCACATGTGCAGAATCCTTAATATAGCTTCTCAATTGGGTAACATGTACCTGCATAATACTGTCTATATAGCTAGATAGGTTTGAAGTCAGGGAACCAATACTAGAAATAATGGGACGACCCGGGGGATTTTTTAGACTCTTGTGAATTTTAGGAATATGGTACATGAAAGGTACGCTTGGGTTTGTTATGGAAAGAAACTTGCTCTCGTTCTCATTTAAGACACCACTATCAAAAGCTTCCTTGATCATGAATTTATAGGCTTTTTGCATTTCTGAAAAAGGATCATTGGTTATTTTAGAATAAAAATCATGGTCAGACAATATATTATGGGCTTCTTTTATATAGTCACCACGGTCTTGCACCACTATACCACCTCCCTTATCCGCAGCTCTGATGACTATCTCCTTATTATTTTTAAGTTTTAAAAGAGACGCTTTCTCATCGGGTGTTAAATTCCCACCTTTTTTCGATTTTAGCTTGCAATTTTTTTCAATATTATTAAATGTTTTAAGTAATAAATTGGAAAATGTTTCCAAGTGAGGACCCTTACTTTCTATCGGATAAAATTTACTTTTTCGTTTAACATCCAAATGTAACCCTGTGAGTTCGGGTGTATTAGATGGTTCTACATTATTATTATTAATGTTAGGCACACATTTTTTAATTTCATGGTGTCTCTTTAAAGTCAGTTTTCTAACAAACCTATGAACATCAAGAAATATATCAAGATTCTTACTGCCTGAATTGGGGCAATAAGATAGACCTCTAGATAAAAGGGTTAAATCTGTTACAGTCAATGCCAAGGAGGAAAGGTTGAAGACATTATTGGGTGTTATTGAGGATCGTTTTTGCCTTTTTTCTTTTTGCCTTTTTTTTTTCTTGTGACACATTGGGGGCGCCTTGTGTTTTTTTCTTTTCATTTCTGTTATAGCTGGAGACTCCTGGCCGGGCCTCCTGCATAAGGTGATTTCACCGCCCACAAGTGCTGCCTCTTGCTGTGATCCACTCCTACCAATGGAATACTTTCAGCACCGTCTCCTGTCTAGAGAACGTCTGATCCTGCAAACAGTTGGGTCCAAAACCACCATACCGCCAGATACTACCACCACCCAGGATTTCTCAGAGGAAGATACTAATCTTATGAAGAAACTGTTTCATAATTTAGAGGAGAACATTAAGGAAGAAATTCATCAAAGCCTGGATGCAAGGTTTCTTGATATTTATATTGATGAACATATATGCCCACGGGGATTACGCATAGACCTCAGATGTCCGTTTCCAACGGACAAAGATTTAAATAATGAATGGAGCACTATATTATCAGATTGTATGCATAGAATCTTAAGCTGCCTATATAAGAAAAGAACCACCCTTGCTGAACAAGCAGCCTTAAGGGTGCAAAAAATCAGCAATGAATTATTTAGGTTTAAAAACCATCCCTTATATAGAAATATAAATTCCAGTATATCTACGAACGTAACTAAAATTGAACACGATACCATTATCAGGAGGTCTAAAAAATTGACTAGAGACCGAACCGATTTTGGTTCTAATTCTAGTGAATTCACCCATATTGAGGGTGAGAAAAAGGAGGGCACTCCTGCCACATTAACCCTTTTCACTAGTTAACAATTACACACGTACTTTTGTCAATAGTCACAAACATGCACTTAAGAGAAGTAACCCAGGGGATGTAAAAAATCCTTGCCAAAACAATAAAAATGTGGGCAGCATGAATTATCATACTGTAGATCTAACCAAATTGATCGATAATAATATTGAAAAATTTGAGAAATCTGCTGAAGGAAAAATGTCTAAACCCTTATCTGAATCTGCTGAATTAGTATTAAAGAACAGAAGGGAGTCAGCTTCCTTCACATTACCGCTTTTTGATCCAAAAATAAGTATTACTGATGCTAATGATGTTTATAAAAATGATATTGATGAAGATTTATTAAATCTCTCCATTCATGAAGTCTCACAATCAGATGAACCTCTGATTTATTTAGATGATATAACGATTAACTCTCACAATAAGATTAATAATATAAGTATAAACCCAACACACAAGAAAACTGACACCACCCCAGCTGCTACTGCTCCCACTAATTCTACATCTGTCATTATTGACAATTCAGCAGCAGGACTTTCAGCAGCTGTCCCTTTTCTTCCAAGGGTGGATAGTTCTATTCCGTCCACCAGTAAATTCTCTCTTGATATATTAGACACCACTAACACTAAAACTATCCCTCATTTTTTCTGCAAGGCTCAAGTAAAAAGAAAAGGAAATATAGAGGGTCTAGAGGAAAAGGAAAAGAAAAAAGGCAAAAACGATCCTCAATAACACCCAATAATGTCTTCAACCTTTCCTCCTTGGCATTGACTGTAACAGATTTAACCCTTTTATCTAGAGGTCTATCTTATTGCCCCAATTCAGGCAGTAAGAATCTTGATATATTTCTTGATGTTCATAGGTTTGTTAGAAAACTGACTTTAAAGAGACACCATGAAATTAAAAAATGTGTGCCTAACATTAATGATAATGTAGAACCATCTAATACACCCGAACTCACAGGGTTACATTTGGATGTTAAACGAAAAAGTAAATTTTATCCGATAGAAAGTAAGGGTCCTCACTTGGAAACATTTTCCAATTTATTACTTAAAAAATTTAATAATATTGAAAAAAATTGCAAGCTAAAATCGAAAAAAGGTGGGAATTTAACACCCGATGAGAAAGCGTCTCTTTTAAAACTTAAAAATAATAAGGAGATAGTCATCAGAGCTGCGGATAAGGGAGGTGGTATAGTGGTGCAAGACCGTGGTGACTATATAAAAGAAGCCCATAATATATTGTCTGACCATGATTTTTATTCTAAAATAACCAATGATCCTTTTTCAGAAATGCAAAAAGCCTATAAATTCATGATCAAGGAAGCTTTTGATAGTGGTGTCTTAAATGAGAACGAGAGCAAGTTTCTTTCCATAACAAACCCAAGCGTACCTTTCATGTACCATATTCCTAAAATTCACAAGAGTCTAAAAAATCCCCCGGGTCGTCCCATTATTTCTAGTATTGGTTCCCTGACTTCAAACCTATCTAGCTATATAGACAGTATTATGCAGGTACATGTTACCCAATTGAGAAGCTATATTAAGGATTCTGCACGTGATCAGACGTATCAGAAATATTAAATGGAAAGATAGTTATGTATTTGTTACAGTTGATGTTTGCTCGTTATATACAAATATCAAACACGAAATTGGACTTGAAAGTATGAAATTATTTATGGATACAGATCCGAGATTATCGGACAAACAAAAACAATTTTTAATGTCGGGAATGAGTTTTATTTTAAAAAATAATTATTTTACTTTTTTGGGTGAACTGTACCACCAGACACGTGGTGCAGCAATGGGATCTCGGGTAGCACCAACTTATGCTAATTTATTTATGGGTCATTTTGAGAATTCCTTTATTTATAATAGTGCTTTTACTGATTGTATGGTTTTTTATGGACGTTATATTGATGACCTTGTTTTTATTTGGGATACAACTTTTAAACCTCCTGAATTTTTAATATCAGAGCTGAAAAACAACCCCTGGGGTCTCGATTTTACTTCTGTTTTTAATAAAACTGCTATCAATTATCTAGATGTGATATTCTTTATTGTGGATGGTGAAATTCATACAAAGAACTTTTTTAAAAAAGTAGATAGTAATAGCTATGTTCATTATAATAGCAACCATCTTGATAAATGGCTTTGTAATATTCCAAAAAGCCAGTTCATGCGTATTAGGAGAAATTGTTCTTCTGATAGTGATTTTAAGGATCAATCGGAGGTTTTAAAAAATAAGTTTTTAGCACAAAAATACCCCAGGGAGTTGGTAAACAGAGCAATCGAACACGTTTTTAAGAATTTTAATCAAGAAATGTTATTAAAAAAAGAAATAGGTGACACTGCAGCTAATTTAGAAGAATACACCTGTAGTTTTTTAACCACATTCAGTACTGACCACAAATTCATTAAAAAATCTATTAATGAGTTATGGCATATAGTAAGAGAGGATAATATACTTGGTAAACTGGTGCCACAACATCCTAAAATTATTTTTAGGAGAGCACCAAGCCTGAAAAACAAATTGGCTCCCAGCAGACTTCTTGATGAAAGAAAAAAATCATTTGTTGCACAAAAACCAGGGATTTTTAAATGTTTTCACAAAAAATGTCTATGTTGTGGTATTATAGCCCATACCAGTACAGGATTCAAACATCCTTCCTTTCCTTATTCTTTTCCAATCAGTCATGTCTTCACCTGCACCACTTCCTTTGTTATTTACATTATCACTTGTCCTTGCAACAAGATATATGTTGGTAGGACTACACAACCACTCCACCTCCGTATGAACTCACACCGACACAATATTAAAACAGGTTATCTTAAACATGGTCTTTCTAGACATTTCAATATCGCACATAATTGTAATCCTTTATTATTTCGTGTTCACCCCATTGATCACGTTCCTGCACATGTTTCTAATCGTACACAGTCACTTAATAGGAAAGAAATTTTTTGGATATATACCTTGAATTCCCTTGAACCTGAAGGGCTAAATGTAATAGCAGATATCCTCTAACCTAACAAAATCTTGAACTGAAGAACCTATCAGGAACCGGTGGCACAATGACTTGAGGAGCTTAAATAATAGAATTACCATACAAGGGTCCCCGGTTCGAATACTTGTTGTGCTACCTGAGATCCCTGCCTTTTTATACTCAGCTCCCAGTTTATTTTTTATTCATTTTAATAATTTTTTTCATTTTTTCATGTTTCTGTTTGTTTGTTTTTTTTAATAAATTTTCGTTTTAGGTTATTGATATTAATGTGTATTGCCTTTGTATTACCATATATATATGTTTTTAACCTGTTCAAGTACTATAATATAGGGGCATGGTCGCCCCTCCCCTTCCTTTCTTTTCTATAAATATACTCCATATTGTGTTATGTATTACATGCCCTGAGGAAGAGAGCAGGAACGCTCTTGAAACGCGTAGGCAAAATAAACCATTTTAAATATATCCCGTGAGCGCGGTCTTCATTTTGCCTAAGACTACTACTCCCAACATCCTCCTGGATTTCTGTGGAGACCTGCTGCTACGGTTACACCCGCATGGGAGTTGTGACCCATTTTCACAACTGCAATAGGTGAGCATACTCCCTACCAAGTCTGTATTTATTTATATACAGTGTGACACATTGGGGGCGCCTTGTGTTTTTTTCTTTTCATTTCGGTTCTGGGGATGTCACGGTGGCCTGACCCGGTCCGTGGCCCTGCTAAGGGGCGCCCAATTAAAGAAGTAGGTGACGGTGTAGGTCGCAGTAAATAATGAGGACGCAGGGTTGCAGTCTCTTTACCTCTTTACTGAAGGCTTCGGCATCCGCAATCCAGAGCACTGTTAACAGGGCTGGCTGAGACTGGCCGGTCCGAAGGCACATCCAGAGTTCCCTTTGCAGGTGGAAATCAGTAGCCTACCTACTAGCGCCTGGGTGTTGTAGTACTTCCCTGCTGAGCACCACGAGATAGTCCTCACAACTGTCATGTATATTTCTGTTCTTTCTCTCCGTCCCCCAGATGATATGGATAGGACGCACCCGTATGACGGGGTAGGCCTGGAGTTATTTTATAGGGACCCTAGAGACGCCCCTCTCCCACAATTGGCTCCGTTGTCTTCATTAGGTGAAAAGGTGAGACGGCCTACCTAAAGTTAACTGCCCTGCCGTTGGTTCAAAGTAATGCGTAGAGTCTATTACTTCCTCGGCGTTCCGGCCGCCGGCTACGTGCCTCAGTAGGATGTTGCCGATCTCGGGGCACGACTCATACTGGTTCTATCGCCTTTGTGCTGTGATCTCGTTTCTCACTTCTCCACAATATCCTTCGCTTTGTGTCCTTTCCTAAGATGCCACCGCAATGAGGTGCAGGCACGGCTCCGTAACAATCTGTCCTTTCGCTAGGCCTCTGTCAGGATCCCACCACTAACAGGGACCACCCTGAATCTTCCCAAGCAATGCTCTCCTCTCACTAGATGTTACTTTGGCAAAACCCAGTCAGCTTCTCCCTAACTTCCTATCCAACCCCCAGTTTTACCAGAGTGTGAGGAGTGGCTGAATACATAGAACCCTTTGCTCCCCCTGATGGCCGGAGTGTGAAGTGTAATGGGTGACTGTGATACCTGGTCAGGTGAACTCCTTTAGTGCAATCAGACGTAACATCGCTCCCCTTAGTGGCAGAGCGACATTACTGCAACGACCAGGACTCTGGGGCGCTGCAGTAGTATGGTGAGAGGTGCAGATAAGAACGAAGACCCAGGGTTGCAGTCTCTTTACCTTGTTTACTGTTGGTTTCAGCAGCCACAGTCCAGGACACCAGATCACAGGACAGGCAGAGAAGTCCGGGCAGTCCAGAGACAAGCAAGTTCCCCTGGGTAAGTCAGGTAGGAGCCTACCACTCTGCGCTTTCTGTCTCTAAGTCCCTGCTGCCACTAAGTGTCTCAACAAGGTCTTTAATCATTTTGCCTATACCTGTATGGCATGCAGCTCGAGCCGTGTGAACTGGGGTCTGATCTCGGTGACTCCAGGCTCCTAGGTGCTGCTGTGCCACAGGTAATTATGGGCAAGGTCCTTGTAGAACAATACCCTCCGGTTCTGCTCTGTGTTTTATAATCCACAAAAGCCTCGGGCTCCCAGTACCCGGATTCTTGAGCTGTAACTCTTCAGAGGCCTGCTCGTGGCCTCTTGGAGCTCTCACTTTCCTCTGTGCTCCACTCCTGTCTGTCCTCGCACACAGACTCCTACTCCAGACTGAACTCACTCCGCCTCCAAACCAAGATCTTTATTCAGGGAAGCTGCCCTAAAACAGGGCTTGGAGCTCCCCCTCCTGGCCTGGAATTGGAAGGTGTTGTGTGTGTGTAAACCTACCAAAGGAAATCTCACTTGTCTCTGGACATAGCATTATCCTCCCAGTGAGAAAGACAGCACTACTGTGGTACCCAAACTCCTGGGGTGCCACAACAGCAATGCATCAAAAAAGGAAAGAACCATGCATATTAGACGCACACCCAAAATATTGAGGAAAAATATATATATGCAAAGTTTATTAGTAGACAAACGCACAATAAAAACATTTAAAAGACAAAACACATCACTTGTAGTCCCATAACGCTATAGTGTATACAATATCATGTTCAAATGACAGAAATATACCTGAAACAACACCCCATATACATAAAATAGTTGCACATGAAATAAACAAAACCCTGTTCTGGGCATCCCCAGAAAACCAGATAATGGAACCCCCCCTTCTGAGAGGCCACGATAAGCCTATTTAATGCTGTGGGGAAACTAACATAGATATCGCATTGTAGTAAAAAGAAAAAAAAAATCTGCCTTAGGCCGGTTTCACACGTCAGTGGCTCTGGTACGTGTGGTGACAGTTTCCTCATGTACCGGAGACACTGACACACGTAGACACATTAAAATAAATGCATCTCTGCAGATGTCAGTGCGTTTTCATGGAACGTGTGTCCGTGTGCAAAACACGGAGACATGTCAATGTTTGTAGGAGCGCACGGATCACACGGACCCATTAAATTCAATGGGTTAAAATTGAAACAAATTGTTTCAATACACGGACAAGGACAGCACATGGACTGCTTGCTGTGGGCTTGTTTTCATTATCTGTGGGTTTTGTTAGTTTTGAACATTTACAAAAAAATCTTTTTTGGTCCAGTTTTGGATATGCCTAATATGCATCCTTTTCCTAGTGAATAGTATACATTCTTCTGACTCACTGGCACTCTCGGTGCCATATATCTGCAAGTACATTCTATGCATTAAATCTCTAAGTAGCATTTTATGTTGTTCTCCGTCTCTTTAATTCTATTCTATTTAGCCTTTCATCTGTACTGGGCACTGGCATCTGTCATAGATGCGTTGTGCATCTCCCCCTTTTATCAATGAATCATTTAGTCTTGCACCTACTGAGGGCTAATTTTACCCTTGATGTGCTGTATTGCATTCCCTAAGCATGATTTCCATCTTATTGTGTACTGTGGGGTATGTTCCCCTCGCCATTATATGCTTGATTGTGCTCCCTGCACCTTTGTGCTTGTTCTTTAGTTATGGGGCGTACTTATGCTCCATTTATTTCTCCTCTCATGTCGGTCCCGATTGTGGGCATGCTAACCACTATGCTCTGTTTTCCTCTTGCGCGCACGCGCCTTTCATACGGACCCTTACGGCGGGATGGATATACAGTGGGGCAAAAAAGTATTTAGTCATTCAGCAATAGTGCAAGTTCCACCACTTAAAAAGATGAGAGGCGTCTGTAATTTACATCATAGGTAGACCTCAACTATGGGAGACAAACTGAGAAAAAAAAATTCAGAAAATCACATTGTCTGTTTTTTTATCATTTTATTTGCATATTATGGTGGAAAATAAGTATTTGGTCAGAAACCAAATTTCATCTCAATACTTTGTAATATATCCTTTGTTGGCAATGACAGAGGTCAAACGTTTTCTGTAAGTCTTCACAAGGTTGCCACACACTGTTGTTGGTATGTTGGCCCATTCCTCCATGCAGATCTCCTCTAGAGCAGTGATGTTTTTGGCTTTTCGCTTGGCAACACGGACTTTCAACTCCCTCCAAAGGTTTTCTATAGGGTTGAGATCTGGAGACTGGCTAGGCCACTCCAGGACCTTGAAATGCTTCTTACGAAGCCACTCCTTCGTTGCCCTGGCGGTGTGCTTTGGATCATTGTCATGTTGAAAGACCCAGCCACGTTTCATCTTCAATGCCCTTGCTGATGGAAGGAGGTTTGCACTCAAAATCTCACGATACATGGCCCCATTCATTCTTTCATGTACCCGGATCAGTCGTCCTGGCCCCTTTGCAGAGAAACAGCCCCAAAGCATGATGTTTCCACCACCATGCTTTACAGTAGGTATGGTGTTTGATGGATGCAACTCAGTATTCTTTTTCCTCCAAACACGACAAGTTGTGTTTCTACCAAACAGTTCCAGTTTGGTTTCATCAGACCATAGGACATTCTCCCAAAACTCCTCTGGATCATCCAAATGCTCTCTAGCAAACTTCAGACGGGCCCGGACATGTACTGGCTTAAGCAGTGGGACACGTCTGGCACTGCAGGATCTGAGTCCATGGTGGCGTAGTGTGTTACTTATGGTAGGCCTTGTTACATTGGTCCCAGCTCTCTGCAGTTCATTCACTAGGTCCCCCCGCGTGGTTCTGGGATTTTTGCTCACCGTTCTTGTGATCATTCTGACCCCACGGGGTGGGATTTTGCGTGGAGCCCCAGATCGAGGGAGATTATCAGTGGTCTTGAATGTCTTCCATTTTCTAATTATTGCTCCCACTGTTGATTTCTTCACTCCAAGCTGGTTGGCTATTGCAGATTCAGTCGTCCCAGCCTGGTGCAGGGCTACAATTTTGTTTCTGGTGTCCTTTGACAGCTCTTTGGTCTTCACCATAGTAGAGTTTGGAGTCAGACTGTTTGAGGGTGTGCACAGGTGTCTTTTTATACTGATAACAAGTTTAAACAGGTGCCATTACTACAGGTAATGAGTGGAGGAAAGAGGAGACTCTTAAAGAAGAAGTTACAGGTCTGTGAGAGCCAGAAATCTTGATTGTTTGTTTCTGACCAAATACTTATTTTCCACCATAATATGCAAATAAAATTATAAAAAAACAGACAATGTGATTTTCTGGATTTTTTTTTCTCAGTTTGTCTCCCATAGTTGAGGTCTACCTATGATGTAAATTACAGACGCCTCTCATCTTTTTAAGTGGTGGACCTTGCACTATTGCTGAATGACTAAATACTTTTTTGCCCCACTGTATGCGCCAGCCTTTAATTGATGTTACCGACCGCTTTTCGTGCCTGCGCAGTATGCATCTCAATAATACTTTTTCTATTGAGAAGTTCACGCTTTGCGCACGTGTGAGCCTCCAACTTACGTCACTGGCTTCCTCACTATATATTTTTAATGTTCTTCCTTTTTTTTTTTTTCCTCCCCATGTTTACACACCTCTTGCTTGTTGTGCCTGATTGACTGACTGCTATTTAAAGACCACATGACCTCTCTTTCCTACACTTCCCCTGACGAAGCTGTGCTTTGCAGCGATACACATCACTCTGGACCCGGGACCACTGCTCTCTTCACCTTTAGACCCCTGAAACCCTGCAGTGGACTGCCTTATATGGTGATATGATCGCTATTTCAGCCTTCTTGTTTAACCCCTTGGTACATGCTTTCCTCCTCACTGCTCTATATGGCAGCTCCCTCTCTAAGTTTACAATTTAAGGCAGGGGTCACACTAGCGTTATGCTGACCCTCGGCTCCTGCTCTGCTGCAAGTGGGAGCCAAGTGTCATGCGTCTGTGCTTCGAGCCTCTCACACAGAGCGAATCGGAGCACAGCTGCAGAGGAGGCGGAGAAATGACTTTCTCCATCTCCTCCATTGCTGGGGTCAGCGTATAACGCACATCACTCGGATGATATCTGAGTGATGTGCACTGTCTCACTAACACCCATAGGCTTATATGGGTGCGAGTGAGATGAGTCTCGGCCGAGTGCAATTACACTCGCACACTGAAAACGTCCGAGGAAAAAAACGGGGATGTGAGCTGCCCCATAGAAGAATACTGGTCCGAGTGCTATGCTATTTTCTATCGCATATCACTTGTCCGTATTACGTTGTAGTGTGACCCCGGCCTAAGGGGAGATTTTTTTCTTCTTACTACAATGGGATATCCATGTTAGTTTCCCCACAGCATTAAATCGGCTTATTGTGGCCTCTCAGAAGGGGGCGGTTTTCCATTATCTGGTTTTATTTCATGTGCAACTATTGTATGTATATGGGGTGTCGTTTTAGGTATATTTCTGTCATTTGAATATGATATTGTATACGCTATAGTGTTATGGGACTACAAGTGATGTGATGTGTCTTTTAAATGTTTTTATTGTGGGTTTGTCTACTAATAAACTTTGCATATACATATTTTTCCTCAATATTTTAGGTGTGCGCCTAATATGCATGGTTCTTTTCTTTTTTGATACAATTTGCCACCGGTAAACGCATGCGGACGCTTGCGGAAGGAATGCGTAGAAAAAATGCGTCGAAACAATGCATTACAGTCTATGGGAACGCAGGTGTACGCAAGTACATGCGTTCGCTCACGTTTTTGTACGCATGTGTTTTTCCAGATAAAACATGTCTAGACACTGATTAGCCACCCCCACACAAACATAGATAAAAAGAATGTATGGGCACTGGCAGTACACTACTCTACAGACCCTTGGAAGCAGACAGATCTGAAGCAAGGACTTGGAAGCAGACTGAAACCTTTACTGGAGAATCACAACTTTGGATAATGTGAGTATAAAAGCGAATGTCTGTCTGTCCTTTTTTCTATCTTTTGTATGTACTAAATTCTGTTTATTTTTTCTTGCAGCATTCATAATGTCTTCTTCATCCTCGTCTTCTGAGGAGCGCCCTGGCCAGGAATGTGCAGGACGGGAAAGTGAAGTGAGTACATTCCCTACTGATTGGTAAGTATTCTCTGTCACATATAAACATGTGGTAATTTTTTTTATGTTGTTTCTTATCAGACCAGTTCTTTCACTGCAACGGAGGCAGAACAGGAGCAGCAGGCACACGTTTGTGTGGCAAGACGGCGTGTAAGTATACTTGACTGTTGTATTTTTTCATGACTATACTATTCTTGCCTGTTTATATTTCACTTTGCTTCTACATTCCCTTTTTTGTCTTAACTACTATTTATTTCTTTACTTTAACTTATTCTTTCCTGTTTTCTGTATCTCTTGTTTTCTTTCTTTTTCTTATCTTTACAACATTAATGTCTTTCTTTCTTTTCTAGGTTCCAGAACGGGATGAAGACTTCATCGACAATTAATTACTAATTTCTCTGGTTGAAGAGCGAGTCTCAGTTCAGCAGCACTCGGACAGCGTGTTCATCTGGCGGCTGTGGAATGAGGTGGCCCGAGTGATGATGGATGGCTGGGACAACGCCACTCCACGGGTTCAAAAGTAAATTTGTAAGTATTTAAATGTTATTTGATGTGCCATTCACCTTGGCCAGGATCACACAACTGTGTGTGATGCGATAAACTCCTCCGAGTTTCTCACATCACACACAGTTGTGTGATCACGACCAAAAGTGCATTGACTAAAAATCTGTTAGTTTTTCCAGTGAACAAAGTCAGAACCCGTTGGCATTCGATGAAGGATCGCTTCAACAAGGACCTTCGTCAGGAGAGCCAGGTTCACAGTGGTGCTGCAGCAAGGATCCAAAAGTATAAATACCATCGCATGCTGGCGTTTTTGTGACCAGTCCTTGCCCAGAGAAAGTAAGTATTTTTCTGTTGCGTTGTATTCCCTAATCTGTTTTTTCTAGTCCACAGGAGATGGTGTTTTTACTATTGTTAATTTTTGGTACTAATGTTTTTCTTTTCTTTTCACAGGACCTGGAGCAGCACCCTCGAACCTGGATCTGGAGCAGTCCTTCATGGAACAGCCACAGACCCGTTCCAGCCATCCAGCAGAGGAGCAGGAGCAAGTGGGCCTGCAACACAGACTGGAGACCAGGAAGCTGGTCAATCAGGTGTTCCCCTGTCCCAGTCCTCTGCCTCTTTTTTTTTTTTTTTGGGGCTCTTCCCACAAACAGCAGAAGGCCTCGGACAGATCACTCATGCCCGAATTTCTTCACTTGAGCTCGGTCTTCCAGAATGGCTTAAAGGCGCTGGGAGACGGACTGGAAAGCAGTCTGACTCATATTAACATACTTTTCCAGGATGTCAACCAGCGCCTTAACTGTCTGGAAGCCGACCTCCAGAGACCAGCACATCATTTCAAATTGAACAGGGCATGTCTGAACACCTTACTCCTGATCTCCAGCTCAATATCATGCAGGCCTGCAATGCTGCTTACATGCAGGCTATGCAGCAGACTTGGTACATGTAGCAGTCAGTGGGGGTATTTCCACCTCTGCCATCACTGACACGCTTGACCTTAATACCTTGTTCCAGTTCCGTCACATTTCCCCAAGTCGCCATAGCTAACCCCTTCACCCCCAAGGGTGGTTTGCATGTTAATGACTGGGCCAATTTTTACAATTCTGACCACTGTCTCTTTATGAGGTTATAACTCTGGAATGCTTGCATGGATCCTGGTGATTCTGACATTGTTTTCTCATGACATATTGTACTTCATGTTAGTGGTAAAATTTCCTTGACATTACTTGCGTTTATTTGTGAAAAAAATCGGAAATTTGGCAAAAATTTTGCAATTTTCCAACTTTGAATTTTCATGCCCTTAAATCACAGAGATATGTCACACAAAATACTTAATAAGTAACATTTCCCACCTGTCTACTTTACATCATCACAATTTTGGAACCACATTTTTTTTGTTATAAGGGTTAAAAGTTGACCAGCAATTTCTCATTTTTACAACACCATTTTTTTTAGGGACCACATCACATTTGAAGTCACTTTGAGGGGTCTATATGATCGAAAATACCCAAGTGTGACACCATTCTAAAAACTGCACCCCTCAAGGTGCTCAAAACCACATTCAAGAAGTTTATTAACCCTTCAGGTGTTTCACAGGAATTTTTGGAATGTTTAAAAAAAAAAAAGAACATTTAACTTTTTTTCACAAAAAATTTACTTCTGATCCATTTTGTTTTATTTTACCAAGGGTAACAGGAGAAATTTGACCTCAAAAGTTGTTTGTGTACAATTTACTCTGAGTACACAGATACCCCATATGTGGGGAGGAACCACTGTTTGGGCGCATGGCAGAGCTCGGAAGGGAAGGAGTGCCGTTAGACTTTCCAATGCAAAATTGGCTGGATTTGAGATAGAACACCATGTTGCATTTGGAGAGCCCCTGATGTGTCTAAACAGTAGAAGTGACACCATTTTGGAAAGCAGACCTCCTAAGGAACTTATCTAGATGTAGGGTGAGCACTTTGACCCACCAAGTGCTTCACAGAAGTTTATAATGTAGAGCCATAAAAATAAAAAAATCATATTTTTTCACAAAAATGATATTTTTACCCCCAATTTTTTATTTTCCCATGGGTAACAGAAGAAATTGAACACCAAAAGTTGTTGGGCAATTTGTCCTGAATACGCTGATACTCCATATGTGTGGGTAAACCACTGATTGGGCGCATGGCAGAGCTTGGAAGGGAAGGGGCACCGTTTGACTTTTCGATGCAAAATTGACTGGAATTGAGATAGGACGCCATGTCGCGTTTGGAGAGCCCCTGATGTGCAGTGGAAACCCCCACAAGTGACCCATTTTGGAAAGTGGACCCCCTAAGGAACTTATCTAGATGTGTTGTGAGAACTTTGAACCCCCAAGTGTTTCACTACAGTTTATAACGCAGAGCCGTGAAAATAAAAAATCTTTTCTTTTCCACAAAAATGATTTTTTTAGCCCCCAAATTTTTATTTTCCCAAGGGTAACAGGAGAAATTGGCCCCAATATGTTGGGGTAAACCCCTGTTTGGGCATACGGGAGAGCTCGGAAGGGAAGGAGCACTGTTTTACTTTTTCAACGCAGAATTGGCTGGAATTAAGATCGGACACCATGTTGCATTTGGAGAGCCCCTGATGTGCCTAAACAGTGGAAACCCCCCAATTCTAACTCCAACCCTAACCCCAACACACCCCTAACCCTAATCCCAACCCTAACCGTAACCCTAACCACACCCCTATCCCAAACAAGCCCCTAACCCTAATCCCAACCCTAACCACACCCCTCACCCTAATCCCAACCCTAACCACACCCCTAACTCCAACACACCTCTAACCCTAATCCCAACCATAACCCTAACCACACCCTTAACCCTGACACACCCCTAACCCTAATCCCAACCGTACATGTAATCCAAACCCTAACTTTAGCCCAAACCCTAACTTTAGCATTAACCCTAACTTTAGCCCTGAGGGTATGTGCACACGCTGCAGAATTGTGTGCGGATTTTTCCTCACTGATTTTAGTAAATCCTCAGGTAAACCACACTGCGGATTTACAGCAGAATTACCGTGGATTTACCACAGTTTTTCTACGGTTTTTGTGTGGATTCCACCTGCGGATTCCTATTGAGGAGCAGGTGTAAACCGCTGTGGAATCTGCACAAAGAAATGACATGCTGCGGAATATAAACAGCTGCTTTTTTACATGTTTTTTTCCGCAGCATGTGCACTGCAGATTTTGTTTTCCATAGGTTTATATGGTACTGTAAACTCATAGAAAACTGCTGCAGATCCGCAGCTTCAAATCGGCTGCGGATCTGTAGCAAAATCTGCAGCGTGTGCACATAGCCTAACCCTAATGGGAAAATAGAAATAAATACCTTTTTTTTAATTTTATTTTTCCCTAACTAAGGCGGTGATAAAGGGGGGTTTGATTTACTATTTATAGCACGTTTTTTAGTGGGTTTTTGTATTTGACAGCTGTCACACACTAAAAGATGCTTTTTATTGCAAAAAATAGTTTTAGCATTACCACATTTTGAGAGCTATAATTTTTCCATATTTTGGTCCACAGAGTCATGTGTGTGGTCTTGTTTTTTGCGGGACGAGTTGGTGTTTTATTGATACCATTTTTGGGCACATGAAATGTTTTGATCGCTTTTTATTGCAATTTTTATTAGGCAGAATGAGCAAAAACCAGCAATTCATGAATTTCTTTTGGGGGAGTGGCGTTTATACTGTTCCGCATTTGGTAAAATTGATAAAGCAGTTTTATTGTTTGGGTCAGTACGATTGCAGCGATCAGGGGTGGGCTGGGCCGGGTGGCAGGGAGGCAACTGCCCCCCGGGCTACTCCCCCAGGCGCATACGTCCCAGGGCCGGGAACTTTCTCTGAGCTGCGTGCAGGCCATTACCTTGAGGGCTGCGCAGTTCCAACTACTCCCTCTGCCCTCCCTGGACTTCTGGTTAGGTGACATGGTTGTAGCTAGAATGTATGGGCTCCCTGCAGGTCCTGACTACAGCCCATAAATTCTAGATGTCTCAGTAGTGAATGTGCTAGAATGTATGGGCTCCTGTCAGGTCCTCTCAGGAACCCATACACTCTAGCTGATTCACTGCTGAGAATGATACAATGTATGGGCTCCTTCCAGGTATAGCGTCTACCGTGACAAGAAGAGGACCTGCACCTGCTGGGGATCGATTGTGGGGTAAGTATGGAAAACTTTTTTTTCTTTAGAAAATGAATTAAATGGGTGAGGAGGGGGCTGCCAATGATGGAGGGGGTGCTGCAAATGATGGAAGGGGTTGCTGCAAATGATGGAGGGGGTGCTACAAATGATGGAGGGGGTTGCTGCAAATGATGGAAGGGGCAGAAAATGATGGAGGGGTGCTACAAATGATGGAGGGGGTTGCTGCAAATGATGGAGGGGGTGCTACAAATCAAGGAGAGGTGGGCTGCAAATGATGGAGGGGGTGCTACAAATGATGGAGGGGGTTGCTGCAAATGATGGAGGGGCAGCAAATGATGGAAGGGTGCTACAAATGATGGAGGGGGTTGCTGCAAATGATGGAGGGGGTGCTGCAAATGATGGAAGGGGTTGCTGCAAATGATGGAGGGGGTGCTACAAATGATGGAGGGAGTTGCTGCAAATGATGGAGGGGGTGCTACAAATCATGGAGGGGTGGGCTGCAAATGATGGAGGGGGTGCTACAAATGATGGAGGGGGTTGCTGCAAATGATGGAGGGGGTGCTACAAATCATGGAGGGGTGGGTTGCAAATGATGGAGGGGTGGCTGCAAATGATGGAGGGGCAGCAAATGATGGAAGGGTGCTACAAATGATGGAGGGGGTTGCTGCAAATGATGGAAGGGGCAGAAAATGATGAAGTGGTGCTACAAATGATGGAGGGGTTGCTGCAAATGATGGAGGGGGTGCTACAAATCATGGAGGGGTGGGCTTCAAATGATGGAGGGGGTGCTACAAATGATGGAGGGGGTTGCTGCAAATAATGGAGGGGCAGCAAATGATGGAGGGGTGCTACAAATGATGGAGGGGGTTACTGCAAATAATGGAGGGGTGCTGCAAATGATGGAGGGGGTGCCACAAATGATGGAGGGGGTTGCTGCAAATGATGGAAGGGGCAGAAAATGATGGAGGGGCTGCTACAAATGATGGAGGGGTACTACAAATGATGGAAGGGGGTGCTACAAATGATGGAAGGGGTTGCTGCAAATGATGGAGGGGGTGCTACAAATCATGGAGGGGCGGGCTGCAAATGATGGAGGGGTTGCTACAAATGATGGAGGGGTGCTACAAATGATGGAGGGGGTTGCTGCAAATGATGGAGGGGGTGCTACAAATCATGGAGGGGCGGGCTGCAAATGATGGAGGGATGCTAAAAATGATGGAGGGGTGCTACAAATGATGGAGGGTGCTGCAAATGATGGAGGGGTCCCAGGACTCAGTAATATTATAAAAAGGATCCTCAAAATGGAAACAAACACAAAGGAGAATCAGTCAAGGTGATTAATCTATCATCACACATATTATCAGAAGGCCAGGAGAGTATTTTGCAAAAAGGTCTAACTTTCTCACCCTCGTCCACTCTAGATTCGTTCAATGCAATAAAGGACCTGCATTTATTCTCCAGAAAACTAGTCTTGAAAAAACTTCACTATAAAGAAGAAATGGGAGAAAATTTGACAAATAGTGAAGAACAAGAAGCTTTGGAGGCCCTTGAGTCACTGTTGGAGGAAAATACCTCAAATTTAAGTAAGTTTCCTACCAAATTAATTAATAAATCTACCAAATTCCCATCATTGGCACTACAGTCATGGACAAAAATTTTGAGAATGAGACAAATATTAATTTTTCCAAAGTCTACTGCTTCATTTTTTCTAATGGCTATTTGCATATACTCCTGAATGTCAGAGTGATCAGCTTAACAGCAATTACTGTACTTGCAAAGTCAATATTTGCCCAGAAAATGAACTTTAACCCCCAAAACACATTTCAGCATCATTGCAGTCCTGCCTTAAAAGGAGCAGCTAACATCGTTTTAGTGATTGATCCATTAACACAGGTGTGGGTGTTGATGAGGAAAGGGCTGGCGATCAATCAGTTATGATTAAGTAAGAATGACATCACTGGACACTTTAAAAGGAGGCTGGGGTGCTTGGTATCATTGTTTCTCTTCAGTTAACCATGGTTATCTCTAAAGAAACACGTGCAGCCATCATTGCACTGCACAAAAATGGCCTAACAGGGAAGAGTATCGCAGCTACAAAGATTGCACCTCAGTCAACACTCTATCGCATCATCAAGAACTTCAAAAAGAGAGAGCTTCCATTGTTGTCAAAAAGGCTCCAGGGCGCCCAAGAAAGACCAGCAAGCGCCAGGACCGTATCTTAAAACTGTTTCAGCTGCGGGATCGGACTACCAGCAGTGCCGAGCTTGCTCAGGAATGGCAGCAGGCTGGTGTGAGTGCTTCTGCACGCACTGTGAGGCGGAGACACTTTGAGCAAGGCCTGGTTTCAAGGAGGGCAGCAAAGAAGCCACTTCTCAACAGAAAAAACATCAGGGACCGACTGATATTCCGCAAAAGGTACAGGGAGTGGACTGCTGAGGACTGGGGCAAAGTCATTTTCTCTGATGAATCCCCTTTTCGATTGTTTGGGACATCTGGAAAACAGCTTATTCGGAGAAGAAGAGGTGAGCGCTACCACCAGTCTTGTCTCATGCCAACTGTAAAGCATCCTGAAACCATTCATGTGTGGGGTTGCTTCTCAGCCAAGGGAATCGGCTCACTCACAGTCTTGCCTAAAAACACAGCCATGAATAAAGAATGGTACCAGAATGTCCTCCAAGAGCAACTTCTCCCAACCGTCCAAGAGCAGTTTGGCGCCCAACAATGCCTTTTCCAGCATGATGGAGAACCTTGCCATAAAGCAAAGGTGATAACTAAATGGCTCAAGGAACAAAACATAGAGATTTTGGGTCCACGGCCTGGAAACTCCCCAGATCTTAATCCCATTGAGAACTTGTGGTCAATCATCAAGAGACGGGTGGACAAACAAAAACCAACAAATTCTGGCAAAATGCAAGCATTGATTATGCAAGAATGGACTGCTATCAGTCAGGATTTGGTCCAGAAGTTGATTGAGAGCATGCCAGGGAGAATTGCAGAGGTCTTGAAGAAGAAGAGTCAACACTGCAAATATTGACTTGCTGCATTAACTCATTCTAACTGTCAATATAACCTATTGGTACTCATAATATGATTGCAATTATATTTCTGTATGTGATATAAACATCAGACAAACACTAATAAAAACCAGAGGGCAGCAGATCATGTGAAAATATAATTTTGGTGTCATTCTCAAAACTTTTGGCCATGACTGTAGTCCCAGCCATAGACACTTTCACCAAAATGGTTACGGCAGACATTGAGGAAATGAGTGTCTCTGGAAAATATACAAATAACAATTTAACGAGGCAGGAGAGGGGAGCGTTAAAAGTACTTAAGAAATGGGATGATGTTGTTTTCAAAATGGCGGATAAGGGGGGCAATATCGTCATATGGCCCAACCAAATGTATGAATTCCAAGCGAGTAAATTGCTCAATAACACACAGGAATATAAGGTGTTAACATTTAATCCTATGATTAAATTTAAGGATGAACTTATCGATATACTAATGGAAGCCTATGAAAACAACATCATCCCTAAGAAATTTTTGGAAATACATCTAAAAATGAATCCGAGATTAACGACTTTGTACTTGGTCCCCAAAGTTCATAAAAACGCGTCTGACCCTCCTGGGAGACCCATAGTGGCAGCCAATGAAGGCTTATGTGAAATTATATGTGATGTGGTTGTATACTGCCTCAAACCCCTGGTGACCCAATTACCCTCGTATATAAAAGACACCAATGCAGCGTTAGGCCACTTAGAAAATATAAAATTAACGGATAACATGGTTTTGGTTATGGCCGACGTAGAGGCTCTCTATTCTTCCATCAGGCATAGGGATGGTTTGACAGCAGTGGAAAGTTATCTACAGCATAGTAACATTGATAAAGATACATCAGCATTGATTTTAACCCTGCTCAAATTTATCCTCACATAATGCCTTTACATTTAATGGAAACACATGCATGCAACAACAAGGAACGGCAATGGGAGCATCTTGTGCCCCCCTCAGATGCCAATCTGTTTATGGGAGCATGGGAATGGACAATTTTTCAGGGAGAAGAAGTCCAGGGTACGGAATGAATCCATAATTGGATTCGTTTATTATGTTCATCTGGGAAGGATCAATCGAGGAACTGACCACCTTGATGTCAGAACTAAATGAAAATGATCTCAACATTAAATTAACCTACAAATTTGGATTAGTATTGAATTTTTGGATTTATCCATTTCAGTACTCCCTAATGGTCATCTCTCCACAACAGTTTTCCGTAAGCCCACTGCAATAAATTCGTTGCTACATGCTTCATCGTCACACCCCAAATCTACCATTGATGGCATCCCGATTGGACAGTACCTCCGTATTAAGCGAATATGTTCAGAAGAGGAACAATTTGAAGAACAATCCAGACTTCTAAGAAGACGATTTCAGGATCGGGGCTATAGTCGTAGGGCTATACAGAAAGGATATATGAGCGCTAAAAATACCCCGAGGGAACAGTTATTGCATGAAAATCAACCCACCGCTATTCATAGCGAGGGGGATAATCAGGTAAGATTTATTACTAATTATAATAGCAGATGGCATGAACACATTATTCAAAATCATTGGAGGATTTTATTCACCGATCCCTCCCTTAAAAAAATCCTTCATGAACGCCCATCCTTTGTAGCTAAGAGAGCTCCAAACTTACGCGATATTCTCACGCATAGTATATATGACCCTAAGAGAACAGCAAAGAACAATAAACAAACCACACGAATTGGATTTTTTCCTTGTGGTATATGTAAGGGTTGTGCTAATATGAAGAGGGGACATACTTTTAGTAACTTCAATAACACTAGGAACTTTGACATCAGGGCCCATATAACATGCTCCACTAAAGGGGTAATTTATTACGCAGAATGCCCGTGCAAAAAAATCTACATTGCATGACCAGTCGGGAACTCAAAATTAGGGTACGTGAGCAATGTTTGGATATTGACAAAGCCAAAACAATAACGGATGACACCATCCTCAAAACCATACCAAGGCATTTTAAGAGGTACCATCAATGTAATTCAAAAATGCTTTCCGTCAAAGGGATTGATCAGTAAGAGGTTGGCCAAAAAGGAATGTCAGTGGATATACAGATTAGGGACCATAGCCCCACAAGGACTAAATGAAAGCTTTGGGTTTGGGGCCTTCTTGTAAATCATACATTAGATATCTAATGGAAGTAGAATGGTAGGGGGCAATTTTCATTGCTCGGTTTTTATGTATTTGTTTTAATTGTCGGTTTTTAATTTTAATTTTTATTTCAGTTACATGTGCTCCATCAATATGGTCCTATATCCATCTTGAGGTCTGTGCTTTGCGGGGGGTTAGGAGGAACCAATATATGGGATATTTTGCTCAAGAGGAGGATCCTTGGGAAGAACTGATCTACACCTAAATTCCTGTGGACTGGTATCTTTTTTACACAATAACAACGGACTTTATGTGGACTATCTAATTATGATAATTTATGTATGTATGAATATGCTGATTGTATTTTTGTATTCTCATTTTTTTATTTGTAATATCGTTAGGGGTCGAGTTCCCGTCTCTGCACAGGGGGAATGTCGGGCCATCTCCGCTGCGGTCTCCCATTCTTCTTCTGCCGCAGTGGAGCCTGCTCAGCGGAGACGTCGGTCCCAGTGTCTCGCTCAGTCTGACTCTGTACAAAGAGTTACTGCTGCTTTTCCTGCTTCTGCCATGGAAGTCAGTGCTGGGCAGCGGCGAGCAGATGCTTCTGGGAGTAAGTCCTGCTTTTCTCGTTCTGAGCATGCCCAGAGTAAGATCTCTCAGTGGAGATCGAGGGTCACATGATCAGATACTGCAGCTAAGGCCATTGGTCCTTCCGGAAGGTCCTGTAGGTGCTCACGCTCTGTGGCAGCCTCTCATTGGTCCTTCAAGGAAGGTCCTGTACGTGCTGCAACTATTTAAGGCTCGCATGGCCGCACGGCCATGCGCTAGTATTGTTCTATGTTATGTGCTTTGCGCCAGTGTGGTCATGTGAGTTTGTGTTCAGGGACCCGGCTGAAATAAGCCCCTAGAATGCTGGCACCTCCGGCGAGGAGATTTTATGTGAATGTATTCAGGGGCCTGGCTGAAATAAGCCCCTAAAATGCTGGCACCTCCGGCGAGGAGTTTGTGTGCATGCATGACCACTGACTGCTCTCAGTTGAGTAGTTAGCCTGTGCCACTGTGAAGTCTAACAGGGCGCAGTTCTTTGAGTTTCAACTACTCTGTGAAGTAATAGGGTTAGCTCATACCGCCATATAGTTCCGCCGTTTGCTAGCAGCAGGTTCTCCTGCACGGTGGACCCCGGGCTGCGAACGCATCAATTATAATAAAACCTCTATATTTACTCGGTGCGTTCCGCTAGCCCTAACATAATACTAGCGCCAGGGTCTGGCTAGTAAATGGCAGACATTCAGCAATCCTGTATATCCAGCAGCTGGAGGGTAAGTTGGCGGCTCTCGAGAGCTCAACCTCAGCTGTGGATGTTACCGCAGTAGCTGTACAGGCTGCTAGCGTGGCTGCAGCAACCTTGTCCACTGCTACCCCTTTTCTGACATTATCTCGCCTCCCGCTGCCAAAAAAATTTTCTGGAGATAGAAAATCTTGTAGTGGATTCGTGAGTCAGTGCTCTATTTACCTCGAGCTCCTGGCTGCACGTTTTCCCACAGAGCGGGCTAAGGTGGGATTTATTGTGTCTCTCTTGTCAGACAGGGCGTTGGAATGGGCTACGCCGCTGTGGGAGCGTGGCGATCATGTGGTGCAGAGTGCTCTGCTGTTCCTGAGCACTCTGAAACAGGTCTTTTTAGGACCTCGAGTCACCCATGACACGGCGCTCCAACTGCTGGCATTAACTCAGGGTGTGTCCTTGGTCAGCCATTTTGCCGTCCACTTCCATACTTTAGCTTCTGAGCTGGAATGGTCGGATAAAGCCCTTATCCCCATATTTTGGAGGGGGCTGGCTGATCACGTGAAGGACGCTCTGGCCACTAGGGAGATTCCTGCCACACTGGAAGAGTTAATAACTGTCTCTACTCGTATTGACCTCCGTTTTAACGAGCAGAGGTTAGAGCGAGCCCAGTGTAGGCAGAGGTTTCGGCTGGCTCCCACCTTTGCCAAACCTCTGGAATCTCCAGTCCTGGTTCCTGAGTCACATGAGGCCATGGAAGTGTCACGAGCGCGATCTAAGTCCCGGACCGCTTGTGCATTGAAGGTCTGTCATGTTTGCCAGCAGTCAGGACATCTTGGCACCAGATGTCCCCAGCGGTCGAGGAAACGTCAGCGTCTAGTGGTAGTAGGTGGAGGTACACTAGACACGGCGACGTTTGCCTCCAAATTGTCCTTTAAGGGGACAATTATTATAGGCTCATCCTCCCACTTGGTAGAGCTCTGCGTGGATTCTGGGGCGGAGGGCAATTTTATGTCTTCTGCCTTCACCCAACGTCACGCAATACCCCTGGTTATGCTAGCTCAACCAGTAACGGTACGAGTGGTAAATGGGTCGACACTGCCTTCACAGAAAACACACCAGACCATCCCTTTTACTCTGTCCATGTCGCCATCCCATCAGATTATATCTCTGCTCATCATTCCTGAGGGAATTGATGAGGTCCTGTTGGGGATACCTTGGCTACGGTACCACTCTCCTCATATCGAGTGGTCCTCAGGCAGAATTTTGGGATGGGGTGAATCTTGTGGGGGGTAGGTGTCAGAGAGAGTGCGTTCAGGTTGCTACTACAGAGGTACCCGCAGATCTATCCTCTCTCCCCAAGCAATATTGGTCTTATGCAGACGTGTTCTCCAAAAAGGCGGCGGAGACCCTTCCGCCCCATCGCCCCTATGACTGTCCTATTGACCTCTTGACTGGTGCTGAGCCTCCCTGGGGTCGAGTCTATCCGTTATCTCTCCCGGAGACGGAGGCAATGTCTTAGTACATTCAAGAGAATCTGGCAAGAGGGTTCATCAGGAAGTCAGTGTCACCTGCTGGGGCTGGGTTCTTCTTCATGCAGAAGAAGAATGGGGAACTGCGTCCATGCATTGATTACAGGGGTCTTAACGCCATTACCATTAAGAATAAGTATCCTTTGCCCTTGATATCTGAGCTCTTCGATAGGCTTCGGGGAGCAAGGGTATTTACCAAATTAGATCTGCTGGGTGCTTACAACCTGATTCGAATCCGTGAGGGGGACGAATGGAGGACGGCTTTTAACACCAGGGATGGGCACTATGAATATCTGGTGATGCCCTTCGGGCTCTGTAATGCCCCGGCCATTTTCCAAGACTTTGTGAATGACATCTTCCGGGATATGCTCTCCACCTCGGTCGTAGTCTATCTGGATCTATCTGGATGATATTCTCATCTACTCTCCAGATATTGACTCCCACCGGAGAGATGTTTGCAAAGTCTTCGACCTCCTACGGGCAAACTCCCTCTATGCCAAGTTGGAGAAGTGCATGTTCGAGCAGGAGTTCTTACCTTTCCTAGGCTATATCATCTCCGCCCAGGGATTAGCTATGGATCCTGCCAAACTGCAGGCTGTGATGGACTGGCAGGAACCCCATTCTCTTAAAGCGGTGCAGCGCTTTATGGGGTTCATTAATTATTATCGCCAGTTCATTCTGCACTTCTCAACTTTGGTAGCTCCCTTGGTTGCCCTCACCAAGAAGGGAGCAAATCCCAAATTGTGGTCTGAGGAGGTCTCCAAGGCCTTTAACTCCATAAAGTCACACTTCGCTAGTGCTCCCATCCTACATCGCCCCGATGTAGATAAGCCTTTTTTCATGGAGGTGGATGCCTCATCTGTTGGTGCTGGAGCAGTCCTCTTCCAAAAGGATGCTCAAGGTCGGAAGCATCCTTGCTTCTTCTTTTCTAAGACCTTCTCACCAGCAGAGAGGAATTATTCCATCGGGGACAGGGAGTTGCTAGCCATGAAGTTGGCTTTCCCGGAGTGGATACATCTCTTGGAGGGAGCTCGTTTTCCCTTCCAAGTCTTCACAGATCATAAAAATTTGGTGTACCTGCAGACAGCCCAGCGGTTAAATTCTCGCCAGGCCAGATGGTCCTTGTTCTTTTCCCGGTTTCATTTCACCCTCCATTTTATTTCTGGGGAGAAGAACATTCGTGCCGACGCTCTCTCTCGCTCCGTTGTGTCATCTGTAGTGTTGAGCGATACCTTCCGATATCGGAAAGTATCGGTATCGGAAAGTATCGGCCGATACCGTCAAAGTATCGGATCTAATCCGATACCGATACCCGATCCCAATGCAAGTCAATGGGACGAAAATATTGGAATTAAAATAAACCCTTTCTTTCCTTGTAGGTTCATTCTACATGAAGGAAAACAACTAAGAATAATGTAGGATGTATTGGGGGAGGTGGCGGAGACATTAAAGGCACAGAGGTTTAGCCTAATCAAATAGAATAGCAGGATTTTGTTTTGTTTTTTATGACGTTCGGCGTTAGAAAGATTTTGACTATGTTAATTTTTTTTTTTTTTTTGTCAGATATTGATGTTTCACTACTTCCACGCCCTTCACCTTCTTTTTTACTTCTCCCACACTTTCTTCTTCATTATCCTCATAATCAGCTTCTTTGACATCAACTTCTTCACCTTATTCATCTTCTTCTTCATCTTCTACCTATTATTTTTTTTGTTACATTGTTCATATTCTTTTTATTTAACTATTATCTTCTTCATATTCAACTTCTTCATCATATTCTTATTTGTGACAGGCATTCCCGTAGTTGTTAGCTATAAAAGTTAGAAGATTACACCTTCCGTTCTGCCTGTCACAAAAAAGTTACATTTGTCCGCGTTCAGTTTGGCCTGCAGCATCAGGCTTTATCCAGGGGCACCACGAGGAGGAACGGACTCACCCCCATACACTGCTTAGTCTTCTTCTGCTTATAATTTAGATAATATCTTTTGCTCTGATATTTAGTCTTATGCTTAATGTTCTTCTGCTCTTTGTTCTGCAGCCTCTTGTTCTTCTGCTTCTCGGTCTTCCAGGTCGTCGTCGTCATCGGGGTGGTCTCCAGGGTCATCGTCTCCAGGGTCGTCATCATCTCAGTGGTTGTCGTCTCTGGTGTCGTCGTCATCTTAGGGGTGGTCTTCCGGGTCATCGTCTTTAGTCTCTTGAACTTGGAAATGTAGCAGAAGGTACAAGAAGGCTGAGAAAATGCCGAGAAACAGCTGATGTAACTGGAAGTCGGATGGCTACCCGAAGGTCCAAGAGCCAATGGAACTACCGAGGACCAGCTGACGTTACTGGAACCCGGTTACTAAGCAGGAGGTACCCGTGCCTGAAAGCACTACCAAGGACCACCTGACGTTGGTGGAACTCGGATACCCAGAGGGAGGCACCTAAGCCAAAGGCTCTGCCCGGAACCAGCTGACGGTACTGGAACCAGGATGGGGAGCAGAAGGTACAAGAGCAAAAGACACTGCCGAGAACCAGCTGACGGAACTGGAACCCGGATGGGTAGCCGAATGTCCAAGAGCCAATGGAACTACCGAGGACCAGCTGACGTTACTGCAACCCGGTTACTAAGCAGGAGGTACCCGTGCCTGAAAGCACTACCAAGGACCACCTGACGTTGGTGGAACTCGGATACCCAGAGGGAGGCACCTAAGCCAAAGGCTCTGCCCGGAACCAGCTGACGGTACTGGAACCAGGATGGGGAGCAGAAGGTACAAGAGCAAAAGACACTGCCGAGAACCAGCTGACGGTACTGGAACCCGGATGGGTAGCCGAAGGTCCAAGAGCCAATGGAACTACCGAGGACCAGATGACATTACTGGAACCCGGTTACTAAGCAGGAGGTACCCGTGCCTGAAAGCACTACCAAGGACCACCTGACGTTGGTGGAACTCGGATACCCAGAAGGAGGCACCTAAGCCAAAGGCTCTGCCCGGAACCAGCTGACGGTGCTGGAACCAGGATGGGGACCTATTCAAGCTTGTCTTCCTAGAGCCCCAACTAGCAGTGTTGGAGCAAAGGGTCAGCAGGGGGAGCAGAGTGTAGGCCGAAGCCTGCACTGGCGTCAGCTTTGGGTCTGTTGTGTCTGCGTGGCTGTTGCAGGACACGATGCCGGCTACACAGCAGGGGAACAGCTGGCGGTGCTGAACCCCACTGACACATTGGCTGGTGTTTTTCTCTGTGCAGTTAGCAGTACCGGGCACCAACTGGCGGTGTTAGAGCCCAGGGTCAGCAGGAGGAGAGGGAGCAGAGTGTAGGCCGAAGCCTGCACTGGCGGCAGCTTTGTGTCTGCGTGGCTGTTGCAGGACACGTTGCCGGCTACACAGCAGGGGAACAGCTGGCGGTGCTGAACCCCACTGACAGAGTGGCGGGTGTTTTGCTCTGTGCAGCCAGCACTTCGGGGCACCAACTGGCGGTGTTAGAGCCCAGGCTCTGCAGGGGGAGCAGAGTGTAGGCCGAAGCCTAATTGAACCAATTTTAAAGGTAACCTTTAACCCCCCCTCAGGTGTTACAAACTAGAAGAGCCACGCCTTATGCAGCAGTAGTGCTGCACAAGTCAAAGGTTGCTCTTTTAATTTTGTTCCTTGCACAAGCTGAATGAAACACGTACAACATTTTGGCCCTTATACAGTCAATCTGTCTTGGAGGCGGGAGTTCCCTTCGTAATGAGACGCAGCACAGCTGGCAAAAATACCACCTTGGTGCTTGGTGCGGCCTCCTGAGCATCGCATTTTGATGTACAGGAGTCTGCGTTGTTGCGTTATCCCTTGGCCATGTGCTGCCCGTCTTCTGACATCATTTTATGTCGGCTGGTGCGGTTCGCGATGCCCATGAATCCCAGCCCCGCAGTGTCTTTACAGTGTTTCACACTGCGGGGCTGGGATTCATGGCCTGGCGCAGTACATATGTTCGCCTCTCGCTCGGGTCCTTACACCTGCTACAGACTGTGCGGCGTCAGCTGATCCCTTATCGCATGCCACGGCCATGAGGATGCACAGTCTGAAGAAGGCGGAAGGAGATGAGGGACTGGCGAAGATATGCACTGCTCATGCCCATCAATCACACCCTCGCAGTCAATATAAATAAGACACCGAGGGGCGTTGTGTCGGGCAGGGCGGCAGCAGAGGCGCAGCCAGCCAACCAAGGATGCCAGAAGATGGGCAGCGCTACCAAGGGGATTGCAGCGTGTCATTACAAAGGAAAGTCACACCTCAGGGACGGTTTAATGGTCACAGAGGACACATTTTAGACGTGTTCAGTTCCACATGTGCAAGGAGAATAAGTTTCTGAGCCACCTTGCACACATGCAGCATTACTGCTGTACAAGGTGGCGGTGAAACATACAAACGCCTGGGGGAGGGGCGACAGGTTCCCTTCAATTTCAGTTCTTGTGTCTGCGTGGCTTTTGCAGGACACGATGCCGGCTACACAGCAGGGGAACAGCTGGCGGTGCTGAACCCCACTGACACATTGGCTGGTGTTTTTCTCTGTGCAGCTAGCAGTACCGGGCACCAACAGGCAGTGTTAGAGCCCAGGGTCAGCAGGAGGAGAGGGAGCAGAGTGCAGGCCGAAGCCTGCACTGGCGGCAGCTTTGTGTCTGCGTGGCGTTTGCAGGACACGTTGCCGGCTACACAGCAGGGGAACAGCTGGCATTGCTGAACCCCACTGACACATTGGCTGGTGTTTTTCTCTGTGCAGCTAGCACTCCCGGGCGCCAACTGGCGGTGTTAGAGCCCAGGGTCAGCAGGAGGAGCAGAATGTAGGCCGAAGCCTGCAGTGGAGCAAGTTGAAAGGGAACCTTTAACCCCCCCCCCCCCAAGGCGTTTGTAGCTGAAAGAGCCATCTTGTACAGCACTAATGCTGGAAAAGGTAAGCTTAGCTCTTTTAATTATGGTCCTTGCAAACGCTGTACTTGACACTTATGAAATGTGTTCCCATCCCACCGTTAAACCGTCCGGTAGGTGGAACTTTCCTTCGTAATGTGACGCAGCACAGCCATCATTCTTACCCCCTTGGCGCTGTGCGCCGCCTCCTCAGCGTTGTTTGAATCTGTCCCGGAGCCTGCGCTGGTATGTTAGCCCTTGGCCATGTACACATTTTGCGCTGCCCGTCTTCTGACATCATTTGGTGTCAGGCTGGCTGCGCCTGTGCGGCCGCGCTGGCAAAGATCCCGCCTCGCTGTGTCATCTAATGTAATGACTCTGCGGACCTGTGATCCATGGGCATGAGCAGTGCATATCCTCGCCTCTCACTCCCCTCCCTACGGCTTCTTCAGACTGTGCGGCGTCACGGCCGTGGCATGCTATTAGGGATCAGCTGACGTTGCACAGTCTAAAGAAGCACAAGGATATCGAAAGGAGATATAAAAGGAGAGACAAGGGGCGCAAAGTCTAAGTGTAGATGTATATTCACAGCAAGAAATATATATTGTTGCACTCACCCTTTGGATGTCTTGTATGTATATTCAATTGATCCGTATGATGGATCCACGCCTTATAATATTCCGGTATGCAGCACTATTGCAGGAACTATGCCAGCCTTGATCCAAGGATTGCATGTGAATACAATGGTTAGAAAAAAAAAAAAAAAATTTCCTTTCTTGGCGCTTCCGGAAGACAAGGATGATTTGAAGGTTGAGATAATTTGCTCAATACCAAATTTATTAGGACACTTTAATAAGAACAAAACAACGCGTTTCAGCCCACAACGGCCTTCATCAGGTATTATATGTGCTTTTAAAAAAAAAATCGGTCTGAAGAAGGCGTAGGGAGATGAGTGAGAGGCGGATGTTAAGATATGCACTGCGCATGTCCATGGATCACAGGCCCGCAGTGGGATTAAATCAGAAGACACTACGAGGCGGGATCTCAGCCAGCGCGGCCGCACAGGCGCAGCCAGCCTGACACCAAATAATGTCAGAAGACGGGCAGCGCTAAGTGTGCATGTCCAAGGGCTAACATAACAGCGCAGGCTCCGGGACAGATTCAAACAACGCTGAGGAGGCGGCGCACGGCGCCAAGGGGGTAAGAATGACGGCTGTGCTCTGACACATTACGAAGGAAAGTTCCACCTACCGGACGGTTTAACGGTGGGAGGGGACACATTTCATAAGTGTTAGGTTCAGCATGTGCAAGGAACACCACGAAAACAGGCACTTTTTCCTTTTGCATCATTACTGCTGCACAAGGTGGCTCTTTCAGTAAGAAACGCCTGGGGGGGGGACAGGTTCCCTTAAATTTAAGTTGTTGTGCCTGCGTGGCGGTCGCATGACACGTTGCCGTATACACAGCAGGGGAGCAGCAGGCATTACTGAACCCCACTAACACATTGGCGAGGTGTTTGGCTCTGTGCGGACAGCACTTCCGGACAACAACTAGCGGTGTTGGAGCCCAGGGACAGAAGGAGGAGGAGGTGGAGGAGAGAGGAGGGATTGCCACACACACAGCTGGGGAACAGCTGACGTTACTGAACCCCAATAACAGAGGAGCGACTGTTGACTGTGCGGACAGCACTACCAGGCAACAACTAGCGGTGTTGGAGCCCAGGGACAGCAGGAGGAGGAGGTGGAGGATAGAGGAGGGATTGCCACACACACAGCCGGGGAACAGCTGACGTTACTGAACCCCAATAACAGAGGAGCGACTGTTGACTGTGCGGACAGCACTACCAGGCAACAACTAGCGGTGTTGGAGCCCAGGGACAGCAGGAGGAGGAGGTGGAGGAGAGAGGAGGGATTGCCACACACACAGCTGGGGAACAGCTGACGTTACTGAACCCCAATAACAGAGGAGCGACTGTTGACTGTGCGGACAGCACTACCAGGCAACAACTAGTGGTGTTGGAGCCCAGGGACAGCAGGAGGAGGAGGTGGAGGAGAGAGGAGGGATTGCCACACACACAGCTGGGGAACAGCTGACGTTACTGAACCCCAATAACAGAGGAGCGACTGTTGACTGTGCGAACAGCACTACCAGGCAACAACTAGCAGTGTTGGAGCCCAGGGATAGCAGGAGGAGGAGGTGGAGGAGAGAGGAGGGATTGCCACACACACAGCTGGGGAACAGCTGACGTTACTGAACCCCAATAACAGAGGAGCGACTGTTGACTGTGCGGACAGCACTTCCAGGCAACAACTAGCGGTGTTGGAGCCCAGGGACAGAAGGAGGAGGAGGTGGAGGAGAGAGGAGGGATTGCCACACACACAGCTGGGGAACAGCTGACGTTACTGAACCCCAATAACAGAGGAGCGACTGTTGACTGTGCGGACAACACTACCAGGCAACAACTAGCGGTGTTGGAGCCCAGGGACAGCAGGAGGAGGAGGTGGAAGATAGAGGAGGGATTGCCACACACACAGCTGGGGAACAGCTGACGTTACTGAACCCCAATAACAGAGGAGTGACTGCTGACTGTGCAGACAGCACTACCAGGCAACAACTAGTGGTGTTGGAGCCCAGGGACAGAAGGAGGAGGAGGTGGAGGAGAGAGGAGGGATTGCCACACACACAGCTGGGGAACAGCTGACGTTACTGAACCCCAATAACAGAGGAGTGACTGTTGACTGTGCGGACAGCACTTCCAGGCAACAACTAGCAGTGTTGGAGCCCAGGGACAGAAGGAGGAGGAGGTGGAGGAGAGAGGAGGGATTGCCACACACACAGCTGGGGAACAGCTGACGTTACTGAACCCCAATAACAGAGGAGCGACTGTTGACTGTGCGGACAGCACTTCCAGACAACTAGCGGTGTTGGAGCCCAGGGACAGCAGGAGGAGCAGAGGAACACAGTGTAGGCCGAAGCCCGATTGGAGAAAGTCGAAAGGGAACCTTTAACCCCCCCCCAAGGCGTTTGTAGCTGAAAGAGCCAGCTTGTGCAGCACAAAGGATGCAAAAGGAAAAGGTGGCTCTTTTCATTATGCTCCTTGCAAACACAGAACTAAACACATATTATAAAATGTGTCCCCTGATACCGTGAGACCGTCCCGGAGGTGGGACTTTCCTTCGTAATATGACGCAGCACAGCCGTCATTCCTACCCCCTTGGCGCCGTGCCCCGGCTCCTCAGCGTTGTTTCATTCCATCCCGGAGCCTGCGCTGTTATGTTATCCCTTGGCCAGGCACACTTAGCGCTGCCCATCTTCTGACATCATTTGGTGTCAGGCTGGCTGCGCCTGTGCAGCCGCGCTGGCCGAGAGCCCGCCTCGCAGTGTCGTCTAATGTAATCCCACCACGGGCCTGGGATCCGTGGCCATGCGCAGTGCATATCCTCGCCTCTCACTCCCCTCCCTTCGGCTTCTTCAGACTGTGCAGCGTCACGGCCGTGGCATGCTATTAGGGATCAGCTGACGGAGCACAGTCTGAAGAAGGCGGAGGGAGATGAGTGAGAGGCGGAGATTCAGATATGCACTGCGCATGTCCATGGATCTCAGGCCCCCAGTGGGATTAAATCAGAAGACACTGCGAGGCGGGATCTCGGCCAGCGCGGCCGCACAGGCACAGTCAGCCTGACACCAAATGATGTCAGAAGAGGGGCAGCGCTAAGTGTGCCTGGCCAAGGGATAACATAACAGCGCAGGCTTCGAGACAGAATCAAACAACGCTGAGGAGCCGGCGCACCGCGCTGGGGGGGTAAGAATGACGGCTGTGCTGCGTCACATTACGAAGGAAAGTCCCACCTCCGGGACGGTTTAACGTTATCAGTGGACACATTTTATAAGTGTTAAGTTCTGCGTGTGCAAGGAGCTAAACAAAAATAGCTACCTTTTCCTTGTGCAGCATTACTGCTGCACAAGGTGGCTCTTTCAGTAACAAACGCCTTGGGGGGGGGGACAGGTTCCCTTACATTTAAGTTGTTGTGTCAGCGTGGCGGTCGCAGGACACATTGCCGGCTACACAGCTGGGGATCAGCTGACGTTACTGAAACCCAATAACACTGGGTCGTATGTTTTGACTGTGCAGACGGCACTTCTGAGCCTCAATTGGCGGTGTTGAAGCCCAGGAATTTAAGTTCAGGTGGTAGAAAAATGAACACAACAGGAGACCTGGATACTGTAGACAGTCACCTAATTATTTAATCAGGAAGAGGAGTGGCAAATTCCTGCGAGATCCAGGCCTTGTTCATTTTCAGGAAAGTAAGCCGGTCAACGTTATCGGAGGATAGTCGCATGCGACGGTCAGTTAGTACACCACCTGCAACACTAAAGACGCGTTCGGATAATACAGTAGCCGCAGGGCAAGCCAGCACCTCCAATGCATACTGGCTTAGCTCTGGCCATGTATCCAGCTTTGAGACCCAAAACCTGAAAGGGGAAGAGCCGTCTGGGAGTACAGCAAGAGGGCAAGACATGTAGTCTGTCACCACCTGACGGAACCGTTGCCTCCTGCTGACTGGAGCCGTCTGTGATGGTGTAGACTTTTGTGGCGGGCACACAAAAGTGTGCCACAGTTGGGCCATACTGGTCTTGCCTTGGGCAGAGGCACTGCTTCTGCTCCCTCTTTGTGCAGAGCCTCCTCCACTGCCTGGACGCACTGAGCTGCTATGTAATGCACTAGCAGCACTTCTCTCAGTTGGACTGGAGAAGATGATGGAATTCACCAGTGTGTCTTGGTACTCCCGCATTTTTCGCTCCCGGTTCAATGGTGTGATGAGGCTTTCTACGTTGTCCCGGTAGCGAGGATCGAGGAGGGTGAACACCCAATAATCAGACATGTTGAGAATGTGGGCGATGCGGCGGTCGTTTCTCAGGCACTGCAGCATGTAATCCACCATGTGCTGCAGACTGCCAACTGCCCAAGAAACGCTGTCCCCTGCTGGAGGCGTGATCTCTGCCCGTTCGTCATCACCCCACCCTCGCTGTACACACTGAGTACTGGACAATTGTGTAACTCCCTCCCCTGGACGGATGTCTTCCTCCTCCATTGACTCCTCCTCATCCTCCTCACAAAGTGTCCCCTGCCTGCGCGTTTGTGAGGAACCACGTGGCGCTGACTGTCCAGAAGATGATGGAAATGGTGAATCCTCATCCTCCACCTCTTCCACAACATCATCCCTTAGCGCTTGCAGTGATTTTTCAAGCAGGCAGATAAGGGGGACAGTCATGCTGACTAGTGCATCATCTGAACTCGCCATCCGCGTGGAATAATCGAATGGACGCAAAACCTGGCAGACGTCCTTCATAGTGGCCCACTCTGTGGTTGTGAAGTCTGAACGGCGCGGAGTGCGACTTCTTTGCGCCTGATGCAGCTGGTACTCCATTACAGCTTGCTGCTGCTCACACAACCGCTCCAACATATGTAACGTGGAATTCCACCTGGTAAGTAGGTCACATATTATGCGATGTTCCGGCAGGCGGTGTCGGTGCTGCAGAGCCGCAATGCGCGATTTTGCCGTGCTGGAACGCCGCAAGTGAGCACACTCTAGGCGGACCTTGTGCAGCAGTGCATTAAGATCCGGATAGTCCCTCAAAAAACTCTGCACAACCAAATTGAGCACATGTGCCAGACATGGGATGTGAGTGAGGTTGCCGTGGCCCAGAGCTGCCACCAGATTTCGGCCATTATCACACACTACCATGCCTGGCTGGAGATTCGCTGCCACAAACCACACATCGCTCTCCTGCTTGATGGCATTCCAGAGCTCCTGCGCTGTGTGGCTTCGATTCCCCAAAGAAATTAATTTCAAGACGGCCTGTTGACGTTTGGCCACGGCTGTGCTCATGTCGGTCATAACAGGTAAACGTTCATCACGGGTCCATGTGGAGGTGGACTGTGACGGCTCCAGCAGCGATGATTCTGAGGAACTGGTGTAAGAGGAGGAGTCAATGCGTACAGAATGGATTCCTGCAATCCTTGGAGTGGGCAGGACACGTCCTGCGCCACTCGCACAATCTGTACCCGGCTCAACACCATTAACCCAATGGGCAGTGAGGGAAAGGTATCGCCCCTGTCCATGTTGACTGGTCCACGCATCGGTGGTGAGGTGGACCTTGCTACTGACGGCATTCAGTAGCGCGTGTTTTATGTGTCCCTCCACATGCTTGTGCAGGGCAGGAACAGCTTGCCTGCTGTAGTAAAAGTGGCTGGGCACATTGTACTGTGGGACTGCCAATGACATCAAGTCACGGAAGCTGTCAGTCTCCACCAGCCTGAATGACAGCATTTCCAGTGACAGAAGTTTGGCAATGCCTGCAGTCAGAGCCTGTGCTCGTGGGTGGTTTGACGAGAAAGGCCGCCTTTTCTCCCATGCCTGTACTACCGATGGCTGTAGACTGGGCTGGGAGTGTGAGGATGCCTGGGAACGTGGTGCTGCGGGTGGAATTAGAGTGGGTCTCTGGACAACAGGGCCAGAGGTTCTTCCACGGCGATCCTTGGAAGAAGCCGAACCAGCTGCCTGTGAGCTGGAGGAAGAGGCAACACGAGCTGAAGAGGTGGTAGCTGCCGCTGTTGGTTGGCCTAGCTCTTCAGTGTGTTTTTCTAACTCCGCCACGTGCCTGGTCCGCACATGTTTCCTCATGTTGGAGGTATTGAGGTTGCTGACATTTCGACCTCTTTTGACTTTGTGATGACACACCTTGCATTTGACATAGCAAATGTCATCTGCAACTGTGTCAAAAAAGGACCAGGCACTGCAAGTCTTGGGAGCGCCCTTTTTGGCTTTTGAAAGAGACATGCTCCTAACGGGTGCCAAAGTGGAGGCTGCAGGATCCGCAGTCTTCCCCTCCCTCTACCTCTTTGGCCCGTTCGGGGAATCTCTTCCTCAGAGCTGCTCCCACCACCTTCCTGTCCCTCACGCCAAGATGGGTCAAGGACCTCATCATCTACACTACCCTCTGCCACCAACTGCTCCTCCTGGGTAGTCTCAGCAGCAGAGCACGCACCAGAAAGTGGCACCTGAGTGTCATCAGCGGATGCGTCCTGCGATGTGGTGACCGGAGGCACTGGCCCACCCGCCTCTTCAGAGGAAGAGAGAAAAAGCTGTTGGGCATCACTGCACCCTGCCTGTTCTTCCATTTCTCCAATGCTGCTTGGCTGGCCCCCTGTTTCCAAGCCAAGAGATTCAGAGAACAGAAGTAGGGACGGCTCCTGTCCTGGGCTCTCTGTCTGCCTGGGCAATTTGGCAGGTGGTGAAGAGACAGATGGCTGCTCTCCAGTGCTCTGTGTCTGAGAGGATGTGGCACTAATTGAAGTCGATGTGTTAGCTGCCATCCATCCGACAACGGCTTCAATTTGTTCTTCACGCAGCAGCGGTGTACGGCGCTCTGCGACAAAGCTGCGCATGAAGGACTGTTCCCTGGTGAAACTGGGTGCTGAGGAGTCACCGGTGCCCGCAGCAGGCACAGAATCCCCACGTCCTCTCCCTGCTCCGCGCCCACGCCCACGTGCCTTACTCCCTGCCTTCTTCATCTTGGTTGACTGATAAAGATAAGCAGAAAAGTACTAACGGGTAACGGCTTTGTGTGCTTATTCCTGAACAGCTCCTAACCAGGTATAAGAAACACTAATTTTCTAAAGTGTGGACTAGACTTTAATATGAGCTAATGTGGCCTACACAAATGTAAAGTGGTGTGTTTGGTGAACTTTATTATTTATTTATTTTTTGGGGGCTGAACTGACAACAGAGAGAGCTGCAGTCACACGGAGACCGTGCAGACAGCCATAAACGGCACTGCAAGGCCCAAAAACCCTCCTCTACGTTATCCTATGTAGTGTTTTTCCACAAGTTAGCTGGATACGGGTGGAAAGACACTAATAGGATTTTTTAAAAAAAATGTGCAGCAGCCTGCACTACTTAAAACAAAAGGAAAATTGATTTGACGGTATGACGCAGTGAAGAACCCTGAGCTGGATACAACTAGTTTATGGCTGCTCAGAGACTACAGGGCAAGCTGCAGTCACACGGAGACCGTGCAGACAGCCGTAAACGGCGCTGCAAGGCCCAAAAAACCTCCTCTACTTTATCCTATGTAGTGTTTTTCCACAAGTTAGCTGGATACGGGTGGAAAGTCACTAATAGGAATTATTAGAAAAAATGAGCAGCAGACTACACTACTTGAAAAAAAAAAAAAAAAAAAAAGAACAGTATGAGGCAATGAACCACCCTCCCTGAACTGAATACAACCAGATATGGCCTATGGCTGCACACAGACTAGAGAGTGGGCTGCACTCACACACACAAACACACACACACACACACACAGACCTTGCAGATCGCTGTGAAAACAGCGCTAAAAGCAAGGTGATTAGTAGGTGAACACAGCGGTTGCTAAATTAGCCTTGGAAAAGAACAATGAAGCAAATCGCTATCTCTAAACTGGCCCTCAGTCAGCAAACAGCGTCCTGTCACTAACTGAATTCACAGCAGAGTGAGCGCAAAATGGCGCCAGCGACTTTTAAACTGCAGCATGACATCATTTCAGCAGCCAATCACAGCCTTGCCAGTAGTTTCATGCTCTCCATGCTGAACAGGATGTGCCCACACTTGGAATCATTCTCATTGGCTGAATTCGTGCAAATTTGTGCAGTTTGAATCCTGGGAACTTCCGATTCCGGTATCCGATACGCGGCAAGTATTGGATCTCGGTATCGGAATTCCGATACCGCTAAGTATCGGCCGATACCCGATACTTGCGGTATCGGAATGCTCAACACTAGTCATCTGTGGACGAGGAAGAGCAGCCTCGGCTTATTGTCCCCACTGAGAGCCTGAGAACTGTGGCCCCGGTTTCGCTAGAGTCTGTGCCTCCGGGCAAGACTTTTATACCATCCAGTTTTACTCGTCCAGGGTGAGTGGACATTTTGGTTCCAAAAGGACATCTGAGTTACCGGCGAGGACAAACTGGTGGCCGCATATGGCTCGTGATGTCGCAGACTATGTTCGGGTGTGTGTCTCTTGTGCCAAGAACAAGTCCCCTCGGCAATGGCCAGCTGGGTTGCTTTACCCTCTGCCGGTGGCGGACAGGCCCTGGGAGATAGTCGGGATGGACTTTGTGGTGGGCTTACCCAAGTCTCGTAACTGCACCATTATCTGGGTGATCACCGACCATTTTTCCAAAATGGTTCGTTTGGTGCCTCTTCCACGGCTACCTTCTGCATGGGCTCTGGCAGCCTTGTTCATCAAGCATATCTTTCGCTTACACGGTATGCCGGACAAGATTGTCAGTGACCGAGGTCCCCAGTTTGCGTCTCGATTCTGGAGGGAGCTTTGTCGTCTACTCAGTATTGAGTTAAATCTCTCCTCGGCTTATCATCCTGAGACGAATGGGTTGGTTGAGAGGGCCAATCAGACTCTGGTCACTTATTTACGACATTTTGTTTCTCCCAGGCAGGATGACTGGGCATCCTTGTTACCGTGGGCTGAGTTTGCCCTTAACAACGCTGTAGCCGACTCCACCAGTCAGACTCCTTTCCTCCTTAATTACGGCCAGCATCCGCGGGTTCCTGTGCCTATGCCCGTATCCTCTGCTGACTCCAGGGTGGCAGACTGGGCAGTGAGGCACGAGACATTTGGGACCACACTCAGGATGCCATCTGGGCCTCCAAGGAGAGAATGAGGTCCTCCGCCAATGCACATCAGCGCCCTGCCCCGACCTTTGCTCCTGGCGACCTTTCATGTGTCCCTCCTTAAGCCCGTATACATGTCCCGGTTTTCTGAGTCGTCTGCCGGGACATCGGGTTCGTCTACGGACGATTACGAGGTGAACGCTATTTTGGGGTGCAAGGTGGTTCATGGCAAAAAATTTTATTTGGTGGACTGGAAGGGTTACGGTCCTGAGGATAGGCCCTGGGAGCCTGCTGAGCACATTTGGGCTCCGCAGCTCATTGCTGCCTTTGAACGTAGCGAGGCCCAAGGAGGGGGGCCCTAGTAGGGGGGTAATGTTAGGGGTCGAGTTCCCGTCTCTGCACAGGGGGAATCTCGGGCCATCTCCACTGCGGTCTCCCATTCTTCTTCTGCCGCAGTGGAGCCTGCTCAGCGGAGACATCGGTCCCAGCGTCTCGCTCAGTCTGACTCTGTACAAAGAGTTACTGCTGCTTTTCCTGCTTCTGCCATGGAAGTCAGTGCTGGGCAGCGGCGAGCAGACGCTTCTGGGACTAAGTCCTGCTTTTCTCGTTCTGAGCATGCCCAGAGTAAGATCTCTCAGTGGAGATCGAGGGTCACATGATCAGATACTGCAGCTAAGGCCATTGGTCCTTCCGGAAGGTCCTGTAGGTGCTCACGCTCTGTGGCAGCCTCTTATTGGTCCTTCTAGGAAGGTCCTGTACGTGCTGCAACTATTTAAGGCTCGCATGGCCGCATGGCCATGCGCTAGTATTGTTCTATGTTATGTGCTTTGCGCCAGTGTGGTCATGTGAGTTTGTGTTCAGGGACCCGGCTGAAATAAGCCCCTAGAATTCTGGCACCTCCGGCGAGGAGATTTTGTGTGAATGTATTCAGGGGCCAGGCTGAAATAAGCCCCTAGAATGCTGGCACCTCCGGCGAGGAGTTTGTGTGCATGCATGAACACTGACTGCTCTCAGTTGAGTAGTTAGCCTGTGCTACTGTGAAGTCTAACAGGGCACAGTGCTTTGAGTTTCGACTACTCTGTGAAGTAACAGGGTTAGCTCATACCGCCATATAGTTCCGCCGTTTGCTAGCAGCAGGTTCTCCTGCACGGTGGACCCCGGGCTGCGAACGCATCAATTATAATAAAACCTCTATATTTACTTGGTGCGTTCCTCTAGCCCTAACAAATATAAATTTCCCTTTGATTATTAATGTCATAGGTCACAATCACTCTAGACACAGGGCTTTCATTATGTCTATCAGGTAGCTCTTAGAATACACAAAAATAATCACTGATGTTATCCATCTAAGAGATATACACTAATATAATATTGTTCCTTTGCAGTCAATATTGGCTGCTTTTACAATACACCCAGTTTCTTATTCTCATAGTATAGCCAATAGAGCTCTTATAATGGGCACTAATATTGTCGTTCACTATTGATGACTATTTCATTGATATTTATGGTAACCAATTTATTGATATTTATATACACTGTTTGGCTTTGGGTTTCTTTAGCCTGTAATAATAAATGCCGTTATCTTGTAACAGCACATTCACATAGAATTTCATTCTTAATTATATGCACCAATTCACATTCATTTATCATTTTATTCATATCTATCATAGTATATGAATACAATATCACTATATCATCTGAATTCATTTTACTTTTAATAATATTTTGTCCTGTAGCACGTAAAATTGTCACTTTTCACATTCAAAAATTTTTCTGAATATTAGGTTTTAGCTTTACTTTTAGAGTTTTATATGTTAAACTCAAGAATCTTATATATGGCTTTAGGGCCGAACATCTCACCAGTACCTTCCAAAGAACTGTTACACATAGCCTCCCTTAGCACTTCATCCGTGGCAGTGGAGCGCATGCGCAGGCTGCGGACCTGTGGGCTGACGGCTAGCGGTCTATTGAGGGGCCACACTGCCACGTCATCTATCAGATGATCTGGTGATCCGGCCCACGTGACCGCACACCGTCACCCTCCATTACCGTTAGGCAGACGCATGCGCCGCTACAAACTGCATTATATATAGCCCCACAGGTTCTAAGTTAGGTCGGCACCAACCTCAGGGAAGCTTAGATTTACATATGGATATTCTTAGGTAACATCATTAGCTTCCGATATCTGTACGGATGCACGGAAACAAACATTTGGGCGCATGCGCAGTAAAATATCAACAAGGCACAGCTGATAGGCATTCCCCTACGTTATCCCGCAACAGTAAATCAACTTCACAGACTTGCTATTTCAACCGGCATGCCCCCTGCCCAGACACGCCTCCCGAAGAAGCAGTGCGAAACGCACGTCAGGGCAGAGGGACGCAGAGAGGTTTTCAAGTGGCTGCACATCAGGTATTGAAACAATTTGTTATTTATTATCATGGTTTGAGCCCTTGCCATTGCACTATTGAGCATATAGATACAGGGGGATTAATACAGCCATGTCCCTCCTTTTAGGAATTCCAAGGAGGTTATTTTGAGGTACAGTTATATATCCCATGTAAAAAAGTGAATTCAGCTCTAGCATCCAGGGTTTTGCTTGCCTTTATGTATGCAGCTAACAGTTAGGAATACCCTATGGCATTGTAGTCCCTCATAAAAGGACCTAGCACCCTTGTTTTATGTAATTTCGTGTTTTAAAAAAAAATTATTAATAAAAGTGATTTTTTACTTAAGTACTACTTGGGGATCTGTTTTTTACTAATAATTGACCACGATAAGTGATAAAATGTTGAATATAGTAGTACATAACCCAAGATGTGATGGGTAACATTATTTTGGGGCATTTCTTTGTGAAGAAATGATGGAGGGGGCAGCAAATGATGGAGGGGTTGCTACAAATGATGGAGGGGGTGATACAAATGATGGAAGGGGTTGCTATAATTGATGGAGGGGGTTGCTGTAAGTGATGGAGGGGGTGCTACAAATGATGGAGGGGGTTCTACAAATGATGGAGGGGGTTGCTGCAAATGATGGAGGGGGTGCTACAAATAATGGAAGGGGTTGCTGCAAATGATGGAGGGGGTGCTACAAATGATGGAGGGGGAGCTACAAATTATGGAAGGGGTTGCAAATGATGGAGGGATGCTGAAAATGATGGAGGGGCTGCAAATGATGGAGGGGTGCTACAAAATGATGGAGGGTGCTGCAAATGATGGAAGGGGCTGCAAATGATGGAAGGGTGCTACAAAATGATGGAGGGTGCTGCAAATGATGGAGGGGGTTGCTCTAAATGATGGAGGGGGTGCTACAAATGATGGAGGGGGTACTACAAATGATGGAGGGGGTTGCTGCAAATGAGGGAGGGGGTTGCTGCAAATGATGGAGGGGTGCTACAAATCATGGAGGGGTGGACTGCAAATGATGGAGGGGATGCTACAAATGGAGGGTGCTGCAAATGATGGAGGGGTGCTACAAATGATGGAGAGGCTGCAAATGGAGGGTGCTGCAAATGATGGAAGGGTGCTACAAAATGATGGCGGGTGCTGCAAATGATGGAGGGGGTTGCTGCAAATGATGGAGGGGTGCTACAAATGATGGAGGGAGTTGCTGCAAATGATGGAGGGTGCTGCAAATGTTGGAGGGGGTGCTACAAATGATGGAGAGGTTGCTGCAAATGATGGAGGGGTGCTACAAATGATGGAAGGGGTTGCTACAATTGATGGACGGGGTTGCTGCAAATGATGGAGGGGAGTACTGCAAATGATGGAGGGGGTTGCTGCAAATGATGGAGGGGCAGCAAATGATGGAGGGGTGCTACAAATGATGGAAGGAGCTGCAAATGATGGAAGGGGTTGTTGCAAATGATGGAGGGGGCTGCAAATGATGGAAGGGGTTGTTGCAAATGATGGAGGGTGCTGCAAATGATGGAGGGGGTTGCTGCAAATGATGGAGGGGGTGCTATAAAATGATGGAGGGTGCTGCAAATGATGGAGGGGGTGCTACAAATGATGGAGGGGTGCTGCAAATGATGGAGGGGGTGCTACAAATGATGGGGTGGTGCTTCAAATGATGGAGGGTGCTGCAAATGATGGAGGGGTTGCTAAAAATGACAGAGGGGGCTACAAATGATGGAGGGAAGCTGCAAATGATGGAGTGGGGCTGCCAATGATGGAGGAGGGCTGCAAATGATGGAGGAAGCCTGAAAATGATGGCGGGGTGCTGCAAATGATTGTGGGTGCTGAAAATGATGGAGGGGGGCTGCAAATTATGGAGGGTGTGCTACAAATGATGGAGGGGGTTGCTGCAAATGATGGAGGGGGTTCTGCAAATGATAAAGGGGGCTGCAAATGATCGAGGGGTGCTGCAATTTGCAAATGATGATGGAGTGGGGGCTGCAAATGATGGAGGGGGTCTGCAAATGATGATGTGAGGGAGGGGACCGGACTGCACATGAATGAAAGGGGACTGCTGTTATGATTCTTAGTGGCTGAGGATCTCGAATAGACCAGCAAGTGAATAAACTAAGGACAAGCTCTAGGGAGATGGTAACTGGACTGATCGCAAATCTGAACCTATGCAACACAACTAGAGGTAGCCGGTAAACATACCTAAAAATTTCCTAGACGTCTCGAGCCAGCCTGAGGAACTAGCTACCCCTAAAGAGAAAGAGAGACCTCGCTTGCCTCCAGAGAAATAATCCCCAAAGATATAGAAGCCCCCAACAAATATTAACGGTGAAGTAAGAAGAAGGCACATACGTAGGGATGAAATCAGATTCAGCAAAAGAGGCCCACTAGTACTAGAAAGCAGAAAATAGAGCAGGGGTCTATGCGATCAATAAAAAACCCTTACAAAATATCCATCCTGAGATTTCAAGAACCCACGCACCAACTAATGGTGTGTGGGGAGAAACTCAGTCCACTAGAGCATCCAGCAAGTGAGGGAATCACATTTTAGCAAGCTGGACAAGACAACATGATAAACACTGCTGATCAAAAAATGAGCAAACAAAACTTAGCTTGTCCTGGATGGACTGGGAGCAAGGTAGTCAGAAGGAATCTGAGTAGCACTGATTACATCGACAGCCGGCAACAAGTGGAAGTAAAACAGAGCTAAATAGGAACCTCCCAGAGGATAACGAACCAGCTGATAGCCAGAGACCAGCAGGATAACAAACAAAGACACCAGGGGGAGCCCAAAGCAAAAGTCACACCATACCACCAGTGACCACAAGAGGGAGCCTGAAAACAGAGTTCACAACAGTACCCCCCCCTTAAGGAGGGGTCACCGAACCCTCATGAAAACCCCCAGGGCGATCAGGATGAGTGTTGTGAATTTGCGTTTTGCTCCCTCTAGTGGTCATTAGTGATTTGACACTGGAGCTTCTGTCTTCTCCTATATGCTCACCTGGGCCGTTAGTTCAGGGGCGTTGCTATATAAGCTCTCTGGACCTTCAGTTCAATGCCTGGCATCGTTGAAATCAGAGCTAATCTGTTGTGCTCTTGTGTACTGATCCTGGTTCCTGCTTGTTAAAGCTAAGTCTCTTCCTTGCTTTTTGCTTTTGTTTTGTTTGGTATTTTTGTCCAGCTTGTTCCAATCTGTATCCTGACCTTTGCTGGAAGCTCTAGGGGGCTGGTGTTCTCCCCCCGGACCGTTAGACGGTTCGGGGGTTCTTGAATCTCCAGCGTGGATTTTTATAGGGTTTTTGTTGACCAAATAAGTTATCTTGCTTTATTCTGCTATTAGTAAGCTGGCCTCTCTTTGCTGAACCTGGTTCATTTCTGTGTTTGTCATTTCCTCTTACCTCACCGTTATTATTTGTGGGGGGCTTGTATCTTGCTTTGGGGTCCCTTTCTCTGGAGGCAAGAGAGGTCTTTGTTTTCTTCTCCTAGGGGTAGTTAGATTCTCCGGCTGGCGTGAGTCATCTAGCGATCACCGTAGGCATGATCCCCGGCTACTTCTAGTGTTGGTGTTAGGAGTAGATATTTGGTCAACCCAGTTACCACTACCCTATGAGCTGGATTTTTGTATCTCGCAGACTTACACGTACCTCTGAGACCCTGTCCACTGGGGTCATAACAGTATGCCAGGCCAGTATTGAATGTTTGATGCATTGCAGAAGTGGGATTATAAGAAAGAAAATTTTGAGGTTTTTTTTTTCCTCTCTCATTTTTTTTTTTCTTTTCCCCTTTACCTCAGAGTGGCTTAAGCTCGCTGCAGACATGAATGTCCAGACCTTGATTACAAGTGTGGACCAGCTTGCTGCTCGTGTGCAGGGTATACAAGATTATGTTATCAGAAATCCTAGGTCTGAACCCAAGATACCGATTCCTGAACCGTTTTCAGGAGACCGATTTAAGTTTAGGAATTTCAGGGATAATTGTAAATTGTTTTTGTCCCTGAGACCCTGTTCGTCTGGAGACTCTGCTCAACAAGTAAAAATTGTTATTTCATTCTTACGGGGTGACCCTCAAGATTGGGCTTTTTCGTTGGCGCCAGGAGATCCGGCATTGGCTGATATTGATGCGTTTTTTCTGGCGCTCGGTTTACTTTATGAGGAACCCAATCTTGAGATTCAGGCTGAAAAAGCCTTGCTGACTATGTCTCAGGGCCAGGACGAGGCTGAAGTGTATTGCCAAAAATTTCGGAAATGGTCTGTGCTGACACATTGGAACGAGTGTGCACTGGCTGCTAATTTTAGAAATGGCCTTTCTGAATCCATTAAGAATGTTATGGTGGGTTTTCCTATTCCCACAGGTCTGAATGATACCATGGCCCTGGCTATTCAAATTGACCGGCGGTTGCGGGAGCGCAAAACCGCAAATTCCCTCATGGTGTTGTCTGAACGGACACCTGATTTGATGCAATGTGATAGAAAAACCGCAAATTCCCTCATGGTGTTGTCTGAACGGACACCTGATTTGATGCAATGTGATAGAATCCTGACTAGAAATGAGAGGAAAATTCATAGACGCCGGAATGGCTTGTGCTACTACTGTGGTGATTCTACACATGTTATCTCAGCATGCTCTAAACGTATAACTAAGGTTGTTAGTCCTGTCACTGTTGGTAATTTGCATCCTAAGTTTATTCTGTCTGTAACTTTGATTTGCTCACTGTCATCTTATCCTGTCATGGCGTTTGTAGATTCAGGTGCTGCCCTGAGTCTTATGGATCTCTCATTTGCTAAGCGCTGTGGTTTTATTCTTGAACCATTAGAAAATCCTATACCTCTTAGGGGTATTGATGCTACGCCATTAGCAGAAAATAAACCACAGTATTGGACACAGGTTACCATGTGCATGACTCCTGAACACCGCGAGGTGATACGTTTTCTTGTTTTGCATAAAATGCATGATGTGGTTGTTTTGGGGCTGCCATGGTTACAGACCCATAATCCAGTCCTGGACTGGAAGGCTATGTCAGTGTCAAGTTGGGGCTGTCGTGGTATTCATGAGGATTCCCTGCCTGTGTCTATTGCTTCTTCTACGCCTTCGGAAGTTCCGGAGTATTTGTCTGATTATCAGGATGTCTTTAGCGAGTCCAGGTCCAGTGCATTGCCTCCTCATAGGGAATGTGACTGTGCAATAGATTTGATTCCAGGCAGTAAATTTCCTAAGGGAAGACTGTTTAATCTGTCGGTACCTGAACATACCGCTATGCGTTCATATATCAAGGAGTCTCTGGAGAAAGGACACATCCGTCCGTCTTCTTCCCCTCTTGGTGCGGGATTCTTTTTTGTGGCTAAAAAGGACGGATCTTTGAGGCCTTGTATTGACTATCGGCTTTTAAATAAGATCACTGTCAAATTTCAGTATCCTTTGCCGCTGTTGTCTGACTTGTTTGCCCGGATTAAAGGTGCCAAGTGGTTCACCAAGATAGACCTTCGTGGTGCGTACAACCTTGTGCGCATTAAGCAAGGTGATGAATGGAAAACCGCATTCAATACGCCCGAAGGTCATTTTGAGTACTTGGTGATGCCTTTTGGGCTCTCTAATGCCCCTTCAGTTTTTCAGTCCTTTATGCATGACATTTTTCGGAACTATCTGGATAAATTTTTGATCATTTATCTGGATGATATTCTGTTTTTTTCTGATAATTGGGACTCGCATGTGGAGCAGGTCAGGATGGTCTTTGAAATTTTGCGTGAAAATTCTTTGTTTGTCAAGGGCTCAAAGTGTCTTTTTGGTGTACAGAAGGTTCCCTTTTTGGGGTTCATTTTTTCCCCTTCTGCTGTGGAGATGGACCCAGTCAAGGTCCGAGCTATTCTTGATTGGACTCAGCCCTCGTCAGTTAAGAGTCTTCAGAAGTTCTTAGGTTTCGCTAACTTCTACCGTCGTTTTATCGCTAATTTTTCTAGCATTGTGAAACCTATGACGGATATGACCAAGAAGGGCTCCGATGTGGCTAATTGGGCTCCTGCTGCCGTGGAGGCTTTCCAGGAGTTGAAACGTCGGTTTACTTCGGCGCCTGTTTTGTGCCAGCCTGATGTCTCGCTTCCCTTTCAGGTTGAGGTGGATGCTTCAGAGATTGGAGCAGGGGCCGTTTTGTCGCAGAGAGGCCCTGGTTGCTCTGTTATGAGACCTTGCGCCTTTTTCTCTAGGAAGTTTTCGCCTGCTGAGCGAAATTATGATGTGGGCAATCGGGAGTTGTTGGCCATGAAATGGGCATTTGAGGAGTGGCGTCATTGGCTCGAGGGTGCTAAGCATCGTGTGGTGGTCTTGACTGATCACAAAAATCTGATGTATCTCGAGTCTGCTAAACGCCTGAATCCTAGACAGGCCCGCTGGTCATTGTTTTTCTCCCGTTTTGACTTCGTTGTCTCGTATTTACCAGGTTCAAAGAATGTGAAGGCCGATGCTCTTTCCAGGAGCTTTGTGCCTGATGCTCCTGGAGTCGCTGAACCTGTTGGTATTCTTAAGGATGGAGTTATCTTGTCAGCTATTTCTCCAGATCTGCGACGTGTGTTGCAGAGATTTCAGGCTGATAGGCCTGATTCTTGTCCACCTGACCGACTGTTTGTGCCTGATAAGTGGACCAGCAGAGTCATTTCCGAGGTTCATTCCTCGGTGTTGGCAGGTCACCCAGGAATTTTTGGCACCAGAGATCTGGTGGCCAGATCCTTTTGGTGGCCTTCCTTGTCAAGGGATGTGCGGTCATTTGTACAGTCCTGTGGGACTTGTGCTCGAGCTAAGCCTTGCTGTTCTCGTGCCAGTGGGTTGCTCTTGCCCTTGCCTGTCCCTAAGAGACCTTGGACACATATCTCCATGGATTTCATTTCTGATCTTCCGGTGTCTCAAGGCATGTCTGTTATCTGGGTGATATGTGATCGCTTCTCCAAGATGGTCCATTTGGTTCCTTTGCCTAAGCTGCCTTCCTCTTCCGATCTGGTTCCTGTGTTTTTCCAGAACGTGGTTCGTTTGCACGGCATCCCTGAGAATATTGTGTCAGACAGAGGATCCCAGTTTGTTTCCAGATTCTGGCGATCCTTTTGTAGTAGGATGGGCATTGATTTGTCGTTTTCATCTGCTTTCCATCCTCAGACTAATGGACAGACGGAGCGAACTAATCAGACTTTGGAGGCTTATTTGAGGTGTTTTGTCTCTGCTGATCAGGACGATTGGGTGACCTTCTTGCTGTTGGCTGAGTTTGCCCTTAATAATCGGGCTAGTTCCGCCACTTTGGTTTCGCCGTTTTTCTGCAACTCTGGTTTCCACCCTCGTTTTTCTTCGGGTCATGTGGAACCTTCTGACTGTCCTGGGGTGGATTCTGTGGTGGATAGGTTGCAGCGGATCTGGAATCTTGTGGTGGACAACTTGAAGTTGTCACAGGAGAGGGCTCAGCGCTTTGCCAACCGCCGCCGCGGTGTGGGTCCCCGACTACGTGTTGGGGATTTGGTGTGGCTTTCTTCCCGCTTTGTTCCTATGAAGGTTTCCTCTCCCAAATTTAAACCTCGTTTTATTGGTCCTTACAAGATATTGGAAATCCTTAATCCTGTATCCTTTCGTCTGGATCTTCCTGTGTCGTTTGCTATCCACAACGTGTTTCATAGGTCCTTGTTGCGGCGGTACGTTGTGCCTGTAGTTCCTTCTGCTGAGCCTCCTGCTCCGGTGTTGGTTGAGGGCGAGTTGGAGTACGTGGTGGAGAAGATCTTGGATTCTCGTCTCTCCAGGCGGAGGCTTCAGTACCTGGTCAAGTGGAAGGGCTATGGTCAGGAAGATAATTCCTGGGTGGTCGCCTCTGATGTTCATGCGGCCGATTTAGTTCGTGCCTTTCACGCCGCTCATCCTGATCGCCCTGGTGGTCGTGGTGAGGGTTCGGTGACCCCTCACTAAGGGGGGGGTACTGTTGTGAATTTGCGTTTTGCTCCCTCTAGTGGTCATTAGTGATTTGACACTGGAGCTTCTGTCTTCTCCTATATGCTCACCTGGGCCGTTAGTTCAGGGGCGTTGCTATATAAGCTCTCTGGACCTTCAGTTCAATGCCTGGCATCGTTGAAATCAGAGCTAATCTGTTGTGCTCTTGTGTACTGATCCTGGTTCCTGCTTGTTAAAGCTAAGTCTCTTCCTTGCTTTTTGCTTTTGTTTTGTTTGGTATTTTTGTCCAGCTTGTTCCAATCTGTATCCTGACCTTTGCTGGAAGCTCTAGGGGGCTGGTGTTCTCCCCCCGGACCGTTAGACGGTTCGGGGGTTCTTGAATCTCCAGCGTGGATTTTTATAGGGTTTTTGTTGACCAAATAAGTTATCTTGCTTTATTCTGCTATTAGTAAGCTGGCCTCTCTTTGCTGAACCTGGTTCATTTCTGTGTTTGTCATTTCCTCTTACCTCACCGTTATTATTTGTGGGGGGCTTGTATCTTGCTTTGGGGTCCCTTTCTCTGGAGGCAAGAGAGGTCTTTGTTTTCTTCTCCTAGGGGTAGTTAGATTCTCCGGCTGGCGCGAGTCATCTAGCGATCACCGTAGGCATGATCCCCGGCTACTTCTAGTGTTGGTGTTAGGAGTAGATATTTGGTCAACCCAGTTACCACTGCCCTATGAGCTGGATTTTTGTATCTCGCAGACTTACACGTACCTCTGAGACCCTGTCCACTGGGGTCATAACAGATGAGACACATGGAAGGCACGAACCAAATCGGCCGCATGAACATCAGAGGCGACAACCCAAGAATTATCCTCCTGACCATAGCCCTTCCACTTGACCAAATACTGGAGCCTCCGTCTAGAAACACGAGAATCCAAGATCTTCTCCACCACGTATTCCAATTCTCCCTCAACCAGCACCGGGGCAGGAGGCTCAACCGGAGGAAACACAGGTACCACATACCTCCGCAACAACGAGCGATGGAACACATTATAAATAGCAAATGATGCCGGAAGGTCCAGACGGAATGACACAGGGCCAAGGACTTCCAGAATCTTATAAGGACCGATAAACTGAGGCTTGAACTTAGGAGAGGAGACCTTCATAGGAAAGAAGCGAGAAGACAACCACACCAAGTCCCCAACGCGAAGTCGGGGACCCACACAGCGACGGCGGTTGGCAAAGAGCTGAGCCTTCTCTTGTGACAACTTCAAATTGTCCACCACATGATTCCAAATCTGATGCAACCTATCCACCACAACATCCACTCCAGGACAGTCAGAAGGCTCCACCTGACCCGAGGAAAAACGAGGATGAAACCCCGAATTACAAAAAAAAGGAGAAACCAAAGTAGCAGAACTAGCCCGATTATTAAGGGCAAACTCGGCCAACGGCAAAAAAGTAACCGAGTCGTCCTGGTCAGCAGAAACAAAACATCTTAAATAAGTCTCCAAGGTCTGATTAGTTCGCTCGGTTTGGCCATTCGTCTGAGGATGGAAGGCCGACGAAAAAGACAATTCAATGCCCAACTTCGCACAAAAGGTCCGCCAAAATCTAGACACAAACTGGGATCCTCTGTCAGAAACAATGTTCTCAGGAATCCCATGCAAACGAACCACATTTTGAAAAAACAGTGGAACCAACTCGGAGGAGGAAGGCAATTTAGGCAAGGGCACCAAATGGACCATCTTAGAAAAACGATCACACACCACCCAGATGACAGACATTCTCTGAGAGACAGGGAGATCTGAAATAAAATCCATGGAAATGTGCGTCCAAGGCCTCTTCGGGACAGGCAAAGGTAACAGCAAACCACTGGCACGAGAACAGCAAGGCTTCGCCCGAGCACAAATTTCACAAGACTGCACAAAGGAACGCACATCCCGCGACAAGGAAGGCCACCAAAAAGACCTGGCCACCAAGTCTCTGGTACCAAATATTCCAGGATGGCCCGCCAACACCGAAGAATGAACCTCGGAGATGACTCTGTTGGTCCATCTATCCGGGGACAAACAGTCTCTCCGGTGGACAGCGGTCAGGTCTATCCGCCTGAAACTCTTGCAGCACACGTCGCAAATCTGGTGAGATGGCAGACAAAATCACCCCTTCTCTAAGGATACCAGCCGGCTCTGAATCTCCAGGAGAGTCAGGCACAAAACTCCTAGAAAGAGCATCAGCCTTCACATTCTTCGAACCCGGCAGGTACGAGACCATGAAATCAAAACGAGAGAAAAACAACGACCAATGAGCCTGACTGGGATTCAGCCGCTTGGCTGACTCGAGATAAATCAAATTCTTGTGATCAGTCAAGACCACCACATGATGTTTAGCTCCCTCGAGCCAATGTCGCCACTCCTCAAATGCCCACTTCATAGCCAACAGCTCCTGATTACCGACATCATAATTCCGCTTGGCAGGCGAAAACTTTCTTGAAAAGAAAGCACATGGCTTCATCACAGAGCCATCGGGGCTTCTCTGCGACAAAACAGCCCCCGCTCCAATCTCGGAAGCATCAACCTCCACCTGGAAGGGAAGTGAGACATCTGGCTGACATAAGACCGGAGCCGAAGAAAACCGACGCTTCAGCTCCCGAAAAGCCTCCACAGCCGCAGAAGACCAATTAGTCACATCAGAACCCTTCTTGGTCAAATCCGTCAAAGGCTTAACAACGCCAGAAAAATTAGCTATGAAGCGACGGTAAAAATTAGCAAAACCCAAGAACTTCTGAAGACTCTTAACAGATGTAGGCTGCGTCCAGTCATGAATAGCCTGAACCTTGACTGGGTCCATCTCAATAGTAGAAGGAGAAAAAATGAAACCCAAAAAAGAAATCTTCTGGACTCCAAAAAGACATTTTGAGCCCTTCACAAATAAAGCATTGTCACGCAGGACCTGAAAGACCATCCTGACCCGCTTAACATGAGACTCCCAGATACACAATCATAAACTTATCCAGATATTCACGGAAGATGTCATGCATAAAGGACTGAAAGACTGAAGGAGCATTAGAAAGTCCAAAAGGCATCACCAAGTACTCAAAATGGCCTTCAGGCGTATTAAATGCAGTTTTCCATTCATCACCCTGTTTTATACGCACAAGGTTATACGCACCACGAAGATCTATCTTGGTGAACCAACTAGACCCCCTAATGCGAGCAAACAAATCAGTTAACAATGGCAAAGGATACTGAAATTTGACCGTGATTTTATTCAAAAGGCGATAATCAATACAGGGTCTCAGGGAACCATCCTTTTTAGCCACAAAAAAGAATCCTGCACCAAGAGGGGATGAGGACGGGCGAATATGTCCCTTCTCTAAAGACTCCTTTATATAACTCCGCATGGCAGCATGCTCCGGCACAGATAAATTGAAAAGATGTCCCTTAGGAAACTTACTACCAGGAATCAAATTTATAGCACAATCACAGTCCCTATGAGGAGGTAGAGAATTGAGTTTGGGCTCCTCAAATACATCCTGGTAGTCTGACAAAAACGTAGGGACTTCAGAAGGAGTGGACGAAGCAATTGACACCACAGGAGCGTCACCATGAATTCCCTGACAACCCCAACTTGACACCGACATAGCTTTCCAATCCAGGACTGGATTATGAGTCTGCAACCATGGTAGACCCAACACGACGACATCATGCAAATTATGCAGTACAAGAAAGCGAATCACCTCCTGATGAACAGGAGTCATGCACATGGTCACTTGTGTCCAGTACTGAGGTCTATTCGTAGCCAATGGTGTAGAATCAATTCCCCTTAGTGGAATAGGGAATTTTAAAGGCTCCAAATCAAAACCACAGCGCCTGGCAAATGACCAATCCATCAGACTCAGGGCGGCACCTGAATCTACAAAAGCATTAACCGGGTAAGATGACAGGGAACAAATCAGGGTAACAGACAAAATGAACTTAGGCTGTAAAGTACCAATGGTGACAGATTTATCAACCTTTTTTTTGCGCTTAGAGCATGCTGAGATAACATGAGCTGAGTCACCACAGTAAAAGCACAACCCATTTTGCCGTCTATAATTTTGCCGTTCACTTCTGGTCAGAATTCTGTCACATTGCATAGATTCAGGTGTCTGTTCAGAAGACACCGCCAAATGGTGCACAGGTTTGCGCTCCCGCAAACGCCGATCAATCTGAATGGCCAGAGTCATTGACTCATTCAGACCTGCAGGCGTAGGGAACCCCACCATGACATTCTTAATGGCTTCAGAAAGACCTTCTCTGAAATTTGCAGCCAGGGCACACTCATTCCACTGAGTAAGCACCGACCATTTCCGAAATTTCTGGCAGTACACCTCTGCTTCATCTTGCCCGTGCGAGAGGGCCAATAACGTTTTTTCAGCCTGGTTCTCAAGATTAGGTTCCTCATAGAGCAATCCAAGGGCTAGAAAAAATGGATCTACACTAAGCAATGCAGGATCCCCTGGCGTCAATGCGAAGGCCCAATCTTGAGGGTCGCCGCGCAAGAAAGAAATATTAATCTTAACTTGCTGAACGGAATCACCAGAGGAACGAGGTTTCAAAGAAAGAAACAATTTACAATTGTTCTTAAAATTCAGGAACCTAGATCTATCTCCAGAAAACAACTCCGGAATAGGTATTCTAGGCTCTGACATAGGACTGTGAACAACAAAATCCTGAATACTTTGAACCCTAGCAGCAAGATGATCCAGACTGGAAGCCAAGCTCTGGACATCCATGTCAGCAGCTGAACTCAGAGCCACACCAAGATTAAGAGGAGGAGAGAAGCTATCCACAGCAGCTAGACACACGGCAACAACAAGAAAAAAAAAAAAAAAAAATTCTCAAGGCTTCTTTTCTCCTGCTTCTGCCATGCAATTAACACTTTAGCGGCCGGCTGTACGGTTATGATCCTTAGTGGCTGAGGATCACGAATAGACCAGCAAGTGAATAAACTAAGGACAAGCTCTAGGGAGATGGTAACTGGACTGATCGCAAATCTGAACCTATGCAACACAACTAGAGGTAGCCGGTGAACGTACCTAAAAATTTCCTAGACGTCTCGAGCCAGCCTGAGGAACTAGCTACCCCTAAAGAGAAAGAGAGACCTCGCTTGCCTCCAGAGAAATAATCCCCAAAGATATAGAAGCCCCCAACAAATATTAATGGTGAAGTAAGAAGAAGGCACATACGTAGGGATGAAATCAGATTCAGCAAAAGAGGCCCACTAGTACTAGAAAGCAGAAAATGGAGCAGGGGTCTATGCGATCAATAAAAAACCCTTACAAAATATCCATCCTGAGATTTCAAGAACCCACGCACCAACTAATGGTGTGTGGGGAGAAACTCAGTCCACTAGAGCATCCAGCAAGCGAGGGAATCACATTTTAGCAAGCTGGACAAGACAACATGATAAACACTGCTGATCAAAAAATGAGCAAACAAAACTTAGCTTGTCCTGGATGGACTGGGAGCAAGGTAGTCAGAAGGAATCTGAGTAGCACTGATTACATCGACAGCAGGCAACAAGTGGAAGTAAAACAGAGCTAAATAGGAACCTCCCAGAGGATAACGAACCAGCTGATAGCCAGAGACCAGCAGGATAACAAACAAAGCCACCAGGGGGAGCCCAAAGCAAAAGTCACACCATACCACCAGTGACCACAAGAGGGAGCCTGAAAACAGAGTTCACAACAGACTGCAAATGATGAAGTGGGGGCAGAATGTGGGGCTGCAAATGATAAAGTGAGGGTGAGGAGGACAGCGAATGATGAAGTGAGGGGGACAGAAAATGATGAAGTGAGGGACGGGGGACAGCAATTGAATTGAAGGTGGGGAATAGGGATAGCAAATGAGGACCTGGGGAGAGCAAATAATGATGAATTTTCAGGGTGGTGGGAGTAAATGATTATTGAATGTGGGGGGAGAGCAGTTGATAATGAATAGAGGGTAGGGGTGGAAGAGAGAGAAGACATGACAGTGAATTGGGGTGGAAGGGGCATATAAATTTAAAGAATTGGAGCGGGAGGCACATAGTGGGGGTACTGTTATGATCCGGTGACCTTGGAGCCGCATGAGACTTTCTCAGGAGTAGGTGGAACCTGTACTGACTGCAAACCCTAAACTGACACCGCAACTAGAAGTAGCCGTGGGGTGTACCTAACACATCCTAGACACCTCGACACAGCCGGAGGACTAAATACCCCTATAGATGGAAATGGGAATTCTATCTTGCCTCAGAGCAGAACCCCAAAGGATAGGCAGCCCCCCACAAATATTGACTGTGAGTATTAGAGAAAAGACACACGCAGACAGAAATCAGGATTTAGCAAAAGAGGCCACGCTAGCTAAATAGGAAAGGATAGGACAGAATACTAAGCGGTCAGTATTAAAACCCTAAAAATATCCACAGCAGAAAATACAAAAATTCCACCATCTAACTAAAGACATGGAATGTATATCTGCATCTCCTGAGAATCCAACTTGACTGAAATATCCAAACACAGTCCAAGCTGGACAAGAAAAAACAATGAATAGCACTGAATTGTAAAGCACACAGCATGTGTGCTGTAGAAACAAAAACCAGACACTTATCTTTGCTGATTTTGCAGCAGGGCAGGAGGAACCAGACAGAGAAGCAAAACCTCCAAGAACAATGGGCAACTGGCAAGGGCTAATGAATCCTGCACACCTAAATACCCCAGTCAGAGCTGCAATCAGCAGGGACACCTGCCCAGGATTGCAACCCAGGGACAACTGCACTACCACCAACAACCACCGGAGGGAACCCAAGAGCAGAATTCACAACAGGGTACGTTGAGGATGCAGTGACTGGTAATGAATTGGGGGAAGAGTACAGGGGCTAATTAATGTATATATTTACTAGGAGGGGAAAATGGCTATTTATAGTTGGTGGGGTGAATTATAATTTATATTTGGAATGGTGGATTGCATAATAACCAATTATATATTAATGGTGGGTGCATGTCTGTATTCAGATGTGTAGTGTAGAAGAAAGGGAAAAAGTGGGGAATGTGCTCTGGAAGCGGTGCTCTAGGTAACTATGTGTTATTTATGCAGAGACGAGTCCTGGCTGAAAGAAATGATGGTGGTCTGCGCTGCATGAAAAAAAGCAAAGATGAGGGACTTGAGCTAGAGACTTCACTGGTGAGTCAGTGTGTTACCTGTACACTGACACTATACACTCTATTACCTGTTTACTGTACACTATATACAGAGCTCCTGTATATAATGTCACTGGTGATCACTGTATTACTTATACACTGACATAAACAGAGCTCCTGTGTACAATGTAATTGGTAATCACTGTATTACCTGTACACTGACACTATATACAGAGCTCCTATGTATAATGTCACTGGTGATCACTGTATTACCTGTACACTGACATTATATACAGCGCTCCTGTATATAATGTCACTGATGATCACTGTATTACCTATACACTGACACTATATACAGAGATTGTGTGTATGTCACTGGTGATCACTGTATAATCTGTACACTGACACTATATACAGAGCTCCTGTGTATAATGTCACTGGTGATAACTGTATTATCTGTACACTATACACTCTATACAGAGCTATACAGAATTAAGTCCCAGGTCACCTCGACGGGATAGTACATCAAATGGCAGAAAGGGGTTAATGTAATTTTTTATTTTTTTTTTATTTTTTTTTATTAATAAATGTGTAGTTTTTGGGTTCCACCGCCGGCAACACACCATGTGCAGACTAAGGCTGGTTTCACACTTGCGTTTTGATCTGCAGCGTTTTTGCATGCAGAAAAAAACGCAGCGTTTTGCCGCGTTTACATGCGTTTTTTCCTGCGTTTGCGTTTTTTAAACGCATGCTGAGAAGTGTGTGACAGCTGCTAATCATCAAAATCAACTAGAAAACCCACTATAAACAGAAATAGCTAGGGTTAGGGTTAGGATCCCTAGTAACCCTAGGGATCCTAACCCTAACCCTAGGGATCTTAACCCTAACCCTAAGGGTTAGGGTTAGGATCCCTAGGGTTAGGGTTAGGATCCCTAGTAACCCTAGGGATCCTAACCCTAACCCTAAGGGTTAGGATCCTAACCCTAACGGTTAGGGTTAGGATCCCTAGGGTTAGGGTTAGGATCCCTAGGGTTACTAGGGATCCTAACCTTAGGGTTAGTGTTTTCTTGTTTTTTCTTGTGTTTTCTTGTGTTTTTCTATAAAAACGCATGCGTTTTTAACGCAAGCAAATGCATGTGCTTAAAAACGCATGCGTTTACATAGACAGCAATACATTTTTTTGCCGCGAATAAACGCATGCGTTTTTTGCAGCAAAAAAACGCCGCTAGAAATTACTACAGGTTGCATTTCTGCAAACAAACGCACGCATAAAAAAACGCATGCGTTGCCAAAAATGCATCAAAACGCATGCAAAAAAAACGCATGCGTTTTTAATGTTAAGTATAGAAAAAAAATGCATGCGTTTTTTAGCGCTAAAACGCAGCGGATAAAAACGCAAGTGTGAAACCAGCCTAACACACTGCGCCGTACACTTTGTGTTTTTGCCACCTCATATCTCCAGGACTGACACAACTTGAACACTGCACTGCAGCTTTGTTTCTTCTGTCTGTCATGGAGCTATGAGTTGTCAAAAACAAATATGACTTTAATTTTATCCACCATCTCTTCAGTCTGCTTAATGTATTGGACGCAGAATGAAGAGACGATGGAGGTAATACAGGGCATATCTATACTCACCTGGCCAGGTGTCAGAAATAGTGAATTCAGGATGCACAAAACCCAGCATCAAAACCCAGTATTATTTCTGGCACCTGGCCTGGTGAGTATAGATATGTCTTGAATTACCTCCATCGTCTCTTCATTCTGCGTCTGATAAATACTGCAGACTTAAGAGACGCTGGATCGAATCAGAAGTTGCTACCATACCACTGACATCATAAGTGGATTTGAGTTGCTTAAAGACAGAGGGCACTTGGTACAGGTTTCAAAACAGGTTTTTTAGTAACAAAATATTACAGGAACATTTTAACATTACAGGCATATACCCAAACACAACAGAATATTTTATTAAACCATTCCATCTTGCCATGCCACACATATGATATCAGAAACCAAGTAGGCAGCAAATTGGTCCCTCATTTGGGCAACATCTACTGTTGACCTCATAGGGTGATCATGGTAATCTGGCAAGGGGTTTGAAACTGGTTCATCAAGTTCAATGTTGGGTCGCTGTTTAGCCATTATGTAGTTATGAAGAACCACAAAAGCTTTGACAACATCATTGACTGTCTCTATTTTGAGATTAATGACTGTTCCAAGAATGCGCCATTTTGAGACAAGAATCCCCAAGGTACACTCAACAGTTCTTCATGCCCTACTAATTTTTTTAGTGTAGCTCAAGTCCCAACTGAAGTATGGTTTCAGTAGGTTATCACTAGTGTTGAGCATTCCGATACCGCAAGTATCGGGTATCGGCCGATATTTGCTGTATCGGAATTCCGATACCGAGATCCGATACTTTTGTGGTATCGGGTATCGGTATCGAAACAACATTAATGTGTAAAATAAAGAATTAAAATAAAAAATATTGCTATACTCACCTCTCCGACGCAGCCTGCACCTTACCGAGGGAACCGGCAGCGTTGTTTGCTTAAAATTCGCGCTTTAACTTCCTTACTTGAAGTCCCGGCTTGTGATTGGTCGCGTGCCGCCCATGTGACCGCGACGCGACCAATCACAGCAAGCCGTGACGTAATTTTAGGTCCTTCAGGATTTTAAAATTACGTTCCGGCGTTGTGATTGGTTCCCTCGCTGAAGTCCAGGCTGCGTCGGAGAGGTGAGTATAGCAATATTTTTTATTTTAATTCTTTATTTTACACATTAATATGGTTCCCAGGGCCTGAAGGAGAGGTTCCTCTCCTTCAGACCCTGGGAACCATCAGGAATACCGTCCGATACATGAGTCCCATTGACTTGTATTGGTATCGGGTATCGGATTAGATCCGATACTTTGCCGGTATCGGCCGATACTTTCCGATACCGATACTTTCAAGTATCGGACGGTATCGCTCAACACTAGTTATCACACATCTGAAAGGCCTCATCCCCAACCATAACAAATGGCATTGGCGGGCCTTCAGTGTTGGGAAGAGGCCATGGCAGGGGGAAATTAAAATGTTTTCCATACAAGCGTTGACCCATGTCCGAGTTTTTAAAAGTCTGGGAGTCATTGCCATGGCCAAAAACTCCAATGTACACAGCAACAAAGGGACAGTCCGCATCAGCAATCGCCATGAGCACTACAGAAAATATTTTTTATAGTTGAAGTACTCAGATCCAGTTCTGGCGGGTTTGATAATCTGAATCTGTTTTCCATCCTCTGCTCCCAAACAGTTAGGGAAATTACAGACTTGCCAGAATGTGTCAGAAATTTCCTGCCACATTTCTGCACTGGGTAAGGGGATAAATTCTTCCTGGAGAATGTTCCACAAAGCACGGCAGGTGTCCACAACTATTCCAGACAAGGTGGAAATTCCTAGCCGGTACTGAAAATGTAGCGGTGATAAGCTCTCTCCGGTAGCCAGGAATCTGCCAAGAAATAAACAAATTACGAACAACGATATTTATGATGGGGTTTTGCTAAACACATAATGGAAAAACAATACATGTCAGAACAATAATAATTATGACAGGCGTTTGTTTTGAAATATTACTTACCTTAATGTGACCAGGAGACGTTCCTCAGCAAGAATCGCTCTACGGAGCTGGGTGTCCTGCCTCCGGATGGCTCCTTGGACACGACTAAGCAAATCCAGGAAGGTCTCTTGAGACATCCTGGTATATTCCCAAAATTTCTCTGGGTTGGCATTGAGCTTGCTGTATAGGGTGTAGTAGGCTCCACGGCTCTCCTGGACTTCAATAATGGGGTGTCTCCAAAAACGCAGACGCCGTGTTCCTCTCTGTCTTTCTCTGTTTCTTTGTTGCTCACAAACTCGAAGGCAAGAAACAGCTTGAGATCCAAATCCAGGTTGAAATAAAAGCTCTCCATGCGAAGATACATCGTGAAGCAGGATACAGGAGCAAAATCTGAAGATTTCAGCTGTACAAAGTGTCTATATAAAGAATTCCCATGAGACATGCCCATTGGTGTCCCATTGGTGGTGTCTGTTTATCTAAATTTTTATTTTTCTCCTGGTACATTTTTCACCTTTACAACTCATGCGCATAAAAAGCGCAAACACATGCAAAACGTGTGCAAACGCATGTAAACATTGCGTTTTTTGACCGCATGCATAAATTGATGTGGATAAAAAACGCTGCGTTATCATGCATTTGTATGCGGTTTTACATGCGTTTGTTGTTGCGGACGATACGCTGCGGACACAACCGCAAATGTGAAACTAGCCTAATGTCCTCTGCACTGTCACTCTCTGGTGTCACAGTGTAGAGCTGTCTATGCTGTTTACCTGTTCCCAGCCTGCAAACAGCTGAGAAATTATTCTTCTTGCCACATGACCTGCAGATTCCCCATATGCTGAACACTTGATTTTTTTTCTCTCTTGTTTTTCCTACAATACTAGCAGTGGACAGTGCTTATAGTGGAGCTTGGTCTGGTCTTTCCTTTCATAGAAACTGCATGTACCTTATCACATACCTCCCAACCGTCCCAGATCCCGCGGGACTGTCCTGATTTTGACAGGGAGGGACATTAGTTGTCCCGCACTACGTGCCTAGGGCGGGGACAATGCAGGGGGCGGCACCTGAGTAACTTAGGTTTGTGACTGTTTTTTTTTTTTTTTAATAAAAGCTGGGTCTCCTCCCGAAAGACCCCCCCCCCACCCCCTGTGCGGCGCTGCCACGCTGAGGGAGCCAGCAATCAAGATGAAAGGTCAGCGACAGCGACTCAGCATACCGGCCTGTGTGTGCACGGAGCTCCGGCGTCTCCTGCTCTTATCTGGTATCCCGGCAGAGAAGGAGAGACGGGGGAGGTGCTGGGACAGTGCAGAGCTGTGAGCAGCAGAAACTGAAGAGCTGCACATGGACGGATCAGCCGCCCCTGCACCACAGAGGAGAGAGTGTGTGTGTGTGTGTGATGCTGCATGTGTGTGTGTGTGTGATGCTGCATGTGTGTGATGCTGCATGTGTGTGTGATGCTGCATGTGTGTGTGTGATGCTGCATGTGTGTGTGTGTGAGATGTTGCATGTGTGTGTGTGATGCTGCATGTGTGTGTGTGTGTGATGCTGCATGTGTGTGTGAGATGCTGCATGTGTGTGTGTGTGAGATGCTGCATGTGTGTGTGTGTGAGATGCTGCATGTGTGTCATGTGTGTATGAGGTATCTGGTGTGTATGTGATGGCTGCGTGTGTGTTGGCTGCGTGTGTGTGTTGGCTGCGTGTGTGTTGGCTGTGTGTGTGATGGCTTGGTGTGTGTGTGTGATGGCTGGGTGTGTGTGTGTGATGGCTAGGTGTGTGTGATGGCTGCGTGTGTGTGTGATGGCTGCATGTGTGTGTGATGGCTGCGTGTGTGTGTGATGGCTGCGTGTGTGTGATGGCTACGTGTGTGTGTGATGGCTGCGTGTGATGCATTTGTGTCAAAGCTGCATGTGTTTGTGAGCTGCGTTTGTGATACTGCGTGTGTGTGATACTGCGTGTGTGTGTGATGCTGCATGTGTGTGAGCTGCGTGTGTGAGCTGTGTGTGTGCTGCGTGTGTGTGAGCCGTGTGTGTGAGCTGCGTGCCTGTATGTCTTTATACAGTATGGAGAACTGTGGTCATTATACAGTATGGAGCATCATGTGCAGCCAGTATACAGTATGGAGCATCATGTGCAGTCATTATACAGTATGGAGCATCATGTGCGGTCATTATACAGTATGGAGCATCATGTTCGGTCATTATACAGTATGGAGCATCATGTGTGGCCATTACACAGTATGGAGCATCATGTGCAGCCAGTATACAGTATGGAGCATCATGTGCAGCCATTATACAGTATGGAGCATCATGTGCAGTCATTATACAATATGGAGCATCATGTGCAGCCAGTATACAGTATGGAGCATCATGTGCAGTCATTATACAGTATGGAGCATCATGTGCGGTCATTATACAGTATGGAGCATCATGTGCGGTCATTATACAGTATGGAGCATCATGTGCGGTCATTATACAGTATGGAGCATCATGTGCGGTCATTATACAGTATGGAGCATCATGTGCGGTCATTATACAGTATGCAGCATCATGTGCGGTCATTATACAGTATGCAGCATCATGTGTGGCCATTATACAGTATGGAGAACTGTGTGGCCATATTTTTTTGTTTATAATTGTATATGAAACAGTGTGATCAGCAGTGCTAAATGGGTGTGGTTGGGACGTGGATATGGGTGTGACTAATTATGAATGGGTGTGGTCAGAGGCGTGGCCTAAAATTTGCCGCGGCGCGCTTTGCACGCCGCAAACTTTGTCCCTCTTTCAAAAGTTGCCCGTCTTCAAAAGTTGGGAGGTATGCTTATCATTCTCACTGGTGCCTGCCATCATCTTCAGGCTGTCTCTTGTTAACTCAGCAGCCGTGCAGATTTGCATACATTTCTCTAAAGTCATGTCTTCCTCTCTCTCAGTAATCTTTCTTTGAGATGACTGTCTTTTATGCCACACACCATTCTGTCTTTGATTAGACTGTGCCTGATCTCACCGAAGCCACATGTTGCTGCAAATCTTCTCAGCTCTGTCAGATATCTCTCCACATTTTTACCATCCTCCTGACATCTTGTGAAAAAATTATATCTTTCCACTGTCTCATTCTTCTTTGGGTCACAGTGTTTATCAAATGCCTGCAAAATATCTGCTAGGAGGAGGTTGTCTGTGTCTGGGATTAAAGGTACCTTCACGCTCAGCAACTTTACAACGAGAACGACAACAATCCGTGACGTTGCAGCATCCTGGATAGCGATCTCGTTGAGTTTGACATGCAGCAGCGATCTGGATCTCGCTGTGATATCGCTGGTCGGAGATAGAAGTCCAGAACTTTATTTGGTCATCAGGTCGGCGTGTATCGTCATGTCTGACAGCAAAAGCAACGATGTCAGCAATGTTTTACATGGAGCTAACAACCTGTGAGAACGATAAGTGAGTCATCGTTACATCACAGGATCGCTCCTGCATCGTTGTGGAGCTGCTGTGTTTGACGTCTCTACAGCAACCTAAACACCGACGCTGCAGCGATCGGCCCGTTGTCTATATCGCTGCAGCATCGCTGAGTGTGACGGTACCTTAAGGTGTGGGCTAATATGCTGCAATTTTCCCCAATTAGGTAATAAACAGCTTTGCTTTCTGTAGTGTCCACACGGTGCAAGGAATTTAAGAGAGTAAGCCTAACTGTAGTTTATTCGTCTCCTCTTTTCCTCCAGCACACAGCATAACATTTTCTCCTCAGGCTAGAACTGAAAAACTGAAGCTGAAACTCTCAACTATAGACATAATACGGAGAGGCGGCTGGTAAGAGAAACGGTGCAGGGGAGTAAAAAGGACATCCGCATTGGCTCTGTTTGTCACACAGTCCGTCAATTAGTTACGTGTAAAACCCAGTACGTAGTCTACCTTATCCTCTGTCCTTGCCACTTTTTCTACATCGGTAAAACTATACGTCCGATGTTTCATAGATTTAGAGAACAATACAACTCAGTTTTATCCGGTAACGAATGCCCCCGTTTTATTAAACATATGCGAGATATGCATAATGCGAATCCAAATGTATTACGTTTCGCTGGTTTGGAAATAGTAAAAAATCCGCTTAATGGGGGTGATCGTAAAAAACTGTTACTACAATGCGAGGCTAGGTGGATTATGGAGACTAACGCACAGGGACCTATCGGACCAAATGACAAACTAGACATGACTATTTTCTTATAAAATTGTACCTTAAAATATGTGATGTCTAATTCAATATGTTTAAAGTGCTTGTTAGCGTTATTTGGTGTTTGTAATTAGATTTGTTTTTATCATTCACCTGTTTGTATTCAGCCGTCTAGTTCCCTATATAGGATATGACGTTTTTAATTCATGCACCTGGACCCGTGGAAGCGCACAAGCGCAAAACGGCCGTCGTCCTTTTTCCTCCCCTGCACCATTTCTCTTACCAGCCGCCTCTCCGTATTATGTCTATTCCTGCATGATATGAATAAAGGACTTTGATTCACAGCAACATTGGAGTGAGTGCCACTTCTATTTTTCTTCATTCGGACTCATATAAATCTTTGACATTGAGCACCACTCACTAGTCGCTGCTACATACGTGCCAGAGGTGTCTTAAATAGGATCCTACTTTCATCATTGAATCATTTGTATTTGCTGCCTAGTGCCATTCTTACCTTACATATCTTTGTGCTACATTTACCTTTGGACTGTTTGGAATTGAGCACAGGCAGAAACAATAAGATCCACATAAGTTTTTAAAACGCTTCATTTATAATGGAAACTAGTCATGAAGATCTTATGGATTCAGACACAGGCACTTCTTCGGAGTATGGTTTATTGGCTGGTAGAGAAGGTGCGGAGGAGTTCTTTATGGATTGCAACCATAAAGATGAATTATCGTTAATAAGCACTAAAACACTTGAAACTAAAATATACTCTCTGGCTGAGAGAGAAATTAGACTTTATTGGACTATTAAGTCATTGAAATCATATGTGGATTGTGGACGTGTTCCAAGAGGTCTTCGTGTTTATAAAGATATCTCTCAATTTTTTGGGGACGAGTCGTTTCAGAAAGCTTGGCAAGAAATTCATTTACAATGTTCACGAAATCTTTTGGCATTGGTCATCACTCAAAATGAAAAAGAGTATGCTGCTCTATGCGAACAATTGGATAGCGCCAAGCAAGAACTAAGTTCACGGGTTACGGACACCCAAAACAAAACTTTTCTTAAAAAACTAGATAAAAAACTGGTTTTAATTCAGATGGAGACAAAACAGAAGAAAAAAGAGAAATTTCTGAGAGATAAAAATGATTTCGCCACAGGGCAGATTTTCCCATGGAATAAAAACAAAAGAAGGAATTTTCAAAGGAATCAGTCTTCCAGAAAATATAATAAGCGCAAATTGCAAAGAGACGGATGGGTAACAGACTCTGACTCCAGCGGTGTTGATGAGTCATTAGACAATGTTGATTCTGCAACAACGTTCACACGGACGGAAGTCCCTTTAGGAAAAAGACCCGACGAGGCGGACGGAAAAACAAACGGACAGAGGAAGCGAAAACAAGTGTCTTGGAGAAAATAACAACTAATACCAGCGAGCTCCATATAATAAATCTGTCTAAAAAAGTACTTACTACTGAACAAACGAATGTGTTATCACGAGGTTTAAATTTTTGTATCCCGGAAGAATTCAATCTCACGGAATTCAAAATTCATTTATTTAAGGCCACAAGAAAATTACATTTTAAAATTTTTTTTTCTAACACCAAAAATAATAAAAAAAACTTCTTTTACTACCTCTACAGAAAGTCCTGCTTCCATTGGAAATTTGGGTTTTGTGGCTTTTCCTCCTGTAGATCCGAAAGATATCGAGGATGTGTGGCTTTTAGCCAATTTGAGTGAACCTACCACTGTAATTCAAAATCTAAATACCGATGTAGATACTTCTGTCAACATCAAACCATTTAAAGGTGGTATACAATCAACCTTTATGCCCCCCATTTCTCCAGGGAATGTCATTGACTTATTTCAGGACCTAGTGGTGAAAGATGTGGAAGCTATCCTGTATCGTCGCCCCCCAAAAAATCTATCAAATCAGGAGGAAAAAGCAATACGTGAAATGCAGCAGTGGGATGATATAATCATTAGGAAAGCGGACAAGGGCGGCAATATAGTTATTCTCGACAGAGAATACTATATTGAGGAAGCAATGTCCCAATTAAATGATAAAGCCACCTATGTCCCTTTGGACTATAACCCCACTACAAAATTTAAAGAGAAACTAAGATTATTGCTTAATAAATATGTAACAAAAGGCGTACTATTAAAAAGTAAAGCGGAAAAACTTTTACCAGAATATCCTATTACTCCAAATTGGTACAGTTTACCCAAGATCCACAAAAACGCCACTAGACCTCCTGGACGCCCTATAATATCTGGTATTGGGTCCCTAACGGAACCCTTGTCCAAATTCCTAGATTGGTTGCTTAAACCACTGCTGCAGAAAATCCCGTCTTTTGTAAAGGACTCGGGCGATTTTCTACTAGCCCTACAAACTTTAGATTGGCAACCTACTTTCTCCCTCGCCTCAATAGACATTGTGAATTTATACACAAGGATTCCTCAAAATAAGGGTATCGAGGCCATTCGCACGATTTTACTCAACACCAATAAAGATCAGGACTTTATCGAGTTCATCATTGAGAGCCTGCAATTTATCTTGTCACACAACACATTCAAGTTAATCGATAAATGGTTCCTACAATGCACAGGAACCGCAATGGGTATGCCCGTTGCATGCGTTTTTGCCAACTTGTTCCTAGCGGTCTTTGAGGAAAAGTATATTACATCTGTTGCTAACCCGTTTTTGCAATATATACGCACGTATTATAGATTTGCCGACAACATTTTTATCGTGTGGGACGGCACGAAGAATGATTTCAATAATTTTGTTGCCCACCTCAATATTAACAATGAGGACAATATGCAATTTACAGCTTGTTTTGGGGGAAATTCGCTTGAATTTCTGGACGTGAAAATTGAGGTAGCGGAGGGTAAAATAAATACATGTGTGCATAAAAAACCCACCGCAACAAACAGCGTATTACATTTTAATAGTGCTCATCCCTTTCACACAAGGAACAGCATACCCTATAGCCAAATGATTCGGTACAGAAAAATTAATAATAATGAAACAATTTTCAAAGAGCAAATAACAGAACTCAAAACTAATTTTCTCAATAGAAATTATCCTTCCAAAATTTTGTCAGCGGCCGAAGGTAGAGTAAAGAAACTTACACAATTAGACTTATTAAAAAATCGCAAGAAGTCTACACAGTCCCTTAGGGCGACAACGGATAATAACAAAAAATTTGTATTCACTTTTACACATAGCCAAATGGATAAAGAAATTTATGTGGCTATAAATAAAAATTGGCATATATTGCAGAATGACAGGGAATTATCATCCCTGATAGTGAATCACCCTACCTTCGCATATAAACGCACGACAAATTTAGGTGACCTTCTTGTTAAAAATCGACTTGTACCCATAGAGAACAATTGGTTGAGAAAATTACTACCCACAGGTAATCATAAATGTGGGAACTGTAGCTTTTGTCACCTTAGACTCCTGGACAATCCCATCCGCATTGGCTCTGTTTGTCACACAGTCCGTCAATTAGTTACGTGTAAAACCCAGTACGTAGTCTACCTTATCCTCTGTCCTTGCCACTTTTTCTACATCGGTAAAACTATACATCCAATGTTTCATAGATTTAGAAAACATTACAACTCAGTTTTATCCGGTAAAGGATGCCCCCGTTTTATTAAACATATGCGAGATATGCATAATGCGAATCCAAATGTATTACGTTTCGCTGGTTTGGAAATAGTAAAAAATCCGCTTAATGGGGGTGATCATAAAAAACTGTTACTACAATGCGAGGCTAGGTGGATTATGGAGACTAACGCACAGGGACCTATCGGACTAAATGACAAACTAGACATGACTATTTTCTTATAAAATTGTACCTTAAAATATGTGATGTCTAATTCAATATGTTTAAAGTGCTTGTTAGCGTTATTTGGTGTTTGTAATTAGATTTGTTTTTATCATTCACCTGTTTGTATTCAGCCGTCTAGTTCCCTATATAGGATATGACGTTTTTAATTCATGCACCTGGACCCGTGGAAGCGCACAAGCGCGAAACGGCCGTCGTCCTTTTTCCTCCCCTGCACCGTTTCTCTTACCAGCCGCCTCTCCGTATTATGTCTATTCCTGCATAATATGAATAAAGGACTTTGATTCACAGCAACATTGGGGTGAGTGCCACTTCTATTTTTCTTCATTCGGACTCATATAAATCTTTGACGTTGAGCACCACTCACTAGTCGCTGCTACATACGTGCCAGAGGTGTCTTAAATAGGATCCTACTTTCATCATTGAATCATTTGTATTTGCTGCCTAGTGCCATTCTTACCTTACATATCTTTGTGCTATATATATACATATGTTAACAACCTAAAACAGATACTGACAATGTAACAACACAAAAATGTCCAAGAGTAACGATATGTCTACATTGTCTTATGCTAACAACCTAAAACAAATGTTGACAATGCAACAACATGAAAATGTCCACGAGAAACCATGCGTCTGTATTATCTTATTCCTTTTTTTTTTTTAAATTATATCTCTTCCATAAGTCCTTACCAAATGACTCTTCAGTGCAATCAACGGATTTCTTTAACAAGCAATCCATGAAACATTATGCAGACAGAAGGCGAGGGGCACAGCCATGTGCTATCAAGAGAGGTGATATCATTGTTGTGCGTCAAAAATCAACCAACAAAACCTCAGCTGTATATAGTCCTGCAAAATATAATGTTACTGAGAGAAAAGGCAATATGGTCATGGCTGAGCGAGAAGGACACTCCATCACTCGAAATTCCTCACATTTTAAAATCATGATAATGGTAATGATCTCCCACCGGTTAAAGATTTGATACCAGAAGTTGGAGAGGACCAACAGGAGGTGGCTGATCCGTCAGCAATGGACACCCCCAATGAACCCAGACATTACCCTACATGGGAAAGAAGGGCTCCAAAGAAATCCGTTGATCGCACTGAAGAGTCATTTGGTAAGGGATGACTGGTCACATCAGGGATTCGTATACGAAGAGTTCTGCTGAACATTAGATGAGATGGAGCAGCATTAGTGGTGGAATGTGGCATGTTGCGGTAATTGCGCATGAATTTGTATAGCAACTGTTTCAGTGGGGTGTGCTCCAGGCTAGCTGCCTTGATTCGTTTCTCCATGGTGCGCATGAAGCGTTCTATGATTCCATTAGCTTGCGGCCAGCAAGGTGTGATTTTTCTATGGCTGAACCCCAAGTATTCAGAAAACTGTGCAAACATGTCCATTTAATGGAGGTCCATTATCTGTTTTGACCACTCTTGGAATGCCATATGCAGAGAATATGTCGTCCAGTTCTGGTATGACACTATTAGCAGACGTTGAAGAGATGAATGAAATGACAGGGTATCTAGAATATTCATCAATTGTTACTAGAATGTATTGACCATTTGGTAATAGTCCATATATGTCAACAGCCACTTCCTCCCATACAGCAGTGGGTAACAGAGACATGTGTAATGGCTCTAGAGTTGATGATGGAGTAATTAATTGACAAGTGGAGCAATGTCTAATCTTCTCTTATACCAATTTATCCATATTTGGGAACCACACTTTTTCTCTGAGTAACTTTTTTGTGCCAACAATTCCTAGATGACCTTCGTGTGCTATCTGTATGACTAGGTTGCTCAAGGCCTTAGGTACAGCCAATTTGGTACCACGAAGGATGAGTTGGTCTTCAGTGACTGATAATTCCTCACGTACATTTGAAAATAGTTTTAACTCCTTCAGATCAATCCCATCATCAGGAAATGTTTTCTTTTGAATTTCATGCCACCTATTTTGGATAATTTGCATTAAGGCCCAGAGTGTCTTGACACTTGTTGTATTCACAAACTGATCAACAGAAAGTGCTTTTGGCACGGCGTGAGCTGCAACAAAGTGTATGTATTCTTCAATTAAGGAATGCACAGGTAAATCATCATTCGTAGGATGTCTTGAGAGGTAATCAGCCGGATTGCTGTATTTTCCAGGTTTGTGAACAATTTTGTAATTATAGTCCTGTAGACGTAGACGTAGACCCCATCGTTCAATCCATGCTGGCATTTTAGCTCTGGGATTTCCAAAAATTGTAAGGAGGGCTTGATGATCTGTGACAATAGTGAAGGGAGCTCCATAGAGAAATAAGTGAAAGTGTTCACATCCTCAGATGACTGCCAAGCTTTCTTTTTCAGGTTGCGAATATTTTCTTTCAGTGTTTGTTAGGCTTTTACTTGCATAAGAAATGATGTGGGGACTTTGATTGTCATCCTTGTATTGTGCTAAAATAGCACCCAGTCCCTGGCACTGGCGTCCACAATCAGTTCGGTTCGAAGAGCTGGATCAAAATAGGCCATGGTGGTTGTTGAGCAGAGTTCGTTTTTAATTGTTTCAAAAGAAGCCTGATAGTCTTGGGACCATTGAAAAACACAATTTTGTTTCGCAAGTTCCCTTAATGGAGTGCTGATTGTCGAAAAATTTGGAATGTATCTAGCACAGTAGCTTGCCATTCCAAGAAAAGAGCACACTTCACTGGCATTCCACCTTCTTGGGATCAGGTTGTACTCCTTCTGCCGAGAAGATGTGACCATAGAACTCCAATGAATTTTTATCAAATTTGCATTTTTCTTTGTTTAAAGAGAGTCCGGCAGAGAGCAGACATTCAAAGATAGCATATAGAGCACGATTGTGTTCAGCTTGAGTTTTCCGAAAAACCAGTATGTCATCACTGTAATTAAAGGCATTTGGAATGTGTTGAATGACGCTCCTTATTGTATCTTGAAAAATTTCTGCTGCTGAGCAGACACCAAAAGTCAATCTTTTGTATCTTCTGAGACCCGCATGGGTGGAAAATGTTGTTAAGTATCTGGATTCTGGGCTCAATTCTAATTGATAATAGCCCTTATTGAGGTCGAGCTTTGAAAAAATGGTTGTTCCATTTAATAAATGAATAATGTCATCAATTGTGGGTGAGATATGTCTTTCCCTCTGAATAGCAGTGTTGGGCAGGCACATGTCAACACACAGTCTCACCTCCTCCGGAGTCTTTGGTTTTGGAACTACCACAAGTGGAGAGACCCACGGAGTGGGAACAGAAACCGTTTCAATGACATCATCATTCATGCGTAATTGAAGTTCCTTTTCTACCTTCTTTCTCAGGTGAAATGGAATACGCCTGTGAGCCTGGGCTACTGGACGAACACTGTCATCCACATGAAGATGCACTTGAGAGTCCTTTAATTTTCCCAATCCACTAAATAGGGAGGGAAAGCTGTTTACCATGGCTTGTACATCCAGGTCTGCAGGGTCAGTTATGTTATGAATAATCTGGATGAGTCCTAGCTTCAAGGCAGTGTGATAGCTGAGAAGACAGCCTCCCGATCCTTGTAATGTGTGAAAAGTGGTTTTCTGCCTATTTTCATTATAGCTAAGTTCAGCATCAAATTGTCCCATTGTAACTAGAGGTGTTTTAGATCCATATGGAAAGATTTTAGTATGCACTTGCTGTAAGACTGGCTTTGTTTTCAACTGTTCATAAGCATTGCTGTCTATGATATCCACCGAAGCTCCTGTATCTATTGTAAAGGTGATATCCGTGTTGCAGCCAGTGACAGAAGTTGTGAATACATAGTTTTCAGCCACAGATAGTGTTGAGCATTCTGATACCGCAAGTATCGGGTATCGGCCGATACTTGCGGTATCGGAATTCCGATACCGAGATCCGATACTTTTGTGGTATCGGGAATCGGAATCGGAAGTTCCCAGTGTATGGTTCCCAGGGTCTGAAGGAGAGGAAACTCTCCTTCAGGCCCTGGGATCCATATGAATGTGTAAAATAAAGAATTAAAATAAAAAATATTGATATACTCACCTGTCCGGAGGCCCCTGGACATCACCGCTGGTAACCGGCAGCCTTCTTTGTATCTTTCATATCTGATGTTTTGTTTAGGGTTGAAGTAGTCAGTGAGAGCTTTGGAGCAGTTGCTGTACGTTTCTGTCTCTGCTGTCGGTAATGTGCTGGATATGTCATAGACTCCTGTGCCCATGCAATGCAGGAACACAGCTCTCTTTCTTTTCTCCTCTTTTATGTCCATTGCTTCCAGGAAGTTCTCAAACCAGTTTAGCCATTTTCTCCAGTTATGAGATTAGTGACATCAGTCATATCAAACTGTGGGAACATGTGCAAGTATTCAGACCCTGGGTACCATCAGGGATACCTTCCGATACTTGAGTCCCATTGACTTGTATTGGTATCGGGTATCGGTATCGGATCAGATCCGATACTTTGCCGGTATCGGCCGATACTTTCCGATACCGATACTTTCAAGTATCGGACGGTATCGCTCAACACTAGCCACAGACATTTCTTCTATATCTTGACTTACCATTTTTACATTTGCAGGCTTTGTCATTGGCAGAGGAGACTTGTTGGGCACTGATTTGCAGACAACTGCAAAATGGTTCCCTTTTCCACATTTACTGCAAGTTTGTCCTATAGCTGGACATTTGTTCATGTGGCGAGGGAAATCTTGTCCACATCTATAACAACATTTCTTCTGTTTTGGGGCTTGCCTGCCTTGTGAACTTTTATGTTTGAGATTATGCACATGTAGATTATCCCCATTCTCCATTGCAGTTGCCTGGATCATCTGCTAGCTCTATAGCACAGGCCATCTTGAGTAAATCATGCAGAGAGAGATCCTGCTGCAGAGCTTTACGCCTTATGTTATTAGACGAGCAGGTGACAATTACTTGAGTTAGGATTTCATAATCTACGTTAGTAAATGCTCACCCATGTGCTAGTTCTTTTAGCCGGGTGACATAGGTGTCTATGGATTCTTCTGGAAGCTGCTTAGCAATCCTGAATTTGTATCTTTCATATCTGATGTTTTGTTTAGGGTTGAAGTAGTCAGTGAGAGCTTTGGAGCAGTTGCTGTACGTTTCTGTCTCTGCTGTCGGTAATGTGCTGGATATGTCATAGACTCCTGTGCCCATGCAATGCAGGAACACAGCTCTCTTTCTTTTCTCCTCTTTTATGTCCATTGCTTCCAGGAAGTTCTCAAACCAGTTTAGCCATTTTCTCCAGTTATGAGATTAGTGACATCAGTCATATCAAACTGTGGGAACATGTGCAAGTATTCAGCCATGATGGAGTCTCTCAGTGGCGCTGGCGTGTGAAGCGGTAAAGTAGGGGTCAGTACTCACAGCAGCAGGTGATTCAATCCCATCCTTGTCGCCAGTTGAAGTGTCCACATGGTGCAAGGAATTTAAGAGAGTAAGCTTTAACTGTAGTTTATTCGTCTCCTCTTTTCCTTCAGCACACAGCATAACATTTTCTCCTCAGGCTAGAACTGAAACTGAAACTCTCAACTCCCGCCCTCACATTCTTAAAGAGACAGATCTAATCATTATACATTACACTTTTCATTTGTTATCAGTGGGGCCACTGTCAGATCCACACACAGTGTAAACTCTTCCTTCCAATGTCTCAAAGTCTGTTACAGATTGCATGAAGTGACATCCAGTCTCTGGGGCTTCAGACCAGTCTCCATTTTGCCGTAATGTCAGGGAATCTGTACATACAGGTGCTGTGATCCTCTGTACAGTCCCAGCTTCACACAAACTCTGAGGATTTGCAGGTTCTATGCCCAGCTGCCACCATGTTCTGTTAGTTGTTTCCCATCATAGATCACACTCTGTTGGTATTTGCAGCCTGTTTATTACATGCAGTGTAATCCTTCATTACATGAGTCGCCTTCACAATTGACCAACAAGTTCCAACAACACTATAGTACACACATAAACGTAGTGAGACCCCTAGAGGCCAAATCATCATATAACATATTGCTACATCCTGAAATGAAAGATCTCAGACCCACTGTGAAAATCTTCTAAATCAATATTGAAGGTATCAGCCGTTCAAAAGGTGATTTACTTCACAAGTTTCTCACTGTAAAAAAAAATAGACATTCTAGTTCTTCAGGAAACTCATGTTGAAAATGAAGACTAACTTCTAGCTCACGGTTCCATTTCTGGTTTTGATTTAATTGGTGCTACATATGAGCCGCACTACAGTGTAGCTACCTATGTGAAAGGCAACACTGAAAATGTAATGCTTGTATCTACATCTGTTGAAAATGACATCCATGAAGCTGTGATTAAAGTTGGCGTTATCACAATTGTTAATATTCACAAGCCTCCTGCAGTACAATGGCTCACTGAAGTTATCCATATCCATCCACATCCTACCGTATACATAGAAGATTTCAACAGTCACCACAAGCTCTGGCAATATGCTAGTAATGACGAAAATGGTGAGCACCTGGTAAACTGGTCTGATGTGCATAACGGATTACTGATTTTTGATGCAAAGGATTTTCCAACCTTCCAATCAGGAGCCTAGCAGAGAGGATACAACCCTGCTCTATGTTTTGTATCATGCAATAGAAGCAATCAACCTTTATCTACATCTCGGTGTGTTGTCAAGCATTTCCCTCATAGTCTGCATCACCCTGTCATCATCACCGTTGGAGTATCCATTCCTCTTGTAACTTCGTACCCATGTCTACAATACAATTTTGTTAAAGCCAACTGAAAATAGTTTGCAGATCATCTTGATAAGTGCATTAGCTGGATACCTCCAATCAGTAAAAAGTATGAACTGTTCTGTAAAGCTGCTATCAAAGTTGCAAAGAAATCAATACCACATGGCTTTTGCAAGGAATATATTCCAGGCTGGACTGATGAATGTGAACGACTGTACGGACAATTCCTTGAGAGTGAAGATGGTGAAATTGGTGATGAGTTGCTGAACAAACTGAATGCAGCACGTTGTGTCAAATGGATGAAAACCGTTGAGAAACTTGGACTTTAAAAGGTTCAGTAGAAAAGCATGGTCTCTTAAGAAAATGAAGGAAACCGTAAAGCAAAACAGAAAACTAATGCTGTAACTCCAAGCCAAATTGCAGCACACATTGTGAACACCTCAAGAGCACCCAAAGACTGAGTTCATACCATAGAAGTTAAAAATAACTTGAAGCTACATCTGTGGCACTAACTGAAGAATACTCCAGGTCCTCTTACAATTTGTGACATTGAAATTGCCCTTGTTGATACTAAAAGTAACAAAGCTCCTGTATTTGATGGGATTCATCCCGAATTTCTCAAAAACTGTGGACCTTTTGCAAAAAAATGGCTGGCAAAATTCTTCTCAGATATCATGGAGTATGCTCAAGTTCCCAGTAAATTAAGATACGCCAAGATCCTTGCATTGTTAAAACCTGGGAAGCCTGAAGAAAATCCATCAAGCTATAGACCCATTGCTTTATTGAGTTGGCTATATAAGCTACTAGAACACTTAATCTATAACTAGATCAATTCAAAGATTTTTGACTCAATACTCGTAGAGAAAGCCGGCTTTAGACCTTCTCGAAACTGCCAAGTTTTAGCCTTGACAACTCTAATTGAAGCTGAATTTCAAAAGAACAAGAAGGTTTCAGTGGTGTTCATTAATCTTTCTGCCGCATGTGACACTGTGTGGAGAGAATGACTTCTATACAAGTTTCTGAAGGTGATTCCATGTAAGAAAATGATGTACCTCTTGAATAATATGATTGCAAATCAAACCTTTCAACTTATCATTGGTGAATCAACCAGTTGTAAGAAAACCTTAAACAATGGTTTGGCCCAGGGATCAGTGCTGGCACCTCTCCTGTTTGCTTTGTACCTAGATGACATTCCTGACACAATATCACTCAAATTTGGTTACACCATTGACTGGGCATTTGCTACAGTGAGCAAAACAATGGAGGAAGCAGAGGAGGTTTTAACAGAAGATCTTAGTGTAATGGGAAAGTATTTTCGACAATGGATGCTAAAGCCCAATCCATCAAAAACAGAAGTATGTTGCTTGCATTTACACAACACAAATGCTAAGACTGAACTTAAAGTATATTTTGAAGGTCAAATTGTCAAATACAATTTCAAATCCTAAGTATTTAGATGTAACCCTTGATAGAAGCCTAACCTTCAAGTCTCACTTGGATAAGGCAGCACAGAAACTGAAAGCACACAATAATATTATTCAGAAACTCTGCAGATCCTCTTGGGGTTCTTCAGCATCTGTCTTGAGAACGTCTACCCTTGCCTTGGTGTATTCTGCCACAGAATATTGTGCTCCAGTATGGTTGAATAGTAGTCACGTGAATGCAATCGACTCTCAGCTGAACAACTCTATGCGCATAATATCTGGTGCTATCAGACCTACGCCCGTCTACTGGTTACCTGTCTTGAGCCATATTGCACCTGCAAATCTGAGAAGACAAAAGCTTCTACTTCAAGAATACACCAAAGTAGTGAATAATAAAAATCACCCAATACATCAAAATATCCAAGATGTTTAAATACAGGGGCTGAAATCAAGACATTCACCCATCCGAACTGCAATTACATTGTATGAACATGATTTTAATTTAGAAGAGAAATGGCGAGAACTTTGGGTCAGTGCAGTAGATGGTGAGCTTCAAAGGTTTCCTCACTTACAAAATCCACCACCAGGCTTCAATCTACCGAGAAAAACTTGCGTTACTCTGAATTGTATCAGAACAAACTTTGGGGACTGTGCAGATCTTATGAATAAGTGGGGAAAATCTGACTCTCCTGCCTATGACTGTGGAGCTGACCAAACAATTCAGCACATTGTTGAGGAATGTCCTCTCAGATCTTACACTGGTGACCAGAATGATTCCTACTCTGGAAATGACAATGTTATTGTGTACATAGAAAATCTCGATATTCAACTCTGATTTCTGTTCCTTTGTTCCTGTTTTTCTTTTTTATTAAATTTACAAAAATTACTACATTTCTGTTTTTTTCAGTCAAGATGGGGTGCAGAGTGTACATTAATGTGAAAAAAATAATTTTGAATTTACCAAATGGCTGCAATGAAACAAATAGAGAAAAAAATTAGGCCACGCTTCTGACCACACCCATTTCACAACTAGTCACACCCATATCCATGTCCCAACCACATCCATTTAGCAGTGCTGATCACACTGTTTCATAAACAATAATTATAAACAAAAAAATATGGCCCCACATGATGTGCTCAATACTGTATAATGGCCCCACATGATGCTCAATACTGTATAATGGCCACACATGATGCTCAATACTGTATAATGGCCACACATGATGCTCCATACTGTATAATGGCAACACAGTGCTCCATACTGTATAATGGCCACGCATGATGTTCCATACTGTATAATCGCCACACAGTGCTCCATACTTTATAATGGGCACACATGATGCTCAATACTGTATAATGGCCACACATGATGCTCAGTACTGTATAATGGCCCCACATGATGCTACATACAGTATAATGGCCACACATGATACTGCGTACAGTACAGTATAATGGCCACACATTATCTTCAATACTGAATAATGGCCACAAATGATATTGCATAGTTTAATGGCCACACATAGTTACTCCTACATGCGCGGCTGCACTCCGTACACCTTGCGCACATGGCTCTGCTCCATACACCTCGTACACACCCAGCTCTGTTCCGTACACCTCGTACACACACGGCTCTGCTACATCCACACTGTAAGCCCCTCATGACCCCACACATAAGCTTACCCTCATCCAGCACCATGACAGTGTGATTGAGTCCTGCAATACACGGAGGACCTTGATCTTGTGACTGCTGACTCCTCCCCTCCTGTGACCTCATCACAGGTCCTGTGCGCACAGAGCAGCGACAGCCATATATGTGGTGTGCGGCTCTCTGCGGGTGGAGGGATGCGACTCTGCAGTGTGGGACAAGTACGGTCCCGCCCATGACCGCAGGGCAGACTCTCAAAATCGGGACTGCCCCACGGGATGCGGGACAGTTTGGAGGTGTGTGTTTTGGAGGGACATCTGGGTGTAGAAAAAAAACTATGGAGAGGACAATGCAAAGGTTGTACTTCCCCAGAAGATCCTAGATTATTCTAAGTCCTGCCCCACCTGTTAGATAACAACTCCCTCTTCTTATTTTGGAAGTCCCCTGGTTCCATTACCTGGTATAGAGGTGCCATTTGAGAGAATTGCCATAGACTTAGTAGGTCCCCTACGTAAGTCTGAATGGGGAACTCAATACATTCTGGTGGTCATGGACTATGTGACGTGTTACCCTGAGGCTGTACCACTAAGAAACTCATCTGTCAAGAGTATAGCCTGAGAGATTGTACATATTTTTTCTAGAACGGACTTACCAAAGGAGATCTTGACAGGCCAAGGTGATGAAGGAGCTGTATAAGGTTCTCCAGATTGCCCAGCTGTGAACATCCATCTGGCATCCACAGACGGCCAGCCAAGAGGAGTGCATCAATAAGACCTTAAAGGCGATGCTCAAGAAGATTATTGAGAAGGATGTTAGAGACTGGGACAATCTGCTTCCGTTCCTGCTCTTCTCTGTCAGGGAAGTTTCTCAAGCCTACACTGGTTTGTCTCTGTTCGAGCTCCTGTATGGACGACGTCCGGGAGGGTGCCTGGATATAGTCAAGAAAACCTGGGAAGCCAAGGTCACGCCCCACTGGAGAGTCATACAGCACATCGCCCAGATGCAGGAGAAAATGGTGAAAGTGATGCCTATCATGAAGGCGCATCTCCTCCAGGCACAGGCAAGGGTGTTGTCACGATCCCACTGGGGGTCAGTCAGTGGACGGCACAACACACACTCAATGGGATGGTAAAGGGAAGAGTAAGGCCCTCACAATAGGGAATGAGGGATGGGACACCTCCTGAGCTCCAACCTGAGCCTGTCGCTGCACTCCCCTAATGCCCTAAGTGGGTCCTTCCCCCCACCGCCATCACGAACCTCGTCCCTCACTGTTATCTCACACTGCCCAGGCTAGTGAACTGGCTGGCAAGGGCGCTAGCCTCAGCACTGCAGATGGTAGAAATACAGGGGGTAGTGACAATTACGAGACAGACAAGGTAAAAACACAACTTAGCTCCAGGCATCACTACCAAAGCTCCACACCGCAGAGGACATGGAAACCAGACCCCAAACTCCAGGAGCAGCTGATAGAGTGCTGACAGCAGAGAGCTGCAACTGCAAGACTGGTGTCCATAGAATAACAATCACCAACAGTCAGATAATGCATCACATGATTACTTAAAGGATGGTGGGAGTAGTCAACAGCCACATCAGCTGACCTAGAAACTCAGCAGCTGCAGCATGCTGCCGCCAAGGAAAACTGACATTAACCCCTGCTGGCCTGAAAGGAAAAAGCTACATTTAAATTATAGTGGAACCAGAGCTGCAACAAATCCAACAATGGATCGTGACAGTAACCCCCATTCAATGAAGGACCTCTGGACCCTTAACACCGGACCTCACAAGAAACAACGTATGGTGAGATTGCATCGACCCACTAGGTTTCACCTTCACAGTTACCTGATCCTCAGGTTAATGGCAAACGCAGTCCAATGGAGATGTCAGTAACGTAGGCATTGGATTCACAACAAATCTCCAGAGCGCTGACCTGTGGAATACGTTGTGTACTACTGAGGGTAACTCCAGCTGGAAAGCCCCAGATTGAGAATGGCCGACACCCAATACAGCCCGATCTTCCTAGAACTCCAGATGCGTACTTCCACTTGACGTTTTTAGTTGACACCCACGCGTACTCATTCACACACACAGGTCCGGACCTAAACATTTATTTTCATGCGTGTGTTTGCCAACAGACTATAATCTCCCTGAGTAACAGATAACAGAGGTGTCCCCCTGTGTCACCAAACTCATACCCTCACTACATTCACGGGGGAACCACCATCCTCTCCTGATCCCTCCTCCTGAGAGGACCCCGAGACTCAGGATTTACTTGTGGTGAGGGTTGAATCCTGCCCTTACTCCCTGGTAGCAACTTAACGTCACCCACCAGAAAAAAAGGGGTAGGTTTGAGAAGGATGGCAGAGACAGTAGCTCCCAAGCAACAGTCTTTACAAGACTGGTCCCAACTAACTACTTCCCTAGACTGCCAATCGTACTCATTGCCGGATTGTGTCGCTTCAGCCAGGGAAGGCCCAAGATGATGGGAGTAGGTATACCCTCCAAGACAGGAGGACTCTTCGTGATGAGTCCCTATATGCAGGTTAATATTGTCTACGACTTGGGTCACGCACCCCTGGCTGAGAGGAGCAGAGTCAATTGCCCAAAAGGAAATGGTTCTCGCAAGTGTGTTACCGATCAGAACATGGGTCTGACCAAAAAGAAAATCCACCAGATTGACCCCAGTTCCACTATCCACAAGAACCGGTACCGTCTCAACCTCCCCACCACTTCAGCAGAAATGGAAAACTGAGACGTGAAGGTAGAGGATATGTACACACCCTGGTACCCTCCCTCCAAATGACCAGGGGAACGCAGCTTTGGAGATGAAGTACCAAGTTTGGCGCGAGATGGGCAGACATTAATGTAATGATCAGCAAGACCACAGTAGAAACATGCTCCCATCCCACGGCGAACCACAGGCAACCAGTTTGAGAGGCGGCTCCTCCCACCTGCATAGGCTCATCCATCTGCACCAGTATGTCCTCCTCCCTAGAAAGAACAACAGGGGGTCGATTCAGTGTATGTCTCTCCCTGAGGTGTCTTTCCACAAGGATAGCTAGAGCCATGGTGGCTTCCAACGACCCGGAAGTAGCATACTGCAACAGAGTATCCTGAAGCCTAGCTGACAGACCCTGACAAAAATGGCTCCTAAGTTCAGGGTCGTGCCACTGCATGTCAGTGGCCCATCTCCGAAAGACTAAACAGTGCTCCTCAGCTGGTCGGTCTCCCTGCTTGATTTTACAGAGTTGAGTCTTCGCCAGGGAGACACCATAAGGATCCCCATACACCAGCACCAATGCGGCAAATAACCCATACACCGATTGCAAAGATGGTGAATCAGTCAGCAAGGAAGAAGTTCCAGGATTGTTGATCACTCCTGAGAACACGCTGTTCCTCACTCCCTGAAGAACGAATGCAAAGCCTGAAATATAGTTTACAGGCCTTCTTAAAAAGCAAAAATGTATCTCTCCCTCCAGTGAACCTGTCAGGGAGAGCTATCTTGGGTTCCGGTTGAGCCGAGACCATGATCCCAGACACCTTCTGAAGCTGCTTGAACACCTGAGACTGCAGCTCCGTTAATTCATCCATACGGGTCTGGATCAGGAGAGCCAAAGCCTCTGCTTGAGCCATAAGTTCACCGGAAAAAATATGGGTTGGTGATAATGTCATGATCCCACTGGGTATCGGTCAGCGGATGGCACAATGCACACTCAACGGGATAGTAAAGGGGAAAGGAAGGCCCTCACAATAGGGAATGAGGGATGAGACACCTCCTGAGCTCCAACCTGGGCCTGTCCCTGCACTCCCCTAATGCCCTAAGTGGGTCCTTCCCCATGCTGCCATCACAATCTTCGTCCCTCACTGTCATCTCACACTGCCCTGGCCGGCAAGGGCGCTAACCTCAGCACTACAGATGGCACAAACAAAGGGGGTATTGACAATTACAAGACAGACAAGGTAAAAACACAACTTAGCTCCAAGCACTGCTGCCAAGCCCCAAATTGCAAAGGACATGGAAACAGGACCCCGAACTCCAGAAGTAGCTGATACAGCGCTCACACCAGAGAGCTGCATCTGTAAGGCTGGTCTCCATAGAATAGCTATCACCAACAGTCAGATGGTGCATCAGGTGACTATTTAAAGGATGGTGGGAGTGGTCACCACCCACATCAGCTGACCTAGCAACTCAGCAGCTGCAGTACACTCCCAGCAAGAAAAACTGACATTAACCCCTGCTGGCCTGAAAGGAAAAAAGCTACATTTAAATTATAGTGGAATCAGAGCTGCCATGAATCCAACAATGGATCGTGACAAAGCTGAGGCCGTTCCAGCCTAGAGACCAGGAAATGGTGCTTATCACCATGGTCAAGAGCAAGTTCCTGGCCAAGTGGCACAGCCCATATGAGGTGGTGGAAAAACAGAGTTAGGTTAATTACAAGGTCCACCAGCCAGAGTGAAATAAGTCTCACCAAGCATACTTTATGAACTGGCTAAAGCCGTGGCGAGATCGGGAATCACTGGAAGCCCTTTGCCTGGGAGCTCATCCCGAAGCCAAAGTTGAGGATGTCATGATTGAGACAATTGGAAAGACTCTCACTAGCCCAGAAGCAACAGTTTCGAGAACTACTGCAGCAGGACAGTGACCCCATCTCGGAGTTGCCAGTGCGTACGCAGGTCGTGGAGCATGACATTCTGACAGAGCTGCATGTACGGGTGAACCTTTAGCCACATAGGATTTCCAAAGCATGTCATGAGGTAATGTCAGATCTCAGCATGATAGAGTACTCAAAAAGCGGATGGTCAAGTTCCATCGTCCATGTGCCAAAGCCCTATGTGGAGTGGAGGATTTGCATCTTCTATTACAGGCTCAACCAAGTGTTCAAATTTGACACATACCCGATGCCCCATGTCAATAAACTCATTGAGAGGCTTGGACCTGCGAAGTACATTATCACCCTTGACCTGAAAAAGGGCTACTGGCAGATCCCCATTTCCCAGCGTGCCAAGGAGAAAACAGCCTTCTTGACACCTGATAGGTGTATTCAATATACCAGAATACTTTCGGACTGCAGGGTGCCCCGGCCATCTTCTAGAGAGCCATGGATCGGATCCTAGCTCCGCATAAGAAGTATGCCACTGTCTACCTGAATGACATTGTGGTCTTCAGTGTAGACTGGATAGTCATCATCCAAAGAACAGGAGATTTTCAGGGTTCTGAGAAAGGCAGGGTTTACAACAAATCCAAAAAATGTACCATGGGGAAGGAAGAGGTCAAGTGCTTGGGCTACATCATCGGGATGCATGAAATCAAACCACAAGTAAACAAGGTTGACGCAATCCAGAAGTGGCTGCAACTGTTTTCCAAGAAACAGGTAAGGGCGTTTCTTGGAATTGTGTCATATGACCAGCGGTTTATTCCAAATTGTCCAATAATTTCCCCACCACTGATGGATCTCCTTAAAGGCACCAAATCGACAATGGCCAAATGGACTGATGACAGAGATGGCATTCCAAGAGCTGAAGAAGGCCCTATGTAAACAGCGGGTCTTGGTTGTGCCGGACTTCAGCAAAGAATTTGTGTTCCAGACGGATGCTTCAGAAGTCGGGTTAGGAGCTGTACTGTCAATAAATAAATGGTGAAGAACAACCCATCCTGTATCTGAGCCAGAACCTCTCTTACTGAGAGAAAAACAAAGTCATTGTTGAAAAAAAGAGTGCTTAGTAATCAAATAGGCCATAGATACACTGAAGTATTACCTATAAAGTCGTAGGCTTAAAATAGACAAATCATGCACCTCTGAGATGGTTAACCCCTTAACGACATTGGTCGTAATAATACGCCCAGGTCTCACTCCCTCCTTTGATGTGGGCTCCGGCGGTGAGCACATATCTTTCTGGGTACATGTCAACTGTCATATCTTTCCGGGTACATGTCAACTGTTTTGAACAGCTGATATGTGCCCGGAACATCCACGGGTAGAATCGCGATCCACCAGCAGCTATTAACCCATTAAATGCCGCTGTCAAACACTGACAGCAGCATTTAACATGCACTTACAGCAATCGTGCCAGAAATCCGCCCATTGGTGACCCGAGTCACGTGATCGCGGGTCACCGATGGGTTGTCATGACAAGCAGAGGTCTCGTGGAGACCTCTATGGTTGTCACTGCCGGATTGCTATGATTGCCGCCTGGTGGTCGGTGCTCATAGCAAGTGAGGTATTCTGCTTCATACAGGCAAGCTGATCATCGCCTGTATGCAGCAGTGCGGATCAGGTAATGGCAGCTTCTAGTCTCCCATGGAGACTATTGAAGCATGCCAAAAGTAAAAAAAAAAAGGTTTTTAAAACTATAAAAATAAAATAAAAAAATGTATAAAAGCTAAAATCACCCCCCTTTCTCCCCATTCAAAATAAAACAATAAAAAACAAACATTCAAATATTTGGTATCGCCTAGTTTAGAATTGCCTGATCTATCAATAAAAAAAGGAACAACTGATGGCAAATGTTGTAGCGAGAAAAAAGTAAAAAAGCCAGAATTACATTTTTTTTTTGTCGCCACGACATTGCATTAAAATGCAATAACGGGCGATCAAAAGATCGTATCTGCACCAAAATGATATCATTAAAAATGTCAGCTCAGCATGCAAAAATTAAGCCCTTACCCAACCTGAGATTAAAAAAACGAAGACGCAACGGGTATCAGAAAATGGCCCATTTTTTTTTTTTAAACAAAGTTTGGAATTTTTTTCCCCACTTAGATAAAAACGAACCTAGACATGTTTGGTGTCTATGAACTCATAATGACCTGGAGAATCACAATTGCAGGTCCAGTTTTAGAATTTAGTAAACATAGTAAAAAAAAGGAAAACAAAAAACAACAGCGGGATTGCACTTTTTTTGCAATTTCTCCACACTTGGAATTTTTTTTCCCGTTTTCCAGTACACGATATGTTAAAACTAATGGTGTCATTCAAAAGTACAACTCGTCCAGCAAAAAATGAAAGTGCAAAAATGAAAATACCTCCAGTAATGAAGGGGTTAAAGGAAAAGAAGGGTTAGACTGTCGGATGAAGAGATGGCTTCTAGGCCTCCATTACTTTAGTTTCCATGTATATAGACTTGGGAAGTTGCATGGCAACGCCAATACCCTCTCCAGAATTCTGTTTGGTGTCTGAATGTGCCAAAAGCCCCAGCTTTGCGTAGAGGGGGGGAAATGTCACAGGGTCACTGGCAATGTGAGGGGAGATATGTACTGTAGGGAGGAGAACCAAGCTAACGGTCCCCCTTGCGTATCTGGGCCGGAACTGTTGGGGCTGTCACCATTGTTTCAGGGGAAAGATTTCTGACCGGAGCAGTTCAGGACACCTGACTGATGGGGGCGGGTTTGACATAAATAGCAGTCTGAGAGGGAAGACGGGACACTTGGCGGGGAATGAGCTTGTTAGCAGTGAGACGGTTAACTCCCTCTTGACGGACCCACGCCAGCTAGCTGTGACTGCGCACCCGGCTAGTAAGACTGCTAATACAGACTACCCCGAGCCCAGCGAGACATCTGCACCAGGTAGTGACCAAGAAGGAGTGCATACCTTCACGCCGCTCACCACCGCGGAGGCACAGCTTAGTCCCATCCTCACGGTGCCTAAGGACCGGCCGGTGCCTAAGGACCGGCCCGTGCCTGTGTCCCCTGGACTGTGTGCTTCTATTACGGCCTTGTGTACTGAACTTTCTGCTTCCACTGTGCCACCTACCTTCATCTCTACCCCACCGTGTGCCCGGATCAGGAGACCACGTGCCGAAGGACCTGGAGGATTCATCATTGCAAGGAGACTGTGCATCGCCCTTCTGCGGGACCGGATCGGAGACATCTCGCTCCACCTGTGGCGCTGCCGAGGGATCTTCCAGCCGCCTTCCTCCACCGCGCAGAGACTGATAAGTTAACCTGTTATTTACTTCTGTATTTGACTTTCCCCATCCTCAAGTTTACATCCTTTACTCCCCTGCTTGTACCATTACTGTTTCTATATATAAAGAACCTGTTAACCTGTGCTCTGCCCCCTGTGTGTCACTGCATCCTACACACCTGCTAGCATCCTTCAGTATCACAAAGATTGCCATGTTCTGTGATGTGAAAACGCAGAAGTTTTGCTCCACCGTGTTTGTGTACTGAGAGGAGTTAATCAGCCATGACAGGGTTGGGCTTTCTTGTGAGTGGCTGTACGAGATGGGCGGGATGGCCAGTCACCATTTCTTTACCCCAAGGGTGTGGTTTAAGTTAAAAGTCCAACCACTTAGGGTATGTGTCCACGTTCAGGAAACGCTGCGTGTTTGACGCTGCGCAGAGCCGCAGCGTCAAACACACAGCGTCCAGATGTTACAGCATAGTGGAGGGGATTTTATCAAATCCCGTCTCCACTATGCGTGGTAACACGCACCCGGCGGCCCTGTGATTCCGGACATGCTGCGCGTCTTTTAAGATCGCAGCATGTTCGTGTACCTTGCGGCAAGGTATATCACAGGGCCCTATGTGTGGGGTGCGATGATGCCGGATGTGTGCAATGAACACATCCGGCATCATCGCGTCACAGAAGGGGGCGGGGCTTAGGCCAGAGCGGGTTTGCTGCTCCGTCCAAACCGCCGGCCATCCTGAAAGTGGACACATACTCTAAGGTTTTTCTCTGTCTGTGGACCTGAAGGTAGGATGCTTCAGAGAAGTGTTTGTGCAACTGTGCTGATCTCTGCTAATTGTGCCCTAAGTGGGCAGGTGCTTGTAGGCATATGGACTGTATTATACATTATCTCTTGCTTTCCCGTTTTGCCAGAAAAAGCCACGTTTATATTGTTGAGCCCTGCACTGATTTATGCTGTGTTTGAATAAATCAGCAGAATAAACATTCTCGTGTCTACCTCTGTGAGTAGCTGAGCGAGTTGCATTGCATTATATATTGTAGTGCAGCGGGGTTGGTGCAGTGTGACAGATAGGCAGGGACCACAGGAAAGTTCAAAGCGAAGCGTATTTAATGTCCAAAGTAACTCGTAAATGAAAAACTAATAGTATCCTCCGGATCACAGCCGGGGCGTCAAGCCTGTCCGTATCAGAAACCAATTGTTGTGGGCGACTGCACCACCATGTCATGCTGAGGGGTGCCAGGCGTTTTGGCTTCGCTTGGCTCTGCGTTACTTCACACAAGTCTGATGTTGCAGAGCTTAGTGCTCTGCAGTTTGCAAACCAAGACTGACACACCCAACCATTTGCTGCAGGGTTTTTAAATGGAATCTGTGGACATGGGCGAATTAAAACCTGGTCTGAAGAGAGCGAACCACCCCACTACCATCCTGTTGTTCGCTCCAAAAATAAAAGCCCTTCACAGGTTTTCCTAAACATTTCCCTTGGCCAAATAACTTGACCAGGTCTACACTTACTTTTATTTTGCACTGCAATCACAGCTATTCCTGTGACTGCAATGCACTCCAGCAGCCTCAATACACTTCTATGCGCATCCTGGGGGATACATATTGACCCTCGCATATGATCCCCCCTCTGTTCAAACTTGTGGGGTAGAACAATTATCACATACCGGGGGTCCTTTGACAGGGCATCCGCATTTCCCTGCGACTTCCCCACCCAATGTTCCATTGAAAAAATGAAGTTTTGTAGGAATAGGAACCATCTGGTGACCCAAACATTCCTTTCTTTTGCATTTCTCATCCAGACAAGGGGTGGGTGGTCTGTTACCAAACAAAACTAACGCCTGAGCAAATAGTAGCATAGGGACTCCAAGGCCCACTTAATCGCCAAGCACTCCTTCTACACTATGCTATGTTTCTCTGCTGGGGTCAGCATCCTGCTCAAGTTGATGACTGGATGTTCCTCCCCATTCACCCCTTTCGAAAGTACATCTCTTAGGCCTACCTCCAAGGCATCAGTTTGCTCGATAAAGGTTTTTGTGAAGTTGGAGCTGATGAGTTCCAACTGTCCACAAAACACCAACTTCAGGGACTGGAATGCTTCCTCCAATTAAGGATTCCACTGGACCATAACCAACTTCTTACCCATTACAGGTCAGTCAAGAGTGCAGATCTCCCAGCAAAATTGTGTATAAACCGGCAGCAGAACCCAATGATGCCGAGGGGTTTGATAACCCTGTATTCAATCACATACCCTAAGTACCAGGCTTCTGAGAGACCGATCGCACTTTTTTGGGTTCCCTGTTAACCCCGCAATTCTGAGTGAATCCAGCACGGCTTGTACCTGGGACAGATGGGTATTATAGTTGGTACTAAAGATGACTATGTCATCTAAATATACCAACGCATACTTCCAATGAGGCTCTAACACTATGTCCATCAGCCTCTGGAATGTGGCCGGAACCCCATGTAATCCAAAATACAAGACAACATAGTGATAGAGACACTGTGGCGTTATTATTATTTGTTATTATAGCGCCATTTATTCCATGGCGCTTTACATGTGAGGAGGGGTATACATAATAAAAACAGGTACAATAATCTTGAACAATACAAGTCACAACTGGTACAGGAGGAGAGATAAATGTGGTCTTCTCTTTTGCCAATTTTGTCAGTGGGACCTGGCAGTAACCTTTTGAAAGATCAAGCGTGGTGAAGTACTGGGCCTCCCCCAGTGTCTCAATTAGCTCATCCACCCTGGGCATTGGATAGAGGTCAAACTTCGATACCTCATTCAATGTACTGAAGTCATTACAAAAGCGTAGTGACCCATCTGGCTTCAAAATTAGTACAATGGGGCTAGCCCACTCACTCCAAGATTCCTTGATGACTCCGAACTGGAGCATTTGTTTCACTTCAGCTGCAATGGCTCTGTTCCTCTAGCACTCGGTACGGTTTCATCCGTACCCTTACCCGAGGTTCAGTGACATTGTCATGCGGGACCACCGAGGTCTGACCTGGCAGTTCTGAGAATATGTCCGTATTCCACTGTACCAAAACCCAAGCCTCTCGTCGCTGCTGTTTTCTGAGGGCTTCATTGATCTCAACCTCACTCTCGGCCGGTGACAGAGGATTCTCTGATGGTACGACCAGAGTCACCTCCATGACAGAACATTCCCGGTCCTTCCAGGCTTTTAGCAGGTTCACATGGTACAACTGTTGGGGTTTTCTTTTCCCGGGCTGGAAAACTTCTTCCACATTCCCCTGTATCTCATATGACCCTAGCCACTTTGTCATGAGTTTACTCTCTGTGGTGGGCACTAGTACCAACACCCGGTCCCCTTCTTTAAAGGTCCTGACCGTGGCTCCTTTATTATACATGCAGCTCTGTGCGGCCTGGGCATCCATCAGATGCTCCTTTACTATGGGCCAGACTGCTGCAATCTGGGTCCAGCATGCTTGCCAGGTGCTCGACTACACTTCGATGCTGAGTTGGCTTCTGTTCCCAAGTCTCCTTAGCTACAACCCCCTTAGACGTCTGCCATACAATAGCTCAAAAGGGGAGAATCCCATGTAAGCCTGTGGTACCTTGCAGATAGCTAACATCAGAAAGGGCAATAACATGTCCCAATCCCTCCCGTCCTTGGAGACCACCTTTTTTTTAGCATGGACTTGAAGGTCTTATTAAAGCTTTTGACTAATCCATTGGTTTGTGTGTGGTACACCGACGTGCGTAGCTGTTTAATCTGGAGCAGCTTACATAGCTTCCTGATCACCTTGGACATAAAAGGAGTCCCCTGATCTGTAAGGATTTCTTTTGATAGCCCAAGGCGACAAAACATTGCAAACAGCTTGCGGGCGATTAGTTTAGCCAAGGCGTGGCGACGTGGTATCGCCTCGGGATACCGCATGGCGTAGCCCACCACGACCAGAATATGTTGATGGCCACAGGGGGATTTCACTATAGGTCCCATCAGATCCATTGCTATCTGCTCAAATAGTACTTCTAGAATAGGTACCAATGGACTTTGGAAATGTGAAGTGGGTGTGGTCAGTTGAAACTCGGGACATGATTCACAATAACTCTCCACCTCAGCATAAATCCTGGGCAAAAAGAACCACTGCAGTATACTTTCTTGGGTTTTATTTACCCTTAAGTGTCCCCCCAGCATGCGTATATGTGCACCATCTCCAGCACGGTCCGACTGGGGCACTACTAGCTGTTCCACCACTTCATCCTAGATTTTATCCACCCTAACAAATAATAATCTTTATTTTTATATATTGCTAACATATTCCGCAGCGATTTACAGGTTGCACACATTATCATGGCTGTCCCCGTTGGGGCTCACAATCTAAATTCCCTATCAGTATGTCTTTGGAATGTGGGAGGAAACCGGAGTACCCGGAGGAAACCCACGCAAACACGGAGAGAACATACAAACTCTTTGCAGCTGTTGTCCTTGGTGGGGTTTGAACCCAGGACTCCAGCGCTGCAAGGCTGCTGTGCTAACCACTGCGCCACCGTGCTGCCCAAATCCTGTTTGACAGCCATGTGGGGAAAGCTGCCTCTACATCTGGTTGCTGAGTCAACCCATTTATTTCCACCACCCCTTCTCGTGCCAAGGCCAGAGTGGGATCCTGGAGCTGAGCAATCCCAAACATACCAGGGGACACTTCCAGCTCAGGGATTGGTGGCCTCCTCGACCTCTCCTGCCAAAACCTCTAGGGGAACCAATTGAGGTTACACTCTGTCCCTAGGTTGGCGACCCCTACAGCAGGTATCGATGACTCGTGATCTTTGGGTTTTGTGCCCAGAATAACATTTACCCTTGGAGGGTTAACCCTGGTCTCCCACAGGGACCTAAACAGGGGCAAGTCTCTTCCCAACACAGTCCCATATTGAAGGGTCTACTCTTCACCATTCCCACCACATGTTTTATCTCTCCACACTGGGTGGGGAAAAGTAACCTCTGCTGTCGGGTACTCTCGAAGTTCACCATGTACACAAACCACGCCCATTTTCTTTCCAAGCCCGAGATAAACAACCCATGTACTAGTTTCACTAGACTAGAGTCCAGGAGGGCCTCGGCCTGGTGTCCATTTATGCACACCTGGCACAGATGCTGTTCACTTGCTGGATACAAACAGATCCATGGCAAAAACGGCCTGGGCGTACATCGACACACTGAGTAAACCCGCAGTCCATGGGTTCAGTGGTCAGTTGGCAGCCACATGCCAAGGCCCTTGGCACCGCCAACACCAAATAGCTGCAAGACTGGACCACAGGACCAGTTTAAGGGAAACTGGCCTTTTGTTACTCACTTCGTGGTACCCCCTCAGTATGGGCTCGATCCAGATTGGCCCCAGCAAAGCATCGTGGACTTTTCTCCTGGGCTGGAAGGGCACGAAATGACTGACGAAATGGAGGAGTGTCCAGTATAAATTCCTGAGTAGCCATATACCGCTCAATCAGTCCAACCACCTGGTCAAGAGGGCCCAGGTCCCCTTGCCCCACCTAATGCTGTAAGGCTGCTGGCAGAGCCCTCACCAGCCGGTCGACCACCACCCTCTCTACCATCTGGAAAGGAGTTAAAGTCTCAGGCTGAAGCTATTTTTTTAACCAGCTGCAGCATATCATATACCAGAGAAATGGTGGGTCAAGTCTCCACAAAGGACCATTGGAACACCCGTTGTGCAAGTACAAATGTCACAACAGGAGGAAAAATAGTGGAAAAAAACTCCACTATTCTAGAAAAAACACCACAAAAAAAAGCACGCAAAGGTGCTTACCTGTCTAGGCCTCAAACCAAATGCACTATCATGGTGCAGTGGCCCAAGTAAAGATGGCAACTACACAGGTGCGGTAAAACCAAATGAGACAGCCAGTCTACAATCAGGGATTGGCCGCTTGGCACACCAGGTCTATTAACTGACATGCAGCTGGCTTTGGGTATGCCTCAGTTCACACTGCCCGCATTCTGCACCATATGTAATGCAGTGGGGTTGGTGCAGAGTGGCAGATAGGCAGGGACCACAGGAAAGTTCAAAGCGAAGTGTATTTAATGTCCAAAGTAACTCACAAATGGAAAACAAATGGTATCCTCCGAATCACAGCAGGTACGTCAAGACAGTCCGTATTCGAGACAGGTTGCCATGGGTGACTGCACCACCATGTCACGCTGAGGGGTGCCAGGCATTTTGGCTTCGCTTGACTCCAAGTTACTTCACAAGATCCAGATGTTGCAGAGCCACCTGCTCTGCGGTTTGCAACATAAGGGCTCCTTTCCACTTGCGAGAAATACGTGCTAGTCTCGCATTTTAAAACCAAGCTCTGGAGCCGGCACTGCGGAGCGGAGCACGCGGCTGCATAGCAATACATGGAGCCGCATGCTCCGCTCTGGAGTGCCGGCTCCAGAGCTTGGTTTTAACCTGCGAGACACGGAAGTATTTCTCATGAGTGGAAAGGAGCCCTTAGACTGACACACCCAACCCTATGCTGCAGGATTTTTAAATGGAATCTGTGGCCATGGGTGACTTTGTAAGACCCGGTCTGGAGAGAGCGAACTGCCACACTACCACCCTGTAGTTCGCTCCAAAAATAAAAGCCCTTAACGGGTTTTCCTAAACATTGCTCTTGGCCAAATAACTTGACCAGGTCCACACTTACTATTATCTTGAACTGCAATTACAGCTATGCCTGTGACTGCAATGCACTCTAGTGCAGAGGTGTCAAACTGCATTCCTCGAGGGCCGCCAACAGGTCATGTTTTCAGGATTTCCTTGTATTGCACAGGTGATAATTTAATCACCTGCACAGAATGATTCCAGCACCTTGTGGAATGCTAAGGAAATCCTGAAAACATGACCTGTTGGCGGCCCTCGAGGAATGTAGTTTGACACCTCTGCTCTAGTGGGCTCAATATGCTTCTATGCACATCCTGGGGGATACATATCGACCCTGGCATATGATCCCCTCACAGTATCACATAATATATATATATATATATATATATATATATATACATACATACATACACACAGTATATATATATATATATATATATATATATATATATATATTTTGTGGAAGGTTGGCTCACTTAGCTGCTCCTTGAGGTAGACTGTTAAATATGCTTATTTTGCACATTTATTTAATCAGGACTATTCACCAGGTGCGTTACTCTTAAAGAAAAAATGTCATGATATTTTCATTAAAAATGTAGTGGTTTATTGGATTGTCCACAGAAAAACCACATTGCAGCAAAACATAAAAAATAGATGAAATAGTTACGAACAGATTGTCCATTTGTAAATATCAGCGCTTGTTACTCATCTTTTCTGAGATGTAGTAGAAGTAATCTTTCTTTCATGGAGTAGCATCATGGCTACCAGCTGTTCCTTCCTTCTGTGATTTGTCTGACGTCCATGGAGAATGATGGTGAAGACAGGAGGTGACCCCCACGTGACAAGCCCCCCTCCTCCTAAGAGCTGTGTTTATAAATGTGTCCCACAGATCACGTGTTCTCTCTATATGGTGTTAACTTATACTCTGAGCTACATATACAGAAATAGCTTTTTGTAATGCCAGCAAGAAGCAATGTGCTCACTACAGAATTGAGAATAAGAATAATTCAATTAATAATTAATATTTAACAATTCCCCCTTTTGAGGGTGACAGACATTGATTGGAACCCTCAAAGTAAATATATTAATAACATCTTTTCTTCTCCTTTGGCAAAATAATTTAATGTCCATAATAATAATAATAATAATAATAATAAAAAATTGTTATATGTACTCAATAACAATGATATGTAAATTCATGTTATGGTAAGCTGTGACCAATATTCATATAAAATATATATTTATACTTCCCTATACATAATTGAAGCATCTCAGGTCTAATGTCATCTGGTCTTCATCTTGATGTCTTCTTCTTGGTTCTTTTAAAACAATCTTTATTATAATTCTTTTGAAATAGACGATAGCATGTAGATATTGTAGAGACTGTGTGTCATGTGTCAATCAAAGTCCATAAATTCAAATGTTGATAAGAAAACAAAGTTCATAGATGAAATGTAGCTTTAATATCTGTGCAGTGTCACCTGGGCACACCTGGACTTACATTGGCTAGCCTTGGAAATCATCTGGAATCCTTCCATATCATCCGCACTGGTCTTGGAACAGGTGTGATGACTTTGGTCAGCACAGCAAGGGTTAAATTGACTATTCTCTGCTAACCATAGCACCATAACCAGTCTTGAGTGCACAGGACACATGTCAGGGTTGTAGCGTCCTGACCATTACCTGATTGTTCACCAGCTTTCATGGAAGTCTTATAGGTGATAGGAAACCACTGGAACATGATAAAAACGTGATAACAGTTCATCTTAGCATCATAGGATCATCATCCTCTGCAATTGTGGTTGTCAGTTAGATACTGTACTCATAGTTGTCAGTGATGGATGCTGCAGTTGTGATTGGCAGTGGTGACATGAATTGTATTTGACACAGTCTATTATTACTCAGAAATCATAGCATTGTTACCTTGTGGAACTTTTGGATAACGGCTTTTTCTTCTTGCAACTTTTAAGAATCAATTGAATTTAGAAATATGAAAAGTCTTTATTAACATAACTTCAGTATCTTGATTGAAGTTTTCATTCCCTATTTTATACCAAATCTGGTAATTTACCTCACTTATAATATCACAGCGTACCATAGCAATCAATAATATCCATATAATAATCAGAATATTAATATGGAATTCATATTTGGAAAAATAAAATAATAATAATAAATAATAATACATTATTAACCATATTCTTTATGTGATAGGACATTTTTATAGGTGTAATTTCTTTTTGAACCCATAGATATCAGTGTGTCTCTTATGTGACAAGTGTTTCCATCTTTATTACTAAAACTTTATTAATAAATTATATTTATTAGACCAATAATGTTAGAATGTGTAGCCATGAACCAAAATAACAATATATATGAATAAATGAATGAATGAGTGAAAGAATTGTTGTATTTAACTCAGAATTGAAACATTTCTTATATAATGAAACCATATGATCACTATGTTTAATAAAGCAATATTCTTGTACTAGACATTACTTTATTAAATATTGATTTTTTTCTTCTCGAGATAAAAAAAATAAAAATTAAGAATAAGAATGAAGTAAGAATAAAAATGAAAAATAAAAATTAGAATAAAAATAAAAATAAGGCCTTTATATGTTGATGATAAATGCAGAGGTTATGTCTCAATAACACATTCCCTTTAATATTTCCATTATCTAGATGTTGTCATAACCTTGGATTACCAAAATATTGAAACTATGCAACTTTGCATATAATACCCTTCATTAGAGTAAAAAAATGACTTTTATAATACTTAATGTTATTGTACGCAATAATACCTTATTAATATTTCTTCTTTATTAAAATGTATGAAAAAGAGGTATTGATGAAATGTGATGATGTAATCAGGAACAAAAACACATTTCCCCCTTAATATATATATATAAAAAAATATTTTATGGAAAAAATTCATTTGTAGAAACCAAAATTATAATTATATTTTATAACTGTCATATCAGCTTGTGCCATATATTTGTTTGAAGATGTGTACCCATCTATGTAACCATTAAGAAAACACTGAATATCATGAAATTATCATTTGGAAAAATGATTCTAAATGTAGATTTTCTTGATAAACCATATTGATGTGTGATTGCACTTATTCACTATTAACTAAATCAAGTAATAATAATTACTAAAGAAATATAGAAATGTTGAGTAAATAATATTTCATGGAATACCATGAGGCCTCTCTCATACAGTACATACACATTCCACGTTATTCACTCTTACGTTAAGATCACTCTTAGCAGCTGCTCAAACGCTCATCTGTCAATCAGACTGTGACACACATATAAGTTGAAACTACATATTTCACATACAAAGAATAAGAATACATGTAGATTAACCCAAAATATTGTATCCTAATTATCAATGCGCATTGTAAACTATTAAATTTAATATTTTAATATTTTTTTGAATATTCCCCAAATACACATAACCTAACACTTTGTTCTAACCTATAGATAGGACTCATAAGAACTTGAGCATTTGTTCTACAGCTATATTTGGTACAGGGCCTGCAACTGAATCCATTTGACTTGTAAAGGCTGAGGAGTAGTGTTGAGCATTCCGATACTACAAATATCGGGTATCGGCCGATATTCGCTGTATCGGAATTCCGATACTGAGTTCCGATACTTTTGCGATATCGGATACCGGAATCGGAAGTTCCTATAGTGCAATTATGCACTATAATGGAGTGTGGGCGGTGCGTGGGTGGAGACTGCGTGTGTGTGTGCAGGCGGGGTCTGTGCGTGACTGTGGGGGGTCTGTGCGGGCCTCTTGGGGGTCTGTGTGCCTGCCGGGGGTCTGTGTGGGCTGCCATGGGTCTGTGCGGGCCTGCCAGGGGTCTGTGCGGGCCTGCCAGGGGTCTGTGCGGGCCTGCCAGGAGTCTGTGCGGGTTGCCAGGGGTCTGTGCGGGCTGCCGGGGGTCTGTGCGGGCTCCCGGGGGTCTGTGCGTGTGCAGGCATCGTCCGATGGGACTACAAGTCCCATCGGACGATGCCTGCTACAGTGACAGTGATTGACACATTAGCCAATGATGGGACAAGCAGTTGTCCCATCATCCGTCTAATGTGTTAAATGTAAAAAAAATACATACATACTACATACATACTACATACAACATACTACATACATACCACATACTACATACATACCACATACTACATACATACCACATACTACATACATAATACATACATACAACATACTACATGCATACTACATACATACAACATACTACATGCATACTACATACATACATACTACATACATACAGTCATGGCCAAAAGTATTGACACCCCTGCAATTCTGTCAGATAATACCCAGTTTCTTCCTGAAAATGATTGCAAACACAAATTCTTTAGTATTATTATCTTCATTTAATTTGTCTTAAATGAAAAAACACAAGAGAGAATGAAGCAAACAGCAAAACATTGATCATTTCACACAAAACTCCAAAAATGGGCCAGACAAAAGTATTGGCACCCTCAGCCTAATACTTGGTTGCACAACCTTTAGCCAAAATAACTGCGACCAACCACTTCCAGTAACCATCAATGAGTTTCTTACAATGCTCTACTGGAATTTTAGACCATTCTTCTTTGGCAAACTGCTCCAGGTCCCTGATATTTGAAGGGTGCCTTCTCCAAACTGCCATTTTTAGATCTCTCCACAGGTGTTCTATGGGATTCAGGTCTGGACTCATTGCTGGCCACCTTAGAAGTCTCCAGTGCCTTCTCTCAAACAATTTTCTAGTGCTTTTTGAAGTGTGTTTTGGGTTATTGTCCTGCTGGAAGACCCATGACCTCTGAGGGAGACCCAGCTTTCTCACACTGGGCCCTACATTATGCTGAAAAATTTGTTGGTAGTCTTCAGACTTCATAATGCCATGCACATGGTCAAGCAGTCCAGTGCCAGAGGCAGCAATGCAACCCCAAAACATCAGGAAACCTCCGTTATGTTTGACTGTAGAGACCGTGTTCTTTTCTTTGAATGCCTCTTTTTTTCTCATGTAAACTCTAGGTTGATGCCAAACAGAAGTATTAGGATGCCACCACAGATGGACACAAGTAACATTGACATTTTTTTTACAGTTGGTCGAAAGGGACCTTAGAAAGATAGGTAATGAGAGTCAGGATATTGATTACAATCTCACTGAGGGAGAAAAACAAGCACTAGAGGCATTAAGAAAAAATGACCAATTAATAATTAAATCATCTGATAAAGGTGGGAATTTGGTCATAATGGAACATCAAATGTATAGAGATATGTGCTATCTGATTCTTCAGGACAGCAACACCTATGAGGTACTGAAACATGATCCCACGGATATGTTTAGAGAACGCCTGAGTGAGCTTCTGGGGGGAGCCCTTGAAAGAGGACTTATCTCCAAAAGTGAGTTTGAATTCCTACTTCCTGATTTTCCCCAGCAGGCAACTTTTTATACTTTGCCTAAAGTCCATAAGGGGTTAAACCCCCTTAAAGGACGACCCATTGTGTCTGGGGTGGGATCTCTGACGCAAAACTGTGGTCTTTATGTGGATGAGATCCTTCGACCTTTTGTTGTGTCAATTCCCTCATATCTTAGAGATACAACGGATTTACTGGAAAAACTGTAAGGGCTTTATCTTTATGAAAATTCGTGGTTAGCTTCCATTGATGTGGAAGCTCTTTATAGCAGTATCCCACATGAAGTAGGGATTGAGAGTATACACCATTTTCTTCAACAGAGGTCGGTGGCGTGTGGTGAACATAACTGGTTCACAGAGGCCCTCCTGAGGTTCATACTTACCCACAACACTTTTAAATTTGATGGAAAACACTACCACCAGCTCAGGGGCACTGCGATGGGGTGCTCCTGTGCCCCATCGTATGCAAATCTGTTCCTGGGCTGGTGGGAGGAGACCCTGGTGTTTGGTGATAAGGTCAAATGGTGGCATGGATTGGTGGCAATGTGGCTTAGGTTTATAGATGATGTTTTTGTGGTGTGGACAGGTACCAAGCACCAGTTTGAAACATTCATTAAACATCTGAACATCAATGATATCGGCCTGAGATTCACTTTCGAAATTCATAAGGAAGAATTAGCATTCCTTGATGTGAAAATCAGAAAAGAAAAAAATGGGGGATTAACAACAAGCATCTACTGGAAGCCGACAAGTACAAATAATCTTCTGAATTGGAATAGCCACCACCCAGTACCGTTAAAAAGGGGGATCCCTAAAGGGCAGTTCATGAGGTTGAGGAGAAACTGCTCTGATGAGAGGATGTTTCATAGTCAATGGAGTGATATGCTTAACAGATTTAAAGGAAAAGGTTACCCTAGACATGTCTTGGATTTGGCGTATCAGGGGGCGGCTAATATGGATAAACAAAAACTGCTGCATAAGCAAGACAGGTTGGGAGATACAACAAAAGATGTCATCAGAATTATAGGGACGTATGATCACCAGCATAAAAGAGTAAGGGATGTTATTAACAGACACTGGGATATCCTGAAGATGGATCCAGACCTTAGTGACCTGTTGGGCGCACATCCAGACATCACCTTTAGACGGGGGAAGTCACTAAAAGACACTTTGGTTCATAGCCACTATACGAGACCCAGAGTAGGGGGTACGTGGCTAGATAGGAGACCTTGTGGCTTTTTCCGTTGTGGTGATTGTCAATTGTGCAAGTATATGAAACCTGGTAAGGCTTTTTCCAGTTCCTCCACAGGGAAGACTTTTTATCAGAGGGACTTTTCCAACTGTAAATCTACAGGGGTTGTTTATATGGCCACTTCTCCTTGTCCAAAGGACTACATCGGGAAAACGAAAAGGGAGCTGCGTAGAAGGGTGGGTGAGCACATGGGAGATGTGAGAAACAACAGGGATACCACCCTGGCAAGGCACATGAGAGAGAAACATTCTGGAGATAGGTCCAATATTAGGTTTGCGGTGATTGAAGTAGTAAAACCAAGCCCGAGAGGGGGCAATTTTGATAGAAAAATTTTGCAGAGGGAATGTGAGTGGACATTCCGGATGAATGCAATGGCCCCCAAGGGGCTGAACGAACAGGTGTCCTTTGCCTGCTTCCTATAACAATAATTGTATTACCGATGTTTTGATAGGTGCCTTGTGTAATGGCTAAATAAACAGTCATTTTCTGCTTTCTTCTTGATAAAGATTTTAAAAAGATATTTTTGGGTCATTTTTAGTCCTGTCCATTTATTCTTGATGTTTCCATCCAATTTCTGTTTGGGATGAATGGTTTCTGCATTTTCATGAATAAAAAAACACAGGCCATGTTCACACTACAATAGAGTGACCCCTATGTAGGGTGCTGTTGTGAATTCTGCTCTTGGGCTCCCTCCGGTGGTTGTAAGTGGTAGCGCTGCTGTCTCTGAGTCGCAGCATTTGTCAGGTGTGTTCACTTTTTGCAATTTTGACTGGGCTATTTAGTCTTGCTTCACCCTTTAGTCAGTGCCAGTTGTCCATTGTTCCTGGAGGATTCACATCCCTGCCTGGTCCCTTCTGCTTTGCAGTTCTTTTCAACAAAGATAAGTTCTGGCCTTGATTTGCTGTCCACATGCTGTGGCCTTATTGTTCAGTTTTTTCTATGTTTTGTCTTGTCCAGCTTGGTCTGTATAAGGATTTGTTTAGCCAAGCTGGTATCTCTGGAGATGCAGATATACCCTCCATATCTTTAGTTAGCTGTGGAGTTTTTGTATTTTCTGTGGTGGATATTTTCTAGTGTTTTAATACTGACCGCATAGTACTCTGTCCTATCCTTTCTATTTAGCTAGAAGTGGCCTCCTTTGCTAAATTCTCATTTCAGTCTGTGTATGTTTTTTCCCTCTCCTCTCACAGTCAATATTTGTGGGGGGCTGCCTATCCTTTGGGGGTTTTCTCTGAGGCAAGATAGTTTTCCCTTTTCTATCTCTAGGGGTAATTAGTCCTCCGGCTGTGACGAGATGTCTAGGGAGCGCTAGGTACATTCCACAGCTACTTCTAGTTGCGGTGTTAGGTTCAGGGTCTGCAGTCAGTACAGGTACCACCATTGTCATGATCTCTGCAGGCAGAGATCATAGCAAGCCTATAGAGGGACAAGCTCTCGGAAGATGGAACTATACTGACCATGAACTAAGCCTGCCGCGCAACTAGAAATAGCCAGGTAGCATTTCCTATTTATCGCTAGATGCCCAGCTCTGGCCTAAGACCTAAATAGCTAGCAGAGGGAAATATAAGACCTGGCTCACCTCTAGAGAAATATTCCAAAGAAGACAGTAGCCCCCCACATATAATGACGGTGAGTTCAGATGAAACAACAAACGCAGCAGGAAAATAGTCTTAGCAAATTTGAGGTCCGCTTACTAGATAGCAGAAGACAGATAGTATACTTTCATGGTCAGCAGAAAAACACTAACAAAACACCATCCAGAGATTACCTTAAACTCTGGCATTAACTCATAACGCCAGAGTAGCAATCCCTGATCAACGAGAGCTTTCCAGACACAGTAACAAAACTTCAGCTGTGAACTGGAACAAATAGGCAAAACAAAACATGGACAAAAGTCCAACTTATCTAGTAGTTGTCTAGAAGCAGGAACAAGCACTGAGAGGCATCAGATAACATTGTTGACCGGCAAGAAACCACCAGAGAAATGAGCTTAAATAGCGACACCCACTACTGATGGAACCAGGTGAAACAGGAAAGAGGATGACAAGTCCAATTCCACAAGCGGCCACCGGGGGAGCCCAGAATCCAAATTCACAACAGTACCCCCCCCTCAAGGAGGGGGCACCGAACCCTCACCAGATCCACCAGGGCGACCAGGATGAGCCCTATGGAAGGCACGAACAAGATCAGAAGCATGAACATCAGATGCATTGACCCAAGAATTATCCTCCTGGCCGTAACCCTTCCAGTTGACCAGATACTGGAGTCTCCGTCTGGAAACACGAGAGTCCAAAATTTTCTCCACAACGTACTCCAACTCACCCTCAACCAACACCGGAGCAGGAGGCTCAACTGAAGGTACAACAGGTACCTCATACCTGCGCAATAACGACCGATGAAAAACGTTATGAATGGAAAAGGACGCAGGGAGGTCCAAACGGAAAGAAACAGGATTAAGAATCTCCAATATTCTATAAGGGCCGATGAACCGAGGTTTAAACTTAGGAGAAGAGACCCTCATAGGGACAAAACGAGAAGACAACCACACCAAATCTCCAACACAAAGCCGAGAACCAACACGACGATGACGGTTGGCAAAACGCTGAGTCTTCTCCTGGGACAACTTCAAATTGTCCATAACCTGCCCCCAGACGTGATGCAATCTCTCCACCACCGCATCCACTCCAGGACAATCCGAGGATTCCACCTGACCGGAGGAAAATCGAGGGTGAAACCCCGAATTACAGAAAAACGGGGACACCAAGGTGGAAGAGCTGGCCCGATTATTGAGGGCGAACTCTGCCAATGGCAAAAAAGCAACCCAATCATCCTGGTCAGCAGAGACAAAACACCTCAGATATGTCTCCAGGGTCTGATTAGTCCGCTCGGTCTGGCCATTAGTCTGAGGGTGAAAAGCAGATGAAAAAGACAAATCTATGCCCATCCTAGCACAGAATGCCCGCCAAAATCTAGACACAAATTGGGTACCTCTGTCAGAAACAATATTCTCAGGAATACCGTGCAATCGGACAACATTCTGAAAAAACAGAGGAACCAACTCAGAAGAAGAAGGCAACTTGGGCAGAGGAACCAAATGGACCATTTTAGAGAAACGGTCACAGACCACCCAGATGACAGACATCTTCTGGGAAACAGGCAGATCTGAAATAAAATCCATCGAGATGTGTGTCCAAGGCCTCTTAGGAATAGGCAAGGGCAACAGCAGTCCGCTAGCCCGAGAACTACAAGACTTGGCCCGAGCACAAACGTCACATGACTGCACAAAGACTCGCACATCTCGTGACAGGGAAGGCCACCAGAAGGATCTTGCCACCAAATCCCTGGTACCAAAAATTCCGGGATGACCTGCCAATGCAGAAGAATGTACCTCAGAGATGACTCTGCTGGTCCAATCATCCGGAACAAACAGTCTATCAGGCGGACAACGATCCGGTCTATCCGTCTGAAACTCTTGCAAGGACCGCCGCAGATCAGGAGAAACGGCCGACAAAATTACTCCCTCCCTAAGGATACCTGTGGGTTCAGAATTACCAGGAGAGTCCGGGTCAAAACTCCTAGAAAGGGCATCTGCCTTAACATTCTTAGAACCCGGTAGGTATGACACCACAAAATTAAAGCGAGAAAAAAATAAAGACCAGCGCGCCTGTCTAGGATTCAGGCGTCTGGCAGTCTCAAGATAAATCAAATTTTTGTGGTCAGTCAATACCACCACCTGATGCCTAGCCCCCTCGAGCCAATGGCGCCACTCCTCAAACGCCCACTTCATGGCCAAAAGCTCCCGATTCCCAACATCATAATTCCGCTCTGCGGGCGAAAATTTGCGAGAAAAGAAGGCACAAGGCCTAATGACGGAGCAGTCGGAACCTTTCTGCGACAACACTGCCCCAGCTCCGATCTCCGAAGCGTCAACCTCAACCTGAAAAGGCAGATTCACATCAGGCTGACGCAACACAGGGGCAGAGGCAAAACGGTGCTTAAGCTCCTGAAAGGCCTCTACAGCATGAGGGGACCAATTAGCCACATCAGCGCCTTGTCTGGTCAAATCAGTCAGTGGTTTAACGACATCCGAAAAACCAGCAATAAATCGGCGGTAAAAGTTGGCAAAGCCCAAAAATCTCTGAAGACCCTTAAGAGAGGAGGGCTGGGTCCAGTCACAAATAGCTTGCACCTTGACGGGATCCATCTCAATGGAAGAGGGAGAAAAAATATACCCCAAAAAGGAAATTTTCTGGACCCCAAAAACGCACTTAGACCCCTTCACACATAAAGAATTAGACCGCAGAACCTGAAAAACTCTCCTGACCTGCTGGACATGAGAGTCCCAGTCATCAGAAAAAATCAGAATATCATCCAGATATATTATCATAAATTTATCCAGAAAATCGCGGAAAATATCATGCATAAAAGACTGGAAAACTGAAGGGGCATTAGAAAGACCAAAAGGCATGACCAAATACTCAAAGTGGCCCTCGGGCGTATTAAATGCGGTCTTCCACTCATCCCCCTGCCTGATCCGCACCAAATTATACGCCCCACGAAGATCAATTTTAGAGAACCACTTAGCACCCTCTATACGAGCAAACAAATCAGTAAGCAATGGCAATGGGTATTGATACTTAACAGTGATCTTATTCAGAAGCCGATAATCAATACATGGTCTCAAAGAGCCGTCTTTTTTTGAGACAAAGAAAAACCCAGCTCCCAAGGGAGAAGAAGATGGACGAATATGTCCCTTTTCCAAAGACTCCTTTATATATTCCCGCATAGCAGCATGTTCCGGCACAGACAGATTAAACAAACGACCCTTTGGATATTTACAACCCGGTATCAAATCTATGGCACAATCGCACTCACGGTGCGGAGGTAACGACCCAAGCTTGGGTTCGTCAAAGACGTCTTGATAATCAGAGAGGAACTCAGGGACTTCAGAGGGAATGGACGACGAAATAGAAACCAAAGGTAAGTCCCCATGAATACCCTTACATCCCCAGCTCAACACAGACATTGCTCTCCAGTCCAAGACTGGGTTGTGAGACTGCAACCATGGCAATCCCAGTACCAAATCGTCATGTAAATTATACAGCACCAGGAAACGAATAATCTCCTGGTGATCCGGATTGATACGCATGGTTACTTGTGTCCAGTATTGTGGTTTATTATTAGCCAATGGGGTGGAGTCAATCCCCTTCAGAGGAATAAGAGTCTCCAAAGGCTCTAAATCAAAACCACAACGATTGGCAAAGGACCAATCCATAAGACTCAGAGCGGCGCCAGAGTCAACATAGGCGTCCGTGGCAATGGATGACAAAGAGCAAATCAGGGTTACAGACAAAATAAACTTAGACTGAATGGTGCCAATGGAAACAGACTTATCAAGCTTCTTTGTACGCCTAGAGCATGCTGATATAACATGAGTAGAATCCCCACAATAGAAACACAATCCATTCTTCCGTCTAAAATTCTGTCGCTCGCTCTTGGACAGAATTCTATCACACTGCATACTTTCTGGCGTCTTTTCCATAGACACCGCCAGATGGTGCACCGGTTTGCGCTCCCGCAGACGCCTATCAATCTGAATAGCCATTGTCATGGACTCATTCAGACCTGCAGGCACAGGGAACCCCACCATAACATCCTTAACGGCATCAGAGAGACCTTCTCTGAAAGTTGCCGCCAAGGCGCACTCATTCCACTGAGTAAGCACAGACCATTTACGGAATTTTTGGCAGAAAACTTCAGCTTCGTCTTGCCCCTGAGATAGTGCCATCAAAGTTTTTTCTGCCTGAAGTTCCAAATGAGGTTCCTCATAAAGCAAGCCCAAGGCCAGAAAAAACGCATCCACATCGCGTAACGCAGGATCCCCTGCTGGCAATGAGAAGGCCCAATCTTGAGGGTCACCCCTGAGCAAGGAAATCACAATCCTAACCTGCTGAGCAGGGTCTCCAGCTGAACGAGACTTCAGGGACAAATAAAGCTTACAATTATTTCGGAAATTCTGGAAGCTAGCTCTATTCCCTGTGAAGAACTCCGGCAAAGGAATTCTCGGCTCAGATACCGGAGCATGTACCACAAAATCTTGTAAATTTTGTACTTTCGTGATGAGATTATTCAAACCCGCAGTTACACTCTGGAGATCCATTATTGTCAGGTGCACACAGAGCATACAGAGATTAGGAGGAGAGAGAGAAAAAAGACTGCAGCAAGGCAGACTGGAGGAAAAAAAAAAAAAAAAATTCCAGCAGACTTCTTATAACTCTCCTTTCTCAACCTGGGTCTTTAACACTTTATGGGCCGGTCAAACTGTCATGATCTCTGCAGGCAGAGATCATAGCAAGCCTATAGAGGGACAAGCTCTCGGAAGATGGAACTATACTGACCATGAACTAAGCCTGCCGCGCAACTAGAAATAGCCAGGTAGCATTTCCTATTTATCGCTAGATGCCCAGCTCTGGCCTAAGACCTAAATAGCTAGCAGAGGGAAATATAAGACCTGGCTCACCTCTAGAGAAATATTCCAAAGAAGACAGTAGCCCCCCACATATAATGACGGTGAGTTCAGATGAAACAACAAACGCAGCAGGAAAATAGTCTTAGCAAATTTGAGGTCCGCTTACTAGATAGCAGAAGACAGATAGTATACTTTCATGGTCAGCAGAAAAACACTAACAAAACACCATCCAGAGATTACCTTAAACTCTGGCATTAACTCATAACGCCAGAGTAGCAATCCCTGATCAACGAGAGCTTTCCAGACACAGTAACAAAACTTCAGCTGTGAACTGGAACAAATAGGCAAAACAAAACATGGACAAAAGTCCAACTTATCTAGTAGTTGTCTAGAAGCAGGAACAAGCACTGAGAGGCATCAGATAACATTGTTGACCGGCAAGAAACCACCAGAGAAATGAGCTTAAATAGCGACACCCACTACTGATGGAACCAGGTGAAACAGGAAAGAGGATGACAAGTCCAATTCCACAAGCGGCCACCGGGGGAGCCCAGAATCCAAATTCACAACACACCATCTCCAGAGTACGTCTCATGCTGCTCTTAGGCCACCAGATCATAACAGTACAACTGGCCAACAATGAGTTAACCACATCTCAGAAGAAGGGAAGGAAAGTGTTGAGCCATTTTTTTTCTGTAGTCTGTTGCGTTTTTTTTTTTTCTTCCCTCTTTACCTCTGGGTGGCTCAGGAGTTCGGCGCTGATATGGATGTTCAGGGATTGGCTTCTCATGTGGATCAACTTGCTGCTAGAGTACAGGGTATTTCTGATTATATCGTTCAGACTCCAGTTTTAGAGCCTAGAATTCCAACTCCTGATTTGTTTTTTGGGGATAGGTCCAAATTTCTGAGCTTTAAAAATAACTGTAAACTGTTTTTTGCTCTGAAACCCCGTTCCTCTGGTGATCCCATCCAGCAGGTTAAAATTATTATATTTCTGCTGCGTAGTGACCCCCAGAATTGGGCATTTGCCCTGGAACCTGGGAATCCGGCGTTGTTTAATGTAGACACCTTTTTTCAGGCGCTTGGGTTATTGTATGACGAACCTAATTCAGTGGATCATGCTGAGAAGACCTTGTTGGCCCTGTCTCAGGTTCAAGAAGCGGCAGAATCATATTGCCAGAAGTTTAGAAAATGGTCTGTGCTGACTAAATGGAATGAGGATGCCTTGGCGGCAATCTTCAGAAAGGGTCTCTCTGAATCCGTTAAAGATGTTATGGTGGGGTTCCCCACGCCTGCTGGTCTGAGTGATTCTAGGTCTCTGGCCATTCAGATTGATCGGCGCTTGCGCAAGCGCAGAGTTGCGCACACTATGGCGTTGTCTTCCGAGCGGAGTCCTGAGCCTATGCAGTGTGATAGGATTGTGTCTAGAGCTGAACGACAAGGATTCAGATGTCAGAATAGGTTGTGTTTTTACTGCGGCGATTCTGCTCATGTTATTTCTGATTGCCCTAAGCGTACCAAGAGAAATCGCTAGTTCTGTTACCATCAGTACTGTACAACCTAAATTTCTGTTATCTGTGACCCTGATCTGCTCATTATCGTCATTTTCTGTCATGGCATTTGTGGATTCAGGCGCCACTCTAAACTTAATGGACTTAGAATTTGCCAGACGTTGTGGTTTCCCCTTGCAGCCTTTGCAGAGTCCTATTCCTTTGAGGGGCATTGATGCTACACCGTTGGCTAAAAATAAACCTCAGTTTTGGACTCAGCTGACCATGTGTATGGCGCCAGCCCATCAGGAAGATTGTCGTTTTCTGGTGTTGCATAATTTGCATGATGCTATTGTGCTGGGTTTCCCATGGTTACAGGTGCATAATCCGGTATTAGATTGGAAATCTATGTCTGTGACTAGTTGGGGTTGTCATGGTGTTCATGGTGACGTTCCATTGATGTCAATAGCCTCCTCTCCCTCTTCTGAAATTCCTGAGTTTTTGTCAGATTTCCAGGATGTATTCAATGAGCCCAAGTCCAGTTCCCTTCCACCGTATAGGGACTGCGATTGTGCTATAGACTTGATTCCAGGCTGTAAGTTCCCTAAGGGCCGACTTTTCAACCTGTCTGTGCCAGAACATACTGCCATGCGGAGCTATGTTAGGGAGTCCTTGGAGAAGGGGCATATTCGGCCATCTTCTTCACCATTCGGAGCAGGTTTTTTTTTTGTTGCCAAAAAAGATGGCTCCTTGAGACCCTGTATTGATTATCGCCTCTTGAATAAGATCACGGTCAAATTCCAATACCCTTTGCCTTTGCTTTCTGATCTGTTTGCTAGGATTAAGGGGGCTAGTTGGTTTACTAAGATTGACCTTCGAGGGGCATATAATCTTGTTCGTATTAAGCAGGGTGACGAATGGAAAACTGTGTTTAATACACCCAAAGGCCATTTTGAATACCTTGTGATGCCATTCGGACTCTCTAATGCTCCATCTGTGTTTCAGTCCTTCATGCATGATATATTTCGGAATTATCTTGATAAATTCATGATTGTATATTTGGATGATATTTTGATTTTTTCAGATGATTGGGAGTCTCATGTGAAACAAGTCAGGATGGTATTTCAGATCCTTCATGATAATGCCTTGTTTGTGAAGGGGTCTAAGTGCCTCTTAGGAGTACAGAAGATTTCTTTTTTGGGCTTCATTTTTTCTCCCTCATCTATAGAAATGGATCCGGTTAAGGTTCAGGCCATTCATGATTGGATCCAGCCCACATCCGTGAAGAGCCTTCAGAAATTTTTGGGCTTTGCTAATTTTTATCGCCGTTTCATTGCCAACTTCTCCAGTGTGGTTAAACCTCTGACCGATTTGACGAAGAAAGGCGCTGATGTGACGAATTGGTCTTCTGCGGCTGTTTCTGCCTTTCAGGAGCTTAAACGCCAATTTACTTCTGCCCCTGTGTTGCATCAGCCGGATGTTTCTCTTCCTTTTCAGGTTGAGGTTGACGCTTCTGAGATTGGGGCAGGGTCCGTTTTGTCTCAGAGGAATTCTGACGGTTCCTTGATGAAACCGTGTGCCTTCTTTTCTCGAAAGTTTTCGCCTGCGGAACGCAATTATGATGTCGGCAATCGTGAGTTGTTGGCTATGAAGTGGGCATTTGAGGAGTGGCGACATTGGCTTGAGGGGGCCAAGCACCGTATTGTGGTCTTGACCGATCATAAGAATCTGATTTGTCTCGAGTCTGCCAAACGGCTGAATCCTAGACAGGCCCGATGGTCCCTGTTTTTCTCCCGTTTTGATTTTGTGGTCTCGTATCTTCCGGGTTCTAAGAATGTTAAGGCTGATGCCCTCTCTAGGAGCTTTTTGCCTGATTCTCCTGGGGTCCTTGAGCCGGTCGGTATTCTGAAGGAAGGGGTGATTCTTTCTGCCATCTCCCCTGATTTACGACAGGTTCTTCAGAAGTTTCAGGCTGATAAACCTGACCGCTGTCCAGTGGGGAAATTGTTTGTTCCTGACAGATGGACTAGTAAAGTGATTTCGGAGGTTCATTGTTCTGTGTTAGCCGGTCATCCTGGGATTTTTGGTACCAGAGATTTGGTTGGTAGGTCCTTTTGGTGGCCTTCTTTGTCACGGGATGTGCGTTCTTTTGTGCAGTCCTGTGGGACTTGTGCGCGGGCCAAGCCTTGCTGTTCCCGCGCTGGTGGGTTGCTTTTGCCTTTGCCGGTCCCTGAGAGGCCTTGGACGCATATTTCTATGGATTTTATTTCGGATTTCCGGTTTCCCAGAGGATGTCAGTTATCTGGGTGGTTTGTAACCGGTTTTCTAAGATGGTTCATTTGGTACCTTTGCCTAAGTTGCCTTCCTCTTCTGATTTGGTTCCATTGTTTTTTCAGCATGTGGTTCGTTTGCATGGCATTCCGGAGAATATTGTGTCCGATAGAGGTTCCCAGTTTGTTTCTAGGTTTTGGCGGGCCTTTTGTGCTAGGCTGGGCATTGATTTGTCTTTTTCTTCCGCATTTCATCTTCAGACAAATGGCCAAACCGAGCGAACTAATCAGACTTTGGAAACTTATTTGAGATGCTTTGTGTCTGCTGATCAGGATGATTGGGTGGCTTTCTTGCCATTGGCCGAGTTTGCCCTTAATAATCGGGCTAGTTCTGCTACCTTGGTCTCACCCTTCTTTTGTAACTCTGGTTTTCATCCTCGTTTTTCTTCAGGGCAGGTTGAGCTTTCTGATTGTCCTGGGGTGGACTCTGTGGTTGATAGGTTGCAGCAAATTTGGGCTCATGTTGACAATTTGGTGTTGTCTCAGGAGGGGGCTCAGCGTTTTGCTAACCGTCGTCGGTGTGTTGGTTCCCGGCTTCGGGTTGGGGATTTGGTCTGGTTGTCTTCCCGTCATGTCCCTATGAAGGTTTCTTCCCCTAAGTTTAAGCCTCGGTTTATTGGCCCTTATAGGATTTCTGAGATTATCAATCCAGTGTCTTTTCGTTTGACCCTTCCAGCCTATTTTTCCATCCATAATGTTTTTCATAGATCTTTGTTGCGGAAATATGTGGTGCCCGTTGTTCCCTCTGTTCATCCTCCTGCCCCGGTGTTGATTGATGGGGAGTTGGAGTATGTGGTTGAGAAGATTTTGGATTCTCGTTTATCGAGGCGGAGGCTTCAGTATCTTGTAAAATGGAAGGGTTATGGCCAGGAGGATAATTCTTGGGTTGTTGCCTCCGATGTTCATGCTGATGATTTGGTTCGTGCCTTTCATTTGGCTCGTCCGGATCGGCCTGGGGGCTCTGGTGAGGGTTCGGTGACCCCTCCTCAAGGGGGGGTACTGTTGTGAATTCTGCTCTTTGGCTCCCTCCGGTGGTTGTAAGTGGTAGCGCTGCTGTCTCTGAGTCGCAGCATTTGTCAGGTGTGTTCACTTTTTGCAATTTTGACTGGGCTATTTAGTCTTGCTTCACCCTTTAGTCAGTGCCAGTTGTCCATTGTTCCTGGAGGATTCACATCCCTGCCTGGTCCCTTCTGCTTTGCAGTTCTTTTCAACAAAGATAAGTTCTGGCCTTGATTTGCTGTCCACATGCTGTGGCCTTATTGTTCAGTTTTTTCTATGTTTTGTCTTGTCCAGCTTGGTCTGTATAAGGATTTGTTTAGCCAAGCTGGTATCTCTGGAGATGCAGATATACCCTCCATATCTTTAGTTAGCTGTGGAGTTTTTGTATTTTCTGTGGTGGATATTTTCTAGTGTTTTAATACTGACCGCATAGTACTCTGTCCTATCCTTTCTATTTAGCTAGAAGTGGCCTCCTTTGCTAAATTCTCATTTCAGTCTGTGTATGTTTTTTCCCTCTCCTCTCACAGTCAATATTTGTGGGGGGCTGCCTATCCTTTGGGGGTTTTCTCTGAGGCAAGATAGTTTTCCCTTTTCTATCTCTAGGGGTAATTAGTCCTCCGGCTGTGACGAGATGTCTAAGGAGCGCTAGGTACATTCCACGGCTACTTCTAGTTGCGGTGTTAGGTTCAGGGTCTGCGGTCAGTACAGGTACCACCGTCTCCAGAGTACATCTCATGCTGCTCTTAGGCCACCAGATCATAACAGGGTGCAGCATAGATCAGTATGCTAGTGATATTTTCTAATAGAAATCCTCTGAGATATGGTTCGGTGTTTCTAATAATGATTAAAAGCCGTTGACTTATTATTCTCATTGATTTATTTGAATATCGGATATGATTTGGTCAGTGTTTGGAATCAAGGTACCAGCTGAGATCTGATGCTGGTGAGAGAATTGTATGGGTCATTGTATCTAGCCTAATTTAAATAATGACTAAACTCAGGTATATGATAACCAAAATACAACTGCACCATATCTAAGATTAAGAATGTGATGTAGTTATGGGAATAATACTTTGAAACACCTAGGTGATTCCTTGATATTGGAGCACAATATGCGTTCCAATTAAACGCAAGCGCAATGAGCCTGGGGGCGTTTATATAGGAATCGCTGTGGGAATTTATCAGCGATTCTGGTCAGAACGATCTTTTGGTTGGAGCGCAAAGTGCGTTCCATCAGTACGCAAGCGCAATAGGCCTGTAAAACGTCCTTGTATTATGTTAGTGAAGAGACGGGCAGTAGCGGTCATGCGCGGTAGCTATTGCTGGCATCGCGAGATTTTTCTGCGTGCCACAGGGATTCTGCGCAGTACGCCTCCCTTTGTATGCACTTCATTATGATTCTGCGCAATAGGCCTTCTAGCGATCGAGGATGTTGAGTGGGCGGACCGGAAATGGGATGTTTTTACAGTCCGGGCCGACTGTTTAAATCAGAGGTAACGGAATCGGTGGTTTAACCTTATCTGATATCATCGGGACACATGTTTGTTGATCAGGGCCTCCTGATGAGCCGAAGAGGCGAAACGCGTTGAGGCGGTACTTGGGAGAGGTGGACGGCATGCTGGGGCTGGATGAGTATACTAATAGCCATAGCTAAATCTGGAGGCATGCTCACCAGCATATTTATATATATATATATATATATATATATATATATATATATATATATATATATCAGTCAATAGCATGTGCGCAGCATACTGATGGCATTATTGTGTGCTTAGTGGAGTAAAAATCTACTGCTCCAAGGCTGCCTATATCTATTTCCTCTCCCACATGTTCCTTATTGCTTTAATGGCACGGTTTGGAGTCTAGTTAACCCTTAGACATAGGAGTGTTTTTTGTATAGTTGTGAGGGGTTCCTTTAGATTTACGATTGGGTAGTGGGACCCTGGATCTATACTAAGGGTTCAATAGGGACCGTAGGGCCAGCCGCCATGGAGTGGGGGCGCCACAACGATTTCCCTAGGGCGCCAACCCCCGCAGATAGGCAGGTACCAGTTCAGGTATTAGTGTAGGGTTACTAGATTCTCCAACCACTTTTTTCACGGTGTGTTTTTGTGATGTTTGGGGGTACCACAGGTTGGTGGTATTTTAATTTTTTGAAATAAAGGAAATTTTATGGGGTTTTAAATGATTTAATACTAATATACCCTTGTGCAATACTATATTTTTATTTAGTTGATGCCTTTGCCCAAAAAGCTCTACCTTTGTCTCATCTGACCAGAGAACATTCTTCCAAAACGTTTTAGGCTTTTTCAGGTAAGTTTTGGCAAACTCCAGCCTGGCTTTTTTATGTCTCGGGGTAAGAAGTGGGGTCTTCCTGGGTCTCCTACCATACAGTCCTTTTCATTCAGATGCCGACGGATAGTAGGGGTTGACACTGTTGTACTCTCGGACTGCAGGAAACTTGAACTTGTTTGGATGTTAGTCGAGGTTCTTTATCCAACATCCGCACAATCTTGCATTGAAATCTCTTGTCAATTTTTCTTTTCCGTCCACATCTAGGGAGGTTAGCCACAGTGCCATGGGCTTTAAACTTCTTGATGACACTGCGCACGGTAGACACAGGAACATTCAGGTCTTTGGAGATGGACTTGTAGCCTTGAGATTGCTCATGCTTCCTCACAATTTGGTTTCTTAAGTCCTCAGACAGTTCTTTGGTCTTCTTTCTTTTCTCCATGCTCAATGTGGTACACACAAGGACACAGGACAGAGGTTGAGTCAACTTTAATCCATGTCAACTGGCTGCAAGTGTGATTTAGTTATTGCCAACACCTGTTAGGTGCCACAGGTAAGTTAAAGGTGCTGTTAATTACACAAATTAGAGAAGCATCACATGATTTTTCGAACAGTGCCAATACTTTTGTCCACCCCCTTTTTTATGTTTGGTGTGGAATTATATCCAATTTGGCTTTAGGACAATTCTTTTTGTGTTTTTTTCATTTAAGACAAATTAAATGAAGATAATAATACCAAACAATTTGTGTTTGCAATCATTTTCAGGAAGAAACTGAGTATTATCTGACAGAATTGCAGGGGTGTCAATACTTTTGGCCATGACTGTACATACATACTACATACAATACATTCATACATTACATGCAATACATACATACATTGCCATAAAGTGAGACTCTGAGAGGTTACTATAGTTCAGTGATGCACTGCAGGAGCCATTGGGAGCCATTGTCTCCTGTCAGTGCGTCACTGAAGGTCCTATAGAGCAGTGACATCATCCGATGTCACTGTTCTATAGGGGAGATCGTCGTGGGACACTCGTTATTAATTGGACTACGGCGGACAGGTAGTATACGGTTTATTATTTTAAGTTTTTTGCAGGCGCTGAAGTATGGAAAGTATGGTTAAATGAAGAATATTAAAATACTTTTTTTCTAATGTGTGTGTGTTTTATTAACCCTTTACTAGTATTGGATTAATAATGGATAGGTGTCTTATTGACTCCTCTTTGTTATTAACCCGGCTCAATGTCACCTTACAATAGCAAGGTGACATTAACCCCTTATTACCCCATATCCCACCGCTACACGGGAGTGGGAAGAGAGGGGCTAAGTGCCAGAATTGGCACATCTTACAGATGCGCCATTTCTGGGGAGGCTGCGGACTGGTATTTGTAGCGGGGGGGGGGGGCCAATATCCATGGCCCCTCTCTAGGCTATGAATATCAGCCCGCAGCTGTCTGCGTAGCCTTTCTGGCTGTAAAATATAGGGGGACCCCACGTCATTTTTTGGGGGGTTCCCCTATTTTAATAGCCAGTAAAGGCTAAGCAGACAGCTGCGGGCTGATATTCATAGCAGGCTACAAATATTGGCCCCTGGCCGTCGGCTTTCCTCCTCTGGAGCAGAAAATTGCGCCGGAGCCCACGCCGTTTTTTTCCTTTTTTTAAAAAAATTTAACGCTCATTAAGGCCTCTTTCACACTTGCGTCGGTACGGGTCCGTCGCTATACGTCGGGCCGACGTTCCGACGCACGTTGTGAAATTTGTGCACGACGTGGGCAGCGGATGCAGTTTTTCAACGCATCCGCTGCTCATTCTGAAGTCCGGGGAGGAGGGGGCGGAGTTTTGTCCACGCATGCGCGGTAGAAAATGGCGGACGCGACGGACAAAAAAGTTCACTTGAACGTTTTTTCGTGCCGACAGTCCGCCAAAACACGACGGATCCGTTGCACGACGGACGCCACGTGTGGCCATCCGTCGCGATCCATCACTAATACAAGTCTATGGGTAAAAAATGCATCCTGCGAGCACATTTGCAGGATCCGTTTTTTTCCACCAGATCCGTTATTTCTTACAGAGTTGTATTAGCACCGGATTGCGCCTGATGGCCACACATTTCATCCGTTTTTTGCAGGATCTGTCAAAAAAGCTGTTTCCGCCAGACGGAAAACATACAGAGGTACGGTTTTTCTGTCCGGCGAAAAGACGCACAGCGATGGATCCGGCAAAAAACGGATGAAACTGAAATGTGAAATGATGAATCCGGCCTCCGAATCCGTTTTTTCATGCATGTTTCCATTCGAATCATGCACATTTTCCGTTTATTTATTTATTTCCAAACACTGCATCAAAACTGCACCAAAAACTGCATCAAAACTGCACCAAAAACTGCATCAAGAACCGCATCAAAAACCACATCAAAAACCGCATCAAAAACAGCACCAAAAACCTGCATCAAAAACTGCACCAAAAACCTGCATCAAAAACTGCACCAAAAACTGCATCAGGCCATGTTCACACTTTGCGGTGTGCTCTGCAGGTTTATCCCACAGCGGAATTGATAAATCTGCAGGGCAAAACCGCTGCGGTTATCCCTGCAGATTTATCGCGGTTTGTTCCGCGGTTTCCGCTGCGGGATTACTCCTGTACTATTGATGCTGCATATGCAGCAATATGCAGCATCAATAGTAATGATAAAAATAATAAAAATTGGTTATATACTCACCCTCTGATGTCCGGTTCTCCTGGGCGCTGCACCCGGCGCTCCGGTTCCAAAGATGCTGTGCCGAGAAGGACCTTCGTGACGTCACGGTCATGTTACCGCGACGTCACTACAGGTCCTGCTCGCACAGCAAACCGAAGACCGGACGGCCGCGGGCAGCGCTGAGAGGTGAGTATAACATCATTTTTTATTTTAATTCTTTTTTTTTTTTTTACACTATTTATGGTTCCCAGGGCCTGGAGGAGAGTCTCCTCTCCTCCACCCCGGGTACCACCCGCACATTAACCACTTACTTCCCGCAACATGGGCACAGCCCCATGTGGGAAGTTAGCGGTTCAATGCATTTCTATGGGTGCAGAATCGCTGCGATTCTGCACAAAGAAGTGACATGCTGCGGGTTTTAAACCGCTGCGTTTCTGCGCGGTTTTTCCCGCAGCGTGTGCACTGCAGTTTGCGGTTTCCATAGGGTTTACATGTTAATGTAAACGCTATGGAAACTGCTGCGGACCTGCAGCATCAAAATCGCCGTGGATCCGCGGTAAAAACCGCAAAGTGTGAACATGGCCTCATACTTACCATACTTCAGCGCCTGCAAAAAAACGTAAAATACTACCTGTCCGCCGTAGTCCAATTAATAACGAGTGTCCCACGACGATCTACCCTATAGAACAGTGACATCGGGTGATGTCACTGCTCTATAGGACCTTCAGTGACACACTGACACACAGGACAATGGCTCCTGCAGTGCATCACTGAACTATAGTAACCTCTCAGAGTCTCACTTTATGGCAATTGCTGTGTGGGAAAATTTCTCACACAGCAATGCCAAAAGTGAGACTAGGGACTATTTTTTTTACAGCGGCGGAGGAATACAGTGCGGAAGGATACCCTCCTCCCGTCATTGTGTTCCTGGAGCCCCTAGAGAGCGGTCTCATCAGCTGATGCTGCCGTTCTCCACGGGAGATCGACGTGGGACACTCGTGGATTTCTGCGGACAGGGAGTATATTGATTGGTTGTTATTTTAATCTTTTTTTTTACAGATGACACTGGCTTCGGGGAACAAAATGACAAGTAATGGTGACTATGTACTCTATGTTATATGTACTGTATGTCTGTATGTATGTAATGTATGTATGAATGCATTGTATGTAGTATGTATGTATTATGTATGTATGTAGTATGTTGTATGTATGTAGTATGTATGTATGTAGTATGTATCTAATATGTTGTATGTATGTATGTAGTATGTATGTAGTATTTATTTAGTATGTATGTAGTATGTATGTAGTATTTATGTAGTATGTAGTATGTATGTATGTAGAATGTATGTAGTATGTATTATGTTGTATGTATGTATGTAGTATGTATGTAATATGTATGTTTTTTTGTTTGTTTTTTTACATTCACCACATTAGCCGGATGATGGGACTACTACTGACTTGTAGTCCCATCAAACGATGTCTGCACACACGCACAGACCCCCGGGCAGCCCGCACAGAGCCCAGGGCAGCCCGCACAGAGCCCCGGGCAGCCAGCACAGACCCCCGGGCAGCCTGCACAGAGCCCCGGCAGCCCGCACAGAGCCCCGGCAGGCCCGCACAGACTCCCGGCAGCCCGCACAGACCCCCAGCAGGCCCACACAGACCCCCGGCAGGCCCACACAGACCCCCTGCAGGCCCACACAGACCCCCTGCAGGCCCACACAGACCCCCAGCAGGCCCACACAGACCCCCAGCAGGCCCACACAGACCCCAGACAGCCCGCACAGACCCCCGGCAGCCCACACAGACCCCCGGCAGGCCCACACAGACCCCCGGGCAGCCCGCACAGACCCCCAGCAGGCCCGCACAGACTCCAGGCAACCCGCGGACCGCACAGACCCCCCGGCAGCCCGCAGACCCCTGGCAGGCCTGTACAGACCCCCAGCAGGCCGCACAGACCTGAGGCAGGCATGCACAGACCCCAGGCAACCCGCACAGACCCCCAACAGGCCCGTACAGATCCCCGGCAGGCCCGCACAGACCCCGCCCGCACACACAGACACGCACAGTGTCCGCCCACACTCTTCCTTTTTCCGGAACAGTATGTAGAAGGACAGAAAGGGCTTATTTACATTCCGATATTTGTGTCCCATTGACTTGCATTGGTATCGGGTATCGGTGATATCCGATATTTTTTAGATATCGGCCGATCCAATCCGATACAGATACTTCTGGATATCGGAAGGTATCGCTCAACACTGCTGAGGAGCTTCAAAAGCTTCATTCTAAGGTTACAAGTTTAAACTAAAACACCTGTTATGACAAGCCATGCAGTAAATATATATTTTACCATGCAAAGGAAAAAACAAGTTTTAGATTGTTACAGGAAAAAATTACAGTACACAAATTTTAGATTGTTAGTTATGTCTTATTTCTTTTAAGTGTTAAATGTATAAAATCATGCAGTTATTATAACTTCCTGTGTAAATAAAGACATAAATCCATGTAAGAGGTTTTTTTTTTTCAATTCCTGCTTTGAAATGAAAACTCAGGAAAAATAAAAGATAAAGGTTAATTTCATATTTATTTAAAAACTAATTTAAATCTTATACATATGTATATATTTAATGTATTTAATGTAGTTCTAAATATTATTACTGAAGTAAATTTTAATTATTTCACTATACATATAAAAATACAGTTAATATAATCTCTACTTATACAAATATGCTACAGTATTTACTGTATACTATATTAATATATATAACTGCAGAATTATATTGTATAAAATAATTACATATTAATAAATAATACATTGTATAACTCATTTACACATCATATAATATAATTACATTTTTAGCCAATTTCTAAACCAAATCTCAACTCTGTCGATAATTTGTTGAAAAGCTCTATTTAAAATTGTCATTTTTAGACCTATGAATTCTTTGAAGAACTCTGTTAATGGAGTATTCAGTCTACCCTCTATGCTCACCTGTTTCTGTCTGTCAATTTCCGCCATCTTTACAGAGAGATCTGAACCTTCAGCTTTTAACTCTTTCAGAGCAACTTCAGTGGAGGACTCCTGCATTTTTTTTATAGGGCTTATAACAAATATGTAGTTTTCTTCATACTTCATAGATGTGATTTTGGGTCAGTTTTGGAGATTTTGATTTCTGATAAGATTTAATGTCTGTTTTCAAAAACTCATTATGATTTATTTTCCTTTCAAAATTCTCATGTTTTCTAGAAAAATCAAGGGATTGCACACATTCAAATAATCTTTTTGTGACGCAATAACACGAGATGCAGGATTTAGGAATCCAAATTTGTTTACAAAACAATTTATCATTGATTGTTTATTGAAATTTGTAATGACAGTTTTGTACAACCTTTCAAATATGGACATGAATGTAAAAGTACATTCTTTCCGGCCAATCTTCAATTTTAGAAGAATATCAATATCTGGATAATTTTCTTTTAATCCACATAATATCAAAATGTTTAATCTTTCTACATCAGTCATTTCTTCATGGAACTCATCATTCTGCATTTTTAATGAGAACCTTCTGGAAAAAGTTACTGGAAGCCACATATTAAACAATTGATTTTTCTCCTCATTAGTCAAATCAAACTTATCAGCAAAACTCTCAAATATCTCTGAATTTCTGCACACATAGATTATGTCATCATATGCAGGAATGATTTTGCATAATTTTAACAAGATTTTTCTAGATTTAGTTTGAAGGAGTTGTTGGGCCTCCGAGTAGTCTATTTTTAGTGGTCCTTGTACATCTGTCCCTCGTACATCATCTTTGTCAGTTGTCATGTCTCCTACGTTTCCTCCATCTTGTTTTTCATCATGAGACACAAGGTCACCTTGAGTGGCCATTACAGACACGTGTCTTACATCTTGTTCACTCTCCACATAAAAGTAAATCTTGGGAGCATCATTAATTTCCTTAGAAATTCTTTCTACACAGTCTTTTTTGGATTTCTCTGTAACAAACTTGTGAAATACATCAACCAAATGTAAAATATTTTTAATTTGCTCTTTTTCTTTTTTTCTAGGTATTAGCTTAGAATCTATCTTTAGATTTGCTATCTTGCATTCTGCATATAGGCTAAGCCAAAATATTTCCAAGCTAGATTTGTACAAACTTACAAATTCCATCTGACTTGATTTAGCATAAGTATTAATTAAATCCATTTTTCTTACCTTGAAATATCTCAGCTCATAGTTCCTTTGCTGGACAACACTGGGCTCTGATCACCAGCACGTCTATTTTCAGCACGTCTCGCACTTGTACTCCTACTACATGTCAATCCATCTGGCACCTGTTAAGTCTCCTTACTCATAGGTTCTGTGAGATCTTTGTGACTTGAAGTTTTGTAGTGGAATTCCTGAAAACTTGCACAACATCTAGCGAAGCTCTTCTCTCTTCCTCTGTGCAGAAGGTGAAGGAAATCCACGCATAAATAGCACAAAAAATCAAAACTGGCTGGCTTGGCCAATGTTAAATATGCTTATTTTGCACATTTATTTAATCAGGACTATTCACCAGGGGCGTTACTCTTAAAGAAAAAATGTAATTATATTTTCATAAAAAATGTAGTGGTTTATTGGATTGTCCACAGAAAAACCACATTGCAGCAAAACATAAAAATAGATGAAATAGTCCCGAACAGATTGTCCATTTGTAAATATCAGCGCTTGTTACTCATCGTTTCTGAGATGTAGTAGAAGTAATCTTTCTTTCATGGAGTAGAATCATGGCTACCAGCTGTTCCTTCCTTCTGTGACTTGTCTAACGTCCATGGAGAATGATGAAGACAGGAGGTGACCCCCACGTGACAAGCCCCCCCTCCTCCTAAGAGCTGTGTTTATAAATGTGTCCCACAGATCACGCGTTCCCTCTATATGGTGTTAACTTATACTCTGAGCTACATATACAGAAATAGCTTTTTGTAATGTCAGCAAGAAGCAATGTGCTCAGTACAGAATTGAGAATCAGAATAATTCAATTAATAATATTGCATCATAAACCAACAACCCAAACGGGTAACAGAAAAATAGCTTGTCTGGCTCAAATGAAAATAAAAAGATCATACACAGTGCTGCCCAGTTCCTCTGGGACAACACATATGGTAGCTCTCACAGAAGACAACAGTGAGGAAGCTTGCTACCTCCATGCAGAGATAAAAAAGCTAGCTGGATGTTTATTTCTCCAGCCACACCCTTGAGGTGGAGATATGGTGAGTAGGTGTCCTGCCCATCTCTCACCTACTCACCTAGAAACCTACCCATAACAAGGCCACTTAATTCATTCAGCACATAGCATGCTAAAAAGAAACTTATGGGTTTCTAGATCACAGAGGAAAGCGATCTCCATGACACACATCTCCCCTCACATACAGTACCAGTGACCCTGTCACATATTTCCCCCCTCTGCCCAAAGCCGGGGGCTTTGGAACTTTCAGACACCAAACAGGGAATTCGGGAGAGGGCATCTGCATTCCCGTGTGACTTCTCGGGGCTGTGTTCTACAAGGAACTTGAAATCCTGGAGGCCTAAAAACCACCTAGTCACCCAGGTATTCTTACCATTTTTCTCCCTTAACCATCTCAGAGGGACATGATCGGACACAAGTTTCAACCTCCGGCCTATTGGATAATACCTTAATGTATCTATGGCCCATTTTATGGCTAGACACTCCTTCTTGACAATAGCGTAGTTCTTCTCGCATGATGAGAGCTTCCAGCTCAAATATAGGATAGGAGGTTCTTCTCCATCTATTACTTGAGACAGCACGGTTCCCAAGCCAACTTCTGATACATCTGTCTGAACCATGAACTCTTTGCTGAAGTCTGGTGCGACCAAAAGTGGATGTTTGCACAGAGTTCTCTTCAGTTCCCAGAACGCCATCTCTGGGTCATCAGTCTATTTAACTATCGCCGATTTGGTGCATCTAAGAAGATCTGTCAATGGCGATTATAACAAAACTCAGAATGAATCGCCGATAGTACCCCACAATTCCAAGAAACACCCTCACTTGCTTCTTGGAAAGCGGTTGCGGCCTTGATCTTGTTGATTTTCAGCTTAATTTCGACTCTCCCGATAACATAGACAAGGAACTTGGCCTCTTCCTTCCCTATGGCACATTTTTTGGGAATTATCATGAAGCCCACATTTCTTAAATAGCCTGTACCTTTGGCAGATGACTAGCCCTGTCAGGGCTAAAGACCACAGTCATTGAGGTATGCTGCGGTATACCTCTTATGCAGAGCCAGGATCCAATCCATCGCCCTCTGGAAGGTGGCTTTGGCCCCCTGCAGACCGAAGGGCATCCTGGTGTATTGGAAACACCCATCAGGCTGTCTTCTCCTTGGCGCTCTGGGACACGGGAAGCTGACAATAGCCTTTCATCAGGTCCAGGGTTGTAGTGTACCTCACAGGTCCAAGTCTCTCAATGAGTTCATCCACAGGAGGCACACCGGGGGTAAGCATCAGAGACTTCATTCCGCCTGTGGTAGTCATTGCAAAACTGCCACTCACCATCGGGCTTCGGCACGAGAATGATGGGACTCGACCATTCTCTTTTCGACTCCTCTATCACCCTGAGGTCTAGCATCCTCTTCACCTCGTTTGATATCAAATTTCTCCATGCTTCCGGAATTCTATAGGGCTTGAGGTTCACCCTTATGTGCGATTCTGCCAATAAGTCACATTCGACCACCTGCATATGCCCGGCAACTCTGAGAACGGGTCACAGTTCGGCTGCAACAACACCCGACACTGTTGCCTCTGGGCTGGCGTCAGAATCTCTGCAATTGTGACATCATCTACTGTGACTTTGGGAATGGCTCCCAGGCAAGGGGTGTCCAGCGATTCTCGGTCTCGCCAGAGTTTGAGCAAGTTCACATGATAGACCTGGTGCGGCTTCCTTCTCCCCGGTTAGTGTACCTTCTAATTAACTTCGCCTAGTTTTCCACCACCTCGTATGGGCCTTGCCACTTGGCTAGGAACTTGCTCTCCACCGTGGGGATAAGCACTAGCACGCGGTCCCCGGGTTGGAACTGCCTCAGCCTCGCTGTTTGGTTAAAGACTCTCCTCTGTGCCTCGAGAAGGTGCTCCTTCACAATAGGCATCACTTTCGCCATTCTCTCCTGCAGCTGGGCGACATGCTTTCTGTTGTTCCGGTGTGGTGTGACTTCGGCTTCCCTCAGGAGCCCTCACAGACATTGCCCATACAGGAGCTCGAATGGCGAGATGCCTGTAGAGGCCTGGGGAACTTCCCTGACAGAGAAGAGCAGAAACAGAAGCAGGTAGTTCCACTCTCGACCGTCCATAATGATCTTTTTGAGCATAGATTTCAGGGTTTTATTGAAGCGCTCTACTAGACCATCGGTCTGTCAATGGTACACTAAGGTTCACAGCTGGGCAATCTGGAGGACTCTACAGAGTTCTTTTATTACCTTGCTCATGCATGGGGTTCCCAGGTCTGTCAGAATCTCCTTTGGCAGTCCTGTCCTAGCAAAAATATGGACAAGTTCCCAGGTGATATTCTTAACCAAAGAGTTCCTTAGGGATACAGCTTCAGGGTACCAGGTCGCATAGGCCATGACCACTAGGATATATTGGTGCTCTCGTGCAGACTTAACTAAAGGACCTACTAGGTCCATGCCAATTCGCTTAAACGGGATCTCAATTACCGGTAACGGGACCAGAGGACTTTGGAAGTGTGCAGAGGGAGCAGTTTTCTGGCAGGTGGGGCAGAACCTACAATAATTAAGGATCTCCCGATAACATCCTGGCCAATAGATCCTCAGTGGTATTCTCTCCTACGGTTTCTCCACCCCCAGATGTCCCCCCAAAATATGCAAATGTGCCATGTCTACAACCCTCCACCGGTATGGCCCAGGAACCAATAACTGCTCCACTATTTCACCTCCCTTCAGTGTAGTCACTCTATACAACAATTCACTATTGACTGCAAAGTGTCGGTACCTGGTGTCACACCCTGGCTCTTGAGCAACCCCATCAATCAGACACATTTTCACAGAACCTGTCAGGAAATATGACGTAATGTCTTATTGTTCGATCGCACACTGAGCTCTGCTACATCGTTTGGTTTTGCAGACACGCTGCAGCTTTGATCCCCCTCACAACCCCTCATCTCTCTTTCTGCCTGCGTGTGTAATCCTATACTCCTTTCCCCCTCCCTCACGAATATGTTAATTAGCAGAACCCAGCTCTTTATCTGCAGCCATGTGCTCCGTGTGTGTATGAGAAAGTTATTCAAGATGAAATAACTCGACCCCAAGTAGCGATATAGGTGTGAAAATTACATGTTTTGGATGTGCGGCGATAGTGCTACACACCAGGGCTTTTTCTAAGCTCAGCGCCTGGCAGAATCTGAGAAATGCATTACTGCTTATCCGAGTCACATAGCCAAGTCATGTTTGGACTTAAATGAATGCCAATGTCATGCTGAAAAAAATGATAATTTTGTTGTCCATCTACGAGCCTCACAGACAGAGTTAGGATGGCTATGAGCTATTAGGTTTTCCATACCTTTCCAAGGGGGGGGGCGTATCCAGCCCCTCAGTGATGTCACTAGCAGAGGGTATAAAATATGGGACCTCATTTTAGGAGTGTTTTTTGCCCAGAAGGTCAGCGAACAGAAACTCTGCAATCTGCTCTGATGCATTGGGATGTGTCGCCCTTCCCCCCTGCCGCATGGCCAGCCATGACATGAGAGAACTAAGTGTTTTTTCAACTTTAATCCCTTTTTATTTGTAGTCATTCTGTACATACTAGAATTGTCTCATTTTTGTAATATCTTTTTAGACTTTTGTAAACACTGCCTATTTCTTTTTTGGCGTAAAAGTTACAATATTTACTAGCTTTATTTTCCTTGCTCTAAAACGTACCCCCAACGTCCTCTGAAGTAAATTATGCTACTGATTGGGTTGGCTCCTGATCCGCTATTAATCATAGTAATAGGAGCTGGTGGCAGCGAAGCATTCTGAGCTGGTTGTGCAAAATTGGCAGGGACGGACAGCCTTTGAATATTATAATTCCCGCCTGAGCGGGAGTAGTTATATTGCCCTCGCTGCAGTGTGCTCAATAGCAAGTACAGAACAAGGCAGCCTTTCTGGTGAGTAATTATCATAGGTGCAGTTCCCTGACTGACCTGAAGGTAAGGGAGGCACCAAAAAGCTGCAAGTTCCAAACCGGAAGTGGGATATAAATAAATCCCTGAAGAAAGAACCAAACACCCCCGGTTCATGACAAATTGGTGGCAGAGCAGTGGGCTATTAGAGCATTAGTGATCTGGTTTGAGCAGTCATTCCGCTCACTAAAAACTTGCTCAGTTCTTGCGAGAACCCTGGGCAAAAAGTTTTGGAGAATGAACTCAGTGTTTACTAGCCCTGAGACAATAGTGTGTATAGGTGGTTACCCCTCCCTTTCTCTTTGTTTTTCTATCCTTTTATTTGGCAATGATGACCGCAAAAGGAGAGCATTTGTACACCCAGCAGAATAAGGACACTTGTTGGAATATGCACGTACCACGGCCTGGACCCCATGGCAAAACCAAGGCCTAAATGGTCACGGAACCGGTGCAATTTCAAGCCTCAGAGCCCAGCAGACACAGAAGCCAGCACCAGTGCAGGTGGTGCTGTGGCAGAGATCAAACCACTGAATGCCAGCCCTACTTGCAACCAGGGCGGGTTGGACCCCCCACCTGCAGGTGGCCTTGGAACAACTCCCCGCCGCTGACCGTGATGGATATGAGGCTGATTCAGCAATACCAAGAGAAAGCAGAGCAGCGGGAGGCAGAGAGAGCCCAGCGGGAGGTGGAGAGAGCCCGGTGGGAGAGAGATGAGCGAGAGGCCGAGACAGTACCAGCTGAAGTTAGCCCAGACACTTTTCTGAGGGCAATTGAGAAAGCCTGCCAACAGTACCGGCTGCCTGAGAACTAATGGACCCGATACCTGACCCCAGGGCTAAAAGGCAAAGGTCTGGAGGCTTTTGCTTCTCTCCCGCCAGACCAAGATGGAGACTATGAGGCCATCAAGCAGGCCCTGATAAAGAAGTACCAACTGACCGCTGAGGTTTACCGTAAAAAGGTCTGGAACCTCCAACGTGGCCCACATGACAGTTATAGCGATGTGGTGCATGGACTCGTGACCCACTTTGACCAGTGGATCCAAGGACCATCAGCGACCACCAGTTTCTACATCTTTGCCCAGCTGAGGTGTGACAGTTCTTGTTTGTCTGAGCCCAAAGACGCGGATAAAGCAGCGCAGATTGCCAACGAATGAGGCCAACCGTAAACCATAAGTGCGGAAGCCAGTCACTGCCAGCTGGAGAGAGAGGGGGTAAGCCATCAACCAACCCCAGTGCCCCTGCAAGCCAACTCACCGGAGGCCCTGTCCCCGTTGCCAGCAACAGACCTACCTTCACAAGTGTTTTGCCTACAATAAGACTGGTCATATCAGCACCAACTGTCCAGAGAAGCAGAGGAACCCCCCAGCCAAGGCCCCGGAACCTAATGCAGTTCTTTTGGTGGATGGGGCGGTTGAGAGGGTCTATGACAACGTGCAGTACATCACCGTTGGGGGGGCATGTCGCTACAGGCCTCAAGGACACCAGGCAGGAACGAACCCTCATCCAACCCAAACTGGCGGCCACTGAAAAGATTATTCCGGAGAAAACCCTGACTGTCACCAGGATTGGGGGCATCCTCTGTCCCTTGCCCATGGCCCAGGTGTTTATAGATTGGGGTGCCGGGATCGGGGTGAAGGAAGTAGGGTTGTCTGATAACTTGCCCACCGATGTTATATTGCGGACTGATTTGGGGAGAATGATTGCATATTACATCCCTGATCCCCCTCCCCAATCTGATACTAATGGTGATGCTAATGATGGGAAATTGCATGCATTACCTGAGAGTGATACTGATGATGACGAAAATGTGCATATTTTACCTGCTAACCATTTATCTCCTAATGATGATGTGCCTACGGGTGCATGAGTGCTCAGCCACGTCACTCTGTGGGGTGAAATGGCTGAGGAACTCCTTACAGGAGCAAGCGATGGTGCTAGAGGAAATGGGGGGATGCATGGGAACCGTGAGGAAGGTGATGCCGTGCAACTGACCAGTGCTACAGAAGGTAACTGCCCCATATATAGCACTGCTCCTGAGGTGATAAGGTTGGATGGGGAGGTAGAGCCCATAGCAGCGCCGGCTTATGGGTCTGTGGAAATCCCCGGGGAGAAAGCCTACGTAGCTGCTGTCACCCGCAGTAAGAGTGCCAGGAACAGAGATAACATTCTGCCTTCCAAACCCTCCTCAGTCACAGGGGTGACTGAACCAGAGATGGACCCAGAGGGTTCTCGTGAGGAAGGGACCCTGACTTCACTTCTGGCTGCCTCCAGCCCGGAGTTCCAGGCTGCTCTGCACTCAGATGCAAGCCTGGAGAACTTGAGACACCTCACTGAGATGCCCACCTCTGTGACTGATAAGGAGAGGGTGTTCTGGGAACGAGAGATGTTATACCGAGAGATGCTATACCGGGAGACAGTTCCCGGCCAATCACAAAAGGAGTGGTTGAAGGAAAGACAGCTGGTCATCCCGTACCAATTCAGGGGTGACTTGTTGCAGATTGCCCATGAGATCCCACTTACTGGACACTTGGGGTTCAGCAAAACTAAGGCCCGGATGTCTCAATACTTCTATTGGCCCAAGATGGGGACAGATGTGATAAACTACTGCTGATCCTGTATCATCTTCCAAAGAGTGAGGAAGGCGGGCCTGCTCTTAAGGCTTCCCTGATCCCTTTCACAGTGATAGAGGAGCCTTTCCAGAGGATCACGGTGGACATTGTGGGCCCGCTGGCCGTCCCCAGCAGCTCTGGAAAACAATATGGCCTCACTGTGGTAGACTATGCTACCCGGTACCCGGAGGCAGTGGCTCTGTCCTCAACTAGGTCAGATAAGGTGGCGGATGCACTGTTGGCTATCTGTTCACGGTTAGGGTTTCCCAAGGAGATGCTTACCGACCAAGGGACCCAATTCATGTCTCACCTAATGGAGGCTCTCTGTAAGAAAATGCAGGTGAAGCATCTGGTATCGAGTGCATATCACTCCCAGACCAATGGTTTGTGTGAATGCTTCAACGGTACCCTTAAACAGATGCTACGTATGCTGGTTGAGGCCCAAGGATGTGACTGGGAGCGGTACCTCCCACACCTGCTATTCACTTACCAAGAGGTTCCGCAAGCCTCGACGGGGTTCTCCTGTATGGCAGGTGAGTCCGGGGACCCCTCGGGTTGGTAACGGGATCCTGGGAGGAGCCGAACCCTTCTGAAGTGCCCATCGTGGAGTATGTCCTGCACTTCCATGATAAACTGCAGACCTTGATGCAGTTGGTGCATGACAACATGGCGCAGGCGGATCAGAAGCACTGGTACGACCAGAATGCCTGGGAGCAGACCTACCAAGTGGGTCAGGTGTGGGTGCTGGTCCACGTGCCAAAGGATAAGATTCAGGCAGCCTGTGAAGGCCTGTATGTCGTCCAAAAACAGCTCAATCCAGTCACATACGTGGTCACACTTGACCACACCGGCGTAGGCTCATAGCTTTCCATGTTAATCTGTTGAAGGCTCATCACGAACGTGAAGCCTGTGTCCCACTGGTCTGCAACCCCCTCTTGGACATACTGGCCCAAGCCAAGGCCGGTGGCTCCATCGAGAACGTGGAGGTAAGCGCCTTGCTATCCGAACCCCAGCGGTCGCAGTTGCAGACCACGCTGGAACCCTCCCGGGCCAAGTTCACCAACAAACTTGGAAGGACTGAGCGGTTCAGGAGGTGGACGATCTCCGACGAGGTACAGCAGGTTATACACCAGATCGATGAGACGTCAGAGCTGGGGGTGATTCAATGGTGCGCATGGGCCTCACCTGTAGTCCTAATGCCAAAGAAGGATCGTACCACCCGGATCTGTGTGGACTACAGGGGGCTCAACGCCATCACAGCCTCAGACTCGCATCCAATGACACTCATCGAGGAGCTGCTTGAGCGGTTAGCTGGCGCAAAATATTTTTCCATAATGGATTTGAGTCGGGGATATTGGCAGATTCCCCTGAACCCCGAGGCGCAGAAGTCCACCTTTATCACCCCCTTCAGACTGTACAAGTCCACGGTCATGCCATTCGGCATGAAGAATGCCCCTGCCACATTCCAGCGGTTGGTCAACTACCTGCTTCAGGGACTGGAGAAGTACGCAATGGTGTACTTGGAAGACATTGCTATCTTCAGTCTATCCTGGGAGAAACACCTGAACATCTCCAGGAGGTGCTCAGGCAAATTCACCAAGCAGGACTGACAATCAAGCAAGGGTGCCTGATGGGCATGAGCGAGGTCCACTACCTGGAGGCGGGGGTCCTATGAGGCCAAAGCATGGCAATGCAGATGGGTTGCCATGCTGGGGCGAACCTGCCGAGGTGCACATGGAAGAGTACCAAGAGGTCCTGCCTCCTTAGCGCAGTCCAAAAGGGGAGGTGTCAGGAAAGATGACGTAATGTCTTATTGTTCGATCGCACACTGAGCTCTGCTACATCGTTTGGTTTTGCAGACATACACTGCAGCTTTGATCCCCCTCACAACCCCGCCTCTCTTCCTGCGTGTGCAATCCTATAACCCCTTTCCCCTCCCTCAAAAATGTGTATATTAGCAGAACCCAGCTCTTTGTCTGCAGCCATGTGCTCCATATGTGTACGAGAGTTATTCAAGATGAAATAACTCGACCCCAAGTAGCGATATAGGTGAGAAAATTACACGTTCGCACTACACACCAGTGGTTTTTCTAAGCTCAGCGCCTGGCAGAATCTGAGAAATGCATTACTGCTTTTCCAAGTCACATAGCCAAGTCATGTTTGGAATTAAATGAACACCAATACCATGCTGAAAAAAATGATAATTTTGTCGTCCATCTACGAGCCTCACAGACCGAGTTAGGATGGCTATGAGCTATTAGAAGTTTTTCCATACCTTTCCAAGGGGGGCGTATCCAGCCACTCAGTGATGTCACTAGCAGAGGGTATAAAATATGGGACCTCATTTTAGGAGTGGCTTTTTGCCCAGGAGGTCAGCTAACAGAAACTGGGCAATCTGCTCTGATGCATTGGGATGTGTCACCCTTCCCCACCAGCCGCATGACAAGCCATGATATGAGAGAACTGTAAGTGTTTTTTCAATTTTAATCCCTTTTTATTTGTAATCATTCTGTACATACTAGAATTGTCTCATTTTTGTAATATCTTTTTAGACTTTTGTAAACACTGCCTATATCGTTTTTGGAGTAAAAGTTACAATATTTACTAGCTTCGTTTTCATTGGTCTAAAACGTATCCCAAACATCTTATGAAGTAAATTACGCTACTGATTGGGTTGGCTCCTGACCCGCTATTAATCATAGTAATAGGAGCTGGTGGCAGTGAAGCATTCTGAGCTGGTTTGGAAAAACTGGCAGCGATGGACGGCGTTTGATTATTATAATTTCCACCTGAGCGGGAGTAGTTATATCGCCATCGCTGCAGTGTGCACAACAGCCAGTACATAGCAAGGCAGCCTTTCTGGTGACTAATTATCCTAGGTGCAGCTTCCTGACTGACTTGAGGGTAAGGGGGAGACCAAAGAGCCACAAGTTCCAAACCGGAACTGGGAAGTGGGATATAAATAAATCCCTTAAGAAAGAACTGGGGCAACCAAACAACCCCTGTTCATGACGGGTCCCTTTTAGGATAAGATCCCGCGTTTAAGCAGTCCCAAAATTTTCTCCAGAAACCCCCAGTTCAGGAAACCTCAGACTCACTGGTCACTGTTTCATCCTCATCACCAGCTAGGACACACGAGAAAATCTCCACCACCTCCTGATTCATCAAGGCTGTGCTGGCTCCTGCCTGAGTCACGTGACACCTCCGCCTTTCCTCACAAGTCCCAGAACAAGCTATTCTCACCCGATTATGATGGGATGTAGCAAGTCTCTGATTACCCCGACCTCATGGAACTCCGTACTGCGGCTTGTTTAATTAACACTAGGGCAACGGGGTACTCTTTAGCATCCCCGTGGATACAGCATATGCCCATGTGTTTCCCTGGGATCAACTGGTGGGGAAGCGTGGCCCTTATCGAAGTCACCAAACCCTTGGAGTCTAAGAGTCCTTATACCAGAACTCTGTTTATGGTCACAGGGAGCAAAAGGAGAGGAAAAAATCCAAAAAGATAACTTTATGTCTTTATATAAAATTGCTTTATTGAAGTGAAAATATCAGGAGGCAATGGTGACAACATAGTCACCCAAACAATACTTAAAACCAAATAACGGATAGAGACACCCGGAAAGAGCAGCTGCTGACCCAAAAGGAATAGATAAATAATAACACTATATACATTTAGGGGTCAGTTATTATCAGCAGGGTTGAATAACCAATGGCTCAAAGGCCCATCTACAAAATAGCCCACAGCCATGGAAAACTGTCACAATATCATATATCACTTAGTATAGCATAATATGGGCACATGGCAAAGTTTTAATAGGGCAGAGAAATAACAAATCAGTACATCACCCTGGAGGTCTTGAATCGGATAGCTGCAGAGTCCCGGTGTCCGCCCCGACGCGCGTTTCGGAACCCTTCGTCAGGGGGCGCATAATTACCGGTAAAACATATGCAGTATAAGAAGGCCAGCCGCCGGAAATGAACCTCGGCCGTGACCCGGAAATAGCTGTGCGTATCTTAGTAACCGCTAATGCGGCAGAGAGAAATGCCATCCTCCAGGTCATGTGTGCCTCAGCCGTGTCCCGGAAGTAGCTGTGCGTATCCTAGCGACCGCTAATGCGGCAGAGGGAAATGCCATACTCCAGGTCATGTGTGCCGGCACACGCGGGGCCCCACGTGATCCGCCCACACCCGACACTAGATCAGCATTCACCAGCCACACAGCAGACGAAGGCATGCGCAGCAAAGGGTAATATAAAGTACAGGGATACCCAGAAGGTGGGGACAAGGGATAAGAAACGAAAGAAATGAAAAAAATGAAAAAAATGAAAAGAAGAGAGGATAAGAAACAATAGCGCGACCATAGATGGATCAATAACGACGCGACTATAAATAATTCTCTAAGTATGAACAATGGATATACGCATATATACATATATATAAAAAGATCATAAATTATTGAATGTAAAAAATAAGATGACAATGAATTATTAATATGCATATAACAAAAATAAGCCACATTAATATTCTCTTCAATGCAAGACATATGTCCATAATATCAAAACAGAATATGTACATACATATATGAGAAGAGGTAATAGTTCATAAAGTGCATTCGCAGCAAAATGTCATACAAAAAGTGTCCACTAGATGGTAATAGTGGAACAGTTTTCAACTTCTATTCACGTATTCTCTCATTTTCCTCCCTTTTCCTCCTCCTATGGTACTATTTCCTGCATCTTCCACCTCCATAGGTAACTTCCCTCAAGAGATGTGCAGCATGAACAAGTAGACCATCACGGGACCGATCACAAAACTGGCCTAGATACACAGAAACTAAAAGCAAAGGTAAAAAGGTTAAAAACATATGGGTAAGAATATGTTGTCAGCAACAGTACTCAACAGCCGAATGATCACAAAAATGGGACAAAGCTTAAGTTCTCATTGAGGCCGAGGGGGTGAAGTGTCTGCAAAGTCCAGATCCACTTCGTCTCCAGGCGTGCAAGCCTAGTTGTCAATTGGCCACCCCTAATACCAATATCCAAACTATCGATGCCTCTAAATCTGATTAATTTACCATCACATCCGTGATGTTCCCTAAAATGTCTGGGGAGAGTAGTTAATTTGGTAGGATCAATTTCAGGATCGGCAGCCGCCTCAATCCCACGTACATGCTCACGTATGCGAATTTTAAATTGACGTGATGTAAGGCCTATATATACTAGGCCACACGGGCATGTGGCATAATATATGACCCAACGGTCACAGGGCATGACTGCAGCCCTCTCTGGGCTGATATTCCACATTGCAGGCCGAGTAGGCATAAGCAGCACCTGCCTAGGTTACAATCCATCTGCTCGGCGGACATAGGATAATGGGCTGCTGTGTCCAGGACAGTGACACCGTAAGCAGATCAGGTCTTTACCAGCAGCCTTTAGTAGGCCCTCAGCGGCTCCATGGGACCTGACTCCCCCCAGTGGTGGCAGTTACCCTCTTTGAGACTCACGCTCTCACTGGGTATCCCAATATGGAGATGTACCACCCCTGGCTTCCTCAGGGACCACTAGACTACCTGGTACCTTTCAACAAGGCCCACTATGTTATCAGCATTCTGGATGTCTCATTGGGTAACCCAGGTCTGCACCAGCCCTAGCGAGTGAATGAATGTCCATGACGACTCACTCGACTATCTGGGCTGGAGTGGAGGACTCCGGCTTCAACAATTTCTGGACCAAATGCAACAAGTCAAACAATTGTGAGTGGGGAGGTTTGTCACCACAAAACACCCAGTGATGAACCCTTTCAACTTGGCATATGGCTTTTTTTACCGCTTTCTGGATGCACGAGTCTTCACCTTGTTGTGAAGGGGCAGCTTGTGCAGCACTAATGCTGCATTCTGACAAGGTGGCTCTTTTCGTTATGCTCCCTGCACACGCTGAAATAAACGCTTATAAAATGTGCCCCTCATACCATGAAATCGTCAGGAGGCAGATCTTTCCCCCCTAATCCAGACGCAGCACAGCCGTCATTCCGAGCCTGTGCGTGCCGGGCGCCGCCTCCTCTTGCTTCATTAGCATCCCCGGCGCCTGCACTGTAAGTTCGAAGGGCAGCACAACTGCACATGCCCGGAAAAATCCTTTCATCGCAGGTGCCGGGGACGCTAATGAAGCAAGAGGAGGCGGCGCCCGGCGTGCACAGGCCCGGAGTGATGGCTGTGCTGCATCTGGATTAGCGGGAAAAGACCCGCCCCCCCGGACAATTTCACGGTAAGAGGGGCACATTTTATAAGCGTTTATTTCAGCGTGTGCAGGGAGCATAACGAAAAGAGCCACCTTGTCAGAATGCAGCATTAGTGCTGCACAAGTTGGCTCTTTTAGTTACAAAAGCCTGATAGGGGTGGCAGGTTCTCTTTAACAGTTGTTGTAGAGATGTGTCTGCTGCTAGAAATCTGTGTGGCATTGACCTGGTCTCTAATCTGAGCTGCTGTTAGCCTGCGATTTCTGAGGCTGGTGACTCGGATAAACTTATCCTCAGATGCAGAGGTGACTCTTGGTCTTCCCTACCTGGGGCGGTCCTCATGTGAGCCAGTTTCTTTGTAGAACTTGATGCTTTTTGCCACTGCACTTGGGGACACTTTCAAAGTTTTCCCAATTTTTCAGACTGACTGCCCTTCATTTCTTAAAGTAATGGTGGCCACTCGTTTTTCTTAACTTAGCTGCTTTTTTCTTGCCATAATACAAATTCTAACAGTCTATTCAGTAGGTCTATCAGCTATGTATCCACCAGACTTCTGCACAACACAACTGATGGTCCCAACCCGATTTATAAGGCAAGAAATCCCACTTATTAAACCTGACAGGGCACACCTGTGAAGTGAAAACCATTCCCAGTTTGCCACCACAAAACACCCAGTGATGAACCCTTTCAACTTGGCATATGGCTCTTTTTACCGCTTTCTGGACGCACGAGTCTTCAACTTGTTGTGGAGAAGGGGCAGCTTCTCTGCTGCGGACATCTGCCGCCAGGAGTTCAATTTGCCTTTGCTGTTCACAGCTGTTGTATAAGGAGTTTATTTGTCTCCTGTTGTACCTGGTCCTGTTGCTGCTGGCTCAGGATCAGGTGTTGTTCCATCTCCACAGCTACCTTAACCCAGACCATATGATTTGTCCACTGCTGCAACTAGTGTTCCTGGAACGTTTGCCTGCATCTAAAATCCTACTTGTGGAAGCTCAGCTCACTTAGCTGCCCCCCCTTCCCCCCCCCCGAGGTAGACACAGGCACATGTGGGGTTAAAGTCTCTGGGTGTTTTTTTTTTGCATCGTAAACCAACAACCCAAACTGGTAACAGAAAACAGCTTGTCTGGCTCAAATGAAAATTAAAATAAAAAGTTCATATACAGTCCTCTGGGAAAACACACATGGTAGGTCTCACAGGAAATAACAGTCAGGAGGCTTCCTACCTCCACACACAGAAAAAAAACTGGCTGGTCATTTATTTTCCCAACCACACACTTGAGGTGGATATATGGTGAGTAAGCATCCCTCCCATCTCTTACCTACTCATCTAAAAACCTGCCCATAACATGGATGCTTAACTCCTTCAGCCCATAGCATGCTGAAAAGAAACTTATGGGTTTCTAGATTACGATGAAAGCAATCTGTGACACATCTCATATCTCCCCTCACATGTGTATGTATATATACAGTGGGGCAAAAAAGTATTTGGTCAGTCAGCAATAGTGCAAGTTCCACCACTTAAAAAGATGAGAGGCGTCTGTAATTTACATCATAGGTAGATCTCAACTATGGGAGACAAACTGAGAAACAAAAATCCAGAAAATCACATTGTCTGTTTTTTTTATCATTTTATTTGCATATTATGGTGGAAAATAAGTATTTGGTCAGAAACAAAATTTCATCTCAATACTTTGTAATACATCCTTTGTTGGCAATGACAGAGGTCAAACGTTTTCTGTAAGTCTTCACAAGGTTGCCACACACTGTTGTTGGTATGTTGGCCCATTCCTCCATGCAGATCTCCTCCAGAGCAGTGATGTTTTTGGCTTTTCGCTTGGCAACACGGACTTTCAACTCCCTCCAAAGGTTTTCTATAGGGCTTTTTTGCCCCACTGTATATGTATATCTATATATATATATATATATATATATATATATACACACACACACACACACACGCATACAGTACAGACCAAAAGTTTGGACACCTTCTCGTTTAAAGATTTTTCTGTATTTTCATGACTATGAAAATGGTACGTTCATACTGAAGGCATCAAAACTATGAATTATCACTTGTGGAACTATATACTTAATAAAAAAGTGTGAAACAACTGAAATTATGTCTTATATTCTAGGTTCTTCAAAGTAGCCACCTTTTGCTTTGATGACTGCTTTGTACACTCTTGGCATTCTCTTGATGAGCTTCAAGAGGTAGTCACCGGGAATGGTTTTCACTTCACAGGTGTGCCCTGTCAGGTTTAATAAGTGGGATTTCTTGCCTTATAAATCGGGTTGGGACCATCAGTTGTGTTGTGCAGAAGTCTGGTGGATACATAGCTGATAGTCCTACTGAATAGACTGTTAGAATTTGTATTATGGCAAGAAAAAAGCAGCTAAGTAAAGAAAAACGAGTGGCAAGCATTACTTTAAGAAATGAAGGTCGGTCAGTCAGTCTGAAAAATTGGGAAAACTTTGAAAGTGTCCCCTAGTGCAGTGGCAAAAAGCATCAAGTTCTACAAAGAAACTGGCTCACATGAGGACCGCCCCAGGAAAAAAAGACCAAGAGTCTCCTCTGCATCTGAGGATAAGTTTATCCGAGTCACCAGCCTCAGAAATCGCAGGCTAACAGCAGCTCAGATTAGAGACCAGGTCAATGCCACACAGATTTCTAGCAGCAGACACATCTCTACAACAACTGTTAAAGAGAACCTGCCACCCCATCAGGCTTTTGTAACTAAAAGAGCCAACTTGTGCAGCACTAATGCTGCATTCTGACAAGGTGGCTCTTTTCGTTATGCTCCCTGCACACGCTGAAATAAACGCTTATAAAATGTGCCCCTCATACCGTGAAATTGTCCGGGGGGCGGGTCTTTCCACCCTAATCCAGACACAGCACAGCCGTCACTCCGGGCCTGTGCACGCCGGGAGCCACCTCCTCTTGCTTCATTAGCATCCCCGGTGCCTGCGATGAAAGGATTTTTCCGGGCATGAGCAGTTGCGCTGCCCTTCGAACTTACAGCGCTGTGCTGTGTAATAATTATAGGGGATAATTCAGGAGACTCTTTGCGTGGAACAAGACAACAGGACACAGTTTTATAAGTGGTAAAGTTTATAATATCACACGGTGATTCAAACAGGTGCAGAGAGAAACTCAAGTCCACAACACTTGGTGCAAATAATAAACGCAGCTTAGCAGTCAATAGGAAACTTCAGAGGTAGATGTAAACAAACAAAGTCTATGAAGCAGTTATTGTTGAGGAAAACTTGACATGAATAGATCCTTGACTTAGTCCAGACACAGATAGATATGCTATAAAGCAGTTGAAATCATATCTTAGCTCAACCAGGGAGGCCTGGTTAATAGTCTCAGGTTTTGCAGAGCAGCAAACAGCTTACATGTCCAACAAATGCAGATGGAAGTAACACGAGCAGCAGATGAAGGAGGATTACTGAACACTGGTGTATGCAGCAGGAACTTTCTGGTAGAGCATTGAACAGCAAGGCGGATTGTTGCTGAAGGGAAAAAAAATAAAAAATCTTTAAATCTTCAGCTTAGCGAGTGTGACCTGAGCGTAAGTGTGAACGGCGGTAAGTGTGACCTGTGATTCAGTGAAGAGGTATTTGGAAAGCCTTTAAAAAATACCTGTGTGAATTGGTGTGAGTTGCTGAATTGGGAGTAGCTATATTCACAAGGGGTTAACTTAGGGTGGGGGCTCATAATTAAGGGGTTATAAGGGGCAGCTGTTTGGGGCTCAAGTCCTTTTTGGAAGTGCATTTGAACAGCAAGGTGGATTGCTGTTCAGGGGAAATATAGAAAAAAAATCTATAAATCTTCAGCATAGCGAGTGTGAAAGAGCTGAGTGTGACCTTAGCGTAAGTGTGAACGGCGGTAAGTGTGACTTGTGATTCAGTGACTTTGGAATCATGGAGTTTCCAAGGGAGGAATTGCTGTCTGTTTTTTATTAATACTTTGTATTTATTTTTATTTAACGCTTTTGTCTGGTGCAATCCCCATTAGGAAATGTGCACCACTGTTGTTAATGCCATCCAGTGCACATCTTGCCACATGTATGCAGTCCTTGATCAGCCGGTCGAGGGTGCATACTGCTGTGCGAGATGTGAGCACGTTGTGCATTTGGAAACCCAGATTCTGGATCTAAATGTGCAGCTGGCAACACTGAGATCCATAGACAATATGGAGAGGAGTCTTCTGCTCACTGAGCAGACGCTCAATGGGATAGATGAGGGGGGGAGATGGTAGGATGGAGCTGCAGGACAGTGAAGTAGCTAGCTGGGTGACAGTCAGAAAGCGAGGTAGAGGGAAGAGTGCCAGGGAGGCTAGTCCTGATCTGGCACACCCCAATAAGTTTGCTAAGTTGGCGGATGAGGGGTGTGCCAGTACAGGGGTAGCACTGCTGCAGCCAGGCATGCCCTCTGAAAGCTGGAGGAGTGACTGCTACAGTAAGGAGGGAAATAGGAGAGCAGTACAGGCCAGACAGGTGCTGGTAGTGGGGGACTCAATTATTAGGGGAACAGTTAGGGCAATCTGTCACAAAGACATGGATCGTCGGACGGTGTGCTGCCTACCTGGTGCTAGAGTCCGACACATCGCTGATCGGGTGGACAGATTACTGGGAGGGGCTGGTGAGGACCCAGCAGTCATGGTGCACATTGGCACAAATGACAAAGTTAGAGGTAGGTGGAAGGTCCTTAAAGATGATTTCAGGGAATTAGGCTGCAAGCTGAAAGCAAGGACCTCCAACGTGGTATTTTCCGAAATACTGCCTGTACCACGTGCCACGCCAGAGAGGCAACGGGAGATTAGGGAGGTTAATAAGTGGCTCAAGAATTGGTGTAGGAAGGAGGGGTTTGGGTTCCTGCAGAACTGGGCCGACTTCTCAGTGGGCGACAGGCTCTACGCTAGGGATGGGCTGCACCTCAATGGGGAAGGTGCAGCTGTGCTGGGGGAGAAAATGGCTAGAAGGTTGGAGGAGTGTTAAAACTAGGGATTGGTGGGGAGGGTATTCAATTTATAGGAGGGGAAGATAGGGCAGATAGAGACCTGGGCACAAATAAGGAAGTTGGGGGTGGCGGTGGCATGGGGGGTGGGGTTAGAACAGTTAATAATTTAAGAAAGAATAGAGGTACAGAGAGGAACATCAAGTGCATGTATACTAATGCCAGAAGCCTCGCCAACAAAATGGACGAATTAGAATTAATGTTGTTGGAGCATAATTATGACATGGTGGGTTATCTAAAACATGGCTGGATGAGAGCCATGACTGGGCTGTTAACTTGCAGGGCTATAGCCTTTTCAGAAATGACCGTACAGATAAGCGAGGGGGTGGGGTGTGTCTGTATGTAAAATCGTCCTTAAAGCCCATCCGGCATGATAATATATGTGAATTTAATGAAAATGTAGAGTCCCTGTGGGTGGAGATAAGGGGAGGGGGAAAAAATAATAAATTACTGATAGGGGTTTGTTATAAATCTCCAAAAATAATGGAAGCAATGGAGAATATCCTCGTAAAGCAAATAGATGAAGATGCGACTCAAGGAGAAGTCATTATTATGGGGGACTTCAACTACCCTGAAATAGATCGGGGAACAGAAACCTGCAGTTCCAGCAAAGGTAATCTGTTTTTGACAACTATGAGAGACAATTACCTTTCACAACTGGTTCAGGACCCAACAAGAAGGGGGGCACTGCTAGACCTAATATTAACCAACAGGCCAGACCGCATATCAAATATAAGGGTTGGGGGTCACTTGGGGAATAGTGATCACAAAATAATAAGTTTTCATGTATCCTTTAATAAGGTTTTCATGTATAGTAGAGGGATTACAAGGACACTAAACTTCAGGAGGGCAAATTTCCAACAGATGAGAGATGATCTTGGTGCAATTAACTGGGACGATATCCTGAGACATAAAAATACACAAAGAAAATGGGAGACGTTTATTAGCATCCTGGATAGGACCTGTGCACAGTATATACCGTATGGGAATAAACATACTAGAAATAGGAGGAAACCAATATGGCTAAATAGAGCTGTAAGGGGTGCAATAAGTGACAAAAAGAAAGCATTTAGAGAATTAAAGGAAGTAGGTAGTGATGAGGAACTAAATAAATACAGAAAATTAAATAAATTCTGTAAAAAGCAAATCAAGACAGCAAAAATTGAGAGAGAGAGACTCATTGCCAGAGAGAGTAAAAATAATCCCAAAATATTCTTTAACTACATAAATAGTAAGAAACTAAAAAATGAAAGTGTTGGCCCCCTTAAAAATAGTCTGGGGGTAATGGTGGATGAGTATGAGAAAAAAGCCAATATGCTAAATGACTTTTTTTACACAAGAAAATCCCATGGCAGACAATATGATCAGTGATAACAAAAGTTCCCCATTAAGTGTCACCTGCTTAACCCAGCAGGAAGTACGGCGGCATCTAAAAATCATTAAATTGACAAATCTCCGGGCCCGGATGGGATACACCCCCGAGTACTGCAGGAATTAAGTACAGTCATTGATAGACCATTATTTTTAATCTTTAAAGACTCCATAATAACAGGGTCTGTACCACAGGACTGGCGTATAGCAAATGTGGTGCCAATATTCAAAAAGGGGACAAAAACTTAACTCGGAAATTATAGGCCAGTAAGCTTAACCTCTACTGTGGGTAAAATCCTGGAGGGCATTCTAAGGGATGGATGCTATACTGGAGTATCTGATGAGGAATAACCTCATGACCCAGTATCAACATGGGTTTACTAGGGACCGTTCATGTCAGACTAATTTGATCAGCTTCTATGAAGAGGTAAGTTCCGGACTGGACCAAGGGAACCCAGTAGATGTAGTGTATATGGACTTTTCAAAAGCTTTTGATACGGTGCCACACAAAAGGTTGATACATAAAATGAGAATAATGGGGATAGGGGAAAATATGTGTAAGTGGGTTGAGAGCTGACTCAGGGATAGGAAACAAAGGGTGGTTATTAATGGAGCACACTCGGACTGGGTCGCGGTTAGCACTGGGGTACCACAGGGGTCAGTATTGGGCCCTCTTCTTTTTAACATATTTATTAATGACCTTGTAGGGGGCATTCAGAGTAGAATTTCAATATTTGCAGAGGACACTAAACTCTGCAGGGTAATCAATACAGGGAAGGACAATTTTATATTACAAGATGATTTATGTAAACTAGAAGCTTGGGCTGGTAAATGGCAAATGAGCTTTAATGAGGATAAATGTAAGGTCATGCACTTGGGTAGAAATAATAAGATGTATAACTATGTGCTTAATTCTAAAACTCTGGGCAAAACCGTCAATGAAAAAGACCTGGGTGTATGGGTGGATGACAAACTCATATTCAGTGGCCAGTGTCAGGCAGCTGCTACAAAGGCAAATAAAATAATTGGATGTATTAAAAGAGGCATAGATGCTCATGAGGAGAACATAATTTTACCTCTATACAAGTCACTAGTTCGACCACACTTAGAATACTGTGCACAGTTCTGGTCTCCGGTGTATAAGAAAGACATAGCTGAACTAGAGCGGGTGCAGAGAAGAGCGACCAAGGTTATTAGAGGACAGGGGGGTCTGCAATACCAAGATAGGTTATTACACTTGGGGCTATTTAGTTTGGAAAAACGAAGGCTAAGGGGTGATCTTATGTTAATGTATAAATATATGAGGGGACAGTACAAAGACCTTTCTGATGATCTTTTTAATCATAGACCTGAGACAGGGACAAGGGGGCATCCTCTACGTCTGGAGGAAAGAAGGTTTAAGCATAATAACAGACGCGGATTCTTTACTGTAAGAGCAGTGAGACTATGGAACTCTCTGCCGTACGATGTTATAATGAGTGATTCACTGCTAAAATTTAAGAGGGGACTGGATGCCTTTCTTGAAAAGTATAATGTTACAGGGTATATACACTAGATTCCTTGATAGGGTGTTGATCCAGGGAACTAGTCTGACTGCCTTATGTGGAGTCGGGAAAGAATTTTTTTCCCCAATGTGGAGCTTACTCTTTGCACATGGTTTTTTTTTGCCTTCCTCTGGATCAACATGATAGGGCATGTTAGGTTAGGCTATGGGTTGAACTAGATGGACTTAATAACTATATAACTATATAGCTCAGAGCATAGTGGCAGGATCTCCAACACAGGTTCACAGGAGCAGGTGCAAGGCCAGGGAGCAATCAGGAGCTGGATGCAAAGCAGAATAATCTAGCACAGACTGAAGGCTGGGAGTTTTATAGCAGGAAGACAAGTGCACATGAGACGAAAGACGCCATGTTGGAAAAGGGCAGTAATGCACGCCATGTTGGAAAAGGGCAGTAATGCACAAAAGGTAAAAAATGCTCAGAGTCCTGACATTACTCCCTCCTTAGAAGCGGCCTCAGGACCCTGGACCTGGTTTCTCAGGGAATCTCTGATGAAAATGAGAAATCTTCTGTTGGGCATTGATGTTTTCCACAGGTTCCCAAGAGTCTTCCTCAGGGGGATATCCCTGCCATCGTATCAGATATTGGAGCCGATTCCTGCGAATCCTGAAATCAATAATTTCCTCCACCACAAATTGTTCTTGCCCATCAATCAACACAGGCTGCGGAGGTGGCACAACACGTCTCTGGAAGGTATTAGGAGATACAGGCTTTAGTAAAGATACATGAAAAACTGGGTGTACCTTCATAGTCCTAGGCAGCTTCAGCCGGCAGGCCACAGAGCTCACAATACCGTTGATCTTGAAAGGGCCAATGAATTTCTGTCAAAGTTTTTGTGAAGGAACATTTAACTTCAGACTCTTAGTTGCTAACCACACGGAATCTCCTACCTTGAACATGGGTGCAGGTTTACGGAATCTATCAGCCGATCTCTTATAACGTTCTTGAGCCGTGGTCAGGGATTCCTTCAGAATCTCCAGATTTTGTCTCATCGCAGTCAGCCTTTCCTCCACTGCTGGAACCGGAGAATTAATTAGAGACCTAGGTAAAGTACACGGATGATAACCCAGATTGGCAAAGAAAGTTGTAAATTTAGTGGAGGCGCTCTGAGAATTATTATATGAAACTTCGGCTATCGGCAACAATTCCAACCAATCATCCTGGAGATGGCTGACATAGCATCTTAGATATTGTTCCAGCGTCTGGTTGGTACGCTCAGTCTGACCATTTGTCTGGGGATGGTAAGCAGAAGAGAGACAGACATTAATATTGAGTGCAGAGCAAAACCCCTTCCAGAATCTTGAAGTGAACTGTACTCCACGGTCAGAGATGATCTCATCCGGCACCCCGTGCAACCGAAAGACATTCTGTATAACCAAGTTCACTATATCTTTAGCTGAGGGGAGGCCGGTGCATGGAACAAAATGAGCAGCTTTAGTCAGGCGATCAACTACCACCATGATTGTATTCATGCCCCCCGATGTAGGCAGCTCCACAATAAAGTCCACTGATATAGACCCCCAAGGGCGGGATGGAACAGGTAATGGTTGTAGAAGACCCGTAGGTGCCACATGAGGAGTCTTGTAACGGGCACATACCTCGCAAGAGAGAACATAGTCCTTGGTATCCTTCAGGCAAGTTGGCCACCAGAAGAATTGGCTCAGGAACTCTTGTGTCTTCTGTACCCCCTGTGACCAGCCAACTTGGAGTCATGTACCAACTTGAGGATCTGCAGACGGATGACCTCAGGGACGTAGATACGTCGATCTCTGAACCACATGCCACCCTTAAAGACAAGATTAATATCCACAGGTGGGTTGGCCATAAATACATCACCTTCATAGGCCTCCCTGCACTCCTTCCACAAGTCCTGATCGTGGATAACTCCGATGAAATTGGCATCAGATAGAAAGGTCTTGGACGGGGCTCCAGGTACGGAATCCGCAGCATGGATTCGGGATAAAGCATCAGCCTTCCCATTACGAGAACCTGGACGGTACGAGATAACAAAGTTAAATTGATTTAAGAATAAGTTCCAACGAGCCTGACGAGGAGAAAGACATCTAGCGGATCTGAGGAACTCTAGATTGCGATGGTCAGTTAGCACTATGATCTGTTGTGCAGCAACAGCGGTGCTGATGTGAAACAGATCTTCAGCCGATCAAAAGCTTCTTGAGCCTGTGATGACCACTTAAAGGGCTTTTCCTTCTTTGTCAAGGAAGTAATGGGACGGACAATATCAGAAAAATTTTGAATGAAGCGTCTCTAGAAATTTGCAAAACCAATAAAACGTTGGACCTCCTTAACGTTCTTGGGTGCCGGCCAGTCAAGGATAGCCTGAAGCTTACCAGATTCCATGTTCAGCCCCTGGGGAGAGATAATATAGCCCAAGAACTGTATCTCAGAACGATGGAACTTGCATTTCTCCGGCTTGATATACCGTTGGTTCTCTTTCAGACGTCTTAAAACAGTTTTGACATGTTCTTCATTTTCCTGTAGAGTCAGAAAAGATTAGTATATCGTCCAAATAGATCACCACAAACTGGTCCAACAAATCTCTGAAGATATCATTAACAAGGTGTTGAAATCCTGCAGGGGCGTTACAAAGCCCGAAGGGCATCACAAGATATTCAAAGTGTCCATACCGGCATCTGAATGCTGTCTTCCACTCATCCCCTGGACGAATACGCACCAAATTATATGCCCCACGAAGATCCAGCTTAGAGAACACCTTAGCATGGCAGACTCTTTCCAGTAATTCGGGAATCAGAGGCAAAGGGTAACGGTTTCGTAAAGTTACCTTATTGAGTTCCCGATAGTCAACACAGGGTCTCAGGGTCCCATCCTTCTTCTTTTCAAAAAAAATGGGTGCCCCTGCTGGTGAGGAAGAAGGACGTATGAAGCCTTTGGCCAGATTTTCATCAATATACTCCTTTAAGGCTTGAAGCTCAGGTGTCGCCAAAGGGTATATGTGACCAAAAGGAATATCTGCCCCAGGAAGCAACTCAATGGAACAGTCATAATGCCTGTGTGGAGGAAGCTGATCTGCATTCTTCTTGTCACAGATGTCAGAGAACTCTTTATATGCTGGAGGTAAAGAAAATACCTGTACATGTGGTTCCGTAGCCGTGGACTCAGGGACAGCTTCTGTTAACGCTGAGTTGCTCCTTGTTGGAAAGATAATTTCCTTTTTCTCCCAGTTGATAATTGGGTTCTGAGAACGCAGCCAAGGAATGCCTAAAATCACAGGAAAATGAGAAGAAATTAGCAAGAAAGTTGCTCCTGATGATTAGGCTCCAACAAAATTTCAAGGGGTAAGGTCTGCTGATCCACAGGCCCAGAGATTAAAGGTGACCCATCCACTGTTTCCATGGTAATTGGAGAGGCTCTTTGCTGAACTTTAATACCATGTTCCTTGGCAAATGTGATATCCATGAAATTTGCCACCTGCAGCAGAGTCAATCATAGCTGAACTGGAAATCCACTGTCCTGAACACAGGATGTTAATAGGGAGAGAACAGTGAGAGTTATTTTCCTTCAGCTCCTTGGGGGGTGAAGTCATAGAAAGTGAATGGAATACAGCGTTTAAAGGCAGGCTACATTCAGAGATGTCAGATTCATCATCACAGTTGTCATACTCCCCTATTGCTGCTAGCACCTTGTTAGGCCGTCTAGGACACTTAGGACAATTGATCAAGAAGTGGTCAGACTGGCCACAGTAGAAACATAGACTTTCACGAAGTCGATGCTCCCAGTGCTCATTGATCTCGCGTCTCTGAACGGAATCAATTTGCATGGGCACCTCCTCCACTTCCCGAGATGTTTTACCTGCAGGCTCTTTGGAAGGAAGGGAAAGGTTAGAAATACGGTTATATGCAGCAAATTTCTCCTGCCTACGCTCAGTAAGGCGAATGTCTATGCGCACACAATGCTGTATAAATGTCTCTAGCTCTTGTGGTGACTCCGAGCGAGCTAGTTCATCTTTTATAATACTAGACAGACCTCTTTTTAAAAATAGGCAATTGTGCATAACTGTCCCAATTGGTATCTACCGCCAATCTCCTGAATTCAGTGGCATACTCAATAACAGAACGTTTAGCCTGGCGTAAAGACAACAAAGCAGATTCAGCGGTTGCACAGCGATTAGGGTCATCAAACATTAATGCCATAGCGGGTAAGAAATCATCCAAGTCATTTAACCGTGGGTCACGAGACTCAATCATCGGATTCGCCCAGGCGAGCGCTCGTGAGGTCAGTAGCATTATTACACACAATACTTTGGATCTATCAGTAGGAAAACGGTCAGCATGCACATCAAAATACAGCATACATTGATTCACAAAGCCACGAAATTTGTCGCGCTCACCATTAAATCTGAATGGGGGCAACTTAGGTGGGCTAGCTGGTGGCGGTTGCCCAGAGGGTAAAGTCACTTGTGCAGCTATTTGCGTGCTTATGTCCTGAAAAGCCCGTCCATACTGGGACTCTATGCCAGCAAGTTTGTTTTCCTGGGCTGCCATGCGATTGCTTAAGTCCTGCAAAGTTTGTCCAAACACTTGTTGATTGTGTTCAAAGCTTCCAAACTTCTTTTGCAGACCTTCCACATCTTTCTGCAGTGATCTAATTATGGAAAACACCTGCTCTAATCTGCTCTCTGCAGTCATTGTTCCAGCAGTCTCCTTTTTTTTATGGCTAAATTATCCTGTAATAATTATAGGGGATAATTCAGGAGACTCTTTGCGTGGAACAAGACAACAGGACACAGTTTTATAAGTGGTAAAGTTTATAATATCACACGGTGATTCAAACAGGTGCAGAGAGAAACTCAAGTCCACAACACTTGGTGCAAATAATAAACGCAGCTTAGCAGTCAATAGGAAACTTCAGAGGTAGATGCAAACAAACAGAAAGTCTATGAAGCAGTTATTCTTGAGGAAAACTTGACACGAATAGATCCTTGACTTAGTCCAGACACAGATAGATATGCTATAAGGCAGTTAAAATCTTAGCTCAACCAGGGAGGCCTGGTTAATAGTCTCAGGTTTTGCAGAACAGCAAACAGCTTACATGTCCAACAAACGCAGATGGAAGTAACACGAGCAGCAGATGAAGGAGAATTACTGAACACTGGTGTATGCAGCAGGAACTCAGAGCAGAGTGGCAGGATCTCCAACACAGGTTCACAGGAGCAGGTGCAAGGCCAGGGAGCAATCAGGAGCTGGATGCAAAGCAGAATATTCTAGCACAGACTGAAGGCTGGGGTGGAGTTTTATAGCAGGAAGACAAGTGCACATGAGACCAAAGACGCAATGTTGGAAAAAAGCAGTAATGCACAAAAGGTAAAAAATGCTCAGAGTCCTGACATGCTGCGTCTGAATTAGGGGGGAAAGATCCACCCCCTGACGATTTCACGGTATGAGGGGCACATTTTAGAAGCGTTTATTTCAGCATGTGCAGGGAGCATAACGAAAAGAGCCACCTTGTCAGAATGCAGCATTAGTGCTGAACAAGGTGGGTCTTTTAGTTACAAATGCCTGAGGGGGGTGACAGGTTCCCTTTAAGAGAAGACTTTGTGCAGCAGGCCTTCATGGTAAAATAGCTCCTAGGAAACCACTGCTAAGGACAGGCAACAAGCAGAAGAGACTTGTTTGGGCTAAAGAACACAAGGAATGGACATTAGACCAGTGGAAATCTGTGCTTTGGTCTGATGAGCCCAAATTTGAGATCTTTGGTTCCAACCACAGTGTCTTTGTGTGACGCAGAAAAGGTGAACGGATGGACTCTAAATGCCTGGTTCCCACCGTGAAACATGGAGGAGGAGTTGTGATGGTGACACTGTTGGGGATTTATTCAAAATTGAAGGCATACTGAACCAGCATGGCTACCACAGCATCTTACAGCGGCACTCTATTCCATCTAGTTTGCATTTAGTTGGACCATCATTTATTTTTCAACAGGACAATGACCCCAAACACACCTCCAGGCTGTGTAATGGCTATTTGACCAAGAAGGAGAGTGATGGGGTGCTATGCCAGATGACCTGGCCTCCACAGTCACCAGATCTGAACCCAATCGAGATGGTTTGGGGTGAGCTGGACCGCAGAGTGAAGGCAAAAGGGCCAACAAGTGGTAAGCATCTCTGGGAATTCCTTCAAGATTGTTGGAAGACCATTCCCAGTGACTACCTCTTGAAGCTCATCAAGAGAATGCCAAGAGTGTGCAAAGCAGTCATCAAAGCAAAAGGTGGCTACTTTGAAGAACCTAGAATATAAGACATAATTTCAGTTGTTTCACACTTTTTTGTTAAGTATATAATTCCACATGTGTTAATTCATAGTTTTGATGCCTTCAGTGTGAATGTATAATTTTCATAGTCATGAAAATACAGAAAAATCTTTAAATGAGAAGGTGTGTCCAAACTTTTGGTCTATACTGTATATATACATATACAGGTCCTTCTCAAAAAATTAGCATATAGTGTTAAATTTCATTATTTACCATAATGTAATGATTACAATTAAACTTTCATATATTATAGATTCATTATCCACCAACTGAAATTTGTCAGGTCTTTTATTGTTTTAATACTGATGATTTTGGCATACAACTCCTGATAACCCAAAAAACCTGTCTCAATAAATTAGCATATCAAGAAAAGGTTCTCTAAACGACCTATTACCCTAATCTTCTGAATCAACTAATTAACTCTAAACACATGCAAAAGATACCTGAGGCTTTTAAAAACTCCCTGCCTGGTTCATTACTCAAAACCCCCATCATGGGTAAGACTAGCGACCTGACAGATGTCAAGAAGGCCATCATTGACACCCTCAAGCAAGAGGGTAAGACCCAGAAAGAAATTTCTCAACAAATAGGCTGTTCCCAGAGTGCTGTATCAAGGCACCTCAATGGTAAGTCTGTTGGAAGGCAAAAATGTGGCAGAAAACGCTGTACAACGAGAAGAGGTGACCGGACCCTGAGGAAGATTGTGGAGAAGGACCGATTCCAGACCTTGGGGAACCTGAGGAAGCAGTGGACTGAGTCTGGTGTGGAAACATCCAGAGCCACCGTGCACAGGCGTGTGCAGGAAATGGGCTACAGGTGCCGCATTCCCCAGGTAAAGCCACTTTTGAACCATAAACAGCGGCAGAAGCGCCTGACCTGGGCTACAGAGAAGCAGCACTGGACTGTTGCTAAGTGGTCCCAAGTACTTTTTTCTGATGAAAGCAAATTTTGCATGTCATTCGGAAATCAAGGTGCCAGAGTCTGGAGGAAGACTGGGGAGAAGGAAATGCCAAAATGCCTGAAGTCCAGTGTCAAGTACCCACAGTCAGTGATGGTGTGGGGTGCCATGTCAGCTGCTGGTGTTGGTCCACTGTGTTTCATCAAGGGCAGGGTCAATGCAGCTAGCCATCAGGAGATTTTGGAGCACTTTATGCTTCCATCGGCTGAAATGCTTTATGGAGATGAAGATTTCATTTTTCAGCACGACCTGGCACCTGCTCACAGTGCCAAAACCACTGGTAAATGGTTTACTGACCATGGTATTACTGTGCTCAATTGGCCTGCCAACTCTCCTGACCTGAACCCCATAGAGAATCTGTGGGATATTGTGAAGAGAAAGTTGAGAGACGCAAGACCCAACACTCTGGATGAGCTTAAGGCCGCTATTGAAGCATCCTGGGCCTCCATAACATCTCAGCAGTGTCACAGGCTGATTGCCTCCATGCCACGCCGCATTGAAGCAGTCATTTCTGCGAAAGGATTCCCGACCAAGTATTGAGTGCATAACTGAACATTATTATTTGATGTTTTTTTTGTTTGTTATTAAAAAACACTTTTATTTGATTTGACGGGTGAAATATGCTAATTTATTGAGACAGGTTTTTTGGGTTATCAGGAGTTGTATGCCAAAATCATCAGTATTAAAACAATAAAAGACCTGACAAATTTCAGTTGGTGGATAATGAATCTATAATATATGAAAGTTTAATTGTAATCATTACATTATGGTAAATAATGAAATTTAACACTATATGCTAATTTTTTGAGAAGGACCTGTATACAGTGCCTTGCGAAAGTATTCGGCTCCCTGGAACTTTTCAACCTTTTCCCACATATCATGCTTCAAACATAAAGATACCAAATGGACATTTTTGGTGAAGAATCAACAAGTGGAACGCAATTGTGAAGTTGAATGAAATTTATTGGTTATTTTAAATTTTTGTGGAAATTCAAAAACTGAAAAGTGGGGCGTGCAATATTATTCGGCCCCTTTACTTTCAGTGCAGCAAACTCACTCCAGAAGTTCATTGTGGATCTCCAATGTTGTCCTCATGATGATAAATATAATCCACCTGTGTGTAATCAAGCCTCCGTATAAATGCACCTGCTCTTTGATAGCATCAGGGTTCTGTTTGAAGCACAGAGAGCATCATGAAGACCAAGGAACACAACAGGCAGGTCCGTGATACTGTTGGGGAGAAGTTTAAAGCCGGATTTGGATACAAAATGATTTCCAAAACTTTAAACATCCCAAGGAGCACTGTGCAAGCGATCATATTGAAATGGAAGGAGTATCATACCACTGCAAATCTACCAAGACCCGGCTGTCCCTCTAAACTTTCATCTCAAACAAGGAGAAGACTGATCAGAGATGCAGCCAAGAGGCCCATGATCACTCTGGATGAACTGCAGAGATCTACAGCTGAGGTGAGACAGTCTGTCCATAGGACAACAATCAGTCGTACACTGCACAAATCTGGCCTTTATGGAAGAGTGGCAAGAAGAAAGCCATTTCTCAAAGTTATCCATAAAAAGTGTCGTTTAAAGTTTGCAACAAGTCACCTGGGAGACCCACCAAACATGTGGAAGAAGGTGCTCTGGTCAGATGAAACCAAAATTGAACTTTTTGGCAACAATGCCAAATGATATGTTTGGCGTAAAGGCAACACAGCTCATCAGCCTGAACACACCATCCCCACTCTCAAAAATGGTGGTGGCAGCATCATGGTTTGGGCCTACTTTTCTTCAGCAGGGACAGGGAAGATGGTTAAAATTGATGGGAAGATGGATGGAGCCAAATACAGGCCCATTCTTGAAGAAAACCTGTTGGATTCTGCAAAAGACCCCAGACTGGGACGGAGATTTGTCGTCCAACAAGACCATGATCCCAAACATAAAGCAAAATCTACAATGGAATGGTTCACAAATACATGTATCCAGGTGTTAGAATGGCCAAGTCAAAGTCCAGACCTCAATCCAATCGAGAATCTGTGGAAAGAGCTGAAAACTGCTGTTCACAAACGATCTCAATCAAACCTCACTGAGCTAGAGCTGTTTGCCAAGGAAGCATGGGCAAGAATTTCAGTCTCTCGATGTACAAAACTAATAGAGACATACCCCAAGCGACTTGCAGCTGTAATCGCAGCAAAAGGTGGTGCAACAAAGTATTAAGTTAAAGGGGCCGAATAATATTGCACGCCCCACTTTTCAGTTTTTTAATTTCCACAAAAATTAAAATAACTAATAAAATTCGTTCAACTTCACAATTGTGTTCCACTTGTTGTTGATTCTTCACCAAAAATTTACATTTGGTATCTTTATGTTTGAAGCATAATATGTGGGAAAAGGTTGAAAAGTTCCAGGGAGCCGAATACTTTCGCAAGGCACTGTATACACACATTACATTTTTTTGCAGGAAGCCAACATGGACAATGTTTGAAATATGTTTCACTGAACTCACAGTCTCAGAATTGGATCCACAAGCTCTGGACAGTAAAAGAGGCCAATATCAAAGAGATAGACCGTGTACTGCATGTACTGTGGGTGTCATACCTATGAGGTATGAAGTCAATTTTATGTCATAAGGTGCATTGTGCCCTTTGTTCTATTGAGGAGAGCACCTACTGCACGTGTCAATATCCTATTTCTAATAAATTCTCTTATAAAGATCCAGTAACTCTTGTTAATTAATACTAACTGGCACTTTAACATTCACCAGGTTCTGCATATATCTATCTCCAAAGTTTAGAGGCAGTGTTCACAGATGCACAATACATGCCAACAACACATGTCCTGGCAGGTATTAGTAAATATGGAAACAATATGGAAAATGGGATTGCACTCATCAAACATCAGGTCCTGAAAAATCTTTGCTCTTAAACATAGTTAATATTCACAGTTGTGTGAACTGTTTTAAAAAGAATATTAGTAAGATCAACCCTCCAAAACAATCTATACAGACATATAGGTCATAGAAAGCTGAATAAAATGATACCTTGACATCTAATCCAATGTCTTATTCCAGAGAAATCCATGTTTTTCTTACATGTAAAGGAGATGTTTAGGACTATGGGCCGGACACTGATCTGCATGAGAATCTGCCTCCAGAGATATTTTAAAACGAGAAGTGAGTTTCCATTGTGAGACAAGTCACCAATACAGAACAGGAGAATTCAACTTTGTCGCAAACGATTAGCAGCTGCAGCTCTCACAGCTCTGCTGTATTAGAACACTGGCTGCGTGTGAGATGGAAGCTGAAGTACTGAGAGGAAACTACAGATGTGGAAGTTATGATCACACACAGATCTACAGTGAGAGCAGCCATTACATATCACACTGGTAAGTCCCCTTTTATTTATAATAACCTCTGGAGGCAGATTCTTATGCCGATCAGTGTCCAGCTCATAGTCATCAATTACTCATTTACATATTCCAGAAAAATACCTATTTTTCTTATAAAACATTTGATTACTGATGTCAAGGTATCATTTTTCTTAGCTTCCTATAATTTACACACCCATAGCGACAGCTTAGGAGTGTTGATCCAAGTGCCAGATGCCTTTTAACCCCTTAATCCCATATGATGTACTATCCCGTCGAGGTGACCTAGAACTTAATCCCCAGTGACGGGATAGTACATCATAGTCGATCGGCAGCGCTCACGGGGGGGGGGGAGCGTGCCCGATCGTGGCCGGGTGTCAGCTGACTATCGCAGCTGACATCTGGCACTATGTGCCAGGAGCAGTATCCCCGGGAACACTGCGATCAAAGATGATCGCAGCGTTCTGGCGGCATAGGGAAGCATCGCACAGGGAGGGGGCTCCCTGCGTGCTTCCCTAAGTAGGGTCTCCTATCTCCTCCTCTCTGCAGGCCCAGATCCAAAATGGCCAAGGGGGCCTTCCGAGTCCTGCAGGGAGGTGGCTTTCAAGTGCCTGCTCAGAGCAGGCGCCGGGAAGCCTCCCTGCAGTGCCTGTGTGATCGCTGATCTGACACAGTGCACTGCAAAGTGTCAGATCAGCGATCTGTCACTATAATGTGATGTCCCCCCTGGGGCAATGTAAAAAAGTAAAAAAATATATATATTCACGTGTAAAAAAAAAATAAATAAATAAATTCCTAAATAAAGAAAAATATATATATATTGTTCCAATAAATACATTTCTTTATCTAAATAAAAAAAATAAATAAATAAAAGAACACATTTAGTATCGCCGCGTCCGTAACGACCCGACCTATAAAACTGTCCCACTAGTTAACCCCTTCAGTGAACACCGTAAAAAAAAAAAAGAGGCAGAAAACGATGCTTTATTATCATACCGCCAAACAAAAAGTGGAATATCACACTATCAGAAAACCGGATATAAATAACCATGGTACCGCTGAAAGCGTCATCTTGTCCCGCAAAAAACGAGCTGCCATACAGAGTCATCAATGAAAAAATAAAAAAGTTATAGTCCTCAGAATAAAGCGATGCAAAAATAATTATTTTTTATATAAAATAGTTTTTATCGTATAAAAGCGCCAAAACATAAAAAAAGATATTAATGAGGTATCGCTGTAATCATTCTGACCCGAAGAATAAAACTGATTTATCAATTTTACCAAACGTGGAACGGTAAAAGCGCCCCCCCAAAATAAATTCATGAATAGCTGTTTTTTGTTCATTCTACCTCACAAAAATTGGAATAAAAAGCGATCAAAATATGTCACGTGCCCGAAAATGGTACCAATAAAAACGTCAACTCGTCCCGCAAAAAAACAAAACCTCACATGAGTCTGTGGACCAAAATATGGAAAATTATAGCTCTCAAAATGTGGAGACGCAAAAACTATTTTTTGCAATAAAAAACGTCTTTTAGTGTGTGACGGCTGCCAATCATAAAAATACGCTACAAAACCCACTATAAACGTAAATCAAACCCCCCTTCATCACTCGCTGAGTTAGGGAAAAACAATAAAATTTTAAAAAATGTATTTATTTCCATTTTCCCATTAGGGTTAGGGTTGGGGCTAATGTTAGGGTTAGGGGCTAAAGTTAGGGTTGGGGCTAAAGTTAGGGTTAGGGCTAAAGTTAGGGTTAGGGCTAAAGTTAGGGTTGGAGCTAAAGTTAGGGCTAAAGTTAGGTTTGGGGTTAGAATTGGGGCTAAAGTTAGGGTTAGGGTTAAAGTTAAGGTTGGGGCTAAAGTTAGGGTTAGGGCTAAAGTTAGGGTTGGGGCTAAAGTTAGGGTTTGGATTACATTTACGGTTGGGATTAGGGTTAGGGGTGTGGTTAGGGTTATGGTTGGGATTAGGGTTAGGGGTGTGTTTGGGTTAGGGTTTCAGTTAGAATTGGGGAGTTTCCACTGTTTAGGCACATCAGGGGCTCTCCAAACGTGACATGGAATCCGATCTCAATTCCAGCCAATTCTGTGTTGAAAAAGTAAAACAGTGCTCCTTCCCTTCCGAGCTCTCCCATGCGCCCAAACAGGGGTTTACTCCAACATATTGGGCATCAGTGTACTCAGGACAAATTGGACAACAACTTTTGGGGTCCAATTTCTCATGTTACCCGGGGGCTAAAAAATTATTATTGTGAAAAAAAAAAGGATTTTTTTATTTTCACGGCTCTGTGTTATAAACTGTAGTGAAACACTTGGGGGTTCAAAGTTCTCACAACACATCTAGATGAGTTCCTTAGGGGGTCTAGTTTCCATTGTTTAGGTACATCAGGGGCTCAGCAAATGCAACGTGACGCCTGCAGACCAGTCCATCTAAGTCTGCATTCCAAACAGCGCTCCTTCCCTTCCGAGCTCTGCCATGCGCCCAAACGGTGGTTCCCCCCACATATGGGGTATCAGCGTACTCGGGACAAATTGTACAACAACTTTTGGGGTCCAATTTCTCCTGTTACCCTTGGGAATATACAAAACTGTGGGGCTAAAAAATAATTTGTGTGGAAAGTTTTTTTATTTTGACAGCTCAGCATTATAAACTGTAGTGAAACACTTGGGGGGTACAAAGTTCTCACAACACATCTAGATAAGTTCCTTGGCGGGTCTAGTTTCCAATATGGGGTCACTTGTGGGGGGTTTCAATGTTTAAGCACACCAGGGGCTCTCCAAACGCGACATGGTGTCCTATCTCAATTCCAGTCAATTTTGCATTGAAAAGTCAAACGGCGCTCCTTCCCTTCCGAGTTCTGCCATGTGCCCAAACAGTGGTTTACCCCCACATATGGGGTATCAGCGTACTCCGGACAAATTTTACATCAACTTTAGGGGTCCAATTTCTTCTGTTACCCTTGGTGAAAAAAATTGGGGGCGAAAAGATCATTTTTTAAAAAAAATATGATTTTTTTTTTTTTATGGCTCTACATCCTAAACTTCTGTGAAGCACTTGGTGGGTCAAAGTGCTCACCACACATCTAGATAAGTTCCTTAGGGGGTCTACTTTCCAAAATGGTGTCACTTGTGGGGGGTTTCAATGTTTAGGCACATCAGTGGGTCTCCAAACGCGACAAACTCAGGACAAATTTTACAAGAAGTTTTGGAGTCCAATTTCTCCTGTTACCCTTGGTAAAATAAAACAAATTGGAGCTGAAGTAAATTTTTTGAGAAAAAAAGTTAAATGATAATTTTTTTTTATACATTCCAAAAATTCCTGTGAAACACCTGAAGGGTTAATAAACTTCTTGAGTGTGGTTTTGAGCACCTTGAGATGTGAAGTTTTTAGAATGGTGTCACACTTGGGCATTTTCTATCATATAGACCCCTCAAAGGGACTTCAAATGTGATGTGGCCCCTAAAACAAAATGGTGTTGTAAAAATGAGAAATTGCAGGTCAACTTTTAACTCTTATAATTCCCTAACAAAAATGTTACCGATACCACTTATGGCTATTGGTGATGGCCTGCTTTTATTTTTATTTGTATTTTTAGTATGTTTCATCTCTAATTCTACCACCACTCCTGCCATTTGGTTGTATCCAATTTTATCCTGCAAGTTTTTTCCCCCTTTCTGTGGTACACACAGACTTTCAACGTAGGCCCTGCCATTCAATCATCGATGCATGCATGCATATTTAACCTTAACCCCTTTACCCCCAAGGGTTGTTTGCACGTTAATGACCGGGCCAATTTTTACAATTCTGACCAATGTCCCTTTATGAGGTTATAACTCTGGAACGCTTCAACGGATCCCGGTAATTCTGACATTGTTTTCTCGTGACATATTGTACTTCATTACAGTGGTAACATTTCTTTGATATTACCTGCGTTTATTTGTGAAAAAAACGGAAATTTGGCGAAAATTTTGAAAATTTAGCAATTTTCCAACTTTGAATTTTTATACAATTAAATCACAGAGATATGTCACACAAAATACTTAATAAGTAACATTTCCCACACATCTACTTTACATCACCACAATTTTGGAACCAAATTTTTTTTTCTTAGGGAGTTATAAGGGTTAAAAGTTGACCAGCAATTTCTCATTTTTACAACACCATTTTGTTTTAGGGACCACATCTCATTTGAAGTCTTTTTGATGGGTCTATATGATAGAAAATACCCAAGTGTGACACAATTCTAAAAACTGCACCCCTCAAGGTGCTCAAAACCACATTCAAGAAGTTTATTAACCCTTCAGGTGTTTCACAGGAATTTTTGGAATGTTTAAATAAAAATGAACATTTAACTTTTTTACACAAAAAATTTACTTCAGCTCCAATTTGTTCTATTTTACAAAGGGTAACAGGAGAAAATGGACCCCAAAAGATGTTGTCCAATTTGTCCTGAGTACGCAGATACCTCATATGTGGGGGTAAACCACTGTTTGGGCGCAAGGCAGAGCTCGGAAGGAGCGCCATTTGACTTTTCAATGCAAAATTGACTGGAATTGAGATCGGACGCCATGTTGCATTTGGAGAGCTACTGATGTGCCTAAACATTGAAACCCCCCACAAGTGACACCATTTTGGAAAGTAGACCCCCTAAGGAACTCATCTAGATGTGTTGTGAGAGCTTTAATCCCCCAAGTGTTTCACTACAGTTTATAACGCAGAGCCGTGAAAATAAAAAATCCTTTTTTTCCCCACAAAAATTATTTTTTAGTCCCCAGTTTTGTATTTTCCCAAGGGTAACAGGAGAAATTGGACCCCAAAAGTTGTTGTCCAATTTGTCCTGAGTACGCTGATACCCGATATGTGGGGGGGAGCCACCGTTTGGGTGCATGGCAGAGCTCAGAAGGGAAGGAGCATCATTTGGAATGCAGACTTAGATGGAATGGTCTGCAGGCGTCTCGTTGCATTTGCAGAGCCCCTTATGTACCTAAACCGTAGAAACCCCCCACAAGTGACCCCATATTGGAAACTAGACCCCCAAGGAACTTATCTAGATGTGCTGTGAGAACTTTGAACCCCCAAGTGTTTCACTACAGTTTATAACGCAGACGTGAAAATAAAAAATATATACTGTATATATATATATATTTTTTTTTTACACAAAAATTATTTTTTAGCACCCAGTTTTGTATTTTCCCAAGAGTAACAGGAGAAATTGGACCCCAAAAATTGTTGTCCAATGTGTCCTGAGTATGCTGATACCCAATATGTTGGGGTAAACCCCTGTTTGTGCGCATGAGAGAGCTCGGAAGGGAAGGAGCACTGTTTTACTTTTTCAACGCAGAATTGGCTGGAATTGAGATCGGACGCAATGTTGCAGTTGGAGAGCCCCTGATGTGCCTAAACAGTGGAAACCCCCCAATTATAACTGAAACCCTAATCCAAACACACCCCTAACCCTAATCTCAACTGTAACCCTAACCACACCCCTAACCCTAATCCCAACCCTATTCCCAACTGTAAATGTAATCCAAACCCTAACCCTAACTTTAGCCCCAACCCTAACCCTAACTGTAGCCCTAACCCTAGCCCTAAACCTAACCCTAATGGGAAAATGGAAATAAATACATTTTTTAATTTTTTTAATTTTTCGTAACTAAGGGGGTAATGAAGGGGGGGGGGGGGTGATTTACTATTTATAGTGGTTTTCTAGCTTTATGATTAGCAGCCGTCACACAGTAAAAGACGCTTTTTATTGCAAAAAATGTTTTTTGCGTTACCACATTTTGAGTGCTATAATTTTTCCATATTTTGGTCCACAGAGTCATGTGAGTTCTTGTTTTTTGCGGGATGAGTTGACGTTTTTAATGGTAACATTTTCGGGCACGTGACATTTTTTGATCGCTTTTTATTCCGATTTTTGTGAGGCAGAATGACCAAAAACCAGCTATTTATGAATTTCTCTTGGGGGGGGGCGCTTATACCGTTCCGCGTTTGGTAAAATGGATAAAGCTGTTTTATTCTTCGGATCAGTACGATTACAGCGATACCTCATTTATATCTTTTTTTATGTTTTGGCGCTTTTATGTGATAAAAACTATTTTATAGAAAAAATAATTATTTTTGCATCGCTTTATTCTGAGGACTATAACTTTTTTCTTTTTTCGCTGATGATGCTGTATGGCAGCTCGTTTTTTGCAGGACAAGATGACGTTTTCAGCGGTACCATGGTTATTTATTTCCGTCTTTTTGATCTCATGTTATTCCACTTTTTGTTCGGCGGTATGATAATAAAGCGTTGTTTTTTGCCTTTTTTTTTTTTTTATGGTATTCACTGAAGGGGTTAACTAGTGGGACAGTTTTATAGGCCGGGTCGTTACAGACGCGCCGATACTAAATATGTGTACTTTTATTGTTTTTTTATTTATTTAGCTAAAGGAATGTATTTATTGTAACAATATTTTTTTATTATTATTTATTTAGGATTTTTTTTTTTTTTTTTACACATGTAATTTTTTTTTTTTACATTTTTACTTTGCCCCAGGGGCATTTTTACTTTGCTGTGCACTGTGTCAGATCGGCGATCACACAGCACAGCAGGGAGGCTTCCCGGCGCCTGCTCTGAGCAGGCGCTGTGAACCCACCTCCCTGCAGGACCCAAATGCAGCCCCGCGGCCATTTTGGATCTGGGGACTGCAGGGAGGAGACGCTCGGTACAAGGTGAGCACATCGCCTTGTACCGATCGTCTCAGGGAAGCACGCAGGGAGCCCCTTCCCTGCGCGATACTTCCCTATACCGCCGGCACACTGCAATCATGTTTGATCACAGTGTGCCAGGGGTTAATGTGCCGGGGGCAGTCCGTGACCGCTCCTGGCACATAGTGCCGGATGTCAGCTGCGATAGTCAGCTGACACCCGGCCGCGATCGGCCGTGCTCCCCCCGTGAGTGCGGCCGATCGCGCTGGTCATACTATTCCGTCCTTGGGAAGTAGGGCCCACCCCACATGGACGGAATAGTACGTCCAATGACAGAAAGGGGTTAATGTTGTAGGTTTTACCAATATAGTCTTTTAGTTCCTTATTTTCTTATTTTTTAGTCATCATATATTCTCTATTTGCATATTTATGTCGGATACCTTTATTTTAATTTATTATTAAAAGTCGTTTTAAAACTAATGTTTACCAACCCTGTTTAACATTCATATCTCAACAAGCAGAAAATAACATGATGTTCCTTCTCAATTCCGGTGTCATTTGCCATGTCCTTGCATTTAACCCTAGAACGCATATTGGGGGGCCTTTTAGGCTTACATTTTTGCTATTATCTGCAAAATTACGTTAGAATTTTGAAACTCCAGGTATTCCTCAAGTATGTCGTTGTTGATAATATCCAGTTGTTCATATAATTTTTTTCATAGGGATTATGGTGTAACAATGCTTGTTTGGTGAAAACTACATCTGTACGAATTGGGGGCCTTTTAGGCCCCTGCTATTTTATCATGTTCTCAGTAGTGTTTGTGTCTCAAGTTACTTTATTTGTACTCAGTAATGCTGGGGCCAGGGTGTGGATAATAACATGTGAGGATGTCATGTGATTTTTGGAGGGAGTGATAAGGCCATGACATCACCTCAGGTCCTTCGGAACACAGTAATGAGCTGTGTATAGAGTACTCAGGACAGTATACACTGTGAGCTAATTGCTGAAGGACCTGTGATAAGATAAGCTGTTGAGAGGAAATCTGATTCATTTTCAGTTTCTGTTTCTAAGAAGCTTGCAAAGGCTAGAGGAGACAATGTCAGTGGGCAGGTATGAGGAAATTAGAAGAATCATTCGCTTTGATAAGCGAACTCGTGCAGCGAGGTTTGAAACAGACAAATTAGCCCCTATCAGTTATATCTGGAACATATTTATCAAAAATTGCACAAAACTTTACAAACCTAGTACTAATGTTACTGTAGATGAGCAACTTGTACCGTTCAGAGGACGCTGCAAGTTAATACAATACATGCCCAGAAAGCCAGCCAAGTACAGAATAAAAATCTTCTGGATGTGTGATTCTGCAAATTATTATGGCATAAATGGCATAATTTACTGTGGCAAAGAGGTTGGTGCACCAGTACAGAAGGATCTGGGGTCTGAAATAGTCAAAACTCTTGCTGTTCCAATATTCAATTCAGGTAGAAACATTACCATGGACAATTATTTCACCAATGTTGAACTAGGCAATTTTCTGCTTGCAAAAGCTATTACACTTGTTGGTACTATAAAGCAAAACAGACGAGAAATTCCAGAAGGACTGAAACACAATCGTCAGCGAGCACTTTATGAGAGTGTCTTTGGATTCAATAACAAAGCGACTTTGATATCTTACAAGGCGAAGAAGGAGAAATCTGTAATTTTACTCAGTACCATGCATCACGATTGCAGTGTTGACAGCAATGACAAAAAATTGAAACCAGAAATCATCCTGCATTACAATACAACAAAAGGAGTTGTAGATAAAATGGATGAGATGGTGGGAGAATATTCGTGTAAGAGGCAAACAAAACGATGGCCTGTAGTACTATTTTCAAATATGCTTGATGTAGCAGCCCTAAATTCATTCATTATTTATACAGAAACTCATCCGGAATTTCATGCACAGAGGAAGGACAGGAGACGCATATTCTTGAAGGACCTTTGTCATGAACATGTAATGCCTCACATGATAGAGCGAAGCGACTTGAAATGCTTGCCAAAGCAAACTAAAGAAGCAATGAAACGGTGTGGCGTACAGTTTCAGATTATTCCAGAGCCAGGAGAAAGAAAACGAAAGCGTGGTTTCATGTGTCAAAGAAACATAGAGAGGAAAACTGAGCGATATTGTTCCACTTGTAAGGAAACTGTTTGCAAAGAACACTCTTCTGAAAAAATAACATGTCAGAATTGTTTGGAAGACTAATATAATAGAAAAGAAAGTTAGAATAAAAATGTAGCTGCAGCTAGTTTGCTATAGATTTCTATGCGTTTTTGTGTGTTTTCATGTCTTTGTGTGAAATTTGGGAAAAAAAGATTTTTTGGTGTTTTCTGTGAAAAATTATAATTAAAATTTTGTCCACTATTCATATTTTATTGAGCAATTTTGCAATAAACTTGTGAAAGTTATTTAAGTGTGTTTTTCTACATTATGTGCATGGGGGCCTAAAAGGCCCCCAATACGTTAATATGTATATTTTTAACGTCATGCGTTCTAGGGTTAACACATCTTTTCCCGATTTTACATTTTGTGTGGCATGCTCAATATTTCCATCTATTGCCCTTTCATTGGTTTGGGTGCACTTTTCTAGGGCCTTTACAGAGCCCATGATCAGTACATATACGTGATTGGAGTAATGAGGTAGGCGGGCATGTCGTTTGAAGTTTGATTGATAGGCTACTAGCGTATATAGCTGGGAGCACCAAGAGACCGGTAACCCTGATGAAGAAGGACGCAGCTCCTTTGAATCTTTTTGGTCTCAGCGCCGCTCCGTAGCCCCTATGACATCACACGCTAGGCACCTCCGCCGGCCATCTTTCTCTCTCGCTCGTATCCAGGGACGCCACCGGCCGGGGCATTCCCTGGCTCTGTGCAGCTTTTTCGCAGCGCTGCTGTGCTACGGTTGTTCTCAGCCCGCCTGCCTGCTTCCTCATCCATTACCCACACGACCGGACCGACACTGCTGCATCGCACATCGCCACATAAGGACCCTGGTGAGTCCTACCTGGTGCATCAGCACGTATGTCTACATATGTTTAGAATGGTTTTATCCGAAAAAAAAATTTTGTTTCACAAATTGTGCTGATGTAAAGTAGACATGTGGGAAATGTTACTTATTAAGTATTTTGTGTAATATATCTCTGTGATTTAAGGGCATAAAAATTCAAAGTTGGAAAATTGCGAGATTGTCAAAACTTTCGCCAAATTTCCTTTTTTTTTCACAAATAAGGAACAGGTAATATCAAAGAAATTTTACCACTATCATGAAGCACATTATGCCACGAGAAAACAATATCAGAATCATCAGGATCCGTTGAAGCGTTCCAGAGTTATAACCTCATAAAAGGGACAATGGTCAGAATTGTAAAAATTGGCCCGGTCATTAACGTGCAAGCCAACCCTCGGGGGTAAATGGGTTAATCAAGAAAACTTTTACAGACATTAGAACCACAATCGGTGCAAAATATACCTCATCAACAAAGACATTGCCATTATACATAAACACTGGAAGTTAAGGGGTTAAACAACTTTTCTTTATGTTTGGTTGGGAAGTGGGATTACCTTTAGAAAGGAAAAAAAAATATGCGTCAGAAAGACCAGTTTTACCTAGGAAGCATTTGGGAGCTTGGCATACATATGTCCCATTTAGCTCTAACCCCCTTCCGACATCCGCTGTACATGTACAACGCAGACGAAAGTGTGGTCACTCAAATTGCCATACATGTGAGGTGTTGCAAGTGCACGGTGAATGAGTAAGGATGGCTGCCATCTCTGACAGAAGACCATCCCTAGGCATCATCAAGGGGGAGCTTGGCCACCCCGGCATTGACCATAGCTCCGATTGGCTGCTTAATTCTGATCAGTATGTTTGTAATAAGTGGTGATAAACATAAGAAGCAAAAAGGATGTGTTGATCAGGCAATCACCTGCTTCTTAACCCCTTTGGCTTGAATTGGTCAGTCAATAACCAATCTGAGCCAAAAGGTTTAATGTAAAATAACGATCGCCACTCTGCAAGTCATATTTCCCTCAGTATTTGTGTGCAATGTGGTTGTATATCTCCTGTGTGTACCTGAAAGAAATAATTGGAAGCCAATGGCTCCTAGTTACTTTTGTGAAAATGAAAAATTTTCTCTGAAAATAACCCTCAATTTTTCATATCCCAATGTTTTAACATTTTGTGAAACACCTCTGGGTTTAATATGCTCCCCCATCCTAGATGAAATCCTTGAGGGGTGTAGTTTCTAGAATTTTGTCATTTGAGGGGTTACTGCTGTTCTAGCAGCACAAGGGCTCTGCAAAAGTGGCATGGTGTTCACAAACCATACGAGCAAAGTCTGCTTCTCAAAACAGCACTCCTTTCTTTTGGAGCTATACTGGGTGCCTGAACAGTTGTTTTCCCTCCTAAATGTGGGACATTGGTGTACTATTTAGAAATTGTACAACAAAATGGGTAATCCATTTTCTCCTGTTACGCTTGTGAAAATGAAAAAATTGGGGTTAAAGCAACATTTTGCATGAAATTATTTTTTTAATTTTGACAGTCCAATGTTTTAAAATCCCGTGAAGCACCTGTCGAGTTCAAGATGCACACCACACCCTAGATAAATTCCCTTACCAAATGAGGTCACTTATGAGGGTAGAGTGACAACACAATCTTTATTCTTAATTATGCCAGATGTACTGTTCAGTGGCTCAAAGGACAAGAGCCATTATTCATATGATCCTGTATGTTGACTTTTGTTTGTATGTTAATCTGGAAAGCCTTCTGATTAGGTATTTTATCAGCCTCCTCCGCTTTACTAGTCTACAGACCTTGGAGGATAAATACGTAGGTTTATTCAACAATAGAATAATGAGGTTTTAACTCCCCCCACCTTCTCCCAAACCTGTTGGAGAATGCCCTGAATGAGAGCTGTGGGTATAAAAGGGGCCTCTCTCCCACTTGCGTTCAGACTAAACAGTACAGCAGCCAAGGAACCATAGCTCCAACCCGAAGAATATAGATCTGCTCCACTGTCCATAACTGAACCCACAAAAATGTTTGGAGAATCCATTTTGGGACAGGAAACTGCAACAACAAGAGATGTGTCAGCCTTGATGAATCAAATACAGACAACAGACACTTGGCCGGATTTGTTCCAAGAATTGGTCCTTTGGGATGCTCAGAATGTCGTGGACGATGATGAGGTTGATCAAGAGATGTTTAACTGCTTGCCAAATCAAGAATCCTGTGGCAGTCTGGAATCAAGTACCCAGTCTCAAGCATCCCAAGTTCAGGAGTTGTTGGGAGCATTGAGACCCTGACCCTTAAGCGGGGAGAGGGCTTGTGTTATGGAATCGGTTTTCAGAGTTCCTGTTCGATTACCGCCAACCCCGGCCCCTACCACCAGGATGGTCCACCACCAAGGAAATCATCTCCACTACAGAGATGTGCCAGTATTTAACGAGTCCAACATAGAGGTTCATAAACATCTGTAAAGCTTTAAGACCCAGATGCAGCAGGTGCCCACAGAAGTTTGGACCAAATACCAGTGGACTAGTTTGACTGGCTTGGCCCAGGATGCTGTCCAGTTGCTTGGTTCTCTGGACTACTGGACTATTAAGGACATCCTGTTGTCCTTTTTACCATCATCGTCGAGACATCGTTACTTTTTCTTTCCAGGGGGCCTCCTATCTAGAATTTGGCAACTCCAATGGCACTGCAACCAATGGCAACAGGCTCAATGATCGAGCTGCTCACTCCGTTGACACCCTCTGGGACGTGATCATGCTCAAGCAACTTAGGAGAAGATGGCCCAAGAGATATGAGTGGGTAGCCAACCAGAAGCTCGACACCCCAAAGCAAGCAGCCCGATTGGCCAACAAGTTTACAGCCAATCGACCCCGCTGTATGCCCGATATGTCCAAGGGGAAGAAGTGCGGGTGTTTAATAGGATGAGGCGTGGCCCATGCATTCTTTCTAAAGACAGCTAGGTCACAGGAGAGCACCCACTGACCCTTGTGTCTCGACAGGGCGCTTCTGGCGTTTTGGCACCTTAAGGGCTTTTCAAATGCGACTTGGCGTCTGCAGTCTATTCCAGTCAAATCTGAGCTTGCAAAGCCAAATAGCCCTCCAGTGTGCCCATGCAATAGTGTTCCCTTACATATGGGGAACCATTGTGCTCTGGAGAAATTGCACAACAAATTGGGTAATCCATTTTTCCTGTTGCCCTTGTGACAAAATAGGGCTAAAACAATTTGAGAAAAATATATAATTTTTAAATTTTTCATTATTTTCTTCCACTTTATTATTCTTGTGAAGCAACTGAAAAGTTTAACTTACTGAATGCCATTTTGAATACTAAGAAGGGAGCAGTTTTTAAAATGGGGCCTTGTTTTTCTGACACATAGGACAATCACTTCAAAAGTGCAGATGTCCCTAAAAAAATAGGATCTGTAAATTTTGTTTGAAAAAGTGAAAAATTACCGATAAACTTCTAACCCTTCTAACTTCCTAACAAAAAGACATTTGATTAAAAAATGATGCTGACAAAGTAGACAGGTGTCAAATATTATTTATAGAAAAAAGATTTCATTAATTGAAAATTATGTTGTCCAGTATGACTATTTGTATCGAGGGCATAGAAATTAAAAACTAAAAAATTGCAAATGTTTCTAAATTTGTCAAATTTTGATATTTTGATAAATAATTGCAAACCATATTGACTAAATTTACTACTATCATGAAGTACAATGTGTCATGAAAAAGCAATCCCAGTATAGATTTCTGTGCTATAGTGGATTTGTGATACTGTGTGCAAAAAATGTAAAGCGCTGCGGAATATGTTGGCGCTATATAAATATATAAATAAAAAGATTATTATTATAATCACTGGGATATGTCTAAACATTCCAGAGTTATTACCACATAAAGTGACAGAATTGAAATATTTGCCCTAGTCAGGAAGGTGAAACTAGGCTTCGCATACAGGAGTTAAGGTTGTAGATTATTGATGGGGAATACTCAAGAGGATTTATTTAAACATAGCTGACATCTGTTTGGGGATTCCACCTAAATCTTCTGTATGCATGTGGGCTAAATTTGCCAACATTAAAGGGAACCTGTCACCCCGTTTTTTCCGTATGAGATAAAAATACCGTTAAATAGGGCCTGAGCTGTGCATTACAATAGTGTATTTTGTGTACCCTGATTCCCCACCTATGCTGCCGAGATACGTTACCATGATGCCATCATGCGGGATGCCACGCGTGCGCAGATGGAGATCGCGGCGGCCATTTTCCTGAAGCAGAGTTCGCATCTCGCGGCCATTTTCCTGAAGCCCCGGGCAGCAGAGCGCTCCATCTTCGCACGCGCGGCCACAGGAAGATGGCCGCCCCCACCGATCACCAGGGTAATAGCGCAGATCGCGCTCTTTTTCCTCACAACTCTGCAGTGGATTCGGCACTTGGGCATGCGCAAACCACTACACCACCAACGGAAAAATAAGCAAGATCTGTGGGAAGAAACAGCTATGTCACCACGCCCATCCGACCAGACCAGCCTGATTGACAGGTGAAGACGGCTACTTTGGTAACGTATTTTGGCAGCATAGGTGGGGAATCAGGGTCCACAAAATACACTATTGTAACGCACAGCTCAAGCCCTATTTAACGGTATTTTTATCTCATACGGAAAAAACGGGGTGACAGGTTCCCTTTAATTCATAGATAACAGAAAAAAAGACGCATGCTCAAGTTAGATATAGTAAAATAATTTTAATAACTACATCACTAAACAAATACCATATTTACTAAGTCAAAAAGTAAAGTAATCCATAATTGATATGGGCTGTGTAGCAGCTATAGAAAGCTAGCTATTCCAGGAGATGATGCCGAAATGGAGAATTTAATGGAATTGGCAGAGGTCAGTGTGCTGGAAAGACAATATCATAGATTTCATCATAGTGTTCAACAAAATGCACTTCTAGCCCTTCGGTAATGAAATTGGCTAGATCATAGTAATCTTTCTTGTTTTCTGAAGGAAGAATGATACATGAAACACCTGCTCTTTTAGCCTGGAATAAAAGAGAAAGAATATTATGTGGGTTGTAAAAAGAACTTTATAAGCACTAATAAATTAAAGGGAACCTGTCACCAGAAATAATATTATTAACCTGTAGATATGGGGTTAATCTGCAGGTTAATAGGGTTATTATGCTGCCTGGTGTCCGCACTTAGGTTACTTTCACATTTGAGGTAGAATCCGCAGCGTTTAATCTGCAACCTGAAACGCACGATAAACCACAGGTAAACGCATGCAAATGCACCTTTTTTTTAGATGCATAAGGTAACGCATGCGATAAAAAAAACGCTGCGTTTGCACGCTTTTTTATGCGTTTTGCATGTGTTTGCATTTTCTGTGCGCATGGTGGAAAATTTAACAGGAGAAAAATCTAGATAAACAGACACTGCCAATGGGACTACAGTGGGCGTGTATTATGGGATATCTTTATATAGACCCTTGGACTGCTGAAATCTACAGATTTTGCTACTGTGTCCTGTGTCATGATGGATCTTCGCATGGAGAGCTTTTATTTCAACCTGGATTTAAGTATCAAGCTGTTTCTTGCCTGTGCGTTTGCTTGGGAGCAACAAAGAAATAGAGAACGACAGAGAAGGACACGGCAAAGGCGTTTTTGGAGACACCCCATTATTGAACTCAGGGAGAGCCGTTGAGCCTACCACACGCTATATGGCGATGTTAATGCCAACCCGGACAAACTCCCGGAATATACCAGGATGTCTCAAGAGTCTTTTCGGGAATGTCCAAGGAGCCATTCGGAGACAGGATACCCAGCTCCATAGAGCGATTCCTGCAGAGAAACGTCTCCTGGTCACATTAAGGTACGTAATAATTCTAAACAAATGCCAGTCATAATTATTGTTGGTCTGCCATGTATTATTTGTATTTTCCTTTATGTCTATAGCTAAACACCACCATAAATAGAATTGTTTGTACCGTATTTTTCGGACTACAAGACGCACTTTTTCCCCCCCCCAAAAAGGGGGGAAAATGGGGGGTGCGTCTAATAGTCGCAATGCAGGCTTACCGTGGCGGCAGAGGTGCGGTGGCAGAGGTGCAGCGGCAGAGGTGTGGCAGCAGAGGTGCGGAGATGAGGAGGCGCAGTGAGCGGGGTCCCTTTTCCCGGTGAGGTGATGCAGCAGCCCAGTAAGGCAGCAGAGCCGGGTGAATCCTGTTGTTATCGGTGGGCGCGGCCATCTTCATGAGGCCGCGCGTTCGCAGATGGAGCTCTGCTGCCCGGGGCTTCAGGAAAATGGCCGCGGGATGCCGCGCGTGCGCAGATGGGGATCGCGGCGGCCATTTTCCTGAAGCCCCGGGCAGCAGAGCTCCATCTGCGAACGCGCGGCCTCAGGAAGATGGCCGCGCCCACCGATATCAACAGGATTCACCCGGCTCTGCTGCATTACCGGGCTGCTGCATCACCTCACCGGGACTTTGGACTCTGTATACCGTACTCCATCCTTTTGCTTCCCAGGATGGGTGCAGCAAGGTTCAGGAAGGATCTCGTGGGCACATGGACTGGAGATGATGGAGGTAGTGGTGTACATTGTGAAGCGAGTATTCCACAGGAGATCAGATGTCTGAGTCCTTGCCGCTTCCCGGCACTCCTCAGCACCGCATGGCACGGCCGGCTCTCCGCCTCCAGCAGGGCTCGCAGCAGTACAGAGGCGCTTTTCCCGCAGTGTCCGGTCATGGCGGCTGTGTCTCGGTAGCGGAGCTCCTCACTTATTACCGGCTTCTGAAATAATTATTGCGCTGAGGAGCGCCGGGAAGCGGCAAGGACTCAGACATATGAGTTCCTGTGGAATACTCGCTTCACAATGTACACCACTACCTCCATCATCTCCAGTCCATGTGCCCACGAGATCCTTCCATCACCTCACCGGGGAAAGGGACCCCTCTCACGCCATACCTCTCACTGTGCCTCCTCATCCCAGCACCTCTGTCGGTAACCACTGCTGCCACCCTCCCATGGACACCAGGCCGTGGCGTCACCCACCTAAGCAGGAAGGGACCCTGCTCAGGTGCACACCGTACCGCATCACCCCACCTCTGCCGCCACCTTGCCTCCTGTGACCCTGCTCTGCCACCACCAGCCCTCAGGTAAGATACTGTAAATTCGGACAATAAGACGGACCCCATCTTATAAAAAATATTTTTTTCTGCAATTTTCACCCCAAATTTGGGGTGCGCCTTATGGTCCGGTGTGTCTTATAGTCCGCGAAATATGGTAATTTTTTTTTTTTATTATTTTATTTCAGATTCCTGGCTACCGGAATAGTTGTGGACACCTGTCGGGCTTTGTGGAACATTCTTTATTTATTCTTTATCCCCCTACCCGCCTCGGACATGTGGATGGAAATTGCTGAAAATTTCGGGAGTGTGTGTGTGATTTCCCCAACTGTTTGGGAGAAGTGGATGGAAAGCACATACACATTATCAACCCCGCCAGAACTGGATCTGAGCACTTCAACTGCAAAAAATATTTTTCTGTAGTGCTCATGGCAATAGCAGATGTGGACTGTCGCTTTATCGACGTGGACATTGGAGCTTTTGGCTGTGGCAATGACTCCCAGACTTTCAAGAATTCGGATATGGGCCGACGTGTGTATGGCAAAAATTTTAATTTTCCCCTGCCACAATCTTTCCTCAACACTCAAGGCCCACCGATGCCATTTGTTATGGTTGGGGATGAGGCCTTTCAGATGTGTGAAAACCAACTGAAGCCATATTCCAGTCGGGACTTGAACCACACAAATGATTTATAACTACAGACAGACCAGGGCTCGAAGAACAGTGGAGTGTAATTTTGGGATTCTTGTCTCAAAATGGCGCATTCTTGGGACAGCCATTAATCTAAAAATGGAGACACTCGATGAGGTGGTCAAAGCCTATGTGGTTCTCCACAATTACATAATGGCGAAGGAGCTACCCAACATTGAACTGGATGAACCAGTTGCAAACCCATTGCCAGATTACCAGCATCACCCGCTGCGGTCAACTGTTGAAGTTGACCACATGCGGAACCAATTTGCTGCCTATTTTGTTTCTGACATCGGATGTGTGGCATGGCAAGATAATATTGTGTAAAATGTGCTTTTGGGTTTGGGTCTGTACCAGTTATGTTTTAAATGTTACTAATATTTGTTGTTAATAAACAACGTGTTTTGATACCTGTACCGAGTCTCCAATGTCTTTCCTCTAAAAACCACTTAGGTTGCTAGTGGTAAGGTAGTTGATGTCATTACATACTGATTCTGTTCTGCAGAATCTATTGGACGCAGACTGAAGAGACGATGGAGGTATAATACAAAGCAGATCTATACTCACCAAGTCATGTGTGAGAAATAATGACTTCATGAGCACAAAACCCAGCCTCATGAATTCACTATTTCTGACACCTGTCCAGGTGAGTATAGATATGTCTTGTATGACCGCCATCGCCTCTTCAGTTTGTGTGAAATAGATTACGTAGACTGAAGAGAAAATGGAGGTTATACAAAGCAGATCTCTACTCATGAGGTGGCAAAAAAATAAAGTGTACGGCGCAGTGTGTTTATTCGGCGCACGGTGTGTGTTGCCGGCGGCGAAATACACAAATAACCAAACAGTATTTGGGGCAAAAAACATTTACATTTATTTATAAACAACAACAAAAAAAACAAATTAACTGCGCCTGCTTGGCGTAGAGTGACGGAAATGGGGGGTGTGTAGCTGTGAGGCCTGGCTAACTATCGACGACGCAGGGGTTGCAGGAGAAGGGGCAATTAAAGTAGTGGGGTCTGGGAGTTCGGGGATGGTGCTAGATGAATGAGAAGGCAGACACACACTGGAAGGGTGAGACAAACCTGACATCACAGACACATTGGGAGGTGAGGGGGGAGGAATAGCAATAGTATGCTGTTTTTTTGTTTTCCCTTCCCTTTTTGGGAACGGCACTGCGGTCAGGGGAGCCTCGGTGGGTTAATTTCTTGCAGCCTTGTCATGGTGGCCGACCTGTGTCCGTGTGCTGCTGCATGGTTGTGGTGGTGGGGGAAAGCCATGCCAGTGTCCGGCTGCTGCATGGTGGTGGTGCGGAAGGCCATGCCAGGGTCCTGGTGCTGCATGGTGGTGGTGGGGAAGGCCGTGCCAGGGTCCGGCTGCTGCTCCATGGTGGTGCGGAAGGCCATGCCAGGGTCCTGCTGCTACATTGTGGTGGGGGTGGGGAAGGCCGTGCCAGGGTCCGACTACTGCTGCTGTATGGTGGTGGTGCGGAAAGCCATTCCAGGGTCCGGGTACTGCTGTTGCTGCATGGTGGTGGCAGTGGAGGATGTCCAAGCAGGAGCAGAGGTTGGCATGGTGGTGGCAGTGGGCTGTCCAACAGCACTCGGCATGGTGGTGGCGCTGTAGTGGTGTCCGGCAGTGCTTGGAATGGTGGTGGCCGTGAAGTGGTATGCAGCAGAGTTCGGCATTAAGGTCAAGCGTGACAGTGTTGGCACATGTGGAAATGCCACCACTGGCTGCTGAAAAGACCGACTCTGCTGCATAGTCTGCATGTAAGCAGCATTGCAGGCCTGCATGACACTAAGCTGGAGATCAGGAGTAAAATGTTCCGACATGCCCTTCTCTATTTGATTGAAAAAATGGCCTCTGGAGGTCGGCTTTCACTTGGTCAAGGCTTCTGGTGACTTCCTGGATAAGTGTATTCATATGGTTTATCCAGTCTGTCTCCCATCGCCTTGAGTCCATCATGAAAGACCGAGCTCAAGTGCAAAAACTCGAGCATGATTGACCTGTCCAAGGCCCTCTGATGCTGCCGGGAAGAGCCCCAAAAAAAGAGGCAGAGGACTGGGACAGGGGAACACCACACCTGATGGATCAGCTTCCTGGTATCTAGTCTGAGTTGCAGGCCCACTTGCTGCAGCGTTGCTGGATGGCTGGGACGGGTCCGTGGCTGATTTATGAGGTACCGCTCCAGAACCAGAAGGACCGGTCTCAAAAATGCCAGGATGTGGTGATATTTATATTTTCGGATCCTTGCTCCAGAACCACTAGGAACCCGGTTCTCTTGACGAAGGTCCTTGTTGAAGCGATCCTTCATCGAACGCCAACGTGATCTGACTTTGAGCACTGTTGAAAAAAAAAAATTATGGTTAGACAATGCACTTTTGGCCGTGATCACACAACTGTGTGTGATGAGAGAAACTCTCTGGAATTTCTCTCATCACACAGTTGTGTGATCCCGGCCAAGGTCACTGTTGCATCACACCGCATTGCAATATTTTACTAAATGCCTTGCGGACCCGAGCCGGGTCACCTCATTCCATAGCCGCCGGATCGTCACGTTGTCCGAGTGCTGCGGAACCCGGGTGTCCCACAACGGGACTCGCTCATGGACCAGGGAGATGAGAATGTCATTGTCAATGAGGTCCTCATCCCGTTCTGGAACCTAGAAAATAAACAAATACATTAATGTTTGAGACATTAACATAAGAAAAAGAAAGAAAACAACAGAGACAGAAAACAGGCAAGAATATTCAAAGTCACGAAAAAAAAGGAGTCAAGAAGAAAAAGGATAAAGAAAGAGCAAAGTAAAGAAATTAACAGTGAAGAATAGTAAAGTCAGGATACAATAAGCAGAGTACAATCAGTCAGGTATACTTACACGCTGCCTTGCTACACGACCGTGTCCACGCTGCTCCTGCTCGGCCTGTGCCGCAGTTGACACATGTGTAGATGTGACAGAGAATACTTACCAATCTGAAGAGGTGAGTACTCACTTCACTTTCATTTCCACCTTGTGCAGGCCCAAGATGTTGCTCCTCCTCAGAAGAAGAGGACATTCTGATGCATGCAGCAAGAAAAAAATACAGAAATTATTAGGACATATAGAGACAGACAAAAGAAAATAAAGACATTGGCTTTGATACTCACATTGTTCAGAGTGTTAATTCCTCCCAGGTTCTTTCAAGCGTCTGCTCTGCTTCCCAGTCTGCTGAGTAGTGACCTGCAAATGCCCACTCCCTCCTTTTATCAGTTTGTATGTGTGGGGTGCTGGGTCGCCGCTATCATGGGGCAAGTTGAGCCCTTTGCTTCAGGTGGCAGTCGTCACTGAAAGACAGGGGGCAGCAGAGCGGCGGTCAGAACACCTGGTGCCGACTGTCCATAATCCCTGACATTTGCTGTCACTAGTGCGGTGCGCACGCCCCTGCTCACAACCCACGGTGTGCAATATCAGCCGGTCATCCCTGCACCCGCAGAGCAGCACACCACATATTGGCTGCTCTGTGCAAACATGACCTGTGATGAGGTCACAGGATGGGAGGAGTCAGGGGTCACTTGATGGGGACCTCCATGGATTGCAGGATTGTGCTGGTTGCCATGGTAAGTGTGTGTACGAGGTGTATGGAGCGGAGCCGTGTGTGTATGAGGTGTATGGAGCGGAGCCGTGTGTGTATGAGGTGTATGGAGTGGAGCCGGGTGTGTATGAGGTGTTCGGAGCGGAGCCGGGTGTGTATTCAGTGTACGGAGCGGAGCTGCATGTGTATGAGGTGTACGGAGTGGAGCCGGGTGTGTATGAGGTGTATGGAGAGGAGTCAGGTGTGTGCAAGGTGTATGGAGCAGAGCCGCGTGTGTAGGAGTAACTATGTGTGGCCATTATACAGTATGGAACATCATGTCAGGCCATTATACAGTATGGAGCATCATGTGTGACCATTATACAGTATGGAGCATCATGTGTGACCATTATACAGTATGGAGCATCATGTGTGGCCATTATACAGTATGGAGCATCATGTGTGGCTATTATACAGTATGGAGCATCATGTGTGGCCATTATACAGTATGGAGCATTATGTGTGCCCATTATACAGTATGGAGCACTGTGTGGCCATTATACAGTATTGAGCATCATGTGTGGCCATTATACAGTATGGAGCACTGTGTGGCCATTATACAGTATGGAGCATCATGTGTGGCCATTATACAGTATAGAGCATCATGTGGGGCTCATACTGTATGGAGCAATATATGAGGCTCATTATACTGTATGGAGCAATATATGGGGCATGTTATTCTGTATGGGGCGCTGTGCGGTCCCCACAATACTGTATGGAGCAATATACGGGGCTCATTATTCTGTAAGGAGCACTGTGGTGCCCAGAATTGACCTATTGCAGAATGTACAATAGTTATCACTCATGTAATGTATGGGGGACAGTATATGAGATGGGAGCCCTATAGGGGGCTGAACTGTATATGTGTTTGGGGGGCGCCGTTTTGAAGTTCGCCTCACGCAGCAGTGTGGCTAGGTTCACCCCTGGGGGGGGGTGGCTAATCAGTGTCTAGACAGGTTTTCCTGTGGTAAAACACATGCGTTCACAAACGCAAGTGCTTGCGAACTAATGCGTTCACATAGACATCACCCCCTCCATCATTGGCAGCCCCCTCCTCACCCATTTAATTCATTTTCTAAAGAAAAAAAAGTTTTCCATACTTACCTCACAATCGATCCCCAGCAGGTGCAGGTCCTCTTCTTGTCACGGTAGACGCTATACCTGGAAGGAGCCCATACATTGTATCATTCTCAGCAGTGAATCAGCTAGAGTGTATGGGTTCCTGAGAGGACCTGACAGGAGCCCATACATTCTAGCACATTCACTACTGAGACATCTAGAATTTATGGGCTGTAGTCAGGACCTGCAGGGAGCCCATACATTCTAGCTACAACCATGTCTGTAATGCGTTTTTTCAACGCATTCTTTCCGCTAACAACTGCATACGTTTCGAGGCGGCAAATTGACGCCTCTGAAATTACAACATGTAGCGCTTACCGCACCACGACGCAGACAACAAAACGACGCATGCGTCGTCAAATGCGGCAAAACGCAACCTATCACAGGCACCTGCGTCCCTAATGTTAAAGATAGGAATACACAACGCATGAGGATGTATGAGTCCAAAACGCTGCAGACACAACCGCAAATGTGAAACCAGCCTTAGCCAAACACTGCGAGGAGAAAATTAAAGGAAACATGTCACCCCAAAAATCGAAGATGAGCTGCGCCGCCGGCATCAGGGGCTTATCTACAGCATTCTGTAATGCTGTAGATAAGCCCCCGATGTATCCTGAAAGATGAGAAAAAGAGGTTAGATTATACTCACCCAGGGGCGGTCCTGCTGCGGTCCGGGTCCGATGGGCGTCACGGTCCGGTCCGGGGCCTCCTATCTCCTTACAATGACGTCCTCTTCTTGTCTTCACGCCGCGGCTCTGGCGCAGGCGTACTTTGTCTGCCCTGTTGAGGACAGAACAAAGTACTGCAGTGCGCAGGGCCTCTCTGACCTTTCCCGGCGCCTGCGCACTGCAGTACTTTGTTCTGCCCTCAACAGGGTAGACAAAGTACGCCTGCGCCGCAGCATGAAGACCAGAAGAGGACGACATGGAATGAAGATAGGAGGCGTCGGCCGGACCTGAGACACCCATCGGACCGAACCGCAGCGGGGAACGCCCCTGGGTGAGTATAATCTAACCTCTTTCAGGTAACATCGGGGGGCTTATCTACAGCATTACAGAATGCTGTAGATAAGCCCCTGATGACGGTGAGCTTACATCACCATCGATTTTGGGGGTGACAAATTCCCTTTAAAGGAATTCCGAGTGCGGCTGTTTATCCTCGGGAGTAGTTCAATATGAATCAGTTGTCAGATTACCTTTAGGCTATGTGCACATGTTGAGGATTTCCTGCGGATCCGCACCAGTTTTTTCCACGCAGAGACGCTGCAGATCCACAAGTGATTTACTGTACAATGTAAATCAATGGGGAAAAAAAATTGCTGTGCTAATGGTGTGGAAAAATCCGCACCAAAAATGCTGCAGATTAAAAAAGGACCACGGCAATTCTTTTTGCGGATCTGCGGCATTTCTGCACCCATGGAATTCCATTGATTCAGTCAAATCTGCTGCAAAACCGCAGGATCTGCGGAGTTGGGTGCGAGAAATGCTGCAGAGCGGGAGGGGGAAGAGTGTGTGGGCGGAGACTGTGTGTGGGAGGAGACTGTGTGCAGGGAAGATGTGCGTGTCTGTGTGCGGGTGTTTGCGTGTGTCTGTGTGCGGGTGTTTGCGTGTGTCTGAGGTGGTCTGCGGGGCTGTGTGTGTCTGTGTGCGGGGGGTCTGCAGAGCTGTGTGGGGATGTGCGCGGATGTGTGTGTGCGGGGCGGTGTGTATCTGTGTTCTGCGTAGCTGTGCGGGGATCTGCGAGGCTGTTTGTGTGCCTGTGTGCGAGGAACTGCGGGGCTGCACAGGGATCGTGGTGCTGTGGGTGTCTGTGCGGGTCTGTATGTAGGCAGGCATAGTCTGACGGGACTACTAGTCCCATCCGGCTATGCCTGCTACAGTAAAAAGAAAAATGGTGTGCACTAGGATTGTTAATTGGCAAGGTGCTGGTGTAGTGGACTGGATAAGCCCATAAACATCAAAATGAATAATATACACCGCACACTCTGGGGACATATATAATGCAAAGATAGTGGAATTTATTTATGCTACGTTAAACATAAGATTCAATAATGCAGAAGGCGACCAGAGGTTTAAGCTGACGTTTCGACTCGTCCAGAGTCTTTATCACAAAGGTCGCTAGAAGAAATAAAACATATGTAAGCAAACAATGACAGTAGTACAGATATAATACGTACAAAGCAAAAATTTAAATAAAATAAAGGTCAGGCCCAGAGTTGGATAAAGGCACAATGAGTCCCTAGCAAACAATAGGCACCAAAAAATCAAGCAAGACAAAGTTTAGGCCCAAAATACAGTAGAAGAACATCATGTCCATAGCAAACAATAGGCACCAATCGGTTAATGGAAAACCGTGTCAAGAAAAGAGAATTGGGAGACGTGACATAAAAGTGAGACTCGAGGACCAGGGTGTGAAATGAAATAAGCAAGAAATCAAGTCACGTTGTGTAGGTAGAAGTAGATTTAGGTAGAAGCATACACTAACATAATAGATATTACCTTAGCAAATAAATAGTACTGAATGTAGGAAGATCCCTTGTAAGGTTAAGGTATTCTGTAGAGAATGGATAGGGTTAACAAGAATGCCAAAAAAGGAAAAAATGCAGAGAGAATATTAGTCATGAAAGGAGGGCACCCAGGTGCTGTGTGCACAGTACCTGCAATAGAGTATTAAAGGATGGAGATGTATATAGTTGTGTACAGCCGTCCCGACGAGTGTGGGGTCTAGAATTAATACGAATAGTTAAATATTGGTGGCAGTGTGGGCGTAGGTGAGAGTACCCACGCTAGATGGGATAGTAGGTTACCTGGAGTGAAAGTGGTCCAAGCGGCGCTCCAGCGCCTAGCTGAGTATGACCTGCTGCCATCAGTGTGAGTGCTCTGGTATAAGAGCGCGATGGGACCCGCGGCACCGGAAGTGCGTCATCCGGTACCGGAAGTGGCGTCACGCTCACAGAAAGAGCTGTTGAGCTTGCGCGGCGTCGCTGAGAAGAGAGAGATATGTTGCTAGGAGATGTGTAATCATATCCCAGCTAGCGTGAATGCCCATGTGAGAATCGCGAGGTGCCATGAGATATAGCGCTGGGTTAAATGTATGATGAGAGAACCTATTAATGCAACCATATATGTAAACTACGTGGATGGACAGAATACTAAAAATAAAAATCTAGGAAGGGGAGGAGGGGGAAAGGGGAGAGAGGAGGCAAATGACACTAAGGATTATATGGGGGACTCACCGGTAAATTCATCGGGTCTGTGGTAGGGGAGAGAAGAAAAGATTATTAGTCACATAAAGTCAAATGTGCCTGTCCATTTCCCTTTTAAGGCCCCTGGGTGCTAGGGTATAGATCCAGTGTGTTTCTCTGGATTTGAGAAGCTTGATGTGATCACCCCCGCGTCTAGGTTGTGATACGTGTTCAATGACCTGGAACTTGCGTTGCGCCACCGAGTGTCTGGCTGTTGTAAAATGCTCAGGGAGGGGGAGCCACGTTTTTTAACATCTAATGATGGACTTATGGCTGGCAATCCTATCCCTTACGTGTTGTATCGTCTCTCCTACATAGAGCAGGTCACAAGGACATTTGATTACATAAATGACAAAGTTGGACTCACATGTAAAAAAGCCTCGGATGGGAAAGGACTTGCCAGTTCTGGGGTGTGTAACATTATCAGATCGAATGATGTTGGAGCATGCGGCGCAGTTCAAGCACGGGAAGGTGCCCTGGCACTGAGTGCTGAGTAGTTTTTGGGTATACTCCAGATGGGTACTACCAATATCGGCCTTGACAACCTGATCCCTGATATTAGGAGGCCTGGTGCTCATCAGCACCGAAGTCTGGAAAGAGGTTACATTAGAATAAGCTCTGCCCAGAAGTGGCCAGTGCCTTATAATGACTGAATGGACCTTAGGCATGAAGGGATGATGCGTATGCACAAAGGGTATCCTTTCTTGTGGTTGTCGGGGAATCACGTCAAGTGTAGTATTCAAGGAACGTGTCAGCTCCTGCTCTAAGAGTGTGGGGGGATATTCCCTATCGTGGAATTTTTGTGACATGTGATTGAGTCTAGCGTGTTGTGTCACGGGGTCAGTCACTATCCGGGAAACCCTTTTAAATTGGGAGCGGGGTAAGCTGTCTTTGGTAGATTTTGGGTGGCAGCTTGAGTACAATAGACTGTTGCAGTCAGTTGGTTTGGTATACAGGTCAGTAAGCCCTGGTGGTCCTTTAGGACCAGAGTATCCAAAAAGGCAATCTGGCTCTCACTCGAGTGGATGGTGAACTGTAGCTCCGGGAAGATGGAATTAAGATATGTGTAGAAGTATTCTAATAGAGCGCAGCGTATACCTGCGCACCGATCCGTATGCGTCTTGCGTACATATATTTAACATTGTGTACGCAGGGACATGCGTTAACATGTAGATGCGTACGCATGTGTCATTTCACGGTGTGCGACGAACAAAACATTTTGCATTTTTTTGAGGCGTAAATTTAGTGCAGACGTATGCATGCGAATGAGGGCGTCAAAACAACGCATTACTGTCTATGGGAATGCATTGGAACGCAAGGACATGCGTACGCATGTGTTCGATACGCATGCGTACTTCACACTAATCATGTCCAGGAAATTATGTCACCACCTGCAAAATCCCTGATGTATAAAAGGGGGTCTTTAGACAGGTAGTCCATTACTCTGGATGCCAGCACAATACACTGGACAAGACTCTGGATATAAGTATAGAAGCTTTGCAAATGTATGTCTGTCTCTCACTACACTCTGTACTTACGTTTTGTTTTCTGTTCCTTCTAGACTGTGTTTTTCCTGTCCTGGACTCCTTGCCTGACTTGCACATTCCTTTCCGTGGTTACCTGTTGTTGATTGCTCCTGTGGCCCTGTGTAAATATGAGCGTGTGTACTATGTTGCTGTGCCCAGTCTCACTCTCTGCCCAGTTCCACACCCTTCGTCACCTTTGTGTCTTATGTTTTCCCTTTTTTTCCTTGTAGACTGCGGTGCTGCTGTCCCCGTGTTGAGCTGCTTTTCCACTGCGGCGCTGCTGTCCCAGTGCTGTGCTGCCTGCTGTTGGACTGCTGCATGTAATGTAAGTATTGGCCTTCCATTTTTATTTTTTTAATTAAATTACATTGTGTTTGTCTCCTTTAAACAAGTTCAATTTTTCTTATCTGTTCTTTTCTGTGTTTCACTTGACTGCTGCCTGCTCTTAAAACATGTCCTCCAGTGAAGACCAGACTGCTTCCCAAGGTGGACATGACACTGATTATGTAATCACATTTGATATACTGATTGGTATGTATTGACTGGCAATACTACACATGTAGTAAATCATGTATTTTTTTTACAGGAACCTTCCAGTGCGGAAGAGCAGGCGCAGTCAAGTGGAAAAGAATCTTCCCAGGGTCGTCGGGTTCAAATTCATGAGGAGTAAAAACGTGGTGTAAGTATTATCAGACTTGTAATTGGATTTTTTTCAGTTTTGCATATTTAAAACTGTAGTACTTAATTTTGATCTATAGGTTCAACAACGTGAGGAAGGTCAGCATGTTATTGAAAATGACCTATTCATTCCACTGTTCAAGACCGTGTATCATTGTGGAACCCCCATGATCATAATCATTCTCAGTATTGATTTGACAACTCTGGGGAGAAGTGGCCAAATCACTGTTGGATGATTGGGACAATGCAAGGACAAAAGTCAGAAAGGATTTTCGTAAGTATTGCAATGTGGTCTCTGTTTTGCAGTAAATGTTGTTGTCTTTTTTACAATTCATTTTTTTTTCTTCCCCCTTCACAGTGAAGCGAGTAAAAGTTTGTTGGCGTTCGATTAAGGATTGCTTCAGTAAGGATATCAGACAGGAGATGCGGCTTAAAAGCGGTGCTGCTCTAAAGCTTTCGAAGTATAAATATAATCGTATGCTGTCTTTTCGGAGGCCTGCGCTTGCTCAGCAAACGCAAGTATCTTTTCTGTTGTCCGACTATTATATAAACTTAAAAAAAAATGTTAGTAATGTTTTTCTTTTATTTTCCACACAGAACCTGGAGCAGCACTATAGAACCTGGATCTTTCTTTGTTGGAGCGGCCCCTCATCGATCAGCCAACGAACAGTCCCAATCATCCACCAGCGATGTAGCAAGCAGGCAGGTTTCGTAGGCTGGGGAACAGGCAGCCGGTCCATCAGGTTTTCCCCTCTCCCAGCCCTTTGCCACTGCTTTTGTTGGGACTTCTCATCAGCGGCAGAGGGCCTGGGAGAGTCATGCCCGAGTTTATTCACTTAAGCTCGGTCTTCCAGGATAGGATGAAGGTGATTGGAGATAGAATGGACAGTGGGTTCACTCATGTGAACACAATTTTCCAGGATGTCTACAGGCGCCTTGACCACCTGGAAGCTGACCTCCAGAGACCGAGACATTTTTTTTTCAGCAACAGAGCAGGGCAAGTAGGAAAACCTTACACCTTAACTCCAGCTGAACGTCATGCAGGCCTGCCAGGCTGCTTACAGTCAGGCATTAGAGCAGCAGTCCCGAAGCTATCACCCGCAGGCCAGATTTCACCAGCATCAAAAGGCACAGCATCATTAGCCTGTTTCCCTAGTTCACAGCTACACCACGCTCCAGATTGCAACAGCCCTGCAGCAAGCAGCATCCACCACGCTCCAGAGTGCAGCATCCACCACGCTCCAGAGTGCAGCACCCCTGCAGCAAACAGCATCCACCTCGCTCGAATGCAACACCTTTGCAGGAAGCAGCATCCACCACGCTGCACAGTCAAGTACCATGCGCTGCTACAGAGGCCAATACTCACACTCATACAAAGAAACTCAGAAAGACTCCCATTATTGACTACGCGCAGCACCGCAAGACCAGGAGCAAGAAATGTCAGCCAAGAATGGTCCTACTACCTCCACCCTCACCTCCCATTGTGCCTATGTTGTCTAATATGTCATTACCTTCCCTTGGTTGTCTCCCTTCCGATTTGTCTTTCCCTTCCCACAGTTCAACTCCCAATGTGTCCAGGCCCATACATGAGCAAAACCTTCAATTAATTGCCCCTTCCCCTATAACCCCTTTATCATCAAATGTTACTCAATCATCTCAGCTCAATACCCCCAAGGTCCACAATATATCACCATCATACTGACCCCAAATATAAAACCCATTGTTTGAGGTTAAATAAAATTTTTATTTTGTTTACACAATCCCTAATTTCTTTGTCTCTTTATGTGAAAACATACACGTGTGTATTGTATTGTTGAGTCAAGTTGTAACGGGTGTTTAACTGGAGGTGTTTTATTAGTAGTAAAGTCAGCAAACATATAACATTTACTTGAAGTGTATTAAACCATATCGTCTTGCCATGCAAGACATCCAATATCCGAAACAAAGTAAGCAGCAAACTTATCCCTCATGTGGGGATACTTCCACTGTAGTCCTCAGAGGGTGATCATGGTAATCCTGCAAAGTGGTATCAACGGGTTTGTCAAGTTCTAATTGTAGTCACTCTTTTGCCAGGCTGTAATTGTGCATAACAACACATGCTTTGACCACATCATCAATTGTCTGTTTTTAGATTGATTGGTATTCCCAAAATGCGTCATTTTGATGCCAGCAAACCAAAGGCACACTCCACAGTTCTTCGTGCCCTTGTCAGTCGGTAGCTGAAAACCCTTTTGGTGTGATTCAAGTCCCGACTCGGGTACGGTTTTATGTGGTTGGCACGCATTTGAAATGCCTCATCCCCAACCACAGCAAACAGCATTGGAGGTCCTTATTTGTTAGGAAAAGGTTATGGCGGAGGAAAATTAAAATTATTACCATGCAAACGTTGTCCCATGTCAGAGTTCTTGAAAGTCTGTGAGTCGTTTCCTCATCCAAATGAGCCAAAGTCAACGGCGACAAATCGACACTCAGCATCTGCAATCACCATGAGAACAATCAAAAAGTATTTTTTACAATTGAAATACTCGGATCCACTTCCAGCAGGTTTCAGAATCCGAATACGTTTGCCATCCACAGCCCCCACACAGCTAGGAAAATTACAAATTTCATTGAATTTTTCTGCATTTTTCAGCCAGAGTTCAGTTGTGGATTAGGGGATGAATTGTGCACGAAGAATGTCACAAAAAGCAAGGCAGGTGTCTCCAACAATCTCAGAAAGAGTGAACACTCAAATCCGGAACTGGAAATGTATAAGATTTTAAGGTCTCTCCGGTAGCCAGGAATCTGATGAACAGAAAATGGTGATAAAAAAATCAGTATATGGCTTTTCTAACAATAATACAAACGTCGTGTTTATTTTTCAAAATTATGTACCTCAGGGTCACCAACAGACGTTCCTCAGCAGGAATTGTTCTACGTAGTTGCATGTCCTGGCTGGTGATGGATCCTCGCACACGGTGCAGCAATTCATGGATGCTCTGTTCAGACATCCTCATGTATTAGAAAAACTACTCTGGGTTTTCACGAGATATGGGATCTTTTATTTACTGCTGATTTTGATGGTATTTACTAAAGGGGTCAATGGTCACAGGATTCGCTGGTGGAGTCTTTACGCTGCTCTGCATTATCACCGTGTAACCATATGGTGAACCAAGAAACCCATGGAATACTCAGATGAACAGTAGGAGAAAATTAGAAACAATGACCATTTTTGATCTGATGCCAAGTCCTCTTTAAAGAGAACTTAAGTGAATTTCTGTAATTCGTGTCACCCCACTTACCAGTCAGGCACAGCACCCAGTTTAGCAACATTTTTGCTCAGAGAGCTCCTTTAAAGAGGCATTCCAGTTATAACCAATTAAGTATTTTTCAAATAAAATAAAATCCCTGACTATAACAAGCATGATATTGCAGCATGTTTAGGAAATGTAACATAATTGCTATATTTTACATGAAGAACTAATTGTAACTCACAGCTATAGTTTTTTCTTTGATGCCCCCAACAGGCAGGATTTTCCCAGTCAGTGACACCTCTCCAGTCATTGCCACGTTTTGGCGAGCTGGACATCCCAGAGCTAGAGAAAGCAGCGCAGTGACAATTGTGCAGCCTGCGCTAGGACCATCCTTTGGTGTAGCACCCTATAAAGAACAAAGACAATTTTTACAGTCTGTAAGTTACTACTACTAGCTTCAGTTAAAAAAGATCAGTAGTGTACTTGGAATAAAAAGCAAAAATGACATACAGTACTATTTACTGTAATGATAATTCAAACTATTTCCATCAATAAATTATAAAATAAGCAACTTTGTGTTATATCTTATCAGATAAATCTGCTTCTTTCTACACCAGGATTGTGCATTCATTTTGTAAATTCTCAATTAATGGGTACAATATCTCTTCAGTGAAAAAAGTTTTTTAAATTAAAAAGAGAAAGGAGAGGACTACTGGGGCCCAAAGTTCTGTGAAGAACTATAATGGTTTCAGGAGAACTTGAGTATAGTTTGGTATTTTCCTTAGTAGCTTCCACTGTTTTGTTTTTTTTACTGCTTTATTCTTATTGTTATCCCCATTGGACACTGCCACCTGGTGTGCATCTTGTGAGATGTATGCAAGCCTTGAACAGCCGTTTGAGGATGAATATGTCTGCACTTGATGCAAGCGAGTTACATGTTTGGAAGCCCAGGTAATGTATCTAAATGTGCAGCTTGCAACAGGAGCATTGAAAACCTGGAGGAGTTTAGAGGTCACTGAGCTTGCCTGGCTGGGGCCAGTGATATGGAGGAGGGTGGACATGGGGAAGATCAGGACAGAGAAGTGCGCAGCTGGGTAAATGTTACAAGAAGGGGTAGGGGGAAAAGTGCCAGGGAGCCCAGTCCTGATCTGGCACAACCTAGTAAATATGCCTGTAAGGCTGATATTAGGAATGCAAGCCCAGGACTGGAATCACTGCAGCAGGACGTTGCTCCTAGCAACCAGGAAAACGACTTCTGTAGGAAAGGGAAATAGAAGTGCAACAAAGGCCAGACAGATGGTAGCGGACTCTATAATTAGGCACCTAGACAGTGAACGCCGAACAGTGTGTTGTTTGCTGGATAATCGGGTTCGACATATTGCGGATCAGATAGACAGATTGCTAGGTGGGGCTGGGGAGAACCCAGTGGTCATGGTACACATCGGTAGCAACAACAAAGTTAGAGGGACGTGGAAGGCCCTTAAGAATGATTACATGGAACTAGGAGAGAAGCTGAAGGCCAGGACCTCCAAGGTGGTGTTATTAGGAATACTGTCAGTGCCAGGAGCGTCACTAGAAAGACACCAGGAGCTTAGGGAGATAACTATGTAGCTTAGAAACAGGTGCAGGAAGGAAGGGTTTGGGTTCCTGGAGAACTGGGCTGACTTCTCTGTTGGCTACAGGCTCTATGGTAAGGGACGGGCTGCACCTCAATGGGGAGGGTGCAGCGGTGCTTGAGTAAAAAATAGTAAGACGGATGGAGGAGCTTTTAAACTAGCATCTGGGGGGAGGGAGGGTAGCTGTGCTAATAAGGGGATAGATAGGAGTAGACCGAGAGGGAGGCAGTAGGTGTAAATGAGGATTTAGAGGGGGCTGGGATACGGAAGGAAACAAGGGAGCTGAGTAGGAGTAACAAATGTGCTAATAGTATTAAATGTCTGTTGGCAAATGCAAGAAGTCTTGCAAGCAAAATGAATGAACTGGAGACTCTTATGACTGTCGCATAATACGATGTGGTGGGTATTAAGGAAACCTGGCTTGACGAGAGCCATGACTGTGTAACAAACAGAGCGTTACACTACATTTAGAAAGGACAGGAAAGATAAAAAAGTGGAGGGGTGTGCATCTTTGTTAAATCCACATTAAAACCTGTGCTTAATAAAGACATTGGGGGGAGTTACAGCAATGTAGAGTCACTCTGGGTAAATGTACATGGGGATGGCAATAATGGAAAGCTGCTAATTGAAGTTTACTACAAGCCTCTTATTATAGCTGAACAGGTACAGGATGAAACGCTGCAGGAAATTAAAAAGGCAGCAAACAGTAATAGGGTTCTTTTAATGGGGGACTTTAAATATCCAGACATTCAATGGGACATACAGTGCCTTGCAAAACTATTCGGCCCCCTGGAACTTTTCAACCTTTTCCCATATATCATGCTTCAAACATAAAGATACCAAATGTAAATTTTTGGTGATGAATCAACAACAAGTGGAACACAATTGTGAAGTTGAACGAAATTTATTGGTTATTTTAAATTTTTGTGGAAATTCAAAAACTGAAAAGTGGGGCGGGCAATATTATTCGGCCCCTTTAACTTAATACTTTGTTGCCCCACCTTTTGCTGCTTTTACAGCTGCAAGTCGCTTGGGGTATGTCTCTATCAGTTTTGTACATCAAGAGGCTGAAATTCTTGCCCATTCTTCCTTGGCAAACAGCTCGAGCTCAGTGAGGTTTGATGGAGATTGTTTGGGAAAAGCAGTTTTCAGCTCTTTCCACAGATTCTCGATTGGATTGAGGTCTGGACTTTGACTTGGCCATTCTAACACCTTGATACGTTTATTTGTGAACCATTCCATTGTAGATTTTGCTTTATGTTTGGGATCATTGTCTTGTTGGAAGACAAATCTCCGTCACAGTCTCAGGTCTTTTGCAGACTCCATCGTCCCATCAATTTTAACCATCTTCCCTGTCCCTGCTGAAGAAAAGCAGGCCAAAACCATGATGCTGCCACCACCATGTTTGACAGTGGGGATGGTGTGTTCAGGGTGATGAGCTGTGTTGCCTTTATGCCAAACATATCAGTTTGATTTTGGTTTCATCTGACCAGAACACCTTCTTCCACATGTTTGGTGTGTCTCCCAGGTGGGTTATTGCAAACTTTAAACAACACTGTTCATGGATATCTTTGAGAAATGGCTTTCTTCTTGCCACTCTTCCATAAAGGCCAGATTTGTGCAGTGTACGACTGATTGTTGTCCTATGGACAGACTGTCCCACCTCAGCTGTAGATCTCTGCAGTTCATCCAGAGTGATCGTGGGCCTCTTGGCTGCATCTCTGATCAGTCTTCTCCTTGTTTGAGATGAAAGTTTAGAGGGACGGCCGGGTCTTGGTAGATTTGCAGTGGTATGATACTCCTTCCATTTCAAAATGATCGCTTGCACAGTGCTCCTTGGGATGTTTAAAGTTTGGGAAATCATTTTGAATCCAAATCCAGCTTTAAACTTCTCCACAACAGTATCACGGACCTGCCTGTTGTGTTCCTTGGTCTTCATGATGCTCTCTGTGCTTCAAACTGAACCCTGAGACTATCACAGAGCAGGCGCATTTATACGGAGACTTGATTACACACAGGTGGATTATATTTATCATCATTAGGCATTTAGGACAACATTGGATCATTCAGAGATCCACAATGAACTTCTGGAGTGAGTTTGCTGCACTGAAAGTAAATGGGCGGGAATAATATTGCACTCCCCACTTTTCAGTTTGTGAATTTCCACAAAAATTTAAAACCAATACATTTTGTTCAACTTCACAATTGTGTTCCACTTGTTGTTGATTCTTCACCAAAAATTTACATTTGGTATCTTTATGTTTGAAACATGATATGTGGGAAAAGGTTGAAAAGTTCCAGGGGGCCGAATACTTTCGCAAGGCACTGTATGTTTTCACGAATATTTGAGCCCATGGATCCATTATATGTCCATTTTGCAAGCCGGAGAGAAAATCTCGCCATACGGATGTCAAACGGATGCTTACATACGAGCAAATCGCATCCTCGCACTGCACAAGGATAACATACGGATCACTATTCAGGGAACATTTCTGCGATTCTCGTCCGTGTAAAACGGACCGATTTTTTATACGTTGTGTGTGACTCCAGCCTAAAGGAGATCCCCCAACATTAAACATAATGGTATTTTACTTACTGATCAGAAGGGGTCTGATTGTCAGGACCTTGTTGTAAAAGATCAGGGGCAGCAGCATTTTTTTCTCCTCCACAGCAGCACTGCCATCTATTTGCAGTGTAGGGAAGTGCAACACAGCCCTATGTATTTGAACAGAGCAGCTCCCTGTACAGCAGTGCCACTTTGACAGTAAAAATTATGGAGAATTGACCCCATAACCGAGCGTATTTACACCATTGTATAATAATTGGGAACATCCCTTTTAAAAAAAAAATTAATATCTGTAGATTATTTTACCTTTTTTTTTCCCCTATGGTTGGAATTGTTTATTTCAATTTTTGCAAAGTTGTTTCCACCACTCTCTCACATCGGGAAACAATGTACAGTCTGAGTTATGTCAACGCTGCAGTTTTTTTTTTACTTGGAACTAGATGTGACTCTAGGTCACCAATAAGCTGCAACCTTAAAAGGAAGATAGACTTTTCAATGACTGTACAATAATACTGAAAATCTGATGGTCCCTTTTAGGCTGCATTCATTTATATCTTCAATTTTAAAGCTGAAGTCTTAAACAGGTGAAGTTTTACTTTTCTTCTGCTTCCACATATGTAGCAAATATTTTATATGTACCTGCCTGAAATAGGCTGGGCAAGGAGTTCGGCAAGCTGGAAAGCCCCCAAGGCAATTGTTAGGATTTGTTTCAGCTTTGTATTAGGTATGCTTTGGGGTAGTGTGGTGCCACCTGCACGTCATTTTTCCTTACTACAGGTTTATGAAAATTAATGTTTAAAGTGTATTTTGTGATCACATCGTGGATGTGTGGTTTGTTTGGCTATTTTCTTGCTGAAGGGGACAAGTTTACCTTTCAAATGCTGTATTATTTGTGTGTGGGTGCAGTATGAACGGAGATACAAAGGAATCACCAAAAAAGAGTGTTTTGAAATAATATAGACGGATGATAGCAAGCAGATATATGTATTATCAGAGGTATGGAGCAAGAAGTAGCTTCCAAATCAAGACAAATATCTGCTTGCCTAAGGTCAAGGAATGCAAATAAAATTTACACTAAAGGTTAGAAATATCCATATGAGTGCTAGTAGCTGCAGGCTATATAAAAGACCAAAGGTTAGGGACAAGTGTTAGAAGATGTATAAGGCACTTTACCTAGAAGCGGCAGAGGCAAGAAGCTCATAAAGGTCATTACTGACTTACTTCATGGTGACCAGACTGGCTTCATGCCTGCCAAATCTACTGCCAGATATTTTTGACGTCTCTTTATTAATCTACAGGGACAGTCGCAGAATGTAGGGGGGAGGGCAGTACTCTTGCTCGATGTGATGAAAGCTTTTGATAGCGTCGAGTGGGAGTACTTGTGGACTATCATGAGGGGCATGGGTTTCGGCCCCGTTTTCCTGACCTGGGTCAAGCTTTTATACTGCAATCCATGTGCCAAAATTAAAATAAATGGTTGTACGTCAGAGGCTTTTGAGCTGTGTATGGGAACTAGGCAGGGCTGTCCCCTCTGCAGTTTGCATTGGCGATAGAACCCCTGGCTATTAAACTCTGAACTAGTTGGGAAATAAAGGGCTTTGTGCATCGGTCTGTGGAAGAAAGGATGGCATTATATGCAGATGAACTTTTGGTATTTCTTGGGAATACAGAGGATTCATTATTAAACGCTATATCTATGATTAACCAGTTTACGATACAATACACTTTATTGATCCCGGGGGAAATTACGGTATTGGACAAGTATATCAACATTACATAACAAATAAATGTGGGTAGTTCAGGTATATAAGTCACTGTTCATTGACATTAGTACACCTGCAATCAGTCATTGTTGTCTACCACCCTTAGGAAATTATTATACATCCCCATAGCAGTAGGTGCAAACGATTTCCTGAATTTCTCCTTCTTACGCCTTAGTAGGATTAGGCGGCTGCTGAATGTGCTCTTCAAGAGCAGCTCGTATAGTGGGTGTGTATTATTGATCATTATAGCCCTACACTTATTCTGAATTCTATCCTCCAATACCTGCTCAAAAGAGTCCAGATGGAGGCCAAAAACTGCGCTTGCCTTCTTGATAAGTTTGTTGAGCTTATTAGCGTCAGATACTCGCACACTACTGCCCCAGCATATGATAGCAGAAAAAATGGCGCTTGCCATAACGGACTGGTAGAACATTTCCAGAACTTTACTGCACACATTGAACGACCTGAGCTTCCGAAGAAAGTACAGTCTGCTCATTCTCTTCTTGTAAACCTTTTCTGTATGACACCTCCAATCGAGCTTACTGTCAAAGTGAACCCCCAAATATTTGTAGTTCTGAACAATTTCAACCTCCTGGTCAGCAATATTGATCGGTAAGTAATCCTCCTTTTTCTTTCTATAACTCACTACCAACTCCTTGGTTTTCTTTACATTTAGTTCTAGACAGTTAGTCCGACACCAATCCACAAAGTCAGAAAACACTCTTCTTCTATATTCCTCCTCCCCCCCGACCCCCACAATGCCCCCTACAATCAAAGTCATCTGAGAATTTTTGGAGGTGACAGATCTGATTTATACTGAAAGTCAGCTGTATACAATGTGAAGAGGAAGGGCGACAGCACTGTACCCTGAGGGGTTCCAACACTGCTCCGTACACTGCCAGATACCACCTCCCCCATCCTTACAAACTGTGGCCTGTCTGTCAGGTAGTCGCTTATCCAGTTCACCATCCCCTCATCCACTACCATATCAGTCAACTTATTATGCAGCAAGAGCGGCTGTAAGGTATTGAAAACACTTGAGAAGTCAAAGAACATGGCGAGAACTACAGATCCATCATTGTCCAAGAATGAATGCACTGTATGTAGCAGAGACACTACCGCATCATCCACCCCCAATCTCTGCTGGTACGCAAATTGTAGGGAGTCAGTAAAAGCCCTCACCCTCGGAAACAAGTAGTAAAGTATTATTCTCGCCAAGGACTTCATAGAATGTGATGTTAAAGGGGCTGTCCACTACTTTCAATTAACCTCCCAATGTATCCCCCCGGGAACCCTAATGAATTTTGTAAATACCTTCTGTTGCCGATACTGCCTGTGAGCAGCGCTATGACGGCGGCTGAGTCCGGGTCACGTGACCCCCAGGCTGCAGCCGCCGCTAATGTCCGCCGACATCACGTCAATTTTCTGACTCTGGAAATTGATGTGACATCATAAGCAGGCGTGACCCAGCGTTCACAGACAGCGGTCACTCATCAAGAGTGACTGGGCTGCGGGTGGTGCTGGGGTCTGCAGAAGTTGTGCAGGGGTCTTCCGGGGCTGTCCGGGGGTCTGAGAGCTGTCCAGGAGGGTCTGTAGAGCTGTCCGGGGTGTCTGCGGGCTGTCCCGGGGGTCCACGGGTCTGCCGGGGCTCTGCGGGGGTCTGCGGTGCTGCCCGGGGTGTCTGCGGGGCTGTCCGGGGAGGTCTGCGGGCTGTGTGTGTATAAGTATATAGGCATCGTCAGGCAGCGTGCCGAAATGCACATTGGGGAGGGTGCCATCCAGGAAACCGAGTGTGCAGTAACTTTGAAAGTATTATTCTACTGTGGCTTTATATTTGCACCGTGTCTTATCTCCTCTCGGTTTCACCACTTATGTATGCTTATACTGACACCTTGTGGTGTCCCAAGCACTAAGCACTTTATTTTTAAATATATATCTTGTGCACATTTGTGATTACAATTGCTTGATACAATAATATTTCCGGATTGAGTGCCCCTTTTATTATGGATATTTTTTTATGTTGCATTGTTTTTTGGTTCTGTTATAATTTACCTGATTTACTAATAAAATTGTGTATTATTTAACACGTACTGGTGTGGCCTTTGGTCGTTTTTTCCGGGTTTCCTTGGTGTTTTCTTTAGTGTGAAACTTGCCTTAGACATATGCGTAGTTTGATCTCTTTATATCATATATGTACACTAAACTATATATACTATGAAATAGATGATAACGAAAAAAAGCTAAAAGCTTGATCACAATGGTTGTGCAGTCCTTGGTGCTGCTTTTGAGCTTGTGACCCTGATGTGACCTCTCCTCAGCCTAGGTCAAGGGTGGGCAGCCCATCCAAATGGCCTTTCGCAGAAAAAAAGATTCCCCACCACTGGCCTAGGTGCTGGCAATGTGTTAAGATGCTTTAGAATGAAGATAGAGGAGGGAGGGGGTTTGGGTGTGTTTTGGAGTGGGTGTGCGCTTGGTGTTGGCTTACAGGCCAGTGCAATGCGTCCTGGAACTTGTAGTATTAGAGCACAATAAGTCAATAGAAAGGAAGTTCTCGATTAAGGCTACTTTCACATTAGCGTCGTTCGACGGACGTCGCAATGCGTCGTTTTGGAGAAAAAACGCATCCTGCAAAGTTGCCCGCAGGATGCGTTTTTTCTCCATAGACTTTCATTAGCGACGCATTGCCACACGTCGCATCCGTCGTGTGACGGATGCGTCGTGTTTTGGCGGACCGTCGGCACAAAAAAAGTTACATGTAACGTTTTTGGTGCGTCGTGTCCGCCATTTCCGACAGCGCATGCGCGGCTGGAACTCCGCCCCCTCCTCCCCGGACATTACAATGGGGCAGCGGATGCGTTGAAAAACTGCATCCGCTGCCCCGTTGTGATTTTCACAGGATGCGTCGGTACGTCGGCCCGACGCACTGCTACGGGCTCCGCTGCCCCGTTGTGATTTTATTTCACAGGATGCGTCGGTACGTCGGCCCGACGCACTGCTACGGGCTCGTACCGACGCTAGTGTGAAAGTACCCTAAGGCTACTTTCACACATCAGATTTTTGCCTTCTGGCACAATCCGGACTTTTTTTTTTTTTTTTTTAAAAAGGGATCCGGTTTTTTTCTGCCTGATCCGTTTTTTCTCTCTTTTTTCCCTGGAACAGGAAGTCCAAACTCTATGCTCGAAAAAGAAAAGCAGATCCAGCAAAAAAACGGATCTGGCGCATCAATTTTTCCAAATTTGCACCGGATCTGTTTTTTTAAGAATTCGCTGTATTATGCCTGATGTCAAAAACCTGATGTGTGAAAGTAGCCTAACCCCATGAGAGCTGGAGCCAGCACTGAGGATATGCTGCTACAGCATGATAAAAGGTAATATTGCGAAAATAAACACAGTGGATGTTTTGAGTGGCACATAATAGCAAGATTTATAAAAAAAAAAAGTTATAGTACTGGACAAATTCTTTAAGGCCACTGAACGATAGTCTTTTAGGGAAGTTGGAAAAGTGGTCTTAGGAACCGGCACCAGGCAGGTGGTCTTCCACAGTTCTGGTACACCCTGTGATTGAAGGCTCCAGTTAAACAGGTGCTGGCAGACAGTGTGCAAACTGTGTACTCTCTGAGGACACGTATGCTGAGGCCATCAGGCCCAGCTGCTTTGCCAATAACAAGTCTACTAAACTGTTTTCTCACGTTGCTTTGGGAGATGGTGAAAGCAGGCAGTTTATCCCCCAATGTCAATGCTGCCGATAGTTTCCCAGCTCCATCCCCATTCCTGATGATGCTGTGCTTGTGTTGGTGAATCTGGTGAAAAACTCATTCATTTCATTAGCCAAGGGCAGATCCACTTCCCCACGCTCCGGCTTTGCCTTAAACCCAGTTAGCTGTTTCATGCCCAACCACACCTCCATGGAATTGTTGTGTGACAATTTATTTTCTAATTTAATTCGGAACGCCTCACGGGCATTCTTCGTTTTCCCCTTTAAATCCCTTTGTATCAATTTCAGTTTCTTTGTATCCAAAGAATGAACACCTAGTGAATTCTGTGACACCCGTGATGTCAATATGATCACTGCACCCCTAGATGAATTCAATGTGACATTGCACCCTCATACCATTTCAGAAAATCATGATCCGCTGAAGTGCTCCACAGTTATAACCACATAAAGTGACAATGGTCAGAACTATAAAAATTGTCCTGGACATTAATGTGAAAACCAAGCTTCAGGTGTAAAGGGGTTAACCCCTTCCCAACATGCGCTGTATATGTGTGGCGCTGAGGGGAACTGGGGATCACGCTGAGCGCCACAGCAATAAGGTGGGGATAGCTTAACGTGAAAGATGACACTCTGCAGCACCGAGATGCGAACTCGGCTTCAGGAAAATGGCCGCCGCGATCTCCATCTGCGCACGCGCGGCATCCCGCGGCCATTTTCCTGAAGCCCCGGGCAGCAGAGCGCTCCATCTGCGCACGCGCGGCCTCAGGAAGATGGCCGACCCCACCGATCACCAGGGGAATAGCGCAGATCGCGCTCTTTTTCTTCACCTGTGCTGTGGATTCGGCAGTTGGGCATGCGCAAACCACTACGCCACCAACGGAAAAATAAGCAAGATCTGGGGGAAGAATCAGCGATGTCACCACGCCCATTTGACCAGACCACCTGGATTGACAGGCGAAAACGGCGACTTTGGTAAGGTATTTCGGCAGCATAGGTGGGGAATCAGGGTACACAAAATACACTATTGTAACGCACAGCTCAGGCCCTATTTAACGGTATTTTTATCTCATAATGAAAAAACGGGGTGACAGGTTCCCTTTAAGTGGAGGGCTATTCATTTGCTGCTCCCCACTCAGCACTGACAGGTGGTCGGGAAGCGGCTAATGAATATTCACTGCACATTAATCATTGGGACCATGTGGTTTCCCCAGCGCTGATTCCTGAAGCCGGGCAGGGACATTTTTCTGCCTCCTGCCTCCCAATGCGATCCCACTCGCCGCTGCCCCCTCCCCATGTTACATCCGTACAATAAGACGCACCCACACTTTCCTCCCAAATTTGGAGGAAAAAAGTGCGTCTTATGGTCGGAAAAATATGGTACATTCTGTTTTACAACAACTCTTGTTTTCCATCATGGAATTAAAAGCCAAGGAAAATGTTTGGCTTGCTAAAGCCAATGACCCTTTCAAGCAGAGTACCCCTACCAATTTTAATAGTACCCAAAATGAAAGTAAGGAAATAATGTCAAAACATAAAAATCTCCTAAACAAAAAGACTCGCATCTGGTGGACTAAGGCCTCTTTGGATAACTATATTCAACAAAAAATTATACCACGAGGCCTGAGAGTACAACTGTACCCCACATTTGACTTGGATACAGATCTCATAACTAAATGTGAACATACAGCATCCTCCTGTTCCTTGTCATTAATGGAGATTATTAATACCAACAATTCCTCTATTTTATGTGACATTGAACTGAACCAGATGCAAAAAGATCTTGCTAATAAATTGACCCCTGATGAATTGAGCGAATTTTATCATGAAGTAAATTTAGAATTGGAGAAATGGGAACAAATTAGCTCATTAAAAATGAAGAAATACCAACGTGATGCACAGGATTATATAAATAACAGGGTTTTTTGGTGGCAAAGTAGGACTCAAGACACTAAAAACAACAAAAAAACCTTCACTAGAAGTCCTTCAGCATCATCCATGTCCTCTCTCTCAAGCAATGCTGCCTCTACTCATGAGCAGGATCATATAAACCCTTGAGTTCCCAGAACAAGGTTTGGGAGTCGAGGTAGATATCAAGCGAGACAGGACCCTGGTTACGGCAATAGAAGGAACGATCACCCTAAGGTACTTAATTTGTCTTCGCATGTACTTTCTGTTGAACATGTCAAACTATTAGAAAAGGGCTAAAATTTTTCTCCTCCTCAACCTATCGACGCCTTCACGACCATAAAAGATATTCATCTCTTTGCAAGAAAGCTTATTCTAAAAAGATTTCATGAAAAATCTAATATGGGCTTGTCACTCAGTTCAGAAGAGGAAACTGAAGCCCTTGCTATTCTTGAGTCCTTGGCTGAGGAAAAGGATTCCTCTGGGATGGTGTGCAAATTGCCTCTTCTGAGATGGTGAGCACTTTTCCTACTTTACTTTTTAATAAATGTAAAAAATTCCCTAATATCAATAAATTGTCCTGCTGTGGAAGTTTTTGTTAAATTGGTGACTAAAGATATAGAGAATATTAATTCTACATTTCGGCCTAAACCAGCTGATGTACTTGACAGAAAGATTATTTCAGAACTACAGGGGTGGAAGGATGTCACTTTCAAGATGGCCGATAAGGGGGGAAATTTGGTCATTTGGCCAAATGTGCTATATGAAAAACAGGCATATAAATTACTTCTGGATCAGAAATGCAATAAAAAAATTGACATATATTCCTCTTCAGGATTACCAAAATGAACTTGTTAGCATTCTTTTGGAGGCCTTTGAAGAAGGTGTCATCCCCAAAAAATTATTGAAAGTTGTTGAAAATCTAAAACCAAAACTACCCACATTTTATCTTTTACCAAAACTTCACAAAAATTCCATTGACCCCCCCTCACCCCGGTCGCCTTATCGTTTCAGGCAATGAAGGGCTATGTGAATTAATTTATAAAATAATTGATCATTATTTAAAACCTATCGTGGCCTCCTTACCATCTCACATTCTGGACCCCACTGCCGCTTTAAAGAGATTAAACCAACTTAACGTGGATGAGGACTTGATCCAAGTCACAGCGGACGAGGGAGCACTCTATACTTCCATCCGGCACACCAAAAGACTATCTGCTGTCTCTTGGTTTCTGTATAATATAATCTGGACTCTGCCTTGATTGCCTTACTTATGACCCTACTAGAGTTCATCTTGACCCACAACTGTTTATATTTAAAGACAAGGAGTTCCTCGAATTACAAGGTACAGCTGTGGGGGGCGGCCTGTGTGCCCTCATACGCAAATTTGTTCTTAGGATTCTGGGAACATGATATCATTCAGTACTCCCCTACTCCAGGTATGGACAAGATCCATAACTGGATAAGATTTATTGATGATATTATGTTTGTTTGGTATGGCACGGTGGATCAACTCAGGAACTTGATGTCAACATTAAACAATAATGATATCACCTTACCTACTCTTATGGATGCAGAGTTACTTTCTTGGACATTGACATTGGGGTCAATGAAGATGGTATGATCCAGACAAATATTTACAGAAAACCGACCGCCACAAACTCTATATTGCATGCTCAATCATCCCATCTACCTTCCACTATAAGGCTAGGTTCACATTGCGTTAGTGGGTGATCGCTAACGGACAGTGTTGCACGGCGAAAATGTCGCAATTAACGCCGTGCAACGGGTCCGTTAGCGCACCCATTGACAGCAATGTAAATTTCGCCTGTAGCGCATCGCTAGCGCGTGCCTTTTTCGGCTCGCGCTAGCGATGTGCCGTTCTTTTGTAGCGCGCCTCGGACGCTACTTGCAGCGTCCGCGGCGCGCCCGAGGTCCGTTCCCCGCTCTCGCAGATCGGGGATCTGCGAGAGCGGGGACGTTAGCGTGACCCCTAAACGCGGCCCCTACAAAAACATTGCGTTAGCGCAATCCGCTAGCGCTAAACGTATTGCCCTAACGCAATGTGAACCTAGCCTAAGATCGATCCCAGTGGGACAATACTCGAGATCTAAAAGAATATGTTCTAGTGACCAAATTTTTCAAGAACAAGCTGATGACCTGTATTCCAGATTTCAGGAGAGAGGGTATGGACATAGGCAAATTAGATATGCCTACAGAAGAGCACAAAATGTAACAAGCAATCAACTACTCTATCATAATTCAAACAGGAATAAAATGAATGACATTTCCAAAGTAAGACTGATCACACCTTATAAAGAACATTGGAAAGAATTGAACAACAGTATATGTAACTCTCTCTCCTAGACCTTTTATTACAGCTAAACGGTCTAAAAATCTTTTGGATTTCCTTGTTAAAAGTCACTACTCTTCTGAAAAACCTTTCCAAATTAAACCCTTTGGTGAAATTCAAGGTTTCTTTCCCTGCAAGAGGTGCAAAGCCTGTGCCAACACTGTTAGGCTGTGTGCACACGTAGCAGATTTTTTGCGTTTTTTTTGCGGTTTTTCGCTATAAAAACGCTATAAAACCGCGAAAAAAACCGCTAACATTAAGCATCCTATGTAACAGAATGCAATCCGCATTTTTTGTGCACATGCTGCATTTTTTTCCTGAGCGGAATAGCAATCCAGAAAAAAACGCAGCATGTTCATTAAAATTGCGGAATCGCGGCGATTCTGCACACATAGGAGTGCATTGATCTGCTTACTTCCCGCACGGGGCTGTGCACACCATGCGGGAAGTAAGCAGATCAAGTGCGGTTGGTACCCAGGGTGGAGGAGAGGAGACTCTCCTCCACGGACTGGGCACCATATAAGTGGTAAAAAAAAAAATTAAAATAAAAAATAGCGATATACTCACCTTCTGGCGGCCCGACCTTCTCAGCGGCTTCCGAGGTGTGTGTGAAGGACCTGCGATGACGTGACGGTCACGTGACCGCTACGTCAATGGAAGGTCCTGAACACACAGCATTAGGAACGGACACCGCTGAGGTGAGTATAACCTTTTTTTTTTTTTTTTTTTAATTATTTTTAACATTCTATCTTTTACTATAGATGCTGCATAGGCTGCATCTATAGTAAAAAGTTGGTCACACTTGTCAAACACTATGTTTGACAAGTGTGACCAACCTGTCAAACAGTTTTCCAAGCGATGCTACAGATCGCTTGGAAAATGCTAGCATTCTGCAAGCTAAATATGCTTGCAAAAAGCTAGTTTTCTGCGGGTATATGCATGCAAATTCTGCATGCGATATACCCGCGGCAGGAGGCGCAGAATTGCCGCGGATATTTCCGCGGCAATTCTGCTACGTGTGAACTCAGCCTTAAAGGGAAGGAATTTCACAACTCGGATTATACCAAGATCTTCCAGATTAGGAAACATTTAACATGCTCGTCCTCCGGAGTAATTTACTTTGCCTGCTGCCCCTGCAACAAGATATATATGGGGATGACTAATAGGGAACTCCGTGTTAGAATTCACGAGCATGTATGAGACATAGAAAAATTTAAAAACGCCAAAGAGGGTGAACAACTCAAGACCCTTCCAAAACATTTCCAAGCATTCCATAATTCTGATGCCAGGGGTCTTCACATTATGGCTATTGATCAGGTATCACTGGGTGTGAGGGGTGGCAACTTGTTTAAGATATTGTCTCAGGTATAAAGTCAGTGGATTTTCAGGCTCAACACTCTGGTCCCTGAGGGTCTGAATGAGAACCATGGCTTTGGGTCTTTTCTCTAAGTCTTCACTTTTTGATTTCCTAACCGATGGGCATTCGTTTTAAAATCTAAAGCCTCCTGACAAAGATGGCGATACGAGTGTAGGGGTGTCAGGTTGGGGTGTAGTTTTCATCTCATTATGTAAATATTCGCTTATTTGCACGTTGTTACCTTAACCTTTGCACAGCAGGCATCTCCCTGGCACTTTTTACACTTTAATTGATGGGGCTTGGTCTCTAGCATATCTTCCACCTCACATGAGGACAACTTCCATTATCATGGATATTGGGATTAACTGTTAAGATTTTTTTTCAATGCCTCTCCCTCATACAGCAGCCTCTTATTTTATTGTGCTGCCCAACATTTAAGCCTTCATTTGTTATTCAGGGTTAGATACACAGCTGTGATCTTTTCTGCTTAGGATTATTTGATTTTAATAGCACTGACTTGTCTTATTGTTTACAATGTGCCATGATAATATACTTTAACCCCTTATGGTCCTGCATTTGGTAGTGCTGCTCTCTTAATATAATATTTCATATATTTGCATTAATAAAAAATAGTTTTTGGTTAAAAAATACTCTTTGATCCTTTCTTTGCTTTAATATGCTTAGTTTGGCCTGTTTCTATTGATGTTATTTAGAGTTCTAACCCATTTAATTTTTGAAGCCTGGTTTTGGAAAACCTTTGGTCTAACTTTATGGCAGAGTGGCCCAACAGCATCTTCTCCTCAGTGCAAGACATATGAAAGTCTGCATAGAGTTTGCTAAAGAAAACACACGAAGGACTCACAGACAATAAGAAATAAGATTCCCTGGTATGATGAGACGAAGATAGACCTTTTTGGTGATAATTCTAAGCGGTATGTGTGGCATTGATCATCACCTGCCAGATACAATCCCAACAGTAAAACATGGTGGTGGCAGCATCATGCCATCATGCTATGGGGGAGTTTTTCAGCTGCAGGGACAGGACAAATGGTTGTCATTGAAGAAAACATGAATGCAGCCAAATACAGAGATATCCTGGATGAAAACTTATTTCAGAGTGCACTGGACCTCAGACTTGGCCGAAGGGTTCACCTTCCAACAAGACAATGACCCTAAGCACACAGCTAAAATAACAAAGTGGCTTCAGAACAACTCTGTTACCATTTTTGACTGGCCAGCCAGAGCCCTAACCTAAACCCAATTGAGCATCTCTGGAGAGACCTGAAAATGGCTGTCCACCAACGTTTACCATCCAACCTGACGGAACTGGAGAAGATCTGCAAGGAAGAATAGCAGATGATCCCCAAATCCAGGTGTGAAAAACTTGTTGCATAATTCCCAAGAAGACTCATGGATCTACTAGCTCAAAAGGGTGCTTCTACTCAATACTGAGCAAAGGGTCTGAATACTTATGACCATGTGATATTTCAGTTTTTCTTTTTTAATAAATTTGCAAAAATTACTATATTTGGTTTTTTTTTCAGTCAAGATGGGCTGCTCAGTGTACATTAATGAGAAAAAAATGAACTTTGTTGAATTTACCAAAAGGCTGCAATGATACAAAGAGTGAAAAATGTAAATGGGTATGAATACTTTTCGTTCCCACTGTATGTCTAACTTGTAGGGTTTACAGAATGTCATATTAGACCAAGCCGTGGACCGACAAACTTGGTCTATTGCTCGCTCAGCCCAGGATGCTGAAATTGCTCTTGTAGAGGGTGCCTTAATGTTAATTGGAGGCTCTTTTCTCAAATTCATAAACCAGGGAAATGGCTGAAGTAATCTATCTAGCTAGGGATGCCTTTGAGGCTTTCTTGCCTTTATTCTTTCCTGAATGCTGTACAGATTTGAGTCTTGTTTCCAGGCATTGGTAGTTTCCAGGTAACACATTACTGATTTCCTCATGTTCAGGATGTGAAAAAGTCTCCTGGTTCAAGTTTGCCCTTGATACTACCTTTCGCCGGAAAGAAGGATCAAGCCTGAGAATTAGATCTGCAGATAAGTATCTTTTACTGATACGGTTTGGATCTCCCCAAATCGCTTTGCAGGTGACTGCCACCAAGAACACAGTGTTCATGGACAGAAACCTAATGCTAGCCTCTTCCTCTTTTTGAAAGGGTGATTTACATAAGGCACCCAGCACTAGATTCAGGTTCAATGGTGTAACAGTTTTCCTGATCGGGGGTCTCAACCTGGTAACGGCTCTAAAAAAACCCCTCATAACTAGTGTTGAGCGATACCGTCCGATACTTGAAAGTATCGGTATCGGAAAGTATCGGCCGATACCGGCAAAGTATCGGATCCAATCCGATACCGATACCCGATGCCAATACAAGTCAATGGGACTCAAGTATCGGACGGTATTCCTGATGGTTCCCAGGGTCTGAAGGAGAGGAAACTCTCCTTCAGGCCCTGGGAACCATATTAATGTGTAAAAGAAAGAATTAAAATAAAAAATATTGCTATACTCACCTCTCCGACGCAGCCTGCACCTTACCGAGGGAAGCGGCAGCGTTCTTTGTTTAAAATTCGCGCGTTTACTTGGTTACGTGAAGTCCCGGCTTGTGATTGGTCGCGGCGGCCATGTTGCCGGGACGCGGACCAATCACAGCAAGCCGTGACGTAATTTCAGGTCCTGCAGGATTTTAAAATTACGTCCCGGCGTTGTGATTGGTTGCGCCGCAGTCACATGGGCGACGCAACCAATCACAAGCCGTGACGTCACGGGAGGCTGGACACGCGCGTATTTTAAAATGCGCGCTTGTCCAGCCTCCCGTGACGTCACGGCTTGTGATTGGTTGCATCGCGGTCAACCAATCACAAGCCGGGAGGCTGGACGCGCGCATTTTAAAATGCGCGCTTGTCCAGCCTCCCGTGACGTCACGGCTTGTGATTGGTCGCGGTGGCCATGTTGCCGGGACGCGGACCAATCACAGCAAGCCGTGACGTAATTTCAGGTCCTGCAGGATTTTAAAATTACGTTCCGGCGTTGTGATTGGTCCGCGTCCCGGCAACATGGCCGCAGCGACCAATCACAAGCCGGGACGTCACGGGAGGCTGGACACGCGCGCATTTTAAAATGTGCGCGTGTCCAGCCTCCCGTGACGTCCCGGCTTGTGATTGGTTACGTCACCCATGTGACCACGACGCACCCAATCACAACGCCGGAACGTAATTTTAAAATCCTGCAAGGACCTGAAATTACGTCACGGCTTGCTGTGATTGGTCCGCGTCCCGGCAACATGGCCGCCGCGACCAATCACAAGCCGGGACTTCACGTAACCAAGTAAACGCGCGAATTTTAAACAAACAACGCTGCCGGTTCCCTCGCTGAGGTCCGGGCTGCGTCGGAGAGGTGAGTATAGCAATATTTTTTATTTTAATTCTCTCTTTTACACATTATTACATTAATGTTGTTTCGATACCCGATACCCGATACCACAAAAGTATCGGATCTCGGTATCGGAATTCCGATACAGCAAGTATCGGCCGATACCCGATACTTGCAGTATCGGAATGCTCAACACTACTCATAACCCATGGGTGATCTGCGCAAAGGGCCGTAATCTGTACCCTTAAAGGGAACCGGTCAGAAGATTTTGCTGCTATAAGGCCCCTTTCACACATCAGGTTTTTGCCGTCAGGCACAATCCGGCTAATTTTGGAAAAAAAGGGATCCGGCAAAAGTTGTCGCCGGATCAGTTTTTTCTCATACCCTTGTATCAGTGCTGGATGACCTCACGTTTCATCTGTTTTTTGCCGGATCCGTCAAAAAATAGTTTTCCAGCGGCTGGAGAAACCGTACATAGGAACGCTTTTTCTGTCCGGTGAAAAAACGCATAGCAATGGATCCAGCGCAAAATGTAAGAAACGTGAGGTGAAATGAAGGAATCCGACAACTCTCTTTCTCCCCGGAACAGGAAGTCCAAAATCTGTCCCCGGGTAAAAAAAATAAATAAATAAAAATTATTAAATAGTCGGATCCAGCAAAAAAAGCATCCGTCGCATCACTAATTTACAAATTGCTACGGATCCGTTTTTTTAAAAAAAAGTAGCCGGATTGTGCCTGACAGCTAAAAACTGATGTGTGAAACAGGCCTAGGATGCGGCTACTGCCTTTCAGGGCTTATGTAGAGCATTCTATAATGCTGCAGATAAGCCCCGATCCAACCTGCCAGTGAAGAAAAATAAGTTACATTATACTTACCGGGGGGGGGGGGCGGGGTATGGTCCAGTCCGATGGGTGTCGCAGGTCCGGGTCCGACGCCTCCCATCTTCTTGCAATACCACCCTCCTGCTTCTTCATCGCTTCCCGGAATCACGCTCCTGTACAGGCGTACTTATATGCCCCGTGGAGGCCAGAGTAAAATGCTGCAGTGCGGAGGGCAGAGTAAAGTGCTGCAGTGTGCAGGGCCTGGAAAAGGTCAGAGAGGCCCAGCGCCTTTGAACTGCAGAACTTAACTATGCTCTCAATAGGGCAGATAAGTACGCCTTCGCCGGAGCGCGATGTCGGAAAGCGATGAAGAAGCGGAAGGGTGGTGTCTAAAGCAGATGGGAGGCGCCGGACTCGGACCTGCGACACCCATCGGACGGGCCGCACAGGACCGCCCCCCGGGTGAGTATAATATAAAATTATTCATCACTTGCAGGTCGGACCAGGGGCTTATCTGCAGCATTATAGAGTGCTGTAGATAATCCCTGAAAGGCAGAGGCTGCATTTTATAGTGGCAAAATCTGCTGACAGGTTCCCTTTATCTTGCTGAGCTTTAATCTCCTCTCAAATCCTATCTGGAGGAACTCTAGGATCTTAGGAATATCTGGACTGGATGATTCTGCAATGGATTCTCCCATATATGAGCAGAAACTTGTTACCAGTTTCCTGCTTGCTTGCATAGTTCTTATTACCCTATCTGATAGTCCCTCGGAGCTTAAAATCTGCCCCTCACGATCCAGGTTGCTAGGTTTAGAAAGTGTGCATCCTGATGTAGAAGTCCCCTATACAGGTCGTATCTGTCCGGTAGGGGAACTGGATATTTCACGACCATGTGGTGTAAGATTGGAAATCAATTTCTCCTGGTCAGAAGAGAACCACCAATATCACTGTGGCTCGGTCTTCTTGGAGCTTTCTTAGGACTCTAGGTATAAGAGGGAATGGGGGTGGACTCCATAGATAATATCTGTTTCCCAACTTTGAGACAAGGCATCTACCCCTTTCTGGGTTGTCCCCTGGGTTTATGGTAAAAAATCTTGCTACTTTCACATTCTTCAGTGTTGCAAACAGGTCTCTGCGTGGAACACCCCATCTCTGGGTTAGCTGGAGAAACACTTCTTGATTTAGTTCCCATTCAGAGGCCCAGATTCTTTCACTGCTGAGAAAGTCTGCAACTTTGTTCTCGGAGCCCTTGTGATGAACTGCTGAGATGGAAAGAACACTTCTCTCTGCCCATTGAAATATTTGTCTTGCCAAGGCCTATAGGAGTTGGCCTTTCGGACCTCTCTGGCGACGCAGGAAGGACACCATCGTATCGTTGGCTGAAAAAAATTTGACATGACTATTCCTGATCGTATCCTGATATTGTTGCAGAACTTCCCACACTGCCTTCAACTCCCAGTAATTATATGATCTTTCTCAATCTTCTGGGAACCATGTAACCCTGAAGGGATGGACCTTCCACTTCCACTCCCCAGCCTTTCTGGCTGGTGTCGGTGGTAATGCTGTTGAAGAGGAACAGAATCCAAGACACTCCTTCCTGAAGTCTTCTCCATGATGTCCACCATGACAAGGAATATCTCAGTCTTGGTGAAATCATTATCTTTCTGTCTAGCCCGGACAGATGTTTGTTCCAGGCTGAAAGGATAGTTTCTTGTAGATGCCTTGAGTGGGCCTGACTCCAGTGTACGCTGGGAATACAGGTTGTCATAAGGCCTAAAATATTCATAGCGTATCTGATGGAGACTATCCTCTTTCTCTGTAAGGTCTGGATCCTGTTCTCAACTTCCACCTGTCTTAAGGAGTGTAGAGAAGATATTCTGTGATGTGAATTGAGGAAATCTCTTAGAAACACTTTCTGAGTATCTGGTCTCACGTCAGACTTCTTCCAGTAGATACGCCAACTGACATGTAAAATTTGGAGCCAACACACAATTTTATTGGTAAAAATGTTAATTCACTGCCCAATGGTATAACATTTTGTGACATAGCTGTGATGTCAATATGAACACTGAACTCCTTGATGAATTTATTGAGAGGTTTAGTTTGTAAAATGGGGTCACTTACGGGGGGGTTCTGCCAATGTGACATGGCACCCTCAAACCAGTGAAGCAAAATCTGCACTGGTATATGGTGCTTCTTCCTTCCTGAGCTTAGCACTGTGTCTCAAAAGTAGTGTTCAGACACACATGGGGTACCGCTAAACTCAGGAAAAATTGCACAATAAATTTTGGGGTCTATTTTGCCTGTTACCCTTGTGAAAATACAAAATTTTGGGCTAACACTCATTTTTTGAGAAAATGTTGATATTTTTTTTATTATCACTGCTCAATGTTATACAGTGGTGTTCAAAAGTCCTGCATAGGCGTGAAGAAAACTACAGTTAGGTCCATATATATTTGGACAGAGATAACATTTTTCTAATTTTGGTTATAGACATTACCACAATGAATTTTAAACAAAACAATTCAGATGCAGTTGAAGTTCAGACTTTCAGCTTTCATTTGAGGGTATCCACATTAAAATTGGATGAAGGGTTTAGGAGTTTCAGCTCCTTAACATGTGCCACTCTGTTTTTAAAGGGACCAAAAGTAATTGGACAATTGACTCCAAAGCTATTTCATGGACAGGTGTGGGCAATCCCTTCGTTATGTCATTCTCAATTAAGCAGATAAAAGGCCTGGAGTTGATTTGAGGTGTGGTGCTTGCATTTGGAAGGTTTTGCTGTGAAGTAAACATGTGGTCAAAGTAGCTCTCCATGCAGGTGAAACAAGCCATCCTTAAGCTGCAAAAACAGAAAAAAATCATCCGAGAAATTGCTACAATATTAGGAGTGGCAAAATTTACAGTGTGGTACATCCTGAGAAAGAAATAAAGCACTGGTGAACTCATCAATGCAAAAAGACCTGGGCGCCCACGGAAGACAACAGTGGTGAATGATCGGAGAATAATCTCCATGGTGAAGAGAAACCCCTTCACAACAGCCAACCAAGTGAACAACACTCTCCAGGAGGTAGGTGTATCAATATCCAAATCTACCATAAAGAGAAGACTGCATGAAAGTAAATACAGAGGGTTCACTGCACGGTGCAAGTCACTTATAAGCTTCAAGAATAAAAAGGCTAGACTGGACTTTGCTAAAAAACATCTAAAAAAGCCAGCACAGTTCTGGAAGAACATTCTTTGGACAGATGATGTGACACAGGACAGAAGCAGCCTAATGAATTCTGAGGTATTCAGAGCCATACTGTGTGCTCAGATCCAGCCAAATGCAGCCAAACTGATTGGTCGTTGTTTCCTACTACAGATGGACAATGACCCAAAACATAAAGCCAAAGCAACCCAGGAGTTTATTAAAGCAAAGTAGTGAAATATTCTTGAATGGCCAAGTCAGTCACCTGATCTCAACCCAATTGAGCATGCATTTCACTTGTTAAAGACTAAACTTTAGACAGAAAGGCCCACAAACAAACAGCAACTGAAAACCACCACAGTGAAGGCCTGGCAGAGCATCAAAAAGGAGGAAACACAGCATCTGGTGATGTCCGTGAGTTCACGACTTCAGGCAGTCATTGCCAGCAAAGGGTTTTCAACCAAGTACTAAAAATGAACATTTTATTTAAAATTATTGAATCTGTCCAATTACTTTTGGTCCCTTTAAAAACAGGGTGGCACATGTTAAGGAGCTGAAACTCCTAAACCCTTCATCTAATTTTAATGTGGATACCCTCAAATGAAAGCTGAAAGTCTGAACTTCAACTGCATCTGAATTGTTTTGTTTAAAATTCATTGTGGTAATGTCTATAATCAAAATTAGAAAAATTTTATCTCTGTCCAAATATATATGGACCTAACTGTATATGTTTCATACTTCTGCAGCTCTACAGTGAAACTGGTGGAACATATATGTTTTTGTAATCCCTCATTGTTTGCCATACTCATTTTTGAATGTCCCAAGTGTATTAATTTTATGGCATGCGCATTTTTGATAATTTTTTTTACAGCATAACCATACCTACACCAGTACAGTGTGTAGAATGGTGAACAGGTTTCTAAGTTCATTAACTTCCAATGCAAGTTCACACAGACTTAAATTTTACTTTTTAAGATTTATTATTTTTTATTTAATTCAGAGTCCTGAAAAGGGCCTTTTGAGTGCATCTTAAGCTTCTAATGCTTTATTGGCCAGCCTTTGCTCTTGAGCACCAGCTTGCTTCTCTGTGGCATTGAGTGAACAAGCTTCTGCAGATGTTCACGAGTGATGATGTGGTTCCAGGCCTGTATCAGAGCCTCAATCAACTCACTCTTGGTCCTTGGCTGTTTTCTAGATATCTCTAATGATACCTTGTGCCACAAATTTTCAATTGGATTGAGGTCCGGGGACTGAGCTGGCCAGTCAATAGTAGCCACCTTGTTCTTCCAACACCATTGGCTGCCATACAGCCCCAGACCATTACTTTCATTACATGTTTCACAGAGAAGCTCAAACACTCTGGTGTCATGATCTCCATGGCCAGAGAACTAGCATAAGCCTCAATAGGAACAAGCTCTTGGAAGATGTAACTGTACTGACCATGAACTAAACCTACCGCATCATCTAGAAGTAGCCAGGTAGCATGTCCTACTTTTTATCCCTATATGCCCAGCGCCGGCCGGAGAACTAAATAATGCTAGCAGAGGGAAATATAAGACCTGACTCACCTCTAGAGAAATGCCCAAAAAGGAGACAGAAGCCCCCCACATATATTGGCGGTGATATGAGATGAAACAACAAACGCAGCAGGAAAATAGTTTTAGCAAATTTGAGGTCCGCTTTCTAGATAGCAGAAGACAGAAAGCATACTTTCATGGTCAGTAGAAAACCCTAACAAAACACATCCAGAAATTACTTTAGGACTCTGGCATTAACTCATAGTACCAGAGTGGCAATTCCTGATCAACAAGAGCTTTCCAGACACAGTAACGAAACTGCAGCTGTGAACTGGAACCAAAATACAAAAACAAAACATGGACGAATGTCCAACTTATCTAGTAGATGTCTGGGAGCAGGAACAAGCACAGAGAGGCTTCTGATAACATTGTTGACCGGCAAGCATCTAACAGAGAAGCCAGGTTATATAGCGACACCCAGATCTAATCAGAACAGGTGAACAGGGAAGATGATGTCACAAGTTCAATTCCACCAGTAGCCACCGGGGGAGCCCAGAATCCAAATTCACAACAGTACCCCCCCCTCAAGGAGGGGGCACCGAACCCTCACCAGAACCACCAGGGCGATCAGGATGGGCCCTATGAAAGGCACGAACCAGATCAGAGGCATGAACATCAGATGCAGTGACCCAAGAATTATCCTCCTGGCCGTATCCCTTCCACTTGACCAGATACTGGAGTCTCCGTCTGGAAACACGGGAGTCTAGGATTTTTTCCACAACGTACTCCAACTCACCCTCAACCAACACCGGAGCAGGAGGCTCAACGGAAGGCACAACCGGTGCCTCATACCTGCGCAATAACGACCGATGAAAAACGTTATGAATAGAAAAGGATGCAGGGAGGTCCAAACGGAAGGAAACAGGGTTAAGAATCTCCAATATTTTATACGGACCGATGAACCGAGGCTTAAACTTAGGAGATGAGACCCTCATAGGGACAAAACGAGAAGACAACCACACCAAATCTCCAACACAAAGCCGAGGACCAACACGACGGTGACGGTTGGCAAAAAGCTGAGTCTTCTCCTGGGACAACTTTAAATTGTCCATCACCTGCCCCCAGATATGATGCAATCTCTCCACCACCGCATCCACTCCAGGACAATCCGAGGATTCCATCTGACCGGAGGAAAATCGAGGGTGGAACCCCGAATTACAGAAAAACGGGGACACCAAAGTGGCAGAGCTGGCCCGATTATTGAGGGCGAACTCCGCCAATGGCAAAAAAGCAACCCAATCATCCTGGTCAGCAGACACAAAACACCTCAGATATGTCTCCAGGGTCTGATTAGTCCGCTCGGTCTGGCCATTAGTCTGAGGGTGAAAAGCAGACGAAAAAGACAAATCTATGCCCATCCTAGCACAGAATGCCCGCCAAAATCTAGACACAAACTGGGTTCCTCTGTCAGAAACGATATTCTCAGGAATACCATGCAAACGAACAACATTTTGAAAAAACAGGGGCACCAACTCGGAAGAAGAAGGCAATTTGGGCAGGGGAACCAAATGGACCATCTTAGAAAAACGGTCACACACCACCCAGATGACAGACATCTTCTGAGAAACAGGCAGATCTGAAATAAAATCCATCGAGATGTGTGTCCAAGGCCTCTTAGGAATAGGCAAGGGCAACAATAATCCACTAGCCCGAGAACAACAAGGCTTGGCCCGAGCACAAACGTCACAAGACTGCACAAAGCCTCGCACATCTCGTGACAGGGAAGGCCACCAGAAGGATCTTGCCACCAAATCCCTGGTACCAAAAATTCCAGGATGACCTGCCAATGCAGAAGAATGTACCTCAGAGATGACTCTACTGGTCCAATCATCAGGAACAAACAACCTATCAGGCGGACAACGATCCGGTCTATCCGCCTGAAACTCCTGCAAGGCCCGCCGCAGGTCTGGAGAAACGGCTGACAAGATAACTCCCTCTTTAAGAATACCTGTGGGGTCAGAGTTGCCGGGTGAATCAGGCTCAAAACTCCTAGAAAGGGCATCCGCCTTAACATTCTTAGAACCCGGTAGGTACGATACCACAAAATTAAACCGAGAGAAAAATAATGACCAGCGCGCCTGTCTAGGATTCAGGCGCCTGGCGGTCTCAAGATAGATCAAATTTTTGTGGTCAGTCAATACCACCACCTGATGTCTGGCCCCCTCGAGCCAATGGCGCCACTCCTCAAACGCCCACTTCATGGCCAAAAGCTCCCGATTCCCAACATCATAATTCCGCTCAGCGGGCGAAAATTTACGGGAAAAGAAGGCACAAGGCCTCATCACGGCGCAGTCAGAACTTTTCTGCGACAACACTGCCCCAGCCCCGATCTCAGAAGCGTCGACCTCAACCTGAAAAGGAAGAGTCACATCAGGCTGACGCAACACAGGGGCAGAAGAAAAACGGCGCTTAAGCTCCTGAAAGGCCTCCACAGCATCAGGGGACCAATTAGCAACATCAGCACCCTGTCTAGTCAAATCGGTCAATGGCTTAACGACATCCGAAAAACCAGAAATAAATCGACGATAAAAGTTGGCAAAGCCCAAAAATTTCTGAAGACTTTTAAGAGAAGAGGGCTGCGTCCAATCACAAATAGCTTGAACCTTGACAGGATCCATCTCAATGGAAGAGGGAGAAAAAATATATCCCAAAAAGGAAATTCTCTGAACCCCAAAAACGCACTTAGAACCCTTGACACACAGAGAATTAGACCGCAAAACCTGAAAAACCCTCTTAACTTGCCGGACATGAGAGTCCCAGTCATCCGAAAAAATCAGAATATCATCCAGATACACTATCATAAATTTATCCAAAAAATCACGGAAAATATCATGCATAAAGGACTGGAAGACTGAAGGGGCATTAGAAAGACCAAAAGGCATCACCAAATACTCAAAGTGGCCCTCGGGCGTATTAAATGCGGTTTTCCACTCATCCCCCTGCCTGATCCGCACCAAATTATACGCCCCACGGAGATCAATCTTAGAGAACCACTTGGCCCCCTTTATGCGAGCAAACAAATCAGTCAGCAACGGCAATGGGTATTGATATTTAACCGTGATTTTATTCAAAAGCCGATAATCAATACATGGTCTCAAAGAGCCGTCTTTTTTTGACACAAAGAAAAACCCGGCTCCTAAGGGAGATGACGATGGACGAATATGTCCCTTTTCCAAGGACTCCTTTATATATTCTCGCATAGCAGTATGTTCAGGCACAGACAGATTAAATAAACGACCCTTTGGGTATTTACTACCCGGAATTAAATCTATAGCACAATCGCACTCCCGGTGCGGAGGTAATGAACCCAGCTTGGGTTCTTCAAAGACGTCACTAAAATCAGACAGGAACTCAGGGATTTCAAAGGGAATAGATGATGAAATGGACACCAAAGGTACGTCCCCATGAGTCCCCTTACATCCCCAGCTCAACACAGACATAGCTCTCCAGTCAAGGACTGGGTTGTGAGACTGCAGCCATGGCAATCCCAGCACCAAATCATCATGTAGATTATACAGCACCAGAAAACGAATAGTCTCCTGGTGATCCGGATTAATACACATAGTCACTTGTGTCCAGTATTGTGGTTTATTATTAGCCAATGGGGTGGAGTCAATCCCCTTCAGAGGAATAAGAGTCTCCAAAGGCTCTAAATCATACCCACAACGATTGGCAAAGGACCAATCCATAAGACTCAACGCGGCGCCAGAGTCGATATAGGCGTCCGTAGTAATAGATGACAAAGAGCAAATCAGGGTCACAGACAAAATAAATTTAGACTGTAAAGTGCCAATGGGAACGGATTTATCAAGCTTTTTAGTACGCTTAGAGCATGCTGATATAACATGAGTAGAATCCCCACAATAGAAACACAACCCATTTTTCCGTCTAAAATTCTGCCGCTCGCTTCTGGACAGAATTCTATCACACTGCATGTTTTCTGGCAAGGAAATCACAATCCCAACCTGCTGTGCAGGGTCTCCAGCAGAACGAGATTTCAGGGACAAAAATAACTTACAATTATTTCTAAAATTCTGAAAGCTAGATCTATTCCCTGAGAAGAATTCCGGCAAAGGAATTCTCGGCTCTGATACCGGAGCATGAACAACAAAATCTTGCAAACTTTGTACTTTCGTGGCGAGATTATTCAAACCTGTAGTTACACTCTGTAGATCCATTATAGACAGGTGAACATAGAGCCATTCAAAGATTAGAAGGAGAGAGAAAAAAAAGAAAGACTGCAGCATAGACAGACTGGCAAGTGATCCAATTAAGAGCACACTCACAACTAGAGAAAAAAAAAAAAAATTCTCAGCAGACTTCTTATTTCTCTCCTTTCTCAGCCAAGGATTTTAACCCTTTAGTGGGCCGGTCAAACTGTCATGATCTCCATGGCCAGAGAACTAGCATAAGCCTCAATAGGAACAAGCTCTTGGAAGATGTAACTGTACTGACCATGAACTAAACCTACCGCATCATCTAGAAGTAGCCAGGTAGCATGTCCTACTTTTTATCCCTATATGCCCAGCGCCGGCCGGAGAACTAAATAATGCTAGCAGAGGGAAATATAAGACCTGACTCACCTCTAGAGAAATGCCCAAAAAGGAGACAGAAGCCCCCCACATATATTGGCGGTGATATGAGATGAAACAACAAACGCAGCAGGAAAATAGTTTTAGCAAATTTGAGGTCCGCTTTCTAGATAGCAGAAGACAGAAAGCATACTTTCATGGTCAGTAGAAAACCCTAACAAAACACATCCAGAAATTACTTTAGGACTCTGGCATTAACTCATAGTACCAGAGTGGCAATTCCTGATCAACAAGAGCTTTCCAGACACAGTAACGAAACTGCAGCTGTGAACTGGAACCAAAATACAAAAACAAAACATGGACGAATGTCCAACTTATCTAGTAGATGTCTGGGAGCAGGAACAAGCACAGAGAGGCTTCTGATAACATTGTTGACCGGCAAGCATCTAACAGAGAAGCCAGGTTATATAGCGACACCCAGATCTAATCAGAACAGGTGAACAGGGAAGATGATGTCACAAGTTCAATTCCACCAGTAGCCACCGGGGGAGCCCAGAATCCAAATTCACAACACTCTGGCTTGTACTCTTCATGTGGGAACCTTCTCACATAAGACTTGCCATCATTTCCTAAAATGCAAAAAGTGCTTTCAGCACTAATTAGCACTTTTTCCCACTCCTCCTTCCTCCATTTTAAATATTTCAATGCCCACAGTTTTCTCCTTTGTCTTTGTATGGCTGTCATCAATGGCTTCTTTCGGGCCTTGCACCCTTTCAATCCTGCTTCCAAACATCTCTTCCTAACAGTTGATGTTGCTACCTCAATATTGCACTTTTCTTGCCATTCTCGCAGAAGCTGAGGAGAGGTGAGCTTTCGATTGGCAAGGGATGTTCTTATCAGTACTCTATCCTCCCTTTTAGTTGACTTTCTGGCCGACCAGATCTGGGCCTGTCCTGGGTAATTCCAAGCTGCTTATGTTTCTGCAAAATTCTTACGACTATACTCTGATTACAGCCGACCTTCCTTGCGATCTGGGGGCCAGTATAACCCTCTTCATGTAGCACAACAACTCGCACACGATCCTCCACTGACAAAAATCTGAAGGCTCCCATCATAAAACTCTACAGTATGATTCACTACTTAGACCAACAGATAAAACAAACAAACAAAGCAGCAGATGTGATGCAATGTAATGCAATGTGATTGGCTGCCATATCCAGGTTATGATTGGTCACAAGAACCTCATCTGTGATTGGCTAATTTTGGATCTGAAGCTGTACAATATATACCGTATATACTCGAGTATAAGCCGAGATTTTCAGCCCAAATTTTTGGGCTGAAAGTGCCCCTCTCGGCTTATACTCGAGTCATGATCGGTGGTGGGGTCGGCGGGTGAGGACTGTCATATACTCACCTAGTTCCGGCGTTCCTGTCGCTCCCCCTGCCCGTCCCACGGTCTCCGGGTGCCGCAGCCTCTTCCCCTGAGCGATCACGTGGGGCCGCTCATTAGAGAAATGAATAGGCTGCTCCACCTCCCATAGGGGCGGAGCCGCATAATTCATTTCTCTAATGACGGTGCCGGTGACCGCTGATAGAGGAAGAGGCTGCGGCACCGAAGACCAGCTGTCCGGGGGAAGGAGCGGGACGCCGGGAGCAGGTAAGTATGTCATATTCACCTGTCCTCGTTCCACCCGCCGGGCGTCGCACCATCTTCCCGGCGTCTCTCCGCTCTGACTGTGCAGGTCAGAGGGCGCGATGACGCATATAGTGTGCGCGCCGCCCTCTGCCTGATCAGTCAGTGCAGAGAGACGCCGGGGAGCTGCAAGCAAGAGAGGTGAGTATGTGTTTTTTTTTTTTATTGCAGCAGCAGCAATGGCACAGATTTATGTGGAGTATCTATGGGGCAATAATGAACGGTGCAGAGCACTATATGGCACAGCTATGGGGCAACGGTGCAGAGCACTATATGGCACAGCTATGGGGCAACGGTGCAGAGCACTATATGGCACAGCTATCTATGGGGCAACGGTGCAGAGCACTATATGGCACAGCTATGGGGCACCGGTGCAGAGCACTATATGGCACAGCTATGGGGCAACGGTGCAGAGCACTATATGGCACAGCTACGGGGCAACGGTGCAGAGCACTATATGGCACAGCTATCTATGGGGCAACGGTGCAGAGCACTATATGGCACAGCTATGGGGCACCGGTGCAGAGCACTATATGGCACAGCTATGGGGCAACGGTGCAGAGCACTATATGGCACAGCTATGGGGCAACGGTGCAGAGCACTATATGGCACAGCTATGGGGCAACGGTGCAGAGCACTATATGGCACAGCTATGGGGCAACGGTGCAGAGCACTATATGGCACAGCTATGGGGCAACGGTGCAGAGCACTATATGGCACAGCTATGGGGCAACGGTGCAGAGCACTATATGGCACAGCTATGGGGCAACGGTGCAGAGCACTATATGGCACAGCTATCTATGGGGCAACGGTGCAGAGCACTATATGGCACAGCTATGGGGCAACGGTGCAGAGCACTATATGGCACAGCTATGGGGCAACGGTGCAGAGCACTATATGGCACAGCTATGGGGCAACGGTGCAGAGCACTATATGGCACAGCTAGCTATGGGGCAACGGTGCAGAGCACTATATGGCACAGCTATGGGGCAACGGTGCAGAGCACTATATGGCACAGCTATGGGGCAACGGTGCAGAGCACTATATGGCACAGCTATGGGGCAACGGTGCAGAGCACTATATGGCACAGCTATGGGGCAACGGTGCAGAGCACTATATGGCACAGCTATGGGGCAACGGTGCAGAGCACTATATGGCACAGCTATGGGGCAACGGTGCAGAGCACTATATGGCACAGCTATCTATGGGGCAACGGTGCAGAGCACTATATGGCACAGCTATCTATGGGGCAACGGTGCAGAGCACTATATGGCACAGCTATGGGGCAACGGTGCAGAGCACTATATGGCACAGCTATGGGGCAACGGTGCAGAGCCCTATATGGCACAGCTATGGGGCAACGGTGCAGAGCACTATATGGCACAGCTATCTATGGGGCAACGGTGCAGAGCACTATATATATGGCACAGCTATGGGGCAACGGTGCAGAGCATTATATATATGGCACAGCTATCTATGGGGCAACGGTGCAGAGCATTGTATATATGGCACAGCTATGGGGCAACGGTGCAGAGCATTATATATATGGCACAGCTATCTATGGGGCAACGGTGCAGAGCATTATATGTGGCACAGCTTCATGTGGAGCATCTATGGGGCCATAATGAACGGTATGGAGTATCTATTTTTAATTTTGAAATTCACCGGTACCTGCAGCATTTTCCACCCTAGGCTTATACTCGAGTCAATAAGTTTTCCCAGTTTTTTGTGGCAAAATTAGGGGGGTCGGCTTATACTCGGGTCGGCTTATACTCGAGTATATACGGTAGTTGTGCTTTCAATTCCCATATTGTTGCAATAATTTCAGGCAAAACTGCTTCAAAAGCTAAAAATATTACAGGGAGAGAATGCAAAATTGTATTCTGAACAAAACCATATATAATATGTCATATTAGCATCGAAGATATTCGACAGAAAACGTTTAAAACTTGAAAAATCAATTTATCCTATGCCTATGCAGGACTTTTGAACACCACTGTAAATTTCTGTGAAGCATCTGGGGGCTCAAGGTGCTCAACACCTCAACATCTCGTTCCCAAAATGGTGTCAGTTGTGGTGGGTTTGCACTATTTAGGCACATCCGGGGCTCTCCAAACGTAACATTGTGTCCATTAATTATTTCAGCAAATTTTACATTCAAAAAGTCAAATGGCGCTCATTACCTTCCGAGCTCTGCCTTGCTCCTAAACAGTGTTTTCCCCCACATAAAGGGGAACCGGCATACTGAGGAGAAATTGATCAACAAATTGTATGCTGCAATTTCTCCTGTTACCCTTATGAAAATGCAAAGTTTGGAGCTAAAAAAACATTTTTGTGGGAAAAATTTGATTTTTTTTTTAATTATCATGGCTCAACATTATAAACTTCTTTTTAGCACCTGGGAGTTCAAGATCCACAGATCTAGATAAATTCCCTGAGGGATCTAGTTTAAAAAAAATAGCATCACTTGTGGGGGTGTTTCCACTGTCTAGGCACATCAGGGGCTGTGCAAACACAACATGGCGTCCGCTAATTATTCCAGAAAATTTTAAATTCACTTCCAAGCTCTGCCGTGGGCCCAAACAGTGCTTTTTAACCACATATGGGGTATCAGCATGTTCAGGAGAAATTGCACAACAAATTGTATTGTCCATTTTCTCCAGATACCCTTGTGAAAATCAAAAAAATGGGTCTAATTTAACTTTTTTTTCACAAAAAAATTCCTTGTCTATTTTTTCCTTCCACACTCCATTAATTCCTGTGAAGCACTTGAAGGGTTAAGGTACCTTCACACGAAGCGACGCTGCAGCGATAGCGACAACGATGCCGATCGCTGCAGCGTCGCTGTTTGATCACTGGAGAGCAGTCACACAGACCGCTCTCCAGCGACCAACGATGCCGAGGTCCCCGGGTAACCAGGGTAAACATCGGGTTGCTAAGCGCAGGGCCGCGCTTAGTAACCCGATGTTTACCCTGGTTACCAGCGTAAAAGTAAAAAAAACAAACAGTACATACTCACCTGCGCGTCCCCCAGCGTCGGCTTCCTGACACTGACTGAGCTCCGGCCCTAACAGCACAGCGGTGACGTCACCGCTGTGCTTTCACTTTCACTTTAGGGCCGGCGCTCAGTAAGTGTCAGGAAGCAGACGCTGGGGGACGCGCAGGTGAGCATGTACTGTTTGTTTTTTTTACTTTTACGCTGGTAACCAGGGTAAACATCGGGTTACTAAGCGCGGCCCTGCGCTTGGTAACCCGATGTTTACCCTGGTTACCAGTGTAAAACATCGCTGGTATCGTTGCTTTTGCTTTCAAACACAACGATACACAGCGATCGGACGACCAAATAAAGTTCTGGACTTTATTCAGCGACCAGCGACATCACAGCAGGATCCTGATCGCTGCTGCGTGTCAAACGAAACGATATCGCTAGCCAGGACGCTGCAACGTCACGGATCGCTAGCGATGTCGTTTCGTGTGAAGGTACCTTTAGTCATGAATGTGGTTTTGAACATCTTGTGGGGTGCAGTTTTTAGAATGGTGTAACTTTGGGGTATTTTCTGTCATATAGGCCCCTTAAAATTACTTCAAATGCGATGTGGTCCCTAAAAAAAAATGGTTTTGTTGTTTAAAAAAAAAAAAGAAAACGCTGGTCAAATTTTAACCCTTATAACTTCCTCCCAGAATCAGATAGATCCATTGAAGCGCTCCAGCGTTATGACTTCAAAGTTACAGTGGTCAGAATTTAAAAAATTGGCCTGGTCAGGAAGGTGAAAACAGGCTTCGTGCTAAAGGGGTTAATGTCATTCTTGATATACGTTTATTATTTTTATGGGGAGTATATAGCAATATTAAAAACAAATCCAAAAACAATTTAGACATAGTAAAGTCATCACAAAAAAATAAAACTACAGAGCCTACACATACGATCAAAGTAATCCAAAGAAAATGAAGTTAAAGGGAACCTGTCAGCAGGATTGTACACAATAACCTACAGACAGTGACAGGTTGGCACCGTTATACTGATTAAAATGATATCTGGTGATGAAATCCATCTTGAGGTTGTTTAATCTTTATTTTCAGTTTTGAGCTAATGATATGCTTGTGCTCTGGGGCAGCCTGTGAAAGGGGGTGGGGGGCGGGGTTTTGGTGTGGTGCTCTCCTTAAGTGTTCATGTGTATGACTTCTGACAGGTCACTGATCCCTCAGTAACCTACCCCCTAGTTTACATTATATTATAGATACATTTAGAAAAAAAACCTTCTGCAGGCAGGCGCTAGCCGTGGCACCTGCGCTGCAGCATAATCGCATCCGTACTGTGTATATAATTGTTATGGTTGAGGTTATCCTAATATTAACACAAATAAATCCATTTGAAAATGGCGAGCATCATGCCTGCACAGTAGCAGCTATTGGTGTATATAGAAGTGATCCTATTGCTGGTACAGTGCAGGTGCCGCCATCCTGCTAGAGAAAAAAAAAAATCATCCTCCAAGATGGCGCCGCCGGCGTCTATGCAATAGCAGCTAGGTTCCCTTTAAGTCTGCATATTAATATGAGCAGATACCGGCGGATGGTACGTATGATTTATGCATACTCCCAGTCAGTCTAGTGATATGACTGTTCAGAGGGGGCATGGCCTGTGTATGGAGTGAGGCTGTGTCCTCGCTAGTCAGGTTCCGGCTCGGAGTATGTATAACACCCGGCTCTGGAACCAGCAAGTCTCCTCAGCACACAGGGCATTCTATGGTGGAATTATATGTCTGCAGTCACACAGACCTATCGCTTTCGACCGGATATGCCCTTTAATGGTTATCTAAAAAAATGAAAAAAAAAAAAATTAAATAAAAATCAATTAGGATGTGCCTTAAAATACAATAAGATAAAGCAAGAACTCTCACCTCTGGCACATGCAAATGTATGTGTGATGTAACTAAAAATCCATTAGCAGGGTGTTTCTTCATCAGGAATGCACGTGCAAACGTGTAAGCAATTTTAGCACTCTCTTTCATAACATCTCCAAGCTGGCCTGTTACTTCTAAGGAACCATCTTTAATATCTTTGTCTAGAGGTCGGCGGAGTGATGTCTCAATAAAAAGGGTCGAACCACCTGCAAAACAGAATGCAATATAGAGGTTAAGTGGACCTTTCACCAAAAGTAATAGTGGCAGCAGAACAGAGTAAAAGATTTTTTTGTTTGTTTTGCCTCTCTGTTGCAGCCAGGTACGGACTGGGGCTGAAATTCAGCCCTGGCATTTCAAATCACACAGGCCCATGTTGTCCCTGTACCCATGAACTACAAGACCAATATTTCTATTGATACCCGTGACCTGCTGGGGTAAGTGACAGTCGACAATTTTGTGCACCGTTACAACTCTTAACAGTATGGGTGTCTTGAGAACACGGATTCTGTTAACAATGTAGCAGACAAGGCAGCCCACAACCAGACAGGCCCTTCTGGCATTTGCCAGAATTGCCAGATGGCCAGTCCGGCCCAGCAATATCAGCAATCAAAGTATTTGGCATCTAATTAGCTTACTTTTTTTTTTTTTTATAAGGCAAAGTGGTTGTTATCTGACAATTTTCAAATGAGCATATACTTCTCCCTATATGATGCTGTCCAATCAAGCACACAGCAATGAACAAAAGCAAAAAAGATCAAGCCCCCATCACAGCTTACCCAGTGTGTGAGATGTAATCACCCTATTATTTGCTGTGTTCAGAGCAGTCTGTAATCTTCTAGAGTGAGAGCAGGCCTGTCATGTCTCATGCAGAAGTAGTCTGTTCTGGGCTGCTCATGTGCAGGGTCAGACTAGCCCAGAGGGATACCGAGATTTTTCCGGTAGGCCCAGAGTCTTCGGGAACCTATGAGCAGGATGTATAGGGAAGCCCTCTGATAACTGCACTGGATTCAACTGCATATGCGTCCTCAGACGCAGCGGCTTCCTGCACACAATTGTTAAAATAGCCACCAGTCTTTTAGGGGCAGGGAGCGGACATCAGCAGTAGTTGTGGTCGGTTCAGTGCATTAACGTTATAAACTGTCCACAACATGATAGTGAGGTTAGCTGCCAGCCTCTGATATGCCGGCAGCCATTTAAGTGACTGTGCCAGAAATGAATCAGCAAGAGGATGTCACTCACCGTGGGAGAGAGGACAGGTGAGAATAATCATCTTTTTTTTGCGATATGGAGTAACATAGGAGCACAAGACGGGAGGTGAACATAGAGGCCCAAGATGAGGATGGGGGGACACATAGGGGCCCCAGATGTAGAGGAACATAGGGGCCCAAAATGAGGGTGAAGGGAAAGATGCGGCCCAAGACGAGGAAGAGGAAACAGAGCACAAGATGGGGGGGCGTGAGGGGGCAAAACATAGGGGCCCAAGATGAGGGAGATGGATCACAGGAGCCCAAGACGGGGGAGGTGGAACATAGGGGGCCAAGAAGGGGGGAGGCAGAACATAGGGGCCCAAGATGGGGAGAAGCAAAACATAGGGGCCCTAGATGGGGGTAGTCGAAACATAGGGGCTCAAGATGGGGGAAGGCATAACATAAGGGCCCAAGATGAGGGGAGGCGGAACATAGGGGCCCAAGACTGAGGACATTTTTAAATAAAGGGAAAGGGGGACATTGGTAAATACATAGTAACATAGTTATTAAGTCTGAAGGAAGACTTTAAGACCATCTAGTTCAACCCATAGCCTAACCTAACATGCCCTAACATGTTGATCCAGAGGAAGGCAAAAAAAAGTCATGTGGCAAAGAGTAAGCTCCACATTGGGGAAAAAAAATTCCTTCCCGACTCCACATACGGCAATCAGACTAGTTCCCTGGATCAACACCCTATCAAGGAATCTAGTATATATACCCTGTAACATTATACTTTTCAAGAAAGGCATCCAGTCCCCTCTTAAATTTAAGTAATGAATCACTCATTACAACATCATAAGGCAGAAAGTTCCATAGTCTCACTGCTCTTACAGTAAAGAATCCACGTGTTATTATGCTTAACCCCTTAGTGACAGAGCCAATTTGGTACTTAATGACCGAGCCAATTTTTACAATTCTGACCACTGTCACTTCATGAGGTTATAACTCTGGAACGCTTTAACAGATCCTGCTGATTCTGAGACTGTTTTTTCGTGACATATTGTACTTCATTTTAGTGGTAACATTTCTTCGATATTACTTGCGATTATTTATGAAAAAATGGAAATATGGAGAAAATGTTTAAAATTTAGCAATTTTCAAACTTTGTATTTTTATGCCCTTAAATCAGAGAGACATGTCACAAAAAATAGTTAATAAATAACATTTCCCACATGTCTACTTTACATCAGCACAATTTTGGAAAAAAATTTTTTTTTTGTTAGGGAGTTATAAGGGTTAAAAGCTGACCAGCAATTTCTCATTTTTACACCACAATTTTTTTTTAGGGACCACATCACCTTTGAAGTCATTTTGAGGGGTCTATATGATAGAAAATAACCAAGTGTGACACCATTCTAAAAACTGCACCCCTCAAGGTGCTCAAAACCACAGTCAAGAAGTTTATTAACCCTTTACGTGCTTCATAGGAACTGAAACAATGTGGAAAGAAAACATGAACATTTAACTTTTTTTTGCAAACATTTTATTCAGAACCATTTTTTTTTTATTTTCACAAGTGTAAAAACAGAAATTTAGCCATAAATTTTGTTGTGCAATTTCTCCTGAATACGCCGATACCCCATATGTGGGGGTAAACCACTGTTTGGGAGCACCGCAGAGCTTGGAAGAGAAGGAGTGCCGTTTTACTTTTTCAATGTAGAATTGGCTGGAATTGAGATCGGACGCCATGTCGCGTTTGGAGAGCCCCTGATGTGCCTAAACAGTGGAAACCCCCCACAAGTGACACCATTTTGGAAACTACACCCCTTAAGGAACTTAACTAGATGTGTGGTGAGCACTTTAAACCCCCAAGTGCTTCACAGAAGTTTATAACGTAGAGCCGTGAAAATAAAAAATCGATTTTTTTTCTACAAAAATGATTTTTTAGCCTGCAATTTTTTATTTTCTCAAGGGTAACAGGAGACATTGGACCCCAAAGTCTGTTGACCAGTTTCCCATATGTGGGGGGGGGGGGGGGGCACTGTTTGGGCACCCATCGGGGCTCGGAAGGGAAGGATTGCCGCTTGGAATGCAGACTTTGATGGGATGGTCGGGGGGCGTCATGTTGCATTTGCAGAGCTCCTGATGTACCTAAACAGTAGAAACCCCCCACAAGGGACCCCATTTTGGAAACTAAACCCCCCAAAGAGCTTATCTGGATGTGTGGTGAGCACTATTAACCCCCAACTGCTTCACAAAAGTTTATAATGTAGAGCCATGAAAATAAAAAAAATCATATTTTTTCCACAAAAATTATCTTTTCACCCCCAAATTTTTACTTTCACAAGGGTAACAGGAAACATTGGACCCCAAAATTTATTGTGCAATTTATGCGGAGTAGGCTGACACCCCATATGTTAGGGTAAAGCACTGTTTGGGCGCATGGCAGAGCTCGGAAGGGAAGGAGCTCCGTTTTGGAATGCAGACTTTGATAGAATGGTCTGCGGGCGTTATGTTGCGTTTGCAGAGCCCCTGATGTACCTAAACAGTAGAAACCCCCCACAAGTGACCACATTTTGGAAACTAGACCCCCCAAGGAACTTATCTAAATGTGTGGTGAGAACTTTGAATGCCCAAGTGCTTCACAGAAGTTTATAATGCAGAGTCGTGAAAATAATAAATATTTTTTTTTCCACAAAAAAATTTTTTAAGCCCCCAAGTTTTTTTTTTCACAAGGGAAACAGGATAAATTGGACAAGAACTTTTGGGGCCCAATTTCTCCTGAGTACGCTGATGCCCCATATGTGGGGGTAAACCACTGTTTGGGCGCATGGCAGAGCTCAGAAGGGAGGGAGCACCATTTGACTTTTTGAGCGCAAAATTGGCTGTGGCGTTTGGAGACCCCCTGATGTACCTAAACAGTGGAAACCCCCCAATTCTAACTCCAACCCTAACCCCAACACACCCCTAACCCTAATCCCAACCCTAACGATAATCACAACCCTAACCCCAAAACAACCGTGTTACAGAACCCCTCAGCACCCAGAATATGTTGTGCAGTTATATGTATGTATAATAGGTTCCATGTGAGATGCATGTCCCTAACGCATCAGCCCACAGGCTGCGCCCCTGGGCAGAGGGGACAAGATATCCCCCTTCTGACCTCCCCCACCTTTGTAATTCCCACAGTAAATATCGGCAGGCTCTGGCCACCTGCGGCTATTATAATGTATAATTCAACAATAGAGGAACTCAGTATGTGTGAATAACTGAGTCCGCAAGAAGAGAACCAAAAGATAAATAACCCTTAAAATATATTTTATTGGTATAATTAAAATTTAAACAGGTATGGTACAATTTACAAAAACGCCCCCGGAAGAAGCCAAGGGCGAAACGCGCGTCGGGGCGACAGGGGAGCACGGAATCACCTGGAGGCATCGAACCTTGGTACCTGTCACCACTTTGGATTTATTTCTCCGTTCACCGCCACGAGGTAATATACAGCCCAAATTCATTTGTACCAGTACCAGTATTTGCCAGTATGCCAGATTAGGGCACTAGGCTAATGTTTCAAAAGGATAGTTTTACAGTTGAACAAAGCCATATATAGAGCCTGAGCTAATTGATTGTTCACAGACTTTAGAATATTCCATTTGAGTGACGTGGACCATACATTGGTATATTATAGGTGTAGATGCATTCCTGCTCCCTTGGGTGCTTTTTTGTAAATTGTACCGTACCTGTTTAAATTTTAATTATACCAATAAAATATATTTTAAGGGTTATTTATCTTTTGGTTCTCTTCTTGCGGACTCAGTTATTCACACATACTGAGTTCCTCTATTGTTGAATTGTACTTAGTGAAGTGCCAATTACTTTGGGACATTTGGTTGAAGAACTATTATAATGTATGTCTGGCCTGCCGCTTTTCAATTGGCCTGCCCTCTGTATCTGTGTGATATATTCTGTGTCCTGTGAGTAAAGTGTTGTCAGACTGGAAATACGTGGAGAAGCAGTGATCTTTTATATGCGCCCATGTAACCAAGCAATTCCAGCCAGCGTCCTTCATTCAGACTCCAGCCAAAACTGAGTGTACCTCCTGAAACATGGAGTGGTACTGAAAGAGGTACTCCAGCACGGTAGACCCCGTTACACTGGTGGCAGACAGCGGGATGTGATACCCTGTCTACAGGAGGAAAGGAATGAATGGAAAATAACTACCAGAAGTTTAAGAGGACTACATTAAAAGATCTGATGGAAGCCCGAGGGTTAATCTCCAGCAACAAAACAAAAGCGGATTTGATAGCAGTCATCATGGAACACGACAGTGCAGCGCCCCCCAATGTGAACGTGGAGGAGACTGAATTCCAGAGGGAGGTAAAGAACAGACTGGCATTCTATGGCCCAAACCCTGCAGACCAGGACAGAGCTAGCCAAGATGGAGATGGCAGAGCGGACCAAAGTGGAGCTGGCCAAGATGGAGATGGCAGAGCGGAGAGAGGAGAGTCAGCGAGCAGGGGGAGCTCTGGCCTCCGACCAGGTACCTTCAACAGTAAGCCACAAAAAGATCCAGTATAATGCCTTTCGACAGTTGGGGGAGGCAGAGGAAGAGCATCTAAATCACATAGAGACAGTATTGGACAGGATCCACAAGGCCGGAATCACCCTGAACCCAAACAAGTGTCACGTGGGCAAAGCAGAGGTTCAGTATTTAGGGTATTGGGTGGGAAGTGGGAAACAGCGACCAGAACCAGCCAAGATTGAGGCCATAGCCAAATGGCCCACCCCACGCACTAAAACCCAGGTAATGTCGTTTCTAGGGACAGCGGGGTATTACAGGAAATTCGTTCCCAATTACAGCAGCGTAGCCAAATCACTCACTGATCTGACCCGTAAGAACCAACCCCGCCAGGTAACCTTGACCCCAGAGTGTGAGGAAGCCTTCCGCCAGCTAAAGGACGCCCTCACCAATACCCCTGTATTGGCCGCACCCGATCCAACTAAACGTTTCCTTGTTCACACAGACACTTCTATGTTTGGATTGGGGGTAGTACTGAGCCAAGTCGGGCCGGACGGCCAAGAACACCCGGTAGCTTACCTGAGTCGGAAACTACTGCCCCGTGAAGTAAGCTATGCGGCCATCGAGTAGGAGTGCCTGGTAGTATGGGCACTCATAAAGTTGTAACCATATTTGTATGGATGACAGTTTTCCCTCCTAACGGACCATAATCCCCTAGTCTGGCTTAATCGGGTCTCCGGAGACAACGCCAGATTACTGCGGTGGAGTTTAGCCCTACAACCTCTGGACTTCACCATCCACTACAGACCCGGCAAACAAAACGGTAACGCCGATGGACTAAGTCGACAAACGGAACTTGTACCAACCCCATAAAGTTTGGTCATCCCCAAACCGATCCGTTAAGGATCAGACTGTGTATGACGATCGCGTCGCTGAAAAGGTGGGCCGTGTTACGGAACCCCTCAGCACCCAGAATATGTTGTGCAGTTATATGTATGTATAATAGGGACATGCATCTCACATGGAACCTAACGCATCAGCCCACAGGCTGCGCCCCTGGGCAGAGGGGACAAGATATCCCCCTTCTGATCTCCCCCACCTTTGTAATTACCACAGTAAATATCGGCAGGCTCCAGCCCCCTGCGGATATTGTAATGTATGTCTGGCCTGTCGCTTTTCAATTGGCCTGCCCTCTGTATCAGTGTGATATATTCTGTGTCCTGTGAGTAAAGTGTTGTCAGACTGGAAATACGTGGAGAAGCAGTGATCTTTTATATGCGCCCATGTAACCAAGTAATTCCAGCCAGTGTCCTTCATACAGACTCCAGCCAAAGCAGAGTGGACCTCCTGAAACACGGGGTGGTACTGAAAGAGGTACTCCAGCACGGTAAACCCGTTACAAACCCTAATCCTAACCTGTGGTACAGACCCTGTTATTATGGAGTCTTTAACCCCTTAATCCCATATGACGTACTATCCCGTCGAGGTGGGGTGCGCCCGTATGCCCACCGACGGGATAGTACGTCATAGCGATCAGCCGCGCTCACGGGGGGAGCGCGGCCGATAGCCAGCTGACTATTGCAGCTGACATCCGGCTCTATGAGCCAGGAGCGGTCACGGACTGCTCCCGGCACATTAACCCCCAGCACACTGCGATCAAACTTGATCGCGCGTTCCGGGGGCATAGGGAAGCATCGTGCAGGAGGGGGCTCCCTGCATGCTTCCCTGAGATGATCGGTACAAGGCGATGTGCTCACCTTGTACCGAGCGTCTCCTCCCTGCAGGCCCCGGATCCAAAATGGCTGCGGGGCTACTTCCGGGTCCTGCAGGGAGGTGGCTTACCAAGTGCCTGCTCAGAGCAAGCGCTGGTAAGCCAGGAGCAGGGCACGTCAGATCGCTGATCTGACACAGTACTCTGCAAAGTGTCAGATCAGCAATCTGTCACTATACATTGATGTCCCCCCTGGGACAAAGTAAAAAAAATTTTTTTTAGATGTGTAAATAAAAAAAAATAAAAATAATTCCTAAATAAAGAAAAAAAAAGTTCCCATAAATACATTTCTTTATCTAAATAAAAAAAACAAACAATAAAAGTACACATATTTAGTATCGCCGCGTCCGTAACGACCCGTCCTATAAATCTGTCCCACTAGTTAACCCCTTGTGAACATCGTTAAAAAAAAAAAGAGGCAAAAAACTACGCTTTATTATCATACCGTCAAACAAAAAGTGGAATAACACGCGATCAAAAAGACGGATATAAATAACCATGGTACCGCTGAAAACGTCATCTTGTCCTGCAAAAAATGAGCCACCACACAGCATCATCAGTGAAAAAATAAAAAAGTTATAGTCCTCAGAATAAAGCGATGCAAAAATAATTATTTTTCTATAAAATAGTTTTCATCGTATAAAAGCGCCAAAACATAAAAAAATGATATAAATGAGGTATCGCTGTAATCGTACTGACCCAAAGAATAAAACGGCTTTATCAATTTTACCAAACATGGAACGGTATAAACGGTATAAACGCCCCCCCACCCCCAAAAGAAATTCATGAATAGCTGGTTTTTGGTCATTCTGCGTCACAAAAATCGGAATAAAAAGCGATTTAAAAAAAGTCAACTTGTCCTGCAAAAAATAAGACCTCACATGACTCGTCTTTTAGTGTGTGACAGCTGCCAATCATAAAAATCTGCTAAAAAAAATGCTGTAAATAGTTATTCAAATCCCCCTTCATGACCCCCTTAGTTGGGAAAAATAATCAAATTAAAAAAATGTATTTATTTCCATTTTCCCATTAGGGTTAGGGCTAGGGTTGGGGCTAGGGTTGGGGCTAGGGTTGCGGCTAGGGAAAGGGTTAGGGTTGGGGCTAAAGTTAGGGTTGGGGCAAAAGTTAGGGTTAGGATTACATTTACGGTAGGGATTAGGGTTGGGATTATGGTTAGGGGTGTGTCAGGGTTAGGGGTGTGGTTAGGGTTACCCTTGGGATTAGGGTTAGGGGTGTGACTGGATTAGGGTTTCAGTTAGAATTGGGGGGTTTCCACTGTTTAGGCACATCAGGGGATCTCCAAACGCGACATGGCGTCCGATCTCAATTCCAGCCAATTCTGCGTTGAAAAAGTAAAACAGTGCTACTTCCCTTCTGAACTCTCCCGTGCACCCAAACAGGGGTTTACCCCAACATATGGGGTATCGGCATACTCGGGTCAAATTTCGACAACAACTTTTGGGGTCCAAGTTTTCGTTACCCTTGGGAAAATAAAAATTTGGGGGGGCTAAAAATAATTTTTGTGGGAAAAAAAAGATTTTTTATTTTCACGGCTCTGCGTTATAAACTAGTGAAACACTTGGGGGTTCAAAGTTCTCAGAACACATCTAGATAAGTTCCTTGGGAGGTCTAGTTTGGGGTCACTTGTGGGGGGTTTCTACTATTTGGGTACATCAGGGGCTCTGCAAATGCAACGTGACGCCTGCAGACCAATCCATCTAAGTCTGCATTCCAAATGGCGCTCCTTCCTTTCCGAGCTCTGCCATGCGTCCAAACGGTGGTTCCCCCCACATATGGGGTATCAGCGTACTCAGGACAAATTGAAAAACAACTTTTGTGGTCCATTTTCTCCTGTTACCCTTAGTAAAATAAAACAAATTGGAACTCAATTAATTTTTTTGTGAAAAAAAGTTAAATGTTCATTTTTATTTAAACATTCCAAAAATTCCTGTGAAACACCTGAAGGGTTAATAAACTTATTGAATGTGGTTTTGAGCACCTTGAGGGGTGCAGTTTTTAGAATGGTGTCACACTTGGGTATTTTCTATCATATAGACCCCACAAAATGACTTCAAATGAGATGTGGTCCCTAAAAAATATTGGTGTTGTAAAAATGAGAAATTGCTGGTCAAATTTTAACCCTTATAACTCCCTAACAAAAAAACATTTTGCTTCCAAAATTGTGCTGATGTAAAGTAGACATGTGGGAAATGTTACTTATTAATTATTTTGTGTGACATATCTCTGTGATTTAAGGGCATAACAATTCAAAGTTGCAAAATTGCAACATTTTCAACAAATTTCCATTTTTTTCACAAATAAACGCAAGTTATATCGAAGAAATTTTACCACTATCATTAAGTACAATATGTCACGAGAAAACATTGTCAGAATCGCCAAGATCTGTTGAAGTGTTCCAGAGTTATAACCTCATAAAGGGACAGTGGTCAGAATTGTAAAAATTGGCCCGTCATTAACGTGCAAACCACCCTTGGGGCTTAAGGGGTTAAAGATTAAAAATAATGGTCTTTCAATGACAGTACTTAGTTCCTGCAGTACTCGGGGGTGTATCCCATCCGGGTCTGGAGATTTGTCAATTTTAGTGATTTTTAGACGCTGCCGTACTTCCTGCTGGGTTAAGCAGGTTGACATTTAATGGGGAATTTTTGTTATCACTGATCATATTGTCTGCCATGGAATTTTCTTGTGTAAATACTGATGAAAAAAAGTCATTTAGCATATTGGCTTTTTCCTCATCCTCATCCACCATTTCACCCAGAATATTTTTAAGGGGGCCAACACTATCATTTTTTAGTTTCTTACTATTTACGTAGTTAAAGAAAATTTTGGGATTATTTTTACTCTCTCTGGCAATGAGTCTATCTGTCTCAATCTTTGTTGCCTTGATTTGCTTTTTACAGAATTTAATGTTCTGTATTTATTTAATGCCTCATCACTACCTACTTCCTATAATTCTCTAAATGCTTTCTTTTTGTCACTTATTGGGCCCCTTACAGCTCCATTTAGTCATAGTGGCTTCCTCCTATTTTTAGTATGTTTATTCCCATACGGTATATACTGTGCACAGGTCCTATCCAGGATGCTAATAAACGTCTCCCATTTTCTTTGTGTAATTTTATGTCTCAGGATATCGTCCCAGTTAATTGCACCAAGATCCTCTCTTATCTGTTGGAAATTTGCCCTCCTGAAGTTTAGTGTCCTTGTAACCCCTCTACTACACATCTTATTAAAGGATACATGAAAGCGTATTATTTTGTGATCACTATTCCCCAAGTGACCCCCAACCCTTATATTTGATATCCGGTCTGGCCTATTAGTTAGGTCTAGCAGTGCCCCCCTTCTTGTTGGGTCCTGAACCAATTGTGAAAGGTAGTTGTCTCTCATAGTTGTCAAAAACTGATTACCTTTGCTGGAACTGCAGGTTTCTGTTCCCCAATCTATTTCAGGGCATTTGAAGTCCCCCATAATAATGGCTTCTCCTTGAGTCGCAGCTTCATCTATTTGCTTTATGAGGATATTCTCCATTGCTTCCATTATTTTTGGAGACTTATAACAAACCCCTATCAGTAATTTATTATTTCCCCCCCTCCCCTTATCTCCACCCACAGGGACTCTACATTTTCATTAGATTCACCTATATTATCACGCAGGATGGGTTTTAAGGATGATTTTACATATAGACATTTCTGAACAGACTATAGCCCTGCAAGTTAACAGCCCAGTCATGGCTCTCATCCAGCCATGTTTCAGATATCCCCACCATGTCATAATTATGCTCCAACAACATTAATTCTAATTCATCCATTTTGTTGGCGAGGCTTCTGGCATTAGAACATACACTTTATGTATCTCTCTGTACCTCTATTCTTTCTTAATTTATTAATTGTTCTAACCCCACCCCCCAAGCCACCGCTACCCCCAACTTTCTTATATGTGCCCAGTTCTCTATCTGCACTACCTTCCCATCCTATAAAATGAATACCCTCCCCCCAATTCCCAGTTTAAACACTCCTCCAACCTTTTAGCCATTTTCTCCCTCTGCACAGCTGCACCTTCCCCATTGAGGTGCAGCCCATCCCTCGCGTAGAACCTGTAGCCAACTGAGAAGTCGGCCCAGTTCTGCAGGAACCCAAACCCCTCCTTCCTACACCAATTCTTGCGCCACTTATTAAGCTCCCTAATCTCCCATTGCCTCTCTGGCGTGGCACGTGGTACAGGCAGTATTTTGGAAAATCCCTTGTTGGAGGTCCTTGCTTTCAGCTTGCAGCCTAATTCCCTGAAATCGTTTTTAAGGACCTTCCACCTACCTCTAACTTTGTCGGTTGTGCCAATGTGCATCATGACCGCTGGGTCCTCACCAGCCCCTCCCAGTAATCTGTCAAGCCGATCAGCGATGTGTCGGACTCGAGTGCCAGATAGGCAGCAAACTGTTTGACGATCCTTGTCTTTGTGACAGATTGCCCTATCTGTTCCCCTAGTAATTGAGTCCCCCACTACCAGCACCTGTCTGGCCTGCCCTGCTCTCCTGTTTCTCTCCTTAATGGAGCAGTCACTCCTCCGGCTTTCAGAGGACATGCCTGGCTGCAGCAGTGCTACCCCTGTACTGGCACCCCCCTCATTTGCCAACTTAGCAAACTTATTGGGGTGTGCCAGATCACGACTAGCCTCCCTGGCACTCTTCCTTCTACCCGCCTTCTGTCACCCAGCTTGCTGCTCCACTGTGCTGCAGCTCCATCCTACCACCCACCCTCATCTATCACATTGAGCGTCTGCTCAGTAAGCAGAAGACTCCTTTCCATATTGTCCATGGATATCAGTGTTGCCAGCTGCACATTGAGATTCAGAATCTGGGCTTCCAAATGCACAACGTGCTCACATCTCGAACAATAGTATGCACCCTCGACCGGCTGCTCAAGGATTGCATACATGTGGCAAGATGTGCACTGGATGGCATTAACAATAGAGGAGCACATTTCCTAATAGGGATTGCACCAGACAGAAAAGTTAAATAAAAAATAAATGCAAAGTATTAATAAAATACAGACAGCAATTCAGTAATTCCTCCCTTGGACACTCCCTGAATCCAAAGTCACTGAATCACAAGTCACACACTTACCGCCGTTCACACTTACGCTCAGGTCACACTCAGCTCGTTCACACTCGCTAAGCTGAAGATTTAAAGAGATTTTTTTTTCTTTTTCCCCTCAGCAGCAATCCACCATGCTATTCAATGCACTTCCATGGGCATGGAGAGGAGTATTCATTTCACTTTAATAACGGGCAGTGTTAGCCGCAGGCTTAGGCTTACACTGCCCGCATGTAAAGCTGTTGCGGCTGCATTGGCTCCCTGGAGGTGGGCCCTTGCAGGGCGGCTAACTCTGAGGGCAGTCAGCAGGCAGGAAGCGATCCCTGCAGCTTGGCAGCGAAGCGGAGCTGCAGGAATCCGATGCCGTCATGCTTCTTGCCCGCTGCTTCCTGTGTGACACAGCTTGGCTGGATGACATCATCATTCAGCGCAGCTGTTTCAGAGAGAAAGCTGCCGGCGACGAAGATGGTGCCGGGATGTGCTGCGACTGTGGGGAATGTGTGGAGAAGTGAGCGTTGATGTGTGTCTGTCTGTCTGTCTGCGTGCGTGTATGTGTGTGTGTGTGTGTGTGTGTGTGTGTGTGCGTGTGCGAGTGTGTGTGGTGCGGTGCTGTGTGTGTATTGGAGATTGGCAATGATGTGGGTGATGGAGAGAGCAGTGATGGAGTGGTGGGGGAGAAGGCAATATGATGGTAGTGGTGGAAAGAACAATGATGCTGGTGGTGATGGAATGAGGCAATAATGGAGGTGTTGGAATGGGCAATAATGGGGTAGGGGGAGAAAGCAATGATGGTTGTGGTGGAAAGGACAATGATGGTTGTGGTGGAAAGGACAATGGTGGTTGTGGGGGAGGAGGCAATGATTAGGTGGTGGAATGGGCAATGATAGGGGTGGTGGGGGAGAAAGCAATGATAGAGGTGGTGGAAAGTAAAATGATGGTAGTGGAGGAAAGGACAATGGTGGGGAGGGAGGAGGCAATGATGGAGGTGGTGGGGGAGAAAGCAATGATGGAGATAGTGGAGAGTGCAATGATAGGGGTGGTGGGTGAGAAGGCAATGATGTAGGTTGTGATGAGGACGATGGAGGTGAAGGGGAGCTGCAGTATACCCTATGAGGGGGGCTGTGTAATACTTAGAGGGGGCTACATTATATTCTGTGTGGGGGCTGCAATATATTCTGTGTGGGGGCTGCATTATTCTCTCAGGGGGCTACATTATACCTTATGAGATGGTTGCATTATATTTTTGTGGGGTGCTGCATTATACCCTATGAGTGAGGCTGCACTATATTCTATGAGGGGGCTGCATTATATTCCGTGAGGGGGGCTACATTCCATTCCATGAGGGGGGCTGCATTATATTCCATGAGGGAGGCTGCATTATATTCCATGAGGGGGGCTACATTATATTTTATGAGGGGGGGCTACTTTATATTCTATGAGGGGGCTACCCCAACCCCTGCTTAATAATTAAGACCTGTACTACCTTATATTATTACTCTGATATCAGCGTGTTTTACCACACAATTGATGGTCTTGTATTTATTTCTATGTAGCTACATAGTGGGCCCCAATAATTATTTTTTCTGGTGGGTCCAAGGTGCTCCTGTTCAATGCTGAACTGAAGTTAAACTAATCAAATTTGCAGATAATGCAAAGCTAGGAGGGATAGTCAACACTAGAGAAGACACTGAAATGATTAAGAAGGATATAGATAAGCTTGAATAAAGGTCAGCAACTAATAGAATAGTAATTAAACAGGTAGTAATGCAAGATTCTACATCTGGGCAACAAAAACGAGAATTAGATTTACAGAATGGAAGGAAAACAACTAAGCAACAGCACCTGTGAAAAAGACTTGCTTACAGTGGGTACGTTAAGTATTCAGAGCCCTTTAAATATTTCACTCTGTTTCATTGCAGCCATTTGGCAAATTCAAAAAAGTTCATTTTTTCTCATTAATGTACACTCTGCACCCCATCTTGACTGAAAAAAACCGAAATATAGAAATTTTTGCAAATTTAATAAAAAAAAGAAAAAATAATATATCACATGGTCATAATAAGTATTCAGACCCTTTGCTCAGACACTCATATTTAAGTCACATGCTGTCCATTTCCTTGTGATCCTCCTTGAGATGGTTCTACTCCTTCATTGAAGGCCAGCTGTGTTTAACTAAACTGATAGGACTTGATTTGGAAAGGAACACACCTGTCTACATAAGACCTCACAGTGCATGTCAAATCAAATGAGAATCATGAGGTCAAAGGAACTGGCCAAGGTTACAACATAATTTCTGCAGTACTCAAGGCTCCTAAGAGCACAGTGGCCTCCAAAATCCTTAAATGGATTAAGTTTGGGACCACCAGAAGTTTTACTAGACCTGGCCATCCAGCCAAACTGAGCAATCGTAGGAGAAGAGCATTGGTGAGAGAGGTAAAGAAGAACCCGAAGATCACTGTGGCTGAGCTCCAGAAATGCAGTAGGGAGATAGGATAGTCCACAAAGTCAACAATCACTGCAGCTCTCCATCAGTCGGACCTTTATGGCAGAGTGGCCAGACGGAAGCCTCTCCTCAGTGCAAGACATATGAAAGCTCTTGCTATGCAAGACATATGAAGGACTCCCAGAATATGAGAAATAAGATTCTCTGGTTTGATGAGGCAAACATAGACCTTTTTGGTGATAATTCTGTGTGAAGAAAACCAGGCACTGCTCATCACCTGCCCAATACAATACCAACAGTGAACCATGGTGGTGGCAGAATAATGCTATGAGGGTGTTTTTCAGCTGCAGGGACACGAAAAATGGTTGCCATTGAAGAAAACATGAATGCGACCAAGCACAGAGATATCCTGGATGAAAACCTCTTCCAGAGTGCTCTAGACCTCAGACTTGGTAGAAGGTTCACCTTCCAACAAGACAACCCCTAAGCACACAGCTAAAATAACAAAGGAGTGGCTTCAGAACAACTTTGCGACCATTCTTGACTGGCCCAGCCAGACCCCTGACCTAAACCTAATTGAGCATCTCTAGAGAGGCCTAAGAATGGTTGTCCACAAACATTTACCATCCAGCCTGAAGGAACTGGAGAGGATCTGCAAGGAAGAATGGCAGAGGATCCCCAAATCCAGGTGTGAAAAACTTGTTGCATCATTCCTAAGACGACTCATGGCGAAACTAAATCAAAAGGGTGCTTCTACTCACTACTGAGCAAAGGGTCTGAATACTTATGACCATGTGATATTTCAGTTTTTCTTTTTTAATAAACTTGCAAAAATTACTACATTTGTTTTTTTTCAGTCAAGATGGGGTGCAGAGAGTACATTAATGAGAAAAAAAAACTTTTTTGAATTTACCAAATTGGTGCAATGAAACAAAGAGTGAAAAACTTAAAAGGGGTCTGAATACTTTCCGTACCCACTGTATACTAATAGATCACAGACTGCATATGAGTCAACAGTGTGATGCAGCAGCAAAAAAGTTCTAGGATGTATTAACAGAAGAATAGAGTCTAGGTCACTTGAAGTAATTATCCCCCCTCTACTCCTCCTTGATCAGGCCTCATATGGAATACGGTGTCCAGTTCTGGGCAACATATTTTAAAAAAGACATTGAAAAGCTGGAGCAAGTTCAGAGAAGAGCTACCAGGATGGTGAGCGGACTGCAAAGTATGTCCTAAAGAGAAACGGTTAAAGGATCTGGGAATGTTTGGCTTGCAAAAAAGAAGGCAAAGAGGAAAGTTAATAGCGGTCTACAAATATCTGAAGGGATTTTACAGTGTAGAGCAGGGGTCCCCAAACTTTTTACACAGGGGGCCAGTTCACTGTCCCTCAGACCGTTGAAGGGCCGGACTATAAAAAAAAAACTGTGAAAATCCCTATGTACACTACACATATCTCATTTTAAAGTAAAAAAAAACATACAGGGAACAAATACAATATTCAAAATAAAGAACTAGTAAATTTAAATCAACAAACTCACTATTATTTCAATGGGAACTATGGGCCTGCTTTTGACTGATGAGGTGGTCAATGTCCGGTTCCAGATTTGTCACTGCTAGCCGTAACAAGTGATGCAAGTGCACATCAGTTAGTCTAGATCTGGATGGGGATTTCAGATGTTTCATTCTGGAAAAAGTCTGTTCATAAACATAAGTGCTGCCAAAGATGGTTGCCATTTTGAGTGCATGATTCCTGATATTAGGATAGGTCTCAGAGGGGAGAGATGCATAGAAGTTAGGCGAGCTGCTTGACTTGAATGCCTCTTTCAGAGAGTCACAATTCTGCAGTTCAGCCAGTTCCATTTGGTAAATTGCATCCACATTTTCAATGTCAATAGAAAATGGGTTACGGAAAAGCTGTATGTCGTGTTCATGGAGATGAAGCTCTTTAAATCTGAATTGGAACTCCTTTTGCAATTTTTCCAGTGAATTCACACATGTTTCTTTTGGAAATGCAACCATGGGTTTTTCTGCTAACAGATTTTGAGTTAAGGGGAGATGGCAGAAATTTTCCTCCTTCACTTGTTTGATAAGGAGGCCTAATTTTACTTCAAATGCTTTCACATGTGAGTGCATATCACAGATGAGCTTCCCTTTTCCTTGAAGTTGCACATTTAAACTGTTGAGTAGCTCTGTTACATCTGTCAGAAAGGCGAGGTGCCATTTCCATTCTGCATCACTTGATGTCACGATATGGTATGAAATATCATATAAGTTTAGTTCTGTTGCTAGCAAGCTGTGGGTTAAAAACCCCCCTTCCCTTTCATTCAGCCAAGAGCTGCCTTGCCAATGTATGTGAGAGGGGAGTTTTATTGAAGAAAGGCATTTACGACCGGCATTTCCTGCCGCGTAAGCTCTTGTCCAGGTATCACTGGACTAGAAGCTTCTAGAATCATGAAAGTCCTTTGTTCTGTTTTTGTAAGATATTAGGCAAACGATTTAAAATACGAACACAAAAATATATCATCATAATCACACTCGGAGGATCTACCCATCCCTCGAAACACAGGTTTCTAGCTCCATCTGGTACAGAGGTAGGGATTACTCTGTCAGTGTGCGTGACAAATAGGACATATTTGATCTCATCGGAATGCCCACGATACTACGAGATGAATGATGGGTATGGTGCGATTATTTTATGTTCTGTAGCGAAGTTACGGGCATCAGATATATTTAATGCCCAGTGAGTAATACTGAAGAAGTAGGAGGGGTTGGAAAAACCAGCCCTTTCTGTGAGGTCACAGGCTGTAGGTTATAAAGTTGCTGGCAGGCTTCCAGAGGGGAGTTGTGAGTTTTTACCTGAAGCGACCAGACTGCGAGTGCAAATGCACTGGGATAGATGGAAAGTTCTCCTAGCCGGTTGCCTGCAATGCAATGATCTGAGAATATGTGAGTGTTATCTTTTCTTCATTTAATCCTTTTATTTTCATAATTACCTTGTACATATTTGCAATTGTCTCATTTGTAACATCTTTGTAAAATATTTTATAAACACTGCCTAAAAATCATTTATGGGGTATAATATTTAATACTAGTTCGTTCTTCCTGCCCTAAACCGTACCCTGTCTCTGAAGGGAATTACGCTACTATTTTGGGGTTAGCTCCGGACCCGTTTAATCGGAGCTGGTGGCGGCACTACCGTGTGCAGGCCTTTGGGTGACATTGCAGCGACTGCGGCTTGATAATTATTGTTCCTGCCTGAGCGGGAGTAGTTATCGCTTCGCTGCAGCGCGCCCAATAGCCAGTACATAGCAGGCAGCCTTTCTGGCGAATAATTACCCTAGGTGCAGTACCTAATCTGACCTGACAGTAAGGGGGCGCCAGAGAGCTGCAAGGTTTAAGTGGAACTGTAAGCGGGATACACACATCCCTGCAGTTCATGGTATACTGAAGAGCAGTGGGATACCTAAAATAAGCCCCTGCTGTAAACAAGAGGTCAACAGCCTCGTGTGTGTTTTTTTTTTCTCATCACATTGTGGCAGTGGAGGGATAACTAGGATAAGCCCCCTGCACATGTGATAGCCGTCTGTTGGTCTAAAGTCACCCCAATCCATGACATAATGTGGGCAGCGGCTAAGGGATCTTGACAGTCACGGTGTGAATCGTGACACTTGAGCTCTGGTACTTCTTTGTTTTTTGACAGTATAAAATCTGTAATCTGTGGAAGCAAGTCATAAAAATGTCTCAAAACTCTGCCTCGACTCAGCCAACGGACTTCTGTGTGGTACAGAACATCTTCATAGGCAACATTTAGCTCAGACAGAAATTCCTGAAATTGTCTGTGGTTTAGTGCATTAGCTCTAATGAAGTTAACACAAGATACCACAATTTTCATAACAGAGTCCCACTTCAGTGATTTACTACATAGCGCTTGTTGGTGGATGAGGCAGTGTATGGCTATTGGATGAGAATGGTTACGTTTGTCCATCTCTTGTTTAATGCGAGCAATTACTCCTTTCTTAGACCCCACCATGCTAGGCGCACCATCAGTTGTCACACTGGCTAGTTTAGCCCAGTCTAGCTCCAAATCCTTCAGTTTGGGAAAGCTTTTCATAGATATCCTCTCCTGTAGTTGTTCCTTTGATGCTTTGCAGTGCAGCAAGCTCTTCCATGACTTCAAAATTGTCATTCTTCCCACGAATAAAAATTAGAAGTTGTGCAGAATCACGAACATCATTGCTCTCGTCAAGTGCCAAGGAAAAATAGGAAAGTTTTCTTGCAGAGTTTTGCAAATGCTGATGCAAATTGTCTCCCATTTCTTCAATCCTTCGTGTAATTGTAGATCCTGAAAGACTAACTGTACTAAACAAGTCTGACTTTTCTGGACACATCTCTTTGGCGACAGAAAGAAGGCACTCTTTAACAAATCCTCCCTCCACGAATGGCCTGCCAGTGCACGCTATTAGCTTGGCAACTTGAAAACTTGCTCGCAGTGATGAAATGTTTAGCTGCTTCTGCTTCACAAAAGTATTTTGCTGAGTTGTCAATGAATGTTTCAGTTTTAATATTTTATCTTTTCTTACATCTCCAACCAAACAATCATATTTATCTTTATGTTGAGTTTGATAGTGTCGACGCAAATTGTATTCTTTAAACACAGCCACTATATTCTGACATATCAAACACACAGCTCTTTCCTTGTACTGCATGAATAAGTAATCATAAGTCCACTGTTCTTTGAATATCCTACACTCCGAGTCAATTTTTCTCTTTCTTGACGTCATTGTTTCCTAGGGATTCCAAATTGCTATTAGTAAAATACCAATCTATATATATAATTGTCTAAGGGTTTTTCTGTCTGTCTGTCTGTCCTGGAAATCCCGCATCTCTGATTGGTCGAAGCCACCAGGCCTCGACCAATCAGCGACGGGCACAGCATGGCGACGATGATGTCATAATGGAAATCCCGCGTCTCTGATTGGTCGAGGCCGCCAGGCCTCGACCAATCAGCGACAGGCACAGTATCGACGTAGATGTCATAATGGTTGCCATGGCGACGATTATGTCATAAAGGTTGCCTCAACCAATCAGCGATGGGCACAGTCTGCCGCGAATTCTGGAATCATCATTGTCCATATACTACGGGGACATGCATATTCTAGAATACCCGATGCGTTAGAATCGGGCCACAATCTAGTAGATATATATACAGCCCTACAAAAACAATATACCAACAATCACCCCCATATAGGTCCAGCTCCCATGCTCTGTGTTCCCCCATATAGGTCCAGCTCCCATGCTCTGTGTTCCCCCATATAGGTCCAGCTCCCCCATGCTCTGTGTTCCCCCATATAGGTCCAGCTCCCATGCTCTGTGTTCCCCCATATAGGTCCAGCTCCATGCTCTGTCTTCCCCCATATAGGTCCAGCTCCCATGCTCTGTGTTCACCCATATAGGTCCAGCTCCCATGCTCTGTGTTCCCCCATATAGGTCCAGCTCCCATGCTCTGTGTTCCCCCATATAGGTCCAGCTCCCCCATGCTGTGTTCCCCCATATAGGTCCAGCTCCCATGCTCTGTGTTCCCCCATATAGGTCCAGCTCCATGCTCTGTCTTCCCCCATATAGGACCAGCTCCCATGCTCTGTGTTCCACCATATAGGTCCAGCTCCCATGCTCTCTCCCAAACACCCCCATCCCCGCTTAAAAAACAAAGAAAACTATACATTACCTAGCAGTGCAGTGTAGCGTAGCCGCTGCCCGCGCTCCTCGCTGTTCGTCTGTCAGGCCTAGATGTGCTCATCTAGGTCTGGAGTCTCAGTCTGGAAGATGAGCGCCGAACAATTCACATGTTCCTCTCGCTTCTGCATAGCGCCCGGCGCTATGCAGAAGCGAGAGGAACATGTGAATTGCGGCGGGGGCCGGGTAAAAGGCCTCCGGGGGCCGGATGCGGCCCGCGGGCCGTAGTTTGGGAAGCCCTGGTGTAGAGGGATCATCAGTATTCTTATTTGCACATGGAAACATGAACAGCAATCGAATGAAACTGAAAGAGAAGATACAGATTAGAAAAAAATTTTTGACAGTGAAGGTGATCATTGAGTGGAACAGGCTGCCACAAAAGGTGGAGAGTTTTCCTTCAATGGAAGCTTTGAAACAGTGGCTGGACAGATTTGTCTAAAGGTACCTTCACATTAAGCGACGCTGCAGCGTCGCTGTGTGGTCGCTGGAGAGCTGTCACACAGACAGCTCTCCAGCGACCAACGATGCCGAAGTCCCCTGGTAACCAGGGTAAACATCGGGTTACTAAGCGCAGGGCCGCGCTTAGTAACCCGATGTTTACCCTGGTTACCAGTGTAAATGTTAAAAAAAACAAACACTACATACTTACATTTCGGTGCCTGTTGCGTCCGCTTCCCTGCACTGTGTAAGCGCCAGCCGGAAAGCACAGCGGTGACGTCACCGCTGTGCTTTGCCTTACGGCCGGCACTGACACAGTCAGTGCAGGAAGCTCTGAGCAACAGCGCGGATGACGGGGGACGTGACAGACATCAGAGGGTGAGTATGTAGTGTTTTTTTTTTTTTACTTTTACAATGATAACCAGGGTAAATATCGGGTTACTAAGCGTGGCCCTGCGCTTAGTAACCTGATATTTACCCTGGTTACCATTGTAAAACATTGCTGGCATCGTTGCTTTTGCTGTCAAACACGACGATACACGCCGATTTGATGACCAAATAAAGTTCTGGACTTTCAGCAACGACCAGCGATATCACAGCAGGATCCAGATCGCTGCTGCGTGCAGCGATATCACAGCAGGATCCAGATCGCTGCTGCGTGTCAAACGCAACGATATCGCTATCCAGGATGCTGCAACGTCACGGAATCGCTATCGTTATCGTTGTAAAGTCGCTTAGTGTGAAGGTACCTTAAGATGGTTTAGTCAATTAAGTTAAGTGGATTATGCGATTCTATAAGGCTTTGTTCCCTAGAGAGAGGCAATGGGAAATCTCTGACAGCTTTGAAATTTATAGGGGAACGAGACACTGCTGTCCGTTACTTTTTACCCTTGCATTATAACCTTTGGCTTGCATTATTAGAAAGCACCCAGGGCTAGAAGGCTATAAATATGTTGTTAACCCCTTAAGCCCCGAGGGTGGTTTGCATGTTAATGACCGGGCCAATTTTTACAATTCTGACCACTGTCTCTTTATGAGGTTATAACTCTGGAACGCTTCAACGGATCTTGGCGATTCTGACATTGTTTTCTCGTGACATATTGGACTTCATGATAGTGGTAAAATTTATTCGATATAATTTGCGTTTATTTGTGAAAAAAATGGAAATTTGGCGAAAATTTTGAAAATTTCGCAATTTTCCAACTTTGAATTTTTATGCCCTTAAATCACAGATATGTCAAACAAAATACTTAATAAGTAACATTTTCAAACATGTCTACTTTACATCAGCACAATTTTGGAACCAAAATTTTTTTTTGTTAGGGAGTTAGAAGGGTTAAAAGTTGACCAGCAATTTCTTATTTTTACACCACCATTTTTTTTCAGGGACCACATCTCATTTGAAGTCATTTTGGGGGGTCTATATGATAGAAAATATCCAAGTATGACACCATTCTAAAAACTGCACCCTCAAGGTGCTCAAAACCACATTCAAGAAGTTTATTAACCCTTCAGGTGTTTCATAGGAATTTTTGGAATGTTTAAATAAAAATGAACATTTAACTTTTTTTTCAAACAAAATTTATTTCAGCTCCAATTTGTTTTATTTTACCAAGGGTAACAGGAGAAAATGGACCCCAAAAGTTGTTGTACAATTTGTCCTGAGTACGCTGATACCCCATATGTGGGGGTAAACTGTTGTGAATTCTGTTTGTGGGCTCCCCCGGTGGTGTTTTATGGTAGTGCCACTTATTTGCCTTCTTCTATCCTGGATCACCTGTTGCCACCCATTAGGGGAGTTTCCTATTTAAGGCTGCTTGGCTGCTGGTCCTATGCCGGCCAACAATGTATCAGTAGCATTCTGTTGCATTTTCCTGCCTCAAGTTCCTGTTCAGCTAAGTTGAATTTTGTTTCTAGTTTATGCTATTTTTTGTCCAGCTATCTGCAATGTGACTCTCTGTAGTTGGAAGCTCTCGTGGACTGAAATTGCCACTCCAGTGGCATGAGTTGTCACTGGAGTTTTAAAGTAATTTCAGGATGGTGTTTTTGAGTAGTGTTTTGAAGTTGACCGTGAAGTAACTCTTTCCTGTACTTCTGCTATTTAGAAAGCGGACCTCACTGTGCTAAATCTGCTGTTCATCCTACGTATGTCTTTTCCTCTTGACTCACCGTCATATCTGTGGGGGACTGCTATCTCCTTTTGGGGGTTCATCTCTGGAGGTAAGGCAGGCCTGTATATTCCTCTGATAGGGGTAGTTAGATCTCCGGCTGGCGCGTGGTGTCTAGGGCATCGTAGGAAACACTCCCCGGCTACTTCCAGTGTTGTGTCAGGTTCAGGTCACGGTCACTTTAGTTCCCATCACCCGAGAGCTAGTCCGTTTGTTATTTTGATTTCCCTGCCATTGGGGAAATCATGACAGTTTGGCCGGCCAGATGTGTTAAAACTATGCACTAAAGCAGGAAAGGATGTGAAAAGGTTTTTTTTTTTCTTCTGTGTTTGGAAAGTACATCTTAGTGCTCATTTGTACTCCTTGCTTAAACTGCAGTCTTCAGCCTTTTTTTTTTTTTCCCCCTCTCCTCTTAATCTCTGAATGACTTTGCTTACACCTGTTTGAATCATGGATCCACAGAGTTTGGTTGCAGGTCTGAATAACCTGGCTACAAAGGTCCAGAACTTACAAGATTTTGTTATACGTGCTCCAATGTCTGAACCTAAGATCCCTATGCCTGAATTTTTTACCGGAGACAGATCCCGTTTTTTGAATTTCAGAGAGAATTGTAAATTGTTTTTGTCTCTGAGATCTCACTCTGCTGGTGATCCTGCACAACAGGTTAAAATTGTTATTTCTCTACTGCGGGGTGACCCACAAAGTTGGGCATTTGCATTGTCGCCAGGGGATCCTGCGTTATTAAATGTAGATGCGTTTTTTCTGGCTTTGGGGTTGCTATATGAAGAACCTAATTTAGAGATTTTGGCTGAGAAAGCCTTGATAGCTCTTTCCCAAGGGCAAGATGAAGCTGAGATTTACTGCCAAAAATTTCGTAAATGGTCGGTGCTTACTAAATGGAATGAGTGCGCACTAGCAGCTAATTTCAGAGAAGGTCTCTCTGATGCCGTGAAGGATGTCATGGTGGGGTTCCCTGTGCCTACAGGTCTGAATGATGCCATGACATTGGCTATCCAGATTGATCGGCGTTTACGGGAGCGCAAATCTGTGCACCATATGGCGGTGTCTTCTGAGCAAAAATCTGTGCACCATATGGCGGTATCTTCTGAGCAAAAACCTGTGCACTATATGGCGGTATCTTCTGAGCAAAAACCTGTGCACCATTTGGCGGTGACCTCTGAAGAGGCACCAGAGCATATGCAATGCGATAGTGTTTTGTCTAGAGGCGAACGACAGAGTTAGGCTACGTTCACATTTGCGGTGTGCGCCGCAGCGTCGCCGCCGCAACGCACAGCGCAAATGTGAACACATGCACAACGCTGCTTTTTGCGCCGCATGCGTCCTTTTTTCCATTGATTTTGGACGCAGCAAAAATGCAACTTGCTGCGTCCTCTGCGCCCCGACGTGGGCGCCGCAGGGACGCATGCGGCGCAAAAAGCAAGTGCACCGCATGTCCATGCGCCCCCATGTTAAATATAGGGGCGCATGATGCATGCGGCGCCGCTGCGGTGCCCGACGCTGCGGCGCTAGCCGCGAATGTGAACGTAGCCTTACAGGCGCAAAAATGGATTGTGCTTCTACTGTGGAGATCCAGCTCATGTTATATCAGCATGCTCTAAACGCATAAAAAAGGTTGATAAAAAGGTTGATAAATCTTGTTCTATGGGTACCTTGCAGTCTAAATTTCTTTTGTCCGTGACATTGATTTGTACTTTATCATCTGTTACCGTGAATGCTTATGTGGATTCTGGCGCCGCTCTGAGTCTCATGGATTGGTCCTTTGCCAAGCGTTGTGGGTTTGCTTTAGAGCCTCTGGAAGTTTCTATTCCCTTAAAGGGTATTGATTCTACACCTTTGGCTAGCAATAAACCACAATATTGGACACAAGTGACTATGCATCTTACCCCAGACCATCAGGAGATTATTCGTTTCCTTGTGTTATATAATCTACATGACGTGTTAGTACTTGGATTACCATGGTTACAAATTCATAATCCAGTCTTGGACTGGAGATCAATGTCTGTGCTGAGCTGGGGATGTCGGGGGATTCATGGGGATGCACCTTTGGTTCCCATTTCTTCATCTACTCCCTCTGAGATCCCAGCATTTCTGTCAGATTTTTATGATGTCTTTCAGGAGCCTAAAACTGATTCTCTCCCTCCTCACAGAGAGTGTGACTGCGCTATTGAGTTGATTCCCGGTAGTAAATTTCCTAAGGGTCGCTTGTTTAATTTGTCTGTACCTGAACATACTGCTATGCGGGAGTATATCAGAGAATCTTTGGAAAAGGGTCATATTCGCCCCTCGTTGTCTCCACTGGGGGCAGGGTTTTTCTTTGTGGGTAAAAAGGATGGTTCATTGAGACCTTGTATCGACTATCGACTTCTGAATAAGATTACAGTTAAATACCAGTACCCGTTACCTTTACTGACTGATCTGTTTGCTCGCATAAAGGGGGCGAAGTGGTTCACTAAGATCGATCTACGTGGTGCGTATAATTTGGTGCGGATTAAGCAGGGGGATGAGTGGAAGACCGCATTTAATACGCCTGAAGGCCATTTTGAGTATTTGGTAATGCCTTTCGGTCTCGCGAATGCCCCTTCCGTTTTTCAGTCCTTTATGCACGATATTTTCCGTGAATATCTGGATAAATTTATGATTCTGTATTTGGATGATATTTTGATTTTTTCGGAGGACTGGGAATCTCATGTTCAACAGGTCAGGAGAGTTTTTCAGGTTTTACGAGCTAATTCTCTTTTTGTGAAGGGCTCAAAGTGTATTTTTGGGGTTCAGAGAATTTCCTTTTTGGGATATATTTTTTCCCCTTCATCTGTGGAGATGGACCCTGTTAAGGTTCAGGCTATTTGTGATTGGATACAACCTACTTCTCTAGAGAGTCTTCAGAAATTCTTGGGATTTGCTAATTTCTATCGCCGATTCATAGCGGGTTTTTCTGCCATTGCTAAACCTTTGACTGATTTGACCAAAAAGGGTGCTGATGTTGCTAGTTGGTCCTCTGCGGCTGTGGAGGCCTTTCGGGAGCTTAAGCGCCGCTTTTCTTCTGCTCCTGTGCTGCGCCAGCCTGATGTGTCGCTCCCGTTCCAGGTTGAAGTAGATGCTTCCGAGATCGGAGCAGGTGCAGTTTTGTCGCAGAAAGATCCTGACTGCTCAGTGATGAGACCATGTGCGTTTTTCTCTCGAAAATTTTCGCCCGCTGAGCGAAATTATGATGTTGGAAATCGGGAGCTCTTGGCCATGAAGTGGGCATTTGAGGAGTGGCGTCATTGGCTTGAGGGTGCTAGACACCAGGTGGTGGTCTTGACTGACCACAAGAATCTAATTTATCTTGAGTCAGCCAGGCGTCTGAATTCTAGACAGGCGCGCTGGTCGTTGTTTTTCTCTCGATTTAACTTTGTGGTTTCATATCTGCCTGGGTCTAAGAATGTGAGGGTGGATGCCCTCTCTAGGAGTTTTGAGCCTGACTCGCCTGGTGATTCCGAACCTACTGGCATCCTGAAGGATGGGGTGATATTGTCAGCTGTCTCCCCAGACCTGCGGCGCTCTTTGCAGGAGTTTCAGGTGGATAGGCCTGATCGCTGTCCGCCTGGTAGACTGTTTGTCCCTGATGACTGGACCAGTAGAGTTATTTCGGAGGTTCACTCTTCCGCGTTGGCAGGTCATCCTGGAATTTTTGGCACCAGGGATTTGGTGTCTAGGTCTTTCTGGTGGCCTTGTCTCGAGATGTGCGTATTTTTGTGCAGTCTTGTGATGTTTGTGCTCGGGCTAAGCCCTGCTGTTCCCGGGCCAGCGGGTTGTTGTTGCCCTTGCCTATTCCTAAGAGGCCTTGGACGCACATCTCTATGGACTTTATTTCTGACCTTCCTGTTTCTCGTAGGATGTCTGTCATCTGGGTGGTGTGTGACCGTTTTTCCAAGATGGTTCACTTGGTACCTTTGCCCAAATTGCCCTCCTCCTCTGAGCTGGTCCCTCTATTTTTTCAGAATGTGGTGCGTTTGCATGGTATTCCTGAGAATATAGTGTCTGACAGGGGCACTCAGTTTGTGTCTAGATTTTGTCGGGCGTTCTGTGCCAGGATGGGCATCGACTTGTCTTTTTCGTCTGCATTCCATCCACAGACTAATGGCCAGACTGAGCGTACTAATCAGACCTTGGAGACTTACTTGAGGTGTTTTGTGTCCGCTGATCAGGACGATTGGCTTGATTTTTTGCCATTGGCAGAGTTTGCCCTTAACAATCGGGCTAGTTCTGCCACTTTGGTTTCTCCATTTTTTTGTAATTCAGGGTTTCACCCTCGCTTTTCGTCCGGTCAATTGGAGTCTTCGGATTGTCCTGGAGTAGATGCTGTGGTTGATAGAATGCATCAGATTTGGGGACAGGTTGTGGACAATCTGAAGTTGTCCCAGGAGAAGACTCAACAGTTCACTAATCGTCATCGGCGTGTCGGTCCTCGTCTTTGTGTTGGGGACCTGGTTTGGTTGTCTTCTCGATTTGTTCCTATGAAGGTCTCGTCTCCTAAGTTTAAGCCTCGGTTTATCGGCCCTTATAGGATTTTGGAGGTTCTCAATCCTGTGTCCTTTCGTTTGGACCTCCCAGCATCTTTTACTATTCATAATGTTTTTCATCGGTCATTATTGCTGAGGTATGAGGTGCCGGTTGTTCCTTCTGCTGATCCTCCTGCTCCTGTGCTGGTTGAGGGTGAATTGGAGTATGTGGTGGAAAAGATCTTGGACTCCCGTGTTTCCAGACGGAGACTTCAGTATCTGGTTAAGTGGAAAGGCTATGGTCAGGAGGATAATTCTTGGGTGACAGCATCTGATGTTCATGCTCCTGATTTGGTTCGTGCATTTCATAGTGCTCATCCAGATCGCCCTGGTGGTTCTGGTGAGGGTTCGGTGCCCCCTCCTTAAGGGGGGGGTACTGTTGTGAATTCTGTTTGTGGGCTCCCCCGGTGGTGTTTTATGGTAGTGCCACTTATTTACCTTCTTCTATCCTGGATCACCTGTTGCCACCCATTAGGGGAGTTTCCTATTTAAGGCTGCTTGGCTGCTGGTCCTATGCCGGCCAACAATGTATCAGTAGCATTCTGTTGCATTTTCCTGCCTCAAGTTCCTGTTCAGCTAAGTTGAATTTTGTTTCTAGTTTATGCTATTTTTTGTCCAGCTATCTGCAATGTGACTCTCTGTAGCTGGAAGCTCTCGTGGACTGAAATTGCCACTCCAGTGGCATGAGTTGTCACTGGAGTTTTAAAGTAATTTCAGGATGGTGTTTTTGAGTAGTGTTTTGAAGTTGACCGTGAAGTAACTCTTTCCTGTACTTCTGCTATTTAGAAAGCGGACCTCACTGTGCTAAATCTGCTGTTCATCCTACGTATGTCTTTTCCTCTTGACTCACCGTCAATATCTGTGGGGGACTGCTATCTCCTCTTGGGGTTCATCTCTGGAGGTAAGGCAGGCCTGTATATTCCTCTGATAGGGGTAGTTAGATCTCCGGCTGGCGCGTGGTGTCTAGGGCATCGTAGGAAACACTCCCCGGCTACTTCCAGTGTTGTGTCAGGTTCAGGTCACGGTCACTTTAGTTCCCATCACCCGAGAGCTAGTCCGTTTGTTATTTTGATTTCCCTGCCATTGGGGAAATCATGACAGTAAACCACTGATTGGGCGCATGGCAGAGCTCGGAAGGAAAGGAGCGCCATTTTACTTTTCAATGCAAAATTGACTGGAATTGAGATGGGACGCCATGTTGCGTTTGGAGAGCCCCTGATGTGAGTAAACATTGAAACCCCCCAAAAGTGACACCATTTTGGAAAGTAGACCCCCTAAGGAACTTATCTAGATGTGTTTTGAGAGCTTTGAACCCCCAAGTGTTTCACTACAGTTTATAACGCAGAGCAGTGAAAATAATTTTTTTTTTTTTTTCACAAAAATGATTTATTAGCCCCCAGTTTTGTATTTTCCCAAGGGTAACAGGAGAAATTGGACCCCAAAAGTTGTTGTCCAATTTGTCCTGAGTACGCTGATACCCCATATGTGGGGGGGAACCCCTGTTTGGGCGCACGGGAGCGCTCGGAAGGGAAGGAGCACCGTTTTACTTTTTCAATGCAGAATTGGCTGGAATTGAGATCGGACGCCATGTCGCGCTTGGAACGCCCCTGATGTGCCTGAACAGTGGAAACTCCCCAATTCTACCTGAAACCCTAATCCAAACACACCCCTAACCCTAATCCCAACGGTAACCCTAACCACACCCCTAACCCTGACACACCCCTAACCCTAATCCCAACCGTAAATGTAATCCAAACCCTAACTTTAGCCCCAACCCTAACCCTAACTTTAGTCCTAACCCTAACTTTAGCTCCAACCCTAGTCCCAACCCTAACCCTAGCCCTAATCCTAATGGGAAAATGGAAATAAATACATTTTTTAAATTTTATTATTTTTCCCTAACTAAGGGGGTGATGAAGGGGGGTTTGATTTACTTTTATAGCATTTTTTTATATCGGATTTTTATGATTGGCAGCCGTCACACACTAAAAGACGCTTTTTATAGCAAAAAAGTTTTTGCGTTTCCACATTTTGAGACCTATAATTTTTCCATATTTTGGTCCACAGAGTCATGTGAGGTCTTGTTTTTTGCGAGACGAGTTGACGTTTTTATTGTTAACATTTTCGGGCACATGACATTTTTTGATTGCTTTTTATTCTGATTTTTGTGAGGCAGAATGACCAAAAACCAGCTATACATGAATTTCTTTTGGGGGAGGCGTTTATACCGTTCCACATTTGGTAAAATTGATAAAGCAGTTTTATTCGTCGGGTCAGTACAATTACACCGATATCTCATTTATATCATTTTTTTATGTTTTGGCGCTTTTATACGATAAAAGCTATTTTATAGAAAAAATAATTATTTTGGCATCGCTTTATTCTGAGGACTATAACTTTTTTATTTTTTTGCTTATGATGCTGTATGGTGGCTTGTTTTTTGCGGGACAAGATGATGTTTTAAGCGGTACCATGGTTATTTATATCCATCTTTTTGATCGCGTGTTATTCCACTTTTTGTTGAGCGGTATGTTAATAAAGGGTTTTTTGGCTCGTTTTTTTTTCTTACAGTGTTCACTGAAGGGGTTAACTAGTGGGACAGTATTATAGGTTGGGTCGTTACGGACGCGGCGATACTAAATATGTGTACTTTTATTGTTTTGTTTTTTTTATTTAGATAAAGAAATGTATTTATGGGAATAATATATATGTTTTTTTTTTTTTTTACACATGTGGAATTTTTTTTTTTTTTTACTTTTTTCTTTGTCCCAGGGGGGGACATCACAGATCACTGATCTGACAGTTTGCACAGCACTCTGTCAGATCAGCGATCTGACTGACAGCGCTGCAGGCTTACCAGCGCCTGCACTGGACCCGGAAGTAATCCCTGCAGGACTCGGATGCAGCCCCGCGGCCATTTTGGATCCGGGGCCTGCAGGGATAGAAGGTAAGAGACGCTCGGAGCAACGCGATCACATCGTGTTGCTCCGGGGGTCTCAGGGAAGCACACAGGGAGCCCCCTCCCTGCGCGATGCTTCCCTATACCGCCGGAACACTGCGATCATGTTTGATCGCAGTGTGCCGGGGGTTAATGTGCCGGGGGCGGTCCGTGATGTCAGCTGCGATAGTCAGCTGACACCCGGCCGTGAGCGCGGCCGATTGCATATGACGTACTATCCCGTCACTGGGAATTAAGTCCCAGGTCACCTCGACGGGATAGTACGTCATATGGGATTAAGGGGTTAACACAGAAGAAAGCATAGCAGTTGGCCTGTTTATCAATAGCTCTAGTATTTCCCTTCTAATTGTAATGGAAATAATATGAAGATTTGGGTCCTTCTCGGGACTAACTATAAACTAGTAAAATTTACGTTTTTTACCCTGGACCTGATGGGGTTGGATAGTATCTCAAATTTTCCAATAGTGCAAACATTAAATACCTGGGTATCAGATTATGTTATTCAATTGGTTTAATATATGAGGTATACCTAGGAAACAAGGAAGGGAAGAAGTTAATGGTGATGGGAAAGTCTTAACATGAACAGTGTTTATGTATAATGGCAATGTCTTTGTTGATGAGGTATATTTTGCACCGATTGTGGTTCTAATGTCTGTAAAAGTTTTCTTGATTAACCCATTTACCCCCAAGGGTTGGCTTGCACGTTAATGACAAGGCCAAGTTTTACAATTCTGACCACTGTCCCTTTATGAGGTTATAACTCTGGAACGCTTCCATAGATCCCGGTGATTCTGACAATGTTTTCTCGTGACATATTATACTTTATGTTAGTGGTAAAATATCTTTGAAATGATTTGCGTTTATTTGTGAAAAATAACGGAAATTTGGCAAAAATTTTGAAAATCTCACAATTTTCCAACTTTGAATTTTATGCCCTTAAATCACACAGATATGTCACACAAAATACTTAATAAGTAACATTTCCCGCATGTCTACTTTACATAAGCACAATTTTGGAACAAATTTTTTTTTTTTGTTAGGAAGTTATAAGGGTTAAAAGTTAAACAGCGATTTCTCATTTTTACAACACCACTTTTTTATAGGGACAACCTCAAATTTGAAGTCACTTTGAGGGGGTCTATACCCAAAAGTGACACCATTCTAAAAACTACAACCCTCAGCTGTCAGCTTCAGCAAGGTTGGATATCAAGAATAGAAGGATCTCCATGCCATGTTTTTTAATTTAAATAAAAAAACGGCGTGGGATCCCCCCCATTTTTGACAACCACTTTATGTTTGGCTGCTGTCACACACTAAAAGACGCTTTTTATTGCAAAAAATAGTTTTTGCATCACCCTACTTTGTGAGCTATAATTTTTTGATATTTCGGCTGAGTCATGTGAGGTCTCATTTTTTTGTGGGACGTTTTTATTGGTAACATTTTCGGGCACATGACATTTTTTTATTGCTTTCTATTCCGATTTTTGGGAGGCAGAATGAACAAAAACCAGCAATTCATGAATTTCTTTTTTTGGGGGGGGCATTTACACTGTTCCATGTGTAGTAAAATTGATAAGGCAGTTTCATTCTTCGGGTTAGTACGATTACAGCAATACCTCATTTATATCTTTTTTTTATGTTTTTGTGCTTTTATACAATAAAAACAATTTTATTTAAAAAATACAGTGGGGCAAAACAGTATTTAGTCAGTCAGCAATAGTGCAAGTTCCACCACTTAAAAAGATGAGAGGCGTCTGTAATTTACATCATAGGTAGACCTCAACTATGGGAGACAAACTAAGAAAAAAAAATCAAGAAAATCACATTGTCTGTTTTTTTATCATTTTATTTGCATATTATGGTGGAAAATAAGTATTTGGTCAGAAACAAAATTTCATCTCAATACTTTGTAATGTATCCTTTGTTGGCAATGACAGAGGTCAAACATTTTCTGTAAGTCTTCACAAGGTTGCCACACACTGTTGTTGGTATGTTGGCCCATTCCTCCATGCAGATCTCCTCTAGAACAGTGATGTTTTTGGCTTTTCGCTTGGCAACACGGACTTTCAACTCCCTCCAAAGGTTTTCTATAGGGTTGAGATCTGGAGACTGGCTAGGCCACTCCAGGACCTTGAAATGCTTCTTACGAAGCCACTCCTTCGTTGCCCTGGTGGTGTGCTTTGGATCATTGTCATGTTGAAAGACCCAGCCACGTTTCATCTTCAATGCCCTTGCTGATGGAAGGAGGTTTGCACTCAAAATCTCACGATACATGGCCCCATTCATTCTTTCATGTACCCGGATCAGTCGTCCTGGCCCCTTTGCAGAGAAACAGCCCCAAAGCATGATGTTTCCACCACCATGCTTTACAGTAGGTATGGTGTTTGATGGATGCAACTCAGTATTCTTTTTCCTCCAAACATGACAAGTTATGTTTCTACCAAACAGTTCCAGTTTGGTTTCATCAGACCATAGGACATTCTCCCAAAACTCCTCTGGATCATCCAAATGCTCTCTTGCAAACTTCAGACGGGCCCGGACATGTACTGGCTTAAGCAGTGGGACACGTCTGGCACTGCAGGATCTGAGTCCATGGTGGCGTAGTGTTTTACTTATGGTAGGCCTTGTTACATTGGTCCCAGCTCTCTGCAGTTCATTCCCTAGGTCCCCCCGCGTGGTTCTGGGATTTTTGCTCACCGTTCTTGTGATCATTCTGATCCCACGGGGTGGGATTTTGCGTGGAGCCCCAGATCGAGGGAGATTATCAGTGGTCTTGAATGTCTTCCATTTTCTAATTATTGCTCCCACTGTTGATTTCTTCACTCCAAGCTGGTTGGCTATTGCAGATTCAGTCTTCCCAGCCTGGTGCAGGGCTACAATTTTGTTTCTGGTGTCCTTTGACAGCTCTTTGGTCTTCACCATAGTGGAGTTTGGAGTCAGACTGTTTGAGGGTGTGCACAGGTGTCTTTTTATACTGATAACAAGTTTAAACAGGTGCCATTACTACAGGTAATGAGTGGAGGAAAGAGGAGACTCTTAAAGAAGAAGTTACAGGTCTGTGAGAGCCAAAAATCTTGATTGTTTGTTTCTGACCAAATACTTATTTTCCACCAGAATATGCAAATAAAATGATAAAAAAACAGACAATGTGATTTTCTGGATTTTTTTTTCTCAGTTTGTCTCCCATAGTTGAGGTCTACCTATGATGTAAATTACAGATGCCTCATCTTTTTAAGTGGTGGAACTTGCACTATTGCTGACTGACTAAATACTTTTTTGCCCCACTGTAATTATTTTAGCATCCCTTTATTCTAAGAGCTATACATTTTTTTTGCTGATGATGCTGTATGGTGGCTCACTTTTTGCGGGACAAGATGACATTTTTTTGATCGCGTGTTATTCCACTTTTTGTTTGGCGCTATGATGATACAGCATTGTTTTTGCCCTTTTTTTATGGTTTTCACTAAAGGAATTAACTAGTGGTATAGTTTTATAGGTCGGGTCGTTGCAGACACGGTGATACCAAATATGTGTACTTTTATTGTTTAGGTTTTTATTTTTCCATTACAATATTTATTTAGAGATAGAATAAATATTGATTTCTTTATTATTATTATTATTTTTGATTTATTTTTACAATTATTTAAAAAAAATTATTTACTTTTTCCTCACTTTTTTTTACTTTGTCCCCTTATGGGACAATCATTTTTTTGCAGGCTGATCGCTTCTATGGCATGAAGATGAAGCAGCATCTGCATGCCAAAAAAGCAGTCAGCGCTGCACTGACAGGGACACTTGCTGATCATGCACCGTACAGGATCACCAAGTTTCCTAGCTCTGGTGACCTGGATGTCTTCATGACGACATCAGTTCACCATGGCAACATTGGAAACCCACATCACGCCACGAGGTCTCCAATGCAAAGGCAGAGGGGCTGTCCCCCCTGTGCCGGCCTCCGGAATGCTGCGATAATGTTCGATAGCAGTATTTTGGTGGTTGAAGTGTCGAGAGCTGTCTGTGGCCACTCCTGGCACCTAGTGCCAGGTGCCAGCTGTAAGAATCAGCTGACACCCGGCAGTGATCGGTTTTACTCCCCCTGTGATCGCTGCCGATCGCGGAGTCGTACTATTACGTCCATGGTCAAATTGGCGAGGGTCACATGGACGGAAAAGTACATCTGATGTCAGAAAGGGGTTAAAAAAAATAAATAAAGGGACCCAGGATTGGGAGCATTATTAAATAAACCAAGATGGTTGACATTTACTTTGTAGGTCCCTGGAAGTTAGATAGTAACATAGTTAGCAAGGCCGAAAAAAGACATTTTTCCATCCAGTTCAGCCCATATTCCCTCAGAATAAATTCCCAAATCTACGTCCTTCTAAAGAACCTAATAACTGTAAGATACAATATTGTTACGCTCCAGGAAGACATCCAGGCCTCTCTTGAACCCCTCGACTGAGTTCGCCATCACCACCTCTTCAGGCAAGGAATTCCAGATTCTCACTGCCCTAACAGTAAAGAACCCTCTTCTATGTTGGTGGAAAACCTTCTCTCCTCCAGATGCAGAGAATGCCCCCTTGTGACGATCACCTTCTGTGGTATAAACAGATCCTCGGAGAGATATTTGTATTGTTCCCTTATATACTTATACATGGTTATTAGATTGCCCCTCAGTCGTCTTTTCTAGACTAAATAATCCTAATTTTGCTAATCTCTCTGGGTATTGTAGTTCCCCTATACCCTTTATTAATTTTGTTGCCCTCCTTTGTACTTGCTCTACTTCCTTTATATCCTTCCTGAGCACCGGTGCCCAAAACTGTACACAGTTCTCCATGTGTTTTCTAACCAGAGATTTGTACTGTTGTGAATTCCGCTCTTGGGCTCCCTCCGGTGGTTGTAAGGGGCATTTTTGCGAGTTCTGCTCTTGGGCTCCCTCCGGTGGTTTTAAGTGGTACTGCTGCTCCTTGGATTTAGTAGCAGCTGCTTCCACTGATTGTCTTTCTGGCTCGACTATTTAGCCTGGTTCTATCCTTCAGCCTGTGCCAGTTGTCAATGGTTCCTGGTTGGATTCACATCTCTGCTTGGATTTCCCTGATATTCTGACCAGTTCAGCAAAGATAAGTCCTTGCTTTGTTCTTTTGCCGTCCACTTGTTGTGGACTTAATCTTTCTGCACTTTCTATGTTTTTTCTAGTCCAGCTTGTCAGTATGGATTTATTCAGTTAAGCTGGAAGCTCTGGGAAGCAGATTTACCCTCCACACCTTTAGTCAGGTGTGGAGATTTTTGTAAACTCTGTGGTGGATTTTTCTAGTTTTTAATACTGACCGCACAGTATTCTTTCCTGTTCTATTTATCTAGTTAGACTGGCCTCCTTTGCTACATCCTGGTTTTATTCTGCGTATGTCATTTCCCTCTCCACTCACAGTCATTATTTGTGGAGGGCTGTCCTATCCTTTGGGGATTTTCTCTGAGGCAAGATAGCTTTCCTGTTTCTATCTTTAGGGGTAGTTAGTCCTCCGGCTGTGACGAGGTGTCTAGGGAGTGACAGGAACATCCCACGGCTACTTCTAGTGTTGTGTTAAGCTCAGGAACTGCGGTCAGTACAGGTACCACCTCCTCCAGAGCACGTCCCATGTTGCTCCTAAACCACCAGCTCATAACATGTACAGAGGCAGTATAATGCTCTCATTATGTGTATCCAGACCTCTTTTAATGCATTTGATGATCCTGTTTGCCTTGGCATCCGCTGCCTGGCACTGGCTGTTCCAGGCAAGTTTATCATTAACTAGGATCCCCAAGTCCTTCTACATGTCAGATTTACCAAGTGGTTTCCCATTCAGTGTGTAATGGTGATATTGATTCCTTCTTCCCATGTGTATTACCTTACATTTATCATTGTTAAACCGCATCTGCCACCTCTCGGCCCAAGTTTCCAACTTATCCAGATCCATCTGTAGCAGAATACTATCTTCTCTTGTATTGACTGCTTTACGTAGTTTTGTGTCATTTGCAAATATCGATATTTAATGGTGTAAACCTTCTACCAGATTGTTAATAAATATGTTGAAGAGAATAGGTCCCAACACCGACCCCTGCGGTACCCCACTGGTCACAGCGACCCAGTTAGAGAACATACCATTTATAACCAATCTCTGCTTTCTTAAAAGCCAGTTAATTACCCATTCACACACATTTCCCCCCAGACCCAGCATTCTCATTTTGTGTACCAACCTCGTGTGGCACGGTATCAAACGCTTTGGAAGCATCAAGATACACCTAGTCCAATGACTCACCTTGGTTCATTCTATAGGTTATCTCTTCATAAAAACTGATTAGATTGGCTTGACAGGAGCGATTCCTCATAAACCCATGCGGATATGGAGTTAAACAGTTATGCTCATTGAGATAATCCAGAATAACATCCCTCAGAAACCCTTCAAATATTTTACCAACAATAGAGGTTAGACTTACTGGCATATAATTTCCAGGTTCACTTTTAGAGTCCTTTTTGAATATTGGTACCACATTTGCTATGCGCCAGTCCTGTGGAACAGACCCCGTTGCTTAGAGTCCCTAAATATAAGAAATAATGGCTTGTCTATTACTTACTTAGTTCTTTTAGTACTCGTGGGTGTATGCCATCCGGACCCGGAGATTTATCTATTTTAATATTATTTTGCCGGTTTCGCACCTCTTCTTGGGTTAGATTGGTGACCCTTACTCTAGGGTTTTCTTTGTCTCTCTGCATTTTACCTAGCATTTTATTTTCCACTGTTAATACCGTGGAGAAGGTGGTGTTTAGTATATTAGCTTTTTCCTCGTCGTCTACAACCATTCTTTCCTCACAATTTGTTAAGGGGCCTACACTTTCACTTTTGATTCTTTTACTATTGATATCGCTGAAGAACAGTTTGGGATTAGTTTTACTCTCCTTAGCAATATGTTTCTCTGTTTCCTTCTTGGCAGTTTTAATTAGTTTTTTTTTTAGATAAAGTCTTTTTCTCCCTATAGTTTTTTGGCGCTTCAATGGTGCCATCCTGCTTTAGAAGTTTAAATGCTTTCTTTTTACTGTTAATTGCCCCCTTATTTCTTTGTTTAGGAACATGGGGTTTTTCCTATTTCTTGTCTTTTTATTCCTACAAGGTATAAACCGCTTACAGTGCCTGCGCTGTAAGTTCCATTTTCAGGCATGCGCAGTTTGTGCTGCCCTTCGACTCAGCGCAGGCGCCGGAGACTTTAATGAAGGCAGAGGCGGCAGCACCCAGAGCACGGAGGAACTGCTTGATGGCTGGGAGGAGTTTGTGTCCGGGGGGAAAAGCCATGCACCCCCTGATAGACTACAGGTATGGCGGGAAAATTAAAAAAAAGAATATTTCAGCGTTGGAAGGGACCCCAAATAAAAGAGCCACCTTGACAGAATGCAGCATTAGTGCTGCACAAGGTGGATCTTTTAGTTAAAACGGCCAGGGGGTGACGGGTTCCCTTTAAATGAAGGTTGGCAACTTACTTGTGAAGAAATTTCGAAACTCCAGATGGAAAAAAGGATCGGCGAAGGAGAATATCCGAAACCATGAGAACCATGGTTGCCCTGTCTTTCCTGAACATGATTACGGCTATTGGTGGAAATTAGTATGCCAAGCAAAAAAGCCAAGGAATCATGAAGGCATCTACTACCCCTAGGGACCTTCCCTGGGATTCAGGGAGCAGAATTTTTTCACCTTCCTGTTCAGTTTGGTGGCGAAGAGGTCTATGTCCAGACGGCCCCACATGTGTGCTATTTGGTCGAAGATGGACTAATTTAGCTCCCACTTTTCTTGCCTTAGTTGATTGCAACTCACAAAATCCACCCTGATGTTCTCTTTTCCTCTTATGTGAAGAGCCGTTAAAGAAAGGAGATGACCTTCCACTAGTTAGAATAAATGATCTGTCCCCTCCATCAAAGGTGTGGATCTGGTTACCCCCTGGTGGTTTATATATGTCACTGACACCTGATTGTTGGAAAGGATTCTGACATGATAACTCTGTAGGGATACAAGGAGTTTCCTTATTGTCTTCCTCTACTTCATTCCCTGTCCAGACACCCTGGACTACTATATCCTCCAGATGAGCTCCCCACTCTTTTGGACTAGCATCTGTGTTGACCACCTGTGTAACTTTATTTACCCAGGGAACTCCCACAGGACTGCCGTCACGCAAGAGGTCAAAGAACCTAGGAGAGTGTGGAGACTTAGGGGTTATTGGGTGCTCTTGTCCGCTGGCCCAGCTGTCTTTAGAAAGACTGCATTGACCAGGGCTCATACCACTGAGGGCCCGCTCTCTTTACCCGTGGGCAAAATAGTACTCAGACAACACAGGGTGAGGGTAAAACAGTGTGACAATAATTTATTGAACCACCAACACACAATAGCATACAGAACAGTCCCAGCAAATACCCAAGATGGTGCAAGTTACAGAGTGTCACCCTTCTTCTGAATTGCCAGGATTAGAGCTGCTTCTAGTGCCGCATACCCCCACCAGTGGCTCCTCGCTTTTGGCGGGCCCCCACAGCGAGGATGTAATGACAAGCTTCGGAAGCTAACTAAGAGCAATGAGGTATGTGGCTATGTAACACAACTGACAATCACTGAAATCCCAGAGAGGTCTTAAAGAATCCAGGTTGGAACAATGAAGCAGTCCAGTGTTCTTCAATACTCCAGAGAACAATTTAAGATTCTGGGCCTACACAATTTATGTCTGGCTTAATTAAGAAGAAATGCTGTGTCATCAGATATTGTGTTCCTAAGGAACATGTGGACCTTAAGGGCTTTTTTTCAGGATTTTAGGACTTTTAGATTTATTATAGTCCTAAAAGAACAGTCTTTTTTTTTTCTATGTGAAAGAGAGAGGAGTTAAACCCCTTTCCCTTCTCCGATTCAGGAACTTCTAGGAGGACTGCCTTCTGAACCAGATCTGAGATTTCGGCCTCTAGGGCCCATTGCTCTAGACTAAGACCGAGGGAGAGTCACCACAAACCTCCCTTGTGGGATTGACTGGAACTGTAGCTTTAACACTGATTTTATTAGGCCAAGACCCCAGCTGCTATCAGATATTCTTTCCCAGGGAAGGAAGCAGGAGGAAAGCCCCCAACCCACCACCTGGGATGGGTGTCATTGACCTGTTTATTTGGTATCCTGGAAGGAGTTTCCAAACATGAAACCTCTACCTTTTCTACTCCGGGCCTCCCATCTATCCTGCTCTTTGGAGGGCTACTTTTGAATAAACCTTCTCTTCAGAAGGATCGCCTGTAGGTGGAGATAGATAAGTTAGAGATTCCTTTTTTCGGATGTCACCAGCCTTCTCCAAAAGCACATCCATAGCAACACCCGGACATGCCCCCGGCTATGCGACGTCCATCCACCACACCTCCTAGCGCATTATGAGCTGTGCCAGAGCAGGCCACTATCATCCTGTGATGCTGCTCACCTGCAAACGCACAAAAGTGAAAGTCCCCATGGACCCACCATGGCGCTTCCAGGGACCCTGCATCAGCTGTAGAAAAGAGATCGCTGTCTGAGCCGACAGGCCAGGCCTGGGAAAGAATAGATCTTTGGTCTTTAGTCTTCCTATCTTCAGTAAGAGGCTACCCAGTCAAGGACAGGAAAACAACTGATGCGAGGGAGAGATGTCGCCTTTTTTGAATGTAGGTTTCCTGTCCTTGAAGGTGTAGTGCTAAGATATTAATGACCATCGGGAACCCATGTTAGTACTACAAGTAGAGCCTTCGAAGATATATTATTAGATATACATAGTTATCGAAACGCTGTCTTACAGAATAGAGCAATTATAGATTATTTGTTATTCACCACTATAGATGTCAAGAGTTTGAAGTTATATGTTGTTTTGACTTGTCAGATCATAGCCAGGAATTGCAGTCTCAGATAGACCAGTTACATGATGACGTTGATTAAGTCACACAAAGTAATGGTAAATGGTGGGATTAGTTATCTTCCTGGTTGCCAGATTTTGGTTATTTACGCTATATTTTAGGAGTAATTTTTGCTATAATCTGTGCTTGTATTGCTTTATGCTGCTGTATCCTTCTCTCATATCAATGTATCGTTTATCTGCTGAAGCTATTCCCTAAGGATATGGCATTTTATATAAATGATATATGGTTTCCCGATGGTCAAGGGTGGATTGTAGTGCTAAAATGTTACAGCCCAACACCATGTAGGGCGATGGAAATTTGCCAGAGAACACCAATATTGGTAGATTTGACATTGGGCCCTGTGCTCTTCACTGCTGAGAACAGGTTCACACTGCGCACATGCGAAAGACGTGAAAGCCTGGAGGCGCCGAGAACGTTCTGCTTCCTGCAACATGCTCCAGCATGACCGGTTTGGAGCAGAGTCAGTAATACTTTATGGAGGCATTTCTCTGTAGGGCCACACAGCCCTCCATGTGGTAGCCAGAGGTACCCTGACTTCCATTAGGTACTGTGATGAAATCCTCACATCCAGTGTGAGACCATATGCAGTGGGCTCCGGGTTCCTTGTGATGCATGACAATGCTAGGCCTCGTGGCTGAAGTGTGTCAGAAGTTCCTGCATGATGAAGGCATCGATGCTATAAACTGGCCTGCAAATTCTACAGACCTGAATCCATTCGAACACATCTGGCACATCATGTCTCATTCCATCCACCAACGCCAAGTTGCACCACAGACTGTCCAGGAGTTGACTGGTGCTTTAATCTAGGTCTGGCAGGAGATCCCTCAGGAGAACATCCACTGACTCATCAGGAGCAAGCCCAATAGTTGTAGGGAGGTCATATAGACAAACTACTAAGCATCGTTTCCTTTGTATTGATGATTTCTACTGAAATTGGATCAGCCTGTAATTAGATTTTCCACTTTGATTTGGAGTATCATTCCAAATCCAGACCTCCATGGAATATTAATTTTGACTTGCATGGATCATTTTTATGTTTTATTGTTCTGAAAACATTCCACTATGTAATGAATAAAGATTTGCAACTGGAATATTTCATTCAGTAATATCTAGGATGTTGTATTTTAATGTTCCCTTTATTTGAGTAATATAAATATATTTTGACACACCATAACACATACTGTTAGTTGTGAGCATAGCTATGGACGTGACAGATAATTCTATATACATGACTATATGTGAAAATATCACAGCAAGAACTGTTTGACTATTCTATCTGAATGTAAGCCAATGCAGCTAGTTATCCTACATTCTTCTCAAGATTTGAGCAGTTGAGCACACCTTTTGTAAGTCTAGCTTAAGAAAAAGAATACATTCACTGAAAAAAACATTTATAGTATATTGCACCTACCCATGGCAGTCCAGGCGAGGCCCATGACCACACCAGGCGGAGTGACATCATACATTCTGTCCACAGTGAAGATTGGTTTTCCTACAAAGTCTTGGAGATTGGATTGATTCACTTCCACAATCTGGGCATCTCCATTTACAATCTTGTAGGCAGACTTCCGCAGAACCTTAGGCACATGAATCATTGTATTGCATTAGTTTTATAAGGCACACAGGCTATTAGACTCTGCTTTTGGGTTAATGCACCTTTAGGGTATGTGCACACTGTGTTTTTTTTATTTATTTTTTTTAGGTGGATCCCACCTGGAACCCGCCTGAAAAAGCATCATAAACATGCCTCAAAAAATTAACATGATGCACAGCAATTTAAAAAGACATTTGCTGTGCTTGCTTTTGCCACTTCTTTTACCACTTCAGGGTTCGTAAACCATGAAGTAATAAAAAGGTGCAACGTTCATTTTACGGATGGCTTCCACTTGCTAGTTCAAGGATATTAAAAAAAAACAAAAAAACACGGTAGCAGAGACAACAGCAAAACAGTTAGCGAAGATGATTAAAGGGAACCTATCACCCCGTTTTTTAAAGATTAGATAAAAATAGTGTGAAATAGGGGCAGAGCTGGGCTTTACATTAGTGCCTTTTCGGTGCCTTTACACCCCCGTTAGGCTGCCGAAATACCTTTGTGAAGTGGCCGTTTTGTCCTGTCACTCAAGTTGGTCAGGTCGGATGGGCGTGGTCACAGCGCTGTTTCTCCCCCAGATCAGGCTCATCATTACGTTGGTGGCGTAGTGGTGTGCGCATGTCCAAAGAGAAGATCCACTGCCCAGGAGATTCAAAACAGCGCGGTCTTCGCTATTCGCCGTTTACCGGTGGGCGCGGCCATCTTTCCTGTGGCCGCGCGTGCGCAGATGGAGCGCTCTGCTGCCCAGCGCTTCAGGAAAATGGCCTCCGCGATCTCTATCTGCGCACGCGCGGAATCCCGCGGCCATTTTCCTGAAGCCCCGGGCAGCAGAGCGCTCCATCTGCGCACGCGCGGCCATGAAAGATGGCCGCGCCCACCGGTAAACGGCGAATAGTGAAGACCGCGCTGTTTTGAATCTCCTGGGCAGTGGATCTTCTCTTTGGACATGCGCACACCACTACGCCACCAACGTATTGATGAGCCTGATCTGGGGGAGAAACAGCGCTGTGACCACGCCCATCCGACCTGACCAACTTGAGTGACAGGACAAAACGGCCACTTCACAAAGGTATTTCGGCAGCCTAACGGGGGTGTAAAGGCACCGAAAAGGCACTAATGTAAAGCCCAGCTCTGCCCCTATTTCACACTATTTTTATCTAATTTTTAAAAAACGGGGTGATAGGTTCCCTTTAAGGAGAACAACTGTTAGCTCCACCTAAATAAAATTGGCAGCTCTGCTACTGCAAAAAGAGGTTGTGTGCACGTATTCTATGAGTTTTAGGGCTCTTTTCCACTTGCGAGATAAACGTCCGTGTCTCGCGTGTGAAAACCAAGCTCTGGCACCGGATTGTCGGCGCCACAGCTTGGTTTTCACATGCGAGACACGGACGTTTATCTCGCAAATGGAAAGGAGCCCTAGAAGGATTTCTATAGAGAGGAAGTGTCTGCCACCTCTTTTCTATTTTTAGTCTGACCTTTCAGGGAAGCTTGTTCTTTCTAGAAAAGTAAGAAACAGTTTGTGAAGATCATCAGATAAATCTGCATATGAGGTACATGTAGATGCTATATATTTAGCTTAAATTTACAGAATAAAATAGTGTCAATATGTTTATAACTTTTAGGTATTTGTTTTCAATTTTCACCACTCACCTTTTCCACTTGCTTCTGTAAGTTTCGCACTCCACTTTCTCTACAATACTGTTTAATTAGAACAGTGAGTGCCTCAGAAGTTATACGAGTCTTCCCTTCATCTAAACCACACATAGTCAAAGTCTGTGGTACTAGATAGCGCTACAAAATAAAAAATGAAACAAATGTAAGAATTGCTGCATTATTTGCATCACTGCATTTACTTCTTTACATACAGTAGTAACATAGTTATTAAGGTTGAAGGAAGACTTTAAGTCGATCTAGTTCAACCCATATCCTAACCGAGAATGCCCTAACATGTTGATCCAGAGCAAGGCAAAAAAAAAAACATGTGGCAAACAGTAAGCTCCACATTGGGGGAAAAAACAAATCCTTCCCGACCACATACGGCAATCAGACTAGTTCCCTGGATCAACACCCTATCAAGGAATCTAGTATATATAACCTGTAACATTATACTTTTCAAGAAAGGCATCCAGTTCCTTCTTAAATTTTAGTAATGAATCACTCATTACAACATCATACGGCAGAGAGTTCCATAGTCTCACTGCTCTTAGGCTATGTGCACACGTAAGAAAAGAGGTGCAGGATTTTCTGCACAAAATCTGCATCTCCTGGTAGAATCCGCAGCTGCGTTTTTGTGCAGATTTTATTTCTATAATGGAGGGGTGCAGAAACGCTGCAGAACTGCACAAAAGAAGTGACATGCACTTTTGAAATCTGCAGCGTTTCTGCGCAGATTTTTCTGCACCATGTGCACAGCTTTTTTTTTTTTCACATTGATTTACATTGTACTGTAAATCACAGTGCAGTTCTGCAGCGCTTCTGCAGCAGAAAAATCTGCTGCAGATCTGCACCAATTCTGCACTAAATCTGCATCGTGTGCACATACCCTTACAGTAAAGTATCCGCGTCTGTTATTATGCTTACAAATTTTAAAAAACTGACCATCACATCCAAACATAGACTAAGTGTGAACAGGTGCTGAACCAAGAGTCACCAAATTTGTATTCAACCTAGCCTTCTGACTGAGCACTCCTGCCTCTTAGCCACAGGTGTTTTAATCGCAGCAGGTCCATTAACCCTCCACAGAGAGAAATTTAGTCTAAGAAGAGGATTCACAGGTTCCCATCCAGATGAAGACATTTATTCTCAGCGAGGAAAGGAAAGCATAGGACCTGGTATACGAGAGATGCCCTAATGTGACTACCAGGTACACATAAAATTGGCCATTTTTATGCTCCAAACGCTCTCATTTTTTTATATTTCTAGTGCAGTAATGCAGTTCAATTTTCATGTTTCATGTTTGCATGTCTTGGTGCCGCAGTGTGCTGCCTTATTTATTTGACTGTGATTATGCTTAAACCTTCTTTCCTCCAGACGTAGAGGATGCCCCCTTGTCCCTGTCTCAGGTCATCAGAAAGTTCTTTGTACTGTCCCCTCACATATTTATACATTAAAATAAGATCACCCCTTAGCCTTCGTTTTTCCAAACTAAATAGCCCCAAGTGTAATAACCTATCTTGGTATTGCAGACCAAGTCCTCTAATAACCTTGGTCGCTCTTCTCTGCACCCGCGCCAGTTCAGCTATGTCTCTTATACACCGGAGACCAGAACTGTACACAGTATTCTAAGGCAACTTTCACACATCAGGTTTTTTCCGTCAGGCTGGATCCAACGTTGCGCCAGAGTGATGGATCCAGTGTAAATTGTGAAAAACTGATGAAACGGATCCATTTTTCTGCCGGATCCGACTAGCGGAACCGGCAAAAAAACGGATTCGCTTAATCAGTTTTCCATCCATTTTGTCCGTTTTTTTATCCCTTTTATGACGGATCCAGTTTATAAAAATGCTCATGGGAGGCTCCCAAACGTGATTGGCTAGTGAAACCCTATATATACTGCGTTCCTACAGCCCATCTTTGACAGGTTGTAGAAGAGCAAGTGGTTGGAGAGCAAGATGGAAGGCGTTATTGCGATTATTCTGAAGATCAAGGTGGATTTTATTGTGGAGGCAAATCGTTTGAGAGCGATTGTTCTGGAGAACGAGCGAGAGAGACAGCAGCGCATCATGGGTCAACGGCGCTTGTGGATCCATCCCATCACAGCACAGAGAATGACACGGGGAGTCTTTTCAACTTTACACATGGAGCTACAAGGAGACACAGAGAAGTTTTTCAGCTATGTGCGGATGAAAGCTGAGGACTTCGACGTGTTGGTGGAACGGATTGGACACCTCATCGCAAGAAGTGATACCTATTGCCGTCTCTCCGTTTCACCTGCAGAGTGTCTGATGGTGGCTCTACGGTAAGCCATTTTTATTGTATCTCCTACTGTGAAACCACAGTTATAACTGTAATGTTGTTGATGGTAGTTTTTAACCCCTTAGTGACAGAGCCAATTTGGTACTTAATGACCGAGCCAATTTTTACAATTCTGACCAGTGTCACTTTAAGAGGTTATAACTCTGGAACGCTTTATCGGATCCCGCCGATTCTGAGATTGTTTTTTCGTGACATGTTGTACTTCAAGTTAGTGGTAACATTTCTTCGATATTACTTGCAATTATTTATGAAAAAAATGGAAATATGGCGAAAATTTTTAAAATTTTGCAATTTTCAAACTTTGTATTTTTATGCCCTTAAATCAGAGAGATATGTCACAAAAAATAGTTAATAAATAACATTTCTCACATGTCTACTTTACATCAGCACAATTTTGGAAACAATTTTTTTTTTTTGTTAGGGAGTTATAAGGGTTAAAAGTTGACCAGCAATTTCTCATTTTTACAACACCATGTTTTTTTTAGGGACCACATCACCTTTGAAGTGATTTTGAGGGGTCTATATGATAGAAAATAACCAAGTGTGACACCATTCTAAAAACTGCACCCCTCAAGCTGCTCAAAACCACATTCAAGAAGTTTATTAACCCTTTACGTACTTCACAGGAACTAAAACAATGTGGAAGAAAAAAATGAACATTTAACTTTTTTTTGCAAACATTTTACTTCAGAACCATTTTTTATAATTTTCACAAGTGTAAAAACAGAAATTTAACCACAAATTTTCTTGTGCAATTTTTCCTGAGTACGCCGATACCCCATATGTGGAGGTAAACCACTGTTTGGGCGCACCGCAGAGCTTGGAAGTGAAGGAGCACCGTTTGACTGTTTCAATGCAGAATTGGCTGGAATTGAGATCGGACGCCATGTCGCGTTTGGAGAGCCCCTAATGTGCCTAAACAGTGGAAACCCCCCACAAGTGACACCATTTTGGAAACTAGACCCCTTAAGGAACTTATCTAGATGTGTGGTGAGCACTTTGAACCCCCAAGTGCTTCACAGAAGTTTATAACGTAGAGCCGTGAAAATAAAAAATCGCATTTGTTTTCACAAAAATGATTTTTTCGCCCACAAATTCTTATTTTCACAAGGGTAACAGGAGAAATTAGACCACAAAAGTTGTTGTGCAATTTCTCCTGAGTACGTCGATACCCCATATGTGGAGGTAAACCACTGTTTGGGCGCACCGCAGAGCTTGGAAGTGAAGGAGCACCGTTTGACTGTTTCAATGCAGAATTGGTTGGAATTGAGATCGGATGCCATGTCGCGTTTGGAGAGTCCCTGATGTGCCTAAACAGTGGAAACCCCACACAAGTGATACCATTTTGGAAACTAGACCCCTTAAGGAACTTATCTAGATGTGTGGTGAGCACTTTGAACCCCCAAGTGCTTCACAGAAGTTTATAACGTAGAGCCGTGAAAATAAAAAATCTCATTTTTTCTACAAAAATGATCTTTTTGCCCCCAAATTTTTATTTTCACAAGGGTAACAGGAGAAATTAGACCACAAAAGTTGTTGTGCAATTTCTCCTGAGTACGTCGATACCCCAGATATGGGGGTAAACCACTGCTTGGGCGCACCGCAGAGCTTGGAAGAGAAGGAGTGTCGTTTTACTTTTTCAATGTAGAATTGGCTGGAATTGAGATCGGACGCCATGTCACGTTTGGAGAGCCGCTGATGTGCCTAAACAGTAGAAACCCCCCAAAAGTGACCCCATTTTGGAAACTAGACCCCCCATGGAACTTATCTAGATGTGTAGTGAGAACTTTGAATGCCCAAGTGCATCACAGAAGTTTATAATGCAGAGTCGTGAAAATAAAAAATATATATTTTTTAACAATAAAGATTTTTTAGCCCCCAAGTTTTTATTTTCACAAGGGTAACAAGAGAAATTGGACCCCAAAAGTTGTTGTCCAATTTGTCCTGAGTATGCTGGTACCCCATATTTGGGGGTAAACCACTGTTTGGGCGCACGGCAGAGCTCGGAAGGGAAGGAGCGCCATTTTGGAATGCAGACTTTGATAGAATTGTCTGCGGGCGTTATGTTGCGTTTGCAGACCCCTAATGTACCTAAACAGTAGAAACCCCCAACAAGTGACCCCATTTTGGAAAATAGACCCCCCAAGGAACTTATCTAGATATGTGGTGAGAACTTTGAATGCCCAAGTGCTTCACAGAAGTTTATAATGCAGAGTAGTGAAAATAAAAAAATATTTTTTTCCCACAAAAAAGATTTTTTTAGCCTCCAAATTTGTATTTTCACAAAGGTAACAAGAGAAATTGGATGCCAATATTTGTTCTCCAATTTGTCCTGAGTATTCTGGTACCCCATATGTGGGGGTAAACCACTGTTTTGGCACACGGCAGAGCTCGGAAGAGAAGGAGCGCCATTTTGGAATTCAGACTTTGATAGAATTGTCTGTGGGTGTTATGTTGCGTTTGCAGACCCCTAATGTACCTAAACAGTAGAAACCCCCACAAGTGACCAAATTTTGGAAACTAGACCCCCTAAGGAACTTATCTAGATATGTGGTGAGAACTTTGAAAGCTCAAGTGCTTCACAGAAGTTTATAATGCAGAGTAGTGAAAATAAAAAAAATATTTTTTTTTTCCAACAAAAAAGATTTTTAGCCCCCAAGTTTTTATTTTCACAAGGGTAACAGGAGAAATTGGACCCCAAAAGTTGTTGTCCAATTTATCCCGAGTACGCTGATGCCCCATATGTGGGGGTAAACCACTGTTTGGGCGCACGGCAGAGCTCAGAAGGGAGGGAGTACCATTTGACTTTTTTAGCGCAAAATTGGCTGTCATGTTTGGAGACCCCCTGATGTACCTAAACAGTGGAAACCCCCAAATTATAACTCCAACCCTAACTCCAACACACCCCTAACCCTAATCTCAACCCGATCCATAATCCTAATCACAACCCTAACGATAATCACAACCCTAACCCAAAACAGCCCTAATCTCAACCCTAACCATAACCCTAATCAAAACCCTAAATCCAACACACCCCTAACCCTAATCCCAACCCTAACCCTAATCCCAACCCTAATCCCAAACGTAACACTAATCCCAACCCTAATCCAAACCCTAACCCTAATCCCAACTCTAACCCTAACTTTAGCCCCAACCCTAACCATAACTTTAGCCCCCGTCGTCACAAAAAAAGTTCAATGTAACCTTTTTTTTGTACGTCGCGTCCGCCATTTCCGCGCATGCGTGGCCGTAACTCTGCCCCCTCCTCCCCAGGACATAGACTGGGCAGCGGATGCGTTGAAAAACTGCATCTGCTGCCCACGTTGTGCACAATTTTCACAACGTGCGTCGGTACGTCGCATTGCGACCGCCCCGTACCGACGCAAGTGTGAAAGAAGCCTAAGGCTACTTTCACACTAGCGTCGTACTCGGCCCATCGCAGTGTGTCGGGCTGACGTACCGACGCTAGCGTTGTAAGCGCCGCACAACGGGTGCAGCAGATGCTGTTTTTTCAACGCATCTGCTGCCCCATTGTGAGGTGCGGGGAGGCGGGGCGGAGTTCCGGCCACGCATGCGCGGTCGGAAATGGCGGACACGTCGCACAGAAAAGTTACATGTATTTTTTTTTGTGTCGACGGTCCGCCAAAGCACGACGCATCCGTCGCACGACGGATGCGACATGTGGCAATCCGTCGCTAATGCAAGCCAATGGAGAAAAAACGCACCCTGCAAGCACTTTTGCAGGATGCGTTTTTTCTCCAACGACGCATTGCGACGGAAGCCAAAAAACGCTAGTGTGAAAGTAGCCTAACCCTAGCCCTAACCCTAAATTTAGCCCCAACCCTAACCCTAACTCTAACCCTAACCCTAACTCTAACCCTAACCCTAACTCTAACCCTAACCCTAACCCTAATTTTAGCCCCTACTCGTCTTCTCCTGCCGGCAGATGGCAGCAGATGGCGGGCGCACTGCGCATGCGCCCGCCATGATGAAAAAGCCGGCTGGCAGAAGACAGAAGAGGACCCAGGGACACCGGGTGAGTATGTTAGGGTCCCCAAATCCCCCTATTTCTCTGTCCTCTGATGTGCGATCACATCAGAGGACAGAGAAATAACTGATCGTTTTTTTTTTTTTTTTTTTTGCGGTCGCCGGTAAACTGTTAATTACCGGCGATCGCAAAGCAGGGATCGGTGCAAACCACCCCCATTCATGTTCTTTGGGGTCTCGGCTACCCCCGGCAGCCGAGACCCCAAAGATCTTCCGGGTGCCGGGCGGCGGGCGTACTGCGCGTGCGCCCGCCATTTTTTCCCGGAAAAAAGATGGCGGCGCCCATCGGGAGCCACGAGGAGCACCGGGGGAGGTAAGTATCGGGGGGCTATTGGGGGCCATCGGGGACCACATTTCTCTGTCCTCCGATGTGCGATCACATCGGAGGACAGAGAAATTAAACGTCAAATCGCGTTTTTTTTGTTGTTGCGACCACCGGTAAACGGTTAATTACCGGCGATCGCAACTCGGGGGTCGGTAAAAACCCCCCGAATAATGTTCTCTGGGGTCTCGGCTACCCTCGGCAACCGAGACCCCAGAGAAAATCCGACTCTGGGGGGCGCTATTCACTTTTTCCACAGCGCCGTTAATTAACGGCGCTGTGGTTTAAGTACCCTTAGCGGCCGCCGTTAAAAGGCGTATCGGCGGTCGTTAAGGGGTTAAATATATTTTTTTTGTATCTCCAACTGTTCTAGCTGACTCATAACTGTAATGTTATTACTGGTATTTTGTACTAATTTTTCCCTTTTTTTGTCACGGATTCCTTGTAACTGAAGAATCCCTTTCGTCACTACATTTCCAGTCCAGACTTGGGATTTCCACCATATCCGGAATTGTCAAGCACACCTGCCGTGCATTGTAGGACTCTCTACATGTGGAATTTATACCACATCCCACAAAGGAGAGTTGGCTGGAGATCGAGGACAAATTCCTACAAATTTGTCAGTTTCCAAACTGCCTGGAAGCTGTGGACGGGAAACATATCCGCACAGTCAAACCTGCTGGATCGGGATCGGAATATTTTAACTACAAAAAATATTTCTCCATCCTGCTCATGGCCATTGCAGACGCTGAGTACAAATTTATTGCAGTCGATATTGGGGCCTATGGACACTCAAATGATTCACAAGTGTTTAAAGTGTCTGCTATGGGGCGTCATCTGTATGGAAACACCTTTGCATTTTCACCTCCAAGACCGCTTCCTCAAACCTCCGGGCCACCAATGCCCTTTGTTTGTGTTGGAGATGAAGCCTTTCAACTATCTGAGCACCTGCTGAAAACCATACTCCAGTAGTGGATTGACGGCAACTAAACGCATTTATAATTACCGTCTAACACACGCACGAAGAATGGTGGAGTGCGCTTTTGGGATTTTAACTGCAAAATGGAGAGTTCTCTTGACTGATATCAACATCAAGGCTGACACTGTTGACGAGGTAGTAAAAGCTTGTGTGGCCCTGCGCAATTTTGTTATTTTCAAGGAACAGATTTCCATTGAAGACCACTGTGAAGAAACAACTTTGCATGACTATCAGAACATTACTTTTAGAAGTTCTGTGGCAGTTTCAAGAATGAGGGACAAATATGCTGAATACTTTGTGTCACCTCAAGGAAGAATAGACTGGCAGGATGAGAGAGTTTGAAAAGTATTTTGTACATTGGTTAACACAAGGTGAATTAATTTTGATAAAGTATTTTACCAGGTTGGGAATTTCCCAAAGTTTATTACCTTTTTCCAAAAGTAGTGTACCTGTTTTACCCAATGTTTTGTACCTGATTGGGATTTTCACAATGTTTATTACCTTTTTTTTAATCCAATATTACCTTATTACCTTTTTTAACCAATGTACTGTACATTATTGGATTTTCCTAAACGTTTATTACCTTTTTAAAACCCAAAATATTGTACCTGTTTTACCCATACTAAACCTTCTCATGTAATAAATGACAATTTTTTTAAACCAAAAAAAGTGCTTTATTTTATTAAAATTTTAACAAAACTTTAATAAATTTTAAAACTGTGGGGTGGAGATAATACTGGAGGGGCTGTCAGATTGGGACACTTCGACAGTGGGAGTGTGAAGAGAGGATGGTGGTGGTGAAGGATCAGGAGGAAAAACAGAAGGTGAAGGTGTGGAGAAAGTAAGAGAACGGGTGGACATGAAACCGGGAGTGGTGTTTGGAATTTGGAAGGTTTGAGGGGTGGAATGGAGGGATAGGGAGACAGGAGAAGTGGAGGGTGGAGAAGGTGTGTGTGTGGGGGGCATGATGGGGGGGTGTAGGAGACTGGTGGTACAGGCCAAGGAGTGCAGGTTGGGCAGGGAGTGGAGGCACAGATGTGGTAGGAAACTAGTATGGGGCAGGATGCTGGTACGGGGCAGGATGGTACTGGCCAGTTTGCTGGTATTGGAAAGGGGGTGGCGGAGGGACAGTGGCTCAAGGGGGTGCAGGTGCAGTAGCAACTACCAGGGCGGGTGGAGGGTCTTGGGATCTAACCTACGCTAGAGCAAACTGACAGGCTTGCATTACATGCATCTGCTGGTCAGGAGGTAGCTTGTCTATACGCTCGACAACCGCCTGGAAAAACGAGTGGTTAGGCGATCGACTAGCATCTGAATGCATCCTATCCAGTCGTGTGTGCAACTCCAGAATACTGTGGCTGAGCAAATTAAAACCTGCAGTAATTTGCTCAGACAACAGTTTCAGACAGTTCTGGAAGGATGCATTCAGATGGAAGAACTCGGGAGCATAGCTCTGTACCTGACCCCTTTGGTGCTGCCGCCCCGAACCCACAGGTGTTTTAGAGGTGACAGCATCAGAGGGGTGGGGTAAAGGAAAAGCTATATCCTCACCAGCAGCTTCATGTAACACAGTCGGCCACGATGCTCCAGCGCTGGTTGACGGGACAGAGGGATCGCATGTGAGGGAAGGCTGGGAAGGTGCCGAGGGGTCGGGTCTGTCGGAGTGTCCCTCGGTGGCGGACTCCTGAGGGATCACTTCTGAAGGATTCAACTCGGCAGGCTCTAGAGTGCTGCAGACAGTTCGGTGGAAAAAAAGAAAAAAACATTGAAATTAATATATTGTTATTGCTTGGTCCTGGCTGAAACCAAAAATAAAGTTAGACATGTAAACATGTTAAAATGGGGGGGTAATATTTACCTTCTGCTCACCACCGTTGTCCTGAGGAACGACAGGGCTCGGGTATATTTATATTTGCTCCTGCGTCCTCCGGATCCACTCGGGGCCTGCATCTCTTTGTTGAATTCCTTCTTGAAGCGATCCCTGATTGACTGCCACCGCTTGACAATTCTTTCGCCTGTAAAGTGAAAACACAAATTGGTTAGTATACAACACATTACATCCAGCAACATAACTGAACTTTGAATACTTACGTGCTTGATTCTGGGCCCGAACATCGAGGTCCTCCCAGTGGTCCACAAGCTGATTGCAGACTTCCTCCCAGAGCCATTGGGTAACATCAATATCAGCATGTGGCAGTCCCCCATGTTCCACAGCGGCACTCTGCTCTCGAACTAGGTCAATGTTGAGACCAGCCTCCTCTCCGTCTGAGTCAGGAAAAAAATTAAAGACATTAGAGTCAAATAAAAAAAAAAGGGGGGGAAATAAAAATACTTAATCGGTGGTGACCGCCACGACGCTCAAGTCAACGACCTCTGGATCGAGCTCCAGAATCGGAAGACTAAAAGAAAAAAATAAATAAATTATGTGCTTGGATGTTGGCTTATGTGTTGTGTGTACTATGATGTTTGTGATGATGTGCTTCTGCGATGCATTTAGATACTTAATACACGGTCGCCCGCTTCGGGTATCTCTCCACCCCTTCAGTCACCTTCTAGAAGCACCTCTGACGCTGCAGGTTCCTGTTAAGAATTAAAGCATATTGTTAGGTAAACATCACCAAAAAGAAAAAAGAAAAATATATTTACCTCACAGCGCTGACGATGCGAGGGAGGGCTCCCAGAAGAAGACATGGCTTCTGGCTGTAGCTTGCCGGCTGGCTGTGGCTATAGCTGGCTGTGGCTATAGCTGGCTGTGGCTTGCCGGCTGGCTGTGGCTGTAGCTTTCAAGCTGGCTGTGGCTGGCCTGGGGCAGGTTCAGCTTTGGCTGGCAGGTTCCGGCGCCCATAGGCTTCCACTCTATCAAAAAGCCGGAAGCGCCGGCGCTTCCGCCTTTTTCACCAGAGACAAAGAACGTTACTGTATACGTTTTTTCCAGACGCCAGAAACAACATTTTTGCCTGATCCAGCGAAAACTGGACGAAACGTAAGGTCATCTGGCGCCAATACAAGTCTATGGGGAAAAACCAGATCCAGCAGCATCTTTTGCCGGATCCAGTTTTTCCAAAATTTGCCAGATTATGCCTGACGGAAAAACCTGATGTGTGAAAGTAGCCTAAGTGTGGTCGAACTAGTGACTTGTATAGAGACTATTATATAAAGGAAAGTTTGTCACAATTAAATCAAACCGATACTTACCTAAGTTTAGAAAATAATCCAATTTCTAAGTATAAGGATAAATTAAGATTTTTTTAAGAAAGAATGTGGAAAATGGCGTTTTAACTAAAAAAGGAGCTGAAAAATTATTTCATCTGCATCCATGTATCCCTCATTGGTATAGTATCCCGAAAATTCACAAATCCTTGTCTCATCCCCCTGGACGCCCGATAGTGTCAGGGATTAACTCGGTCACTGAACCAGTATCGCAATACCTTGATTGGTGTCTTAAACCGTTACTATCAAAAAATTCCCTCTTTTGTAAAGGACACGGGTGATTTTTTAAAGGCTGTTGCGTTGGTGGAGTGGCAGCCGAATTTTGCCCTGGCTGCAATTGATGTGGTGAATTTATACACCAGGATACCGCATGCACACGGCATTGATGCTATTAAAAAGATCTTAGAGCATTCCGATAAAACACCTGATTTTATTTTGTTCATTTTGGAAGGTCTGAATTTTATTTTGACACACAATGCATTTAAATTTTTGAACCATTGGTATGTTCAAGTAATGGGAACCGCTATGGGTACGCCGGTCGCATGCGGTTACGCAAATCTTTTTCTTGCGGTATTTGAGGAAGAATTTATAACCAGTATAAAAAATCCATTCCTAAAACATATAAAATGCTATTTACGTTTTGTTGATGATGTGTTTATAGTGTGTGATGGTGGACAGGTGGATTTTGATAATTTTGTAGATTATCTGAATAGCAACAACGATATCAATATGCAGTTCACATCATGCTTTGGTATTGACAGATTGAATTGAAATCAGTATCATTGAAGGGAATATATATACAAAGGTGCATAGGAAATCGACTGCTCCAAATTCCATGCTACGTTATGACTCTGCTCATCCAGAGGACACTAAAAGAAGCTTACCTTTCAGCCAAATGTTGCGGTTCAGAAAGATTAACAACAATGAGGAATGCTTCAGAGATCAAATTACTGAGTTAAAAAAATCGGTTTGTGGATAGGGGTTACCCATCAGAACTCTTAGATGAAGCCGAAACACGTGTTAACAGGATCACTCAACGTGAACTACCAACAACTAAACCAAATAGTCTGAAAAAAACGTGCCTTTGTGGCTCAAAAAGAAAAAGAAAAAGATTTTAATTCTTGTTTCAAACACACTCCATTGCATAGAACGATTCACACGGCAATCCCAAAAAATTGGCACGTTCCAGAAACCGATAGTGATTTAATTAAACACGGCGCGATTAAGCCGAGATTCGCTTATAAAAGAACCCATAATTTATCTGACCTTTTGGTGCAGAATCGGATAACAAATGTACAAATTAATTGGTTGAGGGAATTCCCCCAAAGGGTAATTTTAAATGCGGAGATTGCAATTTCTGCGAATACCACCTCACAGGCATTACGTTAAAAGTAGGACATATTCAACATAATGTTAAATAGTTAATAACCTGTAAAACGAAATATGTAGTATGTATCATTTTTTGTCCCTGCGCATTTTATTACATCGGTAAAGCAATAAGACCGATGTGTATAAGAATCTGTGAACATTTCCATTCGATCTCAACAGGGAAAGGTTTCCCAAGATTTATAAAGCATATATGCGTGAAGTACATGGGTCTGATTCTCATTGCCTGTGGTTTGCAGGTTTGGAAGTGATTACATTCCCTATGTGTGGAGGAGATCATAACAAAGCTCTGTTAGGGCAAGAAGCCAAGTGGATAATAAGAGCAAATGCACAAGGCCCTTTAGGAATGAATGAAAGACTTGATTATTCTTGTTTCTCGTAAGTTCTATTTTGCAGAAATATGGTTTGTTGTTTTTTTGTGCATGTTTTTGTGCATTTTGTATGTTTTTAAATTCACACAGATGTGATTTTAATTAATCAGATCAGGTGTTGCAGCATAAAAGGAAATGACTTACTATAGCATAGGACCCGTTGAAGCGTGCAAGACGCGAAACGGCCGTAGTCCTCTTTTGTTTTTTCTGCATGTTCTGCTAACGTCTCTCACTTATAACCTTGTCCACATTGTGCAAATGAAATAAAGGACAAAGGATTTTTATTTTACGGAAGATTTGAGTTGTGCGGCTGTTTTCTTCTTATTTCTGTTTTACAATTAACCCCTTAACCCCCAAGAGTGGTTTGCACGTTAATGACCGGGCACATTTTTACAATTCTGACCACTGTCCCTTTAGGAGGTTATAACTCTGGAACGCTTCAATGGATTCTGATGATTCTGATAGGATTTTCTCATGACATATTGTACTTCATGGTAGTGGTAAAATTTCTTTGATATTACCTGCGTTTATTTGGGAAAAAAATGGAAATTTGGAGAAAATTTGCAATTTTCCAACTGAGATATGTCACACAAAATACTTTACTACTTTACATCAGCACAATTTTGGAACCAAGATTTTTTTTTGTTAGGGGGTTATAAGGGTTAAAAGTTGACCAGCAATTTCTCATTTTTACAACTCCTTTTTTTTTTTAGGGACTACATCACATTTGAAGTAACTTTGAGGGGTCTATATGATAGAAAATAACCAAGTGTGACACCATTCTAAAAACTGCACCCCTCAAGGTGCTCAAAACCACATTGAGGAAGTTTATTAACCCTTTAGGTGTTTCACAGGAATTTTTGTAATGTTAAAAAAAAAAATTAACATTTAACTTTTTTTCACAGAAAATTAAGTTCAGCTCCAATTTGTTTTATTTTACCAAGGGTAACAGCAGAAATTTGACCCCAAAAGTTGTTGTACAATTTGTCCTTAGAACGCTGATACCCAATATGTGGGGGTAAACCACTGTTTGGGAGCATGGCAGAGCTCGGAAGGGAGGGAGAACGGATTGACTTTTCAATGTAAAATTGACTAGAATTGAAATAGGACACCATGTCACGTTTGGAGTGCCCCTGATGTGCCTAAACATTGAAATCCCACACAAGTGACACCATTATGGAAAGTAGACCTCCTAAGGAACTTATCTAGATGTGTGGTGAGCACTTTGACCCACGAAGTGCTTCACAGAAGTTGTAGAGCCGTAAAAATAAAAAATCACCCCCAATTTTTTTACTTTTCCAAGGGTAACAGAAGAAATCGGACCCCAAAAGTTGTTGTGCAATTTGTCCTGAGTATGCTGATCTCTCATATGTGGGGGTAAACCACTGATTGGGCGCATGGCAGAGCTCGGAAGGGAAAGAAGGCCGTTTGACTTTTCAAATCAAAATTTACTGTTATTGAGATAGGACGTTATGTTGTGTTTTGAGAGCCCCTGATGTGCCTAAACAGTGGAAACCCCCCACAAGTGACACCATTTTGGAAAGTTGACCCCCTAAGGAACTTATCTAGATGATTTGGGAGAACTTTCAACCCCCAAGTGTTTCACTACAGTTTATAACGCAGAGCCGTGAAAATAAAAATTATTATTTTTTCCACAAAAATTATTTTTAGCCCCCAGTTTTGTATTTTCCCAAGGGTAACAGGAGAAATTGGACCCCAAAAGTTGTTTTCCAACTTGTCCTGAGTACGCTGATACCCCATATGTGGGGGACCACAGTTTGGGCAAATGGCAGAGCTCAGAAGGGAAGGAGCGCCGTTTGGGATGCAGACTTAGATGGATTGGTCTACAGGCGTCATGTTGCATTTGCAGCGCCCCTGATGTATCTAAACAGTAGAAACCCCCCACAGGTGACCACATATTGGAAACTAGACCCCCAAGGAACTCATTTACATGTGTTGCTAGAACTTTGAACCCCCAAGTGATTCACTACACTTTATAATGCAGAGATGTGAAAATAAAAAAATATTTTTTTCCACAAAAATGATTTTTTTAGCCCCCAATTTTTCATTTTCCCAAGGGTACCAATAGAAATTGGACCCCAAACATTGTTGTACAATTTGTCCTAAGTACGCTGATACCCAATATGTTGGGGTAAACCAGTTTGGGTGCACGGGAGAGCTCGGAAGGAAAGGAGAACAGTTTTACTTTTTTCAATGCAGAATTGGCTGGAATTGAGATCGGACGCCAAGCCACGTTTGGAGAGCCCCTGATGTGCCTAAACAGTGGAAACCCCTAAATTCTAACTTCAACCCTAGCACAAACACACCCCTAACCCTAATTCCAACCCTAACCATAACCCCAACCACACCCCTTACCCCAAACACACCCCTAACCCTAATTCCAATCCTAACCACACCCCTAACCCCAACACACCCCTAAACCTAATCCCAACCCTAACCACACCTCTAACTCCAACACACCCCTAACCCTAAGCCCAACCATAAATGTAATCCAAACCCCAACCCTAACTTAAGCCCCAACCCAAACTGTAGCCCCAACCCTAACTGTAGTCCCAATCCTAACCCTAACTTTAGACCCAACTTAACTTTAGCCCCAATCCTAACCCTAACTTTAGCCCCAACCCTAACTGTAGCCCCAACCCTAGCTGTAGCCCCAACCCTAACCCTAACTTTAGCCCCAACCCTAACTGTAGCCCTAACCCTAACTTTAGCCTCAACCCTAACCCTAATGAGAAAATGGAAATAAATAATTTTTTTTAAATGTATTATTTTCCTCTAACTAAGGGGGTGATGAAGGGGGATTTGATTTACTATTTATAGCGGGGTTTTTAGCGGATTTTTATGATTGGCAGCTGTCACACACTAAAAGACTTTTTATTGCAAAAAATAGTTTTTGCGTCTCCACATTTTGAGAGTTATATTTTTTCCAGATTTTGGTCCACAGAGTCATGTGAGGTCTTGTTTTTTAAGGGACGAGTTGACGTTTGTATTACCACCATTTCCGGGCACGTGACATTTTTTGATCGCTTTTTATTCTGATTTTTGTGAGGCAGAATGACCAAAAACCAGCAATTCATGAATTTCCTTTGTGGGGGGCGTTTATACCATTCCGCGTTTGGTAAAATTGATAAAGCAGTTTTATTCTTCGGGTTAGTACGATTACAGCGATACCTCATTTATATCATTTTTTATGTTTTGGCACTTTTACACGATAAAAACTATTTTATATAAAAAATTATTTTTGCATCACTTATTCTGAGGACTATAACTTTTTTCTTTTTTTGCTGATGATGCTGTATGGCGGTACAAGATGACATTTTCAGTGGTACCATGGTTATTTATATCCGTCTTTTTGATCGCGTGTTATTCCACATTTTGCTCGGCAGTATGATAATAAAGCGAGGTTTTTGCCTTTTTTACGGTGTTCACTGAAGGGGTTAACTAGTGGGACAGTTTTATAGGTCGGGTCGTTACGGACGCGGCGATACTAAATATGTGTACTTTTATTGTTTTTTTTTTTATTTAGATAAATAAATGCATTTATTGGAACAATATTTTTTTTTCTTTATTTAGGAATATATATATTTTTTTTTAACTTTTTTACTTTGTCCCAGGGTGGGACATCATGCTATAGTGTCAAATCGCTGATCTGACACTTTGCAAAGCACTGTGTCATATCAACAATCCGATAGACAGTGCAGGAGGCTTGCCGGCGCCCGGTCTTAGCAGGCGCTTGCAAGCCACCTCCCTGCAGGACCCGGAAGGAGCCCCGTGGCCATTTTGGATCCGGGCCTGCAGGGAGGAGACGCCAGGAACAACGCAATCACACCGCATTGTTCCGAGGGTCTCAGAGAAGCACGCAGGGAGCCCCCTCCCTGCGCGATGCTTCCCTATGCCGCTGGAACGCTGTGATCATGTTTTGTTCCGGAGATTAATGTGCCGGGAGCAATCTGTGACCACCCCTGGCACATAGTGCCAGATGTCAGATGTCATAATCAGTTGACACACGGCGGCAATCGGCCACACTACACTGTGAGCACGGCCGATCGCCTATGACGTACTATCCCGTCCCTGGGAATTAAGTCCCAGGTCACCTTGACAGGATAGTGCGTCATATGGGATTAAGGGGTTAAGCACATAATTATACATCTTATTTCTTATGCCTAAGTGCATGACCTTACATTTATCCCCATTAAAGCTCATTTGCCATTTATTAGCCCAAGCTACTAGTTTACATAAATCCTCCTGTAACATAAAATTGTTCACCTCTGTATTAATTACTCTGCAGAGTTTAGTGTCATCTTCAAAAATTGAAATCCTACTCTGTATGCCCCCTACAAGATCATTAATAAATATGTTAAAAAGAAGTGGGCCTAACACTGACCCCTGTGGTACCCCACTGTTAACTGTGACCCAGTATGTGTGTTCTCCATTAATAACCACCCTTATATAACTATACAACAATAATACAACAACAAACAATAACTATGAATTAACACATGTGGAATTATATACTTAACAAAAAAGTGTGAAACAACTGAAATTATGTCTTCTATTTTAGGTTCTTCAAAGTAGCCACCCTTTGCTTTTGATGACTGCTTTGCACACTCTTGGCATTCTCTTGATGAGCTTCAAGAGATAGTCACCGGGAATGGTTTTCACTTCACAGGTGTGCCCTGTCAGGTTTAATAAGTGGGATTTCTTGCCTTATAAATGGGGTTGGGACCATCAGTTGTGTTGTGCAGAAGTCTAGTGGATGCACAGCTGATAGTCCTACTGAATAGACTGTTAGAATTTGCATTATGGCATGAAAAAAGCAGATAAGTAAAGAAAAACGAGTGGCCATCATTACTTTAAGAAATGAAGGTCAATCAGTCCGAAAAATTGGGAAAACTTTGAAAGTGTAGCAGTAGTAGTGCAGTGGCAAAAACCATCAAGCACTACAAAGAAACTGGCTCACGTGAGGACCGCCCCAGGAAAGGAAGACAGAGTCACCGCCAATCTTGCCTTACGCAGGCGTGTACTATGGAGGACAGAGAATGAAATTCAATCCAATATTGCAGCCAGCATGTAAGGAAAGGGTGAATCAAACACCCGAAAACCCCGCCCATATGACTGAAAATTGTTCCCTCCAAATTCAGGTGACAGAGTCCCTTTAAGGGTATGTGCACACGTTCAGGTTTTTTCGCGTTTTTTTGAATAGCTCCAAAGCATATGGAGTTAAGACGAGTGATGCATAAAAGTCCCCCACACTAAATGGGTTTGAAACAGCTGTATATAATATGTGATGTTAGGGTTACCTCTCAAGATCGAGATGCTGAAGTCCGTAGTATAAAGTTCTTCTCTGAAGATAATAGCAGCCAAAGAAAAGAAAAAAATGGTTTCAGGAGCGCGGTCCCGGCCGGAGACACACGCTCCCTGTGCCTGCTACCTGCCGGCGTGCGAGTGTGTGTAACCTCGTGCTTGAAGTCTGTGGCAATGGAGTAGACCAGCAGGACCCTGCGTGACGTAGACAGTCACGTGACCGGCGAAGGTAAGAGGCATAGTGAGGTCCAGGCAGGTAGCAGGCTCAGTAAGCGTGTGTCACTGGCTGGGACCGCGCTCCTGAAAGCATTTTTTCTTTTCTTTGGACTACGGACTTCAGCATCTCGATCTTCAGAGGTAACCCTAATATCACATATTATATACAGCTGTTTCAAACCCAATTAGTGTGGGGGACTTTTATGCATCACACGTCTTAATTCCATATGCTTTGGGGCTATTCAGCTTACTCTTGGGACTTTTTTCGCACTTATTCTATGTGGCTTTTATTATGATCAACCGATTGGCTGTTTTTAGTAATTTATGGATCTTATAATAAATTTATCTTCTTTTACAAGGTATTTTTGCGCATACTATGTAGTATATTACGAGTATATTTGCTCATCACTAATAAAAATGTTTGCAAAATTGAATAAAAGTTTGTTAAGAATTTGGAAAGCAAATTAGAGTGTCAGATCCTTGCCAGAATGGGCGTTATCAGGACCGTGGACCTCAATGGCACAGGAATGTAACAAGTGTATGGAGGGACAGCGTTTACCAAATCCCCAGGATGTGGCTGGAAAATTTGATCTCTCAAGTTATGATTCAAAGGAGCAAAAAACAGCTGCAGAGATTGGATGGGTAGGTGTCCAGGCACTTGAAAGCTTGCAGAAGGAGATTGATAATTTGCGTTTAGAGCTGCATACAGCTATAGAGCAAAGAATCAGCTTGCTATCAGCTATCAAGTGAAACAGATTGACAATATGCAAATGACTTTTGAAGCTAATGTGGTAAAAAATGTGAATAAGAAGAGGCGAAAGAGGAGACTGCAGCCAGTGTCATATCTTCGTACTGCACAAATTAGGACCATGATTGCACATGAGAAATGGTCAGGTTTGATAGCATGTGATGGCTCTGACAGTGAGACAAATGAGGAAGAAAGGCATGCCAGACCTATTGTAACTACAAAAACTAGGAGAGAAGTCACACAGCGTAGTGGAGATAGGATGGATGCAGGAAATGCAGCTGTTGGAGCAGAAGCCACAATGACAGAGGAATCTAGGGGTTATACAGCAGCTAACAGAATTAGCTACCAGGTACAGGCAGAAAGCAGGAGAGCATTTGTTAACATGGATTCTCAGATTATGGGATCATGGAGCAGATAATATAATTTTAAACCGTCTCGAGGCAGTAGGAATTGGTAGTATTTGTATTGATCCCATGGTGGGTCTAAAAATGAGACGTGCAAGGGACACTGCAGAAATTTTTCCCTATTGCATTTGGTGAGGGATTCTGTGGCACAAGTATATGATTCTCCTATTGAATTAATACCACAAACTCGATGGGAGTCTCTTGCAGACAGAGTTCAGAGACTGAGAGAAATCGCATGCTTAGGTGGTATAACTCGCAATCCTTTGCCAGATTTGAATGATCATTTTGCTGTTGTGGAGGATTGGAAGGGACCACATGCTGCAGTGCTGACAGTAATGATGAAGAATAAGTTCATAGAAGGTGCCCAAGCTGCTTAAAACACCTCATTATTCACTATATTCAGTGCGCTTATGGGAAATTCTACTACTGTCTATACAGCATGCAATTTAAAGAAGCTGTCCACTACAATAAACATTTTTTTTTCATAAATCTTGCTATTATGTGCCACTGAAAACATCCACTGTCTTTATTTTAGCAATATTACCTTTTATCATGCTGTAGCAGCACATCTTCAGTGCTGGATCCAGCTCTCATGGGGTTAATCGACAACTTCCTTTCTCCTGAGTTATTGTGCTCCAATACTACAAGTTCCATGATGCATTGCACTCGCCTGTAACTCTGCACCTCGCACACCCACTCCAAAACACACCCCAACCCCTCCCTCCCTCTATCTTCAAAAAGATTTGTGATGTCATTTCTGTCCAACCTCCTCTTTTACATTTGTCCAACCCACACTCCATTACACACAGATAGATAGATAGATAGATAGATAGATAGATAGATAGATAGATAGATAGATATGGGATGGATAGACAGATACATACAGATATATCTATGTCTATTTCCATAGATATGTCCATATCCATGTTTCTAAACCCCTTCACCCCTGGAGCTTTTTTCGTTTGTCGCTCCCCTTCTTTCCAGAGCCATAATTTTTCAGTCAATATGGCCATGTGAGGGCTTATCTTTTGCGGGACAAGTTTTACTTTTGAACGACATCATTGGTTTTACCATGTCGTGAAACAGAAAATGTGAAAAAAAATTCAAAGTGCGATGAAATTGCAAAAAAAGTGCAATCCGACACTTGTTTTTTGCTTGGCTTTTTTGCTAGATTCACTAAATGCTAAGGCTGTGTGCACACGTTGCGGATTTGATTGCAGATCTGCAGCATTTTTTGCCGCACACAATTGCATCGGATCCGCAGTGTAGTGCACAACCAATGTACCGTATTTTTCGGACTATAAGACGCACCGGACCATAAGGCGCACCCCAAATTTGGGGTGAAAATTGCAGAAAAAAAGATTTTTTATAAGATGGGGGTCCGTCTTACTGTCCGAATTTACAGTATCTTACCTGAGGGCTGGTGGTGGCAGAGCAGGGTCACAGGAGGTGGGGTGATGCGGTACGGCGTGCACCTGAGCAGGGTCCCTTCCTGCTTAGGTGGGCGACGCCATGGCCTGGTGTCTATGGGAGGGGGGCAGCAGTGGTTACCGACAGAGGTGCTGGGATGAGGAGGCACAGTGAGAGGTATGGCGTGAGAGGGGTCCCTTTCCCCGGTGAGGTGATGGAAGGATCTCGTGGGCACATGGACTGGAGATGATGGAGGTAGTGGTGTACATTGTGAAGCGAGTATTCCACAGGAGCTCAGATGTCTGAGTCCTTGCCGATTCCCGGCGCTCCTCAGCGCAATAATTATTTCAGAAGCCGGTAATAAGTGAGGAGCTCCGCCACCGAGACACAGCCGCCATGACCGGACACTGCGGGTAAAGCGCCTCTGTACTGCTGCGAGCCCTGCTGGAGGCGGAGAGCCGGCCGTGCCATGCGGTGCTGAGGAGCGCCGGGAAGCGGCAAGGACTCAGACATCTGAGCTCCTGTGGAATACTCGCTTCACAATGTACACCACTACCTCCATCTCCAGTCCATGTGCCCACAAGATCCTTCCTGAACCTTGCTGCACCCATCCTGGGAAGCAAAAGGATGGAGTATGCAGAGTCCAAAGTCCCGGTGAGGTGATGCAGCAGCCCGGTAATGCAGCAGAGCCGGGTGAATCCTGTTGATATCGGTGGGCGCGGCCATCTTCCTGAGGCCGCGCGTGCGCAGATGGAGCTCTCTGCTGCCCGGGGCTTCAGGAAAATGGCCGTGGGATGCCGCGCGTGCGCAGATGGGGATCACGGCGGCCATTTTCCTGAAGCAGAGTTTGCATGGCCGCTGCGATCCCCATCTGCGCACGCGCGGCATCCCGCGGCCATTTTCCTGAAGCCCCGGGCAGCAGAGCGCTCTATCTGCGCACGCGCGGCCTCAGGAAGATGGCCGCGCCCACCGATAACAGGATTCACCCAGCTCTGCTGCCTTACCGGGCTGCTGCATCACCTCACCGGGAAAAGGGACCCCGCTCACTGCGCCTCCTCATCTCCGCACCTCTGCCGCCGCACCTCTGCCGCAGCACCTCTGCCGCAGCACGGTAAGCCTGCATTGCGACTATTAGACGCACCCTCCATTTCCCCCCCTTTTTTGGGGGGGAAAAAGTGCGTCTTGTAGTCCGAAAAATACGGTAAGTCTATGGGAGCCGCAGACTTGTTGTGCACATGCTGCGGAAAAGGCCGCACCGAAACGTAGCTTTTTTTTTCCGGAGCATGTCACTTCTTTTGTGCCAAACTGCAGCATTTATGCACCCATAGACTTTCATTGAGTCGGGCACATCCGCAGCAAAACCGCAGATGTAAAAAAGATGTGCAGTTTAGATGCGGATGTGGGTCCGAGAAACGCTGCAGTTCGGGAGGAGGGAAGTGTGTTGGGCGGAATGTGTGCGTGTGTGTGTGCTGGGTCTGCGGACTGTTCGGATGTGTGCAGCGCTGTGCGGAACTGTTCAGGTGTGTGCGGGGCTTTTCGGGTGGGTGCCTGGCTGTTCGGGTGTGTGCGGGGCTGTTCAGGGGGTCTTTTGGGGTTGTGTGTGCAGGCATCATCCGATGGGACTACAAGTACGCAGCATCCAGTCTGCAGCTAAGGCTACTTTCACACTAGCGTCGTGCACTGCACGTCGCTATGCGTCGTTTGGTTGAAAAAACGCATCCTGCAAAAGTGCTTGCAGGATGCGTTTTTTCACCATTGATTTGCATTAGCGTCGCATTGCGACGCTTTGCCACACGTTGCAACTGTCGTGCGACGGTTGCGCCGTGTTGTGGCGGACCGTCGGCTGCAAAAAACGTTACATGTAACATTTTTTGTTGCCGACGGACCGCCATTTCCGACCGCGCATGCGCGGCTGCAACTCCGCCCCCACCTCCCCGCACCTCACAATGGGGCGGCGGATGCGCTGGAAAAATGCATCCGCTGCCCCTGTTGTGCGGCGCATTCACTGCTAGCGTCTGTACGTCGGCCCGACGCACTGCGACGGGCCGAGTACGACGCTAGTGTGAAAGTAGCCTAATTCGGATGTAATACGGACAGTGGACATGCACCCTACACTATCCATACATCTATCAATAGATATATCTATCCAGATATATCTATAGATAGATATAGGAATAGGTAGATGTATGCATCTATAGATCTATCTATATGTAGATCTGTCTATCCATTTCATCTATCATCTATATGTCTTTCTGTGTGTAATTGAGTGTGGGTTGGACAATAATTACATCACAAATCGTTTTTTTTTGTTCAATAATACATCTTTATTTAGCTTTCAAAAACGCATACAAAAACGCACAAAAAACACGCAAAAACCGCAACAAAAAACGCACCAAGAACTGCATCAAAACCACACAAAAAAAAACCCATCAAAACCGCGCAAAAAACATGAAAAAAATTTGAAAAAAATGCATCCAAAAGGCAGCGGCGTTTTCTGCAAGGAGATGCAGATTTTGTGCAGAAAATTCTGCACCCAAATCTGCAACGTATGCACACAGCCTAAAACTGACCTGCCATTATGATTCTCCAGGTCATTACGAGTTCATAGACACCAAACATGTCTAGGTTAGTTTTTATCTAAGTGGTGAAAAAAAATTCCAAAGTTTGCTAAAAAGAAATAAAATAATTGCGCCATTTTCCGATACCCGTAGTGTCTATATGTTCTGAGATATCGGGTCGGGTGAGGGCTAATTTTTTGCGCGCCGAGCTTATGATTGCCCATTATTGCATTTTAATGCAGTGTCGCGGCGACCAAAAAAACCTAATTTTGTCTTTTGATTTTTTTTCTTGCTATGCCGTTTAGCGATCACGTACATTTTTTTTTTGTATTGAAAACAGCTGACATGTTGCGGCTTTGAAGTGGGGGATACTGCCAGCTGACGTACTATTCCGTCAGCTGGCAGAAAGGGGTTAATGAACAGTATGTTTCAGTTAAAAAAAAAAATGGCGTGGGCTCCCGGGAAATTTTCTGCACCAGAGGGGGGAAAGCTGACAGCCGGGGCCAATATTTGTAGCCTGCTATGAATATCAGCCCGCAGCTGTCTGCGTAGCCTTTACTGGCTATTAAAATAGGGGGATCCCAAAAAAAATGATGTGGGGTGCCCCTATATTTTATAGCCAGAAAGGCTACGCAGACAGCTGCGGGCTGATATTCATAGCCTAGAAAGGGGCAATGGATATTGGTCCCACCCTTGGCTACAAATACCAGTCCGCAGCCGCCCCAGAAATGGCGCATCTGTAAGATGCGCCAATTCCGGCACTTAGCCCCTCTCTTCCCACTCCCGTGTAGCGGTGGGATATGGGGTAATAAGGGGTTAATGTCACCTTGCTATTGTAAGGTGACATTAAGCCGGGTTAATAACGGAGTGGAGTCAATAAGACACCTATCAGTTATTAATCCAATAGTAATAAAGGGTTAATAAAACACACATTAGGAAAAAATATTTTATTATTCTTCATTTAACCATACTTACCATACCTGCAAAAAACGTAAAATAATAAACCGTTTACTACCTGTCCGCCGTAGTCTAAATAATAACGAGTGTCCCACGACGATGTCCCTTATAGAACAGTGACATCGGGTGATGTCACTGCCCTATAGGACCCTCAGTGACACACTGACAGGAGACAATGGCTCCTGTAGTGCATCACTGAGGTTACTATAGTTCACTGGTCTCACTTTATGGCAAAAAGCTGCATGGGAACTTTCTCATACAGCAATGCCATAAAGTGAGACTAAGGACTATTTTTTCACAGGGGCGTAGGAATACATTGTGGGGAATACATTGTGGAAGGATACCTTCCTCCCCTCATTGTGTTCCTGGAGCCCCTGGAGAACGGTCACATCAGCTGATGCTCCTGCTCTCCACGGGAGATCGTCGAGGGACACTCGTTTTAATTGGATTTCTGCGGATCAGGGAGTATATTGTTTGTTTATTATTTTAATATTTTTTTACAGATGACACTGGCTTCGGGGAACAAAGTGACAAGTGATGGTGAGTATGTACTCTATGTTACATGTACTGTATGTCTATATGTATGTATGTACTGTATGTATGTACTGTATGTGGCATGTTGCATGATGTCACATGCTGCATGTCGTTGCATGGCGCATGTTGTCACATGGCGCATGCTGCATGTCGTCGCATGGCGCATGCTGCATGTCGTCACATGTCGCTTGCTGCATGTCGTCGCATGGCGCATGTCGTTGCATGGAGCATGTCGCCGCATGTTCTCATGTTGCATGCTGCATGGCGCATGTCGTCACATGGTGCGTGTCGTCGCATGCTGCATGTCATAGCATGTCGCTTGCTGCATGTCGTCACATGGCGCATGTCGTCGCATGATGTGTGTCGTCGCATGCTGCATGTCATTGCATGTGGTTTGCTGCATTTCGTCACATGGCGCATTTCGTAGCATGGTGCATGTCGTTGCATGTTGTCACATGTCGCTTGCTGCATGTCGTCGCATGGCGCATGTCGCCGCATGTTGTCTCATGTTGCATGCTGCATGGCGCATGTCGTCGCATGGTGCATGTCGTCGCATGATGCGTGTCGTCGCATGCTGCATGTCATCGCATGTCGCTTGCTGCATGTCGTCGCATGATGCGTGTCGTCGCATGATGCGTGTCGTCGCATGCTGCATGTCATTGCATATCGTTTGCTGCATTTCGTCACATGGCGCATTTCGTCGCATGGTACATGTCGTTGCATGGCGCATGTTGTCACATGTCACATGCTGCATGTCGTCGCATGTTGTCACATGTAGCATGTCACATTTCGTCGCATGGCGCATGTCGTCGCATGGTGCCGCATGTCGACGCATGGTGCCGCATGTCGTCGCATGGCGCATTTCGTCACATGTCGCTTGCTGCATGTTGTCGCATGGTGTCACATGTCGTCGCATGTTGTCACATGTAGCATGTCGCATGATGTCACATGGCACATTTTGTCGCATGGCGCCGCATGTTGTCTCACGTCGCATGGTGCATGTCACATTTCGCATGCTGCATGTTGTCGCATGGTGCATGTCATCGCATGTCCTGTATGTGTTCTATGTATGTATGTACTGTATATATGTGTGTGTGCTTTTGTTTTTTTTTACATTCAACACATTAGCCGGATGATGGGACTACTACTGTCCCATCATTGGCTAATGTGTCACTGACTGTCACTGTAGCAGGCAGAGCCCGATGGGACTTGTAGTCCCATCGGACGATGCCTGCACACAGAGAGGACGACGCCACCACCACTGCACAGCCTCACTTCAGCACCTTCGGTTTCACCGCTCAGACCCCCGCCGTCGCACAGGCCGCCGCACCGGCCGCCGCCACGGCACCGGCCACCGCACGGGCTGCACATCTCGGCACAATGCACATGAGCGCGGCCGGCCAGCAGATCCCAGCACAGCCCCGCCCGCCCCCAGCACAGCCCCGCAGGCAGCCCACAGCCCCACCCACAGCCCAGTCACTCTTGAGTGACTGAAGACTGTGCGACTGGGACACACCTGTTGCTGACGTCACGTCAATTTCCAGAGTCTGGAAATTGACGTGACATCGGCGGAAATTAGCGGTGGCTGCAGCCTGGGCGTCACGTGACCCGGACTCAGCCGCTGCCACAGCGCCGCTCACAGGCGAAAACGGCAACAGAAGGTATTTATAAAATTCATTAGGGGCCTCGGGGGGATACATTGGGGGGTTAACTGAAAGTAGTGGACAACCCCTTTAATTTCCCAGTTATATGCTCTAGAGAAAACAAAAGTGTCAAAAAATTGTACAGCAGAGAGAGTAGTTCAAGAAAGGAGAAAAGGGGATGTTACCCAAATTAAAAAGAGCAGGAAGGAGTTGTTTTGTGACCCGATAGCTAGTGGAGTTTCATTCCAGGAGATAGATGGGATCTCTACTAGTGACCTGTTGAAAAGATGGCAAGATCTGAGGAGGAAAAGGAAATTGCAAATTGCCAGGCCCAGGAGGATGGTGACAAATGAGACAGGGGGTTTGGAAAGATGGAGGAGGGACACCTGGTGGAGGCATACAAAGCCCCAACTGTAAGTGCCCCTTACGCTCCTCCAATACCAAGGGTATACCATACTATACCCCCTGCCCTGATTCCCTCATGGACTAATTTAATTGCAAATTTTAAATAAAAGTTGTGGAACATTCCATGAGAATGGTGTTTGAACAGTTTTGCCATTATTGATGTTGTCTAATAATGTTTGTTTTGGTTCTAGAGTTTTTAAGAAGAAGAAATATTCCTGTGAGCATACTATGAAATATGCGCTGGCTGAGATACATTATACATTGGGTTTGGTCTTGGTGATGCACAAATGTGCATTTCTAATTTGAGGGTTTGTAATACCTTCCAACTGACATAGTGCTGTCACTTGGTGCTAGACCTTGATGTTATTAAATAGTGAAAGACCACAACCGATGCAAGATGGTGTGTATGTGGGAGCCATGTGAGAGAAGCATACAATGAAAAGAGGGAATGAGATTACAGACAATGAATTTAAGACTAGTGAGATGACTGATGATGATGATGGTGGGAGTTAACTAAAGTAATAGATGACTTAATGACTTATTTGTGTTACATGTTTTTGCACTGTATGTTCTTTGTGTATCCCCTTTCAGACCTCGGACAGGATAGTACATCTGAGGTCAGAACCCCTGCTTTGATGCGGGCTCCGGCGATGAGCCTGCATCAAAGCAGGGACATGTCAGCCGTTTTGTACAGCTGACATGTGCCCTCAATAGCGGCGGGTAGAATCGCGATCCACCCGCCGCTATTAACTAGTTAAATGCCACTGTCTGACACTGACAGCGGCATTTAACTAGCACTTCAGGCCATTGGGCCGGAAATGAGCACATCGCTGACCTCCGTCACGTGATCGGGGGTCAGCGATGCGTCGGCATGACAACCAGAGATCTATTGAAGACCTCTAAGGTTATTGATGCCGGATTGCTATGAGCGGCACCCTGTGGTCGGCGTTCAGAGCAATGCAGTAATTCAGCTACATAGGGGCGTTCTGAGGATCGCTCCTATGTAGCAGAGCCAATCGAGTTGTGCCAGCTTCTAGCCTCCCATGGAGGCTATTGAAACATGGCAAAAGTAAAAAAAAAAGTTTTTAAAAAAGATGAAAAAAAAAAATATATAAAAGTATCACCCCCCTTTTGACCCATTCAAAATAAAAACATCAAACATACACATATTTGATATCACTGCGTTCAGAATCGCCCGATCAATAAAATAGGATTAACCTGATCGCTAAACGACGTAAGCGAGAAAAAAATCAAAACACCAGAATTACGTTTTTTTGGTCGCCACAATATTGCATTAACCCCTTTCTGACATTGGACGTACTGTCCCGTCGAGGTGGGGTAGGCCCGTATGACCACCGACGGGATAGTACGTCCAGCGCGATCGGCGGCGCTCACGGGGGGAGCGCGGCCGATCGCGGCCGGGTGTCAGCTGACTATCGCAGCTGACATCCGGCACTATGTGCCAGGAGCAGTCACGGACCGCCCCCGGCACATTAACCCCCGGCACACCGCGATAAAAAATGATCGCGGTGTGCCGGCGGTACAGGGAAGCATCGCGCAGGGAGGGGGCTCCCTGCGTGCTTCCCTGAGAACCCCGGAGCAATGTGATGTGATCGCGTTGCTCCGAGGGTCTCCTACCTCCTTCCTCGCTGCAGGTCCCGGATCCAAGATGGCCGCGGCATCCGGGTCCTGCAGGGAGAGAGGTGGCTTACCGAGTACCTGCTCAGAGCAGGCGCTGGTGAGCCTGCAGTGCTCTAAGTCAGATTGGTGATCTGACAGAGTGCTATGCAAACTGTCAGATCACTGATCTGTGATGTCCCCCCCCTGGGACACAGTAAAAATGTAAAAAAAAATAAATTTCCACATGTGTAAAAAAAAAATAAAAAAAATAATTCCTAAATAAAGAAAAAAATATATATATATTATTCCCATAAATACATTTCTTTATCTAATAAAAAAAAAAAAAAACAATAAAAGTACACATATTTAGTATTGCCGCGTCCGTAACGACCCCACCTATAAAACTATATCACTAGTTAACCCCTTCAGTGAACACCGTAGGGGGAAAAAAAAAAAAACGAGGCAAAAAACAACGCTTTATACCGCCGAACAAAAAGTGGAATAACACGCGATCAAAAGGACGGATATAAATAACCATGGTACCTCTGAAACGTCATCTTGTCCCGCAAAAAACAAGCCGCCATAAAGCATCATCAGTGAAAAAATAAAAAAGTTATAGTCCTCAGAATAAAGCGATGCCAAAATAATTATTTATTCTATAAAATAGTTTTTATCGTATAAAAGCGCCAAAACATAAAAAAATGATATAAATTAGGTATCGCTGTAATCGTACTGACCCGACGAATATCAATTTTACCAAACGTGGAACGGTATAAACGCCTCCCCCAAAAGAAATTCATGAATAGCTGGTTTTTTGTCATTCTGCCTCACAAAAATCGGAATAAAAAGCGATCAAAAAATGTCACGTGTCCGAAAATGTTACCATTAAAAACGTCAACTCGTCCCGAAAAATCAAGACCTCACATGACTCTGTGGACCAAAATATGGATAAACTATAGGTCTCAAAATGTGGAGACGCAAAAACTTTTTCGCTATAAAAAGCGTCTTTTAGTGTGTGACGGCTGCCAATCATAAAAATCTGCTATAAAAAATGCTATAAAAGTAAATCAAACCCCCCTTCATCACCCCCTTAGTTAGGGAAAAATAATAAAATTTAAAAAAATGTATTTATTTCCATTTTCCCGTTAGGGTTAGGGCTAGGGTTAGGGCTAGGGTTGGGACTAGGACTAGGGCTAGGATTAGGGCTTGGGTTAGGGCTAGGGTTAGGGTTGGGGCTAAAGATAGGGTTAGGGTTGGGGCTAAAGTTAGGGTTTGGATTACATTTACGGTTGGGATTAGGGTTGGGATTAGAGTTAGGGGTGTGTCAGGGTTAGGGGTGTGGTTAGGGTTACCGTTGGGATTAGGGTTAGGGGTGTGTTTGGATTAGGGTTTTAGTTAGAATTGGGGTGTTTCCACTGTTTAGGCACATCAGGGGCGCTCCAAACGCGACATGGCGTCCGATCTCAATTCCAGCCAATTCTGCATTGAAAAAGTAAAACAGTGCTCCTTCCCTTCCGAGCTTTCCCGTGCGCCCAAACAGGGGTTTACCCCAACATATGGGGCATCAGCGTACTCAGGACAAATTGGACAACAACTTTTGGGGTCCAAGTTCTCTTGTTACCCTTGGGAAAATATAAATTTGAGGGGCTAAAAATCATTTTTGTGGGAAAAAAAAGGATTTTTTATTTTCACGGCTCTGCGTTGTAAACTGTAGTGAAACACTTGGGGGTTCAAAGTTCTCACAACACATCTAGATAAGTTCCTTGGGAGGTCTAGTTTCCAATATGGGGTCACTTTTGGGGATTTCTACTGTTTGGGTACATCAGGGGCTCTGCAAATGCAACGTGAAGCCTGCAGACCAATCCATCTAAGTCTGCATTCCAAATGGCGCTCCTTCCCTCCCGAGCTCTGCCATGCGGCCAAACAGTGGTTCCCCCCCCACATATGGGGTATCAGCGTACTCAGGACAAATTGGACAACAACTTTTGGGGTCCAATTTATCCTGTTACCCCTGTGAAAATACAAAACTGGGGGCTAAAAAGTAATTTGTGTGAGAAAAAAAAGAATTTTTTATTTTCACGGCTCTGCGTTTTAAACTGTAGTGAAACAAAACACATCTAGATAAGTTCCTTAGGGGGTCTACTTTCCAAAATGGTGTCACTTGTGGGGGGGTTTAATGTTTAGGCACATCAGGGGCTCTCAAACGTGACATGGCGTCCCATCTTAATTCCAGTCAATTTTGCATTGAAAAGTCAAATAGCGCTCCTTCCCTTCCGAGCTTCGCCATGCGCCCAAACAGTCGTTTACCCCCACATATGGGGTATTGTCGTACTCAGGACAAATTGCACAACAACTTTTGTGGTCTAATTTCGTCTCTTACCCTTAGGAAAATAAAAAAATAGGGGCAAAAAGATAATTTTTGTGAACAAATATGATTTTTTATTTTTACGGCTCTGCATTATAAACTTCTGTGAAGCACTTGATGGGTCAAAGTGCTCACCACACATCTAGATAAGTTCCTTAAGGGGTCTACTTTCCAAAATGGTGTCACTTGTGGGGGGTTTCAATGTTTAGGCACATCAGGGGCTCTCCAAACGCAACATGGCGTTCCATCTCAATTCCAGTCAATCTTGCATTGAAAAGTCAAATGGCGCTACTTCCTTTCCGAGCTCTGCGGTGCGCCCAAACAGTGGTTTACCCCCACATATGGGGTATCAGCGTACTCAGCACAAATTGTACAACAACTTTTGGTGTCCATTTTCTCCTGTTACCCTTGGTAAAATAAAACAAATTGGAGCTGAAATAAATTTTATGTAAAAAAAAGTTAAATGTTCATTTTTATTTAAACATTCCAAAAATTCCTGTGAAACACCTGAAGGGTTAATAAACTTCTTGATTGTGGTTTTTAGCACGTTGAGGGGTGCAGTTTTTAGAATGGTGTCACACTTGGGTATTTTCTGTCATATAGATCCCTCAAAATGACTTCAAATGAGACGTGGTCCCTAAAAAAAAATGGTGTTGTAAAAATGAGAAATTGCTGGTCAACTTTTAACCCTTATAACTCCCTAACAAAAAAAAAATTTTGGTTCCTAAATTGTGCTGATGTAAAGTAGACATGTGGGAAATGTTACCTATTAAGTATTTTGTGTGACATATCTCTGTGATTTAAGGCATAAAAATTCAAAGTTGGAAAATTGCGAAATTTTCTAAATTTTCGCCAAATTTCCATTTTTTTCACAAATAAACGCAAGTTATATCGAAGAAATTTTACCACTATCATGAAGTACAATATGTCACGAGAAAACAATGTCATAATCGCCAAGATCCGTTGAAGTGGTCAGAATTGTAAAAATTGGCCCGGTCATTAACGTGCAAACCACCCTTGGGGTGAAGGGGTTAAAATGCAATAACTGGCGATCAAAAGAAAGGTATCTGCACCAAAAATGTCAGCTCGACGCACACAAATAAGCCCTCACCCGACTCGAGATCACGAAAAATGTAGACGCTACGGGTAACGGAAAATTGTGCAATTTATTTTTTTTTTAGCAAAGGAATTTTTTTCTACCACTTAGATAAAAAATAACCTAGACATGTTTGGTGTCTATGAACTCATAATGACCTGGAGAACCATAATGGCAGGTCAGTTTTAGTATTTAGTGAACCTAGCAAAAAAGCCAAACAAAAAATCAGTGTGGGATTGCACAATTTTTTTACAATTTCACCGCACTTGGAATTTTTTTCCCATTTTCTAGTAGATGACATGCAAAAAACAATGATGATGTTTAAAAGTAAAATTTGTCCCACAAAAAATACCGTATATACTCGAGTATAAGTCGACCCGAGTATAAGCCGAGACCCCTAATTTTGCCACAAAAAACTGGGAAAACTTAATGACTCGAGTATAAGCCTAGGGTGGGAAATGCAGCAGCTACCGGTAAGTGTCAAAAATAAAAATAGATACCAATAAAAGTAAAATTAATTGAGACATCAGTAGGTAAAGTGTTTTTGAATATCCATATTGAATCAGGAGCCCCATATAATGCTCCATACAGTTCATGATGGTCCCCATATAATGCTCCATACAAAATACGCACCATATAATGCTCCATACAGTTCATAATGGGCCCCATATAATGCTCCATACAAAATACGCCCCATATACTGCTCCATACAGTTTATGATGGGCCCCATAAGATGCTCCATATTAAAATATGCCAAATATAATGCTGCACAAATGCTGATTATAACCCCATAAGATGCTCCATAAAGACATTTGCCCCATACAATACTGCACAAATGCGGATTATGGCCCCATAAGATGCTCCATAGAGATATTTGCCCCCATATAATGCTGCACATGGCCCCATAAGATGCTCCATAGAAATATTTGCCTCATATAACGCTGCACAATGCCCCATAAGATGCTCCATAGAAATATATGCCCCATATAACGCTGTACATGGCCCCATAAGATGCTCCATAGAGATATCTGCCCCATATAATGCTGCACAAATGCTGATTATGGTCCCATAAGATGCTCCATAGACTATTATGCCCCATATGTTGCTGCTGTGATAAAAAAATAAAATAACATACTCGCCTCTCATCGCTCAGGCCCCCGACGCTTGCTATAGTCACCTGTCCCCCATTCCACTGCCGAGCGCCGCTGTCTCTTCCGCATCCTCTGCACTGACTGTTCAGGCAGAGGGCGGCATGCACACTAATCGCGTCATCGCGCCCTCTGACCTGAGCGTCACTGCAGAGGACGCGGAAGACGGAGCGGCGCCGACAGTGGAACATGGGACAGGTGAATATGCCCCCGTTATACTCACCTGCTCCTGGCGCGGTCCCTGCACGTCCCTGGTTCTCCAGGCACTGACAGTTTCTTCCTGTATTGAGCGGTCACATGGTAAAGCTTCTTACAGTAATGAATATGCGGCTCCACCCCTATGGGAGTGGAGTCGGGTCCACATTCATTACTGTAATGAGCGGTACCATGTGACCGCTCAATACAGGAAGAAGCTGTCTGCGCCCGGAAAACCAGGGACCTGCAAGGACCGCGCCAGGAGCAGGTGAGTATTATTAGACAGCTGCCGCTCCCCCTTCCCTGCCGATCCTTGGGAATGACTCGAGAATAAGCCGAGAGGGGCAATTTCAGCCTAAAAAAATGGACTGAAATTCTCGGCTTCTACTAGAGTATATACGGTAAGCCCTCACATGGGCATATTGACAGAAAAATAAAAAAGTTATGGTGCTGGGAAGGAAGGGAGCGAAAAACTTAAACGCAAAACTGAAAAAAGCTTGGGTCATGAAGAGGTTAAAATTGGCTCACAGCCGGGGTTGTGGCCTGGACCTGAATGGTGTAGGACGCAGGTTCAGGGAGCTCTGAGTAGAGCCCCTTTAATGCTACTTGAACGCGACAAGAAGATTTTGCTATTCACCCGGTTTATTCTGAACATATTATTTAATACGTCAGGATCATTTTAAAACTATTTTAAGCGAAATCTGACAAATCTTGCACAATTTATGAGTTTTTGAAGATTACCTCATTTCTGATCTGAGGCTTGGGCTGCTACAGCGTGACAAGAAAGTTTTAATTCTATTTATTTTTCATTTTAATTCAATTTTACTTATTACTTATGGTCTTCAAATCATTTTGAGACAATTTTCTGCAAATTCGGACATCTTTCGCCTAAATTATGGACTGTTATTTACCTCATATGATCTGAGGCAACGTTTCTGCAATATAACAAAAAGTGTTTTGTTTATTTTTATTCTTATTCTTAATTTTGTTACACCAAGTTCAAGGATCATTTTAAGACCAATTTCATCACAATTGGTCTTTTTTTTCCTGTGATATCTGTTTTTACAATGTGCGTCACATAGATTCTGCGGGTGAGCGCGCGATCAGCTGTTTTGGTAACAGCTGATAGCCGACAGCCGCCATCTTGCAGAGATACATTTCTGCTGATAATAGAGAAGAGAGCTCTTCGTGACAGGAAGAATGTGGCTGTGATCCCTGCAGTCTCTGATCAGCTGTCAGAGCAGTGAAGTGGAGCTTCTGCCAGCTTTCGTGTATAGGAGGAGGATCGGCAGCTCCGTGAAATCTGCCATTCAGCGTGAAGAATCCTTCCTGCTGGAGTGACCGACACAAACAAGGAGAGCGGAGACGAGGTGAGACAGAGAAGAGGAGAGGATCTTCTTATCGGCTGTCATCGGACTGCTCCTGCAGTTCCCCCCGCCCCTCTGATCGCCGGGTGTTCGCCGCTATCTAGTAGAGCTGCAGTCTGGGAGCAGTGGATCTGGGGCTCTGCTTGGAAGTCTGGGCGCATCACATCGGCTGGCTGGAAGGCACTGGCCGGCTCCTGGAGATTTGTTGGAGTGTCGGTCACTGACTCTGATGAATGTTAGATCCACGGTTTGAGTTCTTTTGTTCCTTTCCTTGAGACATCGGCGGTGGGGGTTGGGAATGGATGGGCAGTAGAGAGGAGATCTAAAGGTACCTTCACACGAAGCGACGCTGCAGCGATAGCGACAACGATGTCGATCGCTGCAGCGTCGCTGTTTGGTCGCTGGAGAGCTGTCACACAGACCGCTCTCCAGCGATCAACGATGCCGAGGTCCCCGGGTAACCAGGGTAAACATCGGGTAACTAAGCGCAGGGCCGCGCTTAGTAACCCGATGTTTACCCTGGTTACCAGTGTAAAATATCGCTGGTATCGTTGCTTTTGCTTTCAAACACAACGATACACAGCGATCGGACGACCAAATAAAGTTCTGGACTTTATTCAGCGACCAGCGACATCACAGCAGGATCCTGATCGCTGCTGCGTGTCAAACGAAACGATATCGCTAGCGAGGACATGGCAACGTCACGGATTGCTAGCGATATCGTTATAATGTCGTTTCGTGTGAAGGTACCTTTAGTAATATTTTACAGTAGTTGCTAACCTTTCTGAGTCTCTTCTTGTTCCACCCCCCGCCCGCCCTCTCTCTCCTATATTAACATAGAGATTTGCTACTTAAATGGCATCAGCTGATTAATAGATTTGTTATTTAAGTGGAGTCAGATGTCTTCTGGCTGACACCTGCTGTATTGTTTTCTTGTGCTGTTGCCCCTTAAAGAATTTAGCCTTTATCTAACCTATTAATCCCTATTTGCCATTGTAAGTTATTATTAATTCTCATCGATGGTAACAATTGGGTCAATGTTTTGTTACTCAACAGCTCACATGAATCTACTATAAACACCTGAAATCAAGTGCTTAGAGAGGATCTGTCATCCTATTATTAGGTCTACAACTCAGGGAAGCTTATAACATTCATCTGATTTATGGGATCTTAGGTCTAAAGCTTTAGAAAAGGGTTATACTAAGCTCATATACACTCACTGGCAACTTTATTAGGTACACCATGCTAGTAACGGGTTGGACCCCCTTTTGCCTTCAGAACTGCCTCAATTCTTCGTGGCATAGATTCAACAAGGTGCTGGAAGCATTCCTCAGAGATTTTGGTCCATATTGACATGATGGCATCACACAGTTGCCGCAGATTTGTCGGCTGCACATCCCTGAACCGTTGATACAAGGCAGGATGGATCCATGCTTTCATGTTGTTTACGCCAAATTCTGACCCTAACATCCGAATGTCGCAGCAGAAATCGAGACTCATCAGACCAAGCAACGTTTTTCCAATCTTCTACTGTCCAATTTCGATGAGCTTGTGCAAATTGTAGCCTCAGTTTCCTGTTCTTAGCTGAAAGGAGTGGTACCCGGTGTGGTCTTCTGCTGCTGTAGCCCATCTGCCTCAAAGTTCGACGCACTGTGCGTTCAGAGATGCTCTTAGGCCTACCTTGGTTGTAACGGGTGGCGATTTGAGTCACTGTTGCCTTTCTATCAGCTCGAACCAGTCTGCCCATTCTCCTCTGACCTCTGGCATCAACAAGGCATTTCCGCCCACAGAACTGCCGCTCACTGGATTTTTTTTCTTTTTCGGACCATTCTCTGTAAACCCTAGAGATGGTTGTGCGTGAAAATCCCAGTAGATCAGCAGTTTCTGAAATACTCAGACCAGCCCTTCTGGCACCAACAACCATGTCACGTTCAAAGGCACTCAAATCACCTTTCTTCCCCATACTGATGCTCGGTTTGAACTGCAGGAGATTGTCTTGATCATGTCTACATGCCTAAATGCACTGAGTTGCCGCCATGTGATTGGCTGATTAGAAATTAAGTGTTAACAAGAAGTTGGACAGGTGTACCTAATAAAGTGGCCAGTGAGTGTAGATCCCCTTCCTATCTGAAAAGGGTTCAGGAATATAATCCCCTTCATTTTAAATATTTGTAGGGGCTAATAGTCAGTGATTGGTCTGCGACTGCGTCCATTCACAATCTTTCACAGCTGCCTTAAGTTTTATGGTCCTATTTGCTAATTAGGGCCTTAAATATTCAAAATGTCTAACGGCAAATCTTCTATGAAACCACAAAGTCAAAATAGGGTCACTCGTACAAACCATAACCCTTCAAAACACTCCATTAACCGTTTGAGTCCAATAAAAAAGGATGAAAAACAGCCTGTGTCAGTGTCTCATAATGACGTATATAAACAACACAGCAAACAATCAAAGGTTCAACCTGCTGAAACTTTGGTTTCACTTATCTACCCTGAAAACATGGACTCAACAGTATCATCTAAAAGGAAAGGGTCTACAGCAGTGTTTCTCAACCCCGGTCCTCAAGACCCCACAACAGGTCAAGTTTTCAGGATTTCCTTAGTAATGCACAGGTGCTAATTTTAACACCTGTGCAATACTAAGGAAATCTTGAAAACATGACCTGTTGTGGGGTCTTGAGGATCGGAGTTGAGAAACACTGGTCTAGGGAATGGGGTAATGAACATGCTACCTCTTCCAAATCTTCTGACGAAGATTCAACCAATTACTCTCCTAACCCTAGTCCAAAAAAACCCGATCAAAATTGATTGGGTTGGCTACAGCTAACTCAGATGTTCCTGATATTCACTCCATTGAGGCCTGCATGATCAATCTAAGGCCTCTTTCACATTTCCGTCGGTACGACATACCGAAGGACGTTGTGCAAATTTGGCACAATGTGGGCAGCGGATGCAGTTTTTCAACGCATCCGCTGCCCATTCTAAAGTCCGGGGAGGAGGGGGCGGAGTTCCGGTCACGCATGTGCGGTCGGAAATGGCGGATCCAACGTACGAAAAATGTTACCTTGAACGTTTTTTCGTGATGACGGTCCACCAAAACACGACGAATCCAGTGCACGACGGACGTGACGTATGTCCATATGTCGCAATCCGTCAGCAATACAAGTCTATGGGAAAAAAACACATCCTGCGGGCACATTTGCAGGATGCGTTTTTTTCCCAAAACGACGAATTGCGACAGAGGCCCCACGACGGAAATGTGAAAGAGGCCTTACTGACAAAATTAGTGCTAGACTCAAAATAGACCTGGACAGACAAACCAAAATCTTTCAAGATACCCTGGATATTTTTCAGCAAAAACTAGATAACCATGAAAAAAGACTGGTTGAAATAGAAAAATAAAATTAAAGTATCAAAAAAGACAAACAAGACACCAATTCAGAGATTCACAAACTAAAACTCAAATTGGCTGATATTGAGAATAGGTCAAGGAGAAATAATATCAAAATTAGGGGTATTTCTTTAGACATCACCCCTATCAGACTACATCAAATCTGTTTTCAAAAATATGCTTCCAAATTTATCGGATTCTGACCTTATAATAGACAGAGTTCATAGGGCTTCCTAAACCTACTAATATTCCAAAAGATTTGCCTAGAGACACCATATGCAAATTCATTTTTTTCACGTGAAAGAAAGGATACAGAACTATGTCAAAATAAAAAAAGGATTCCCTGAACCTTTCGGGCATTTAAGACTATATACAGACCTTTCTAAGGAAACTTTGGAAGGAAGAAGACAATTCAGTTTGATTACTGCTACTCTAAGAGATAAAGATATTCCGTACAAATGGGGTTTCCCACTGAAACTTTTGATTCACTTTAAAGGGAAAACCTCTGTTATTTTTTCACCTAAGGATGGACAAGATTTCCTGAGACTAAACGGCCTTTCACCTCATCAACACAAATCTGATCCTCCGAGTTCAAGTCATGTCACATGAGTTTATGATATACATTCTTTGAACAAATTTAGGTCTTTTGGTCAGTTATTCATGAGGTATTATATGTTTATATTGGTTATGTTAAAGTTATTATAGAACATCATTAATTCTACTTTAGGGGTGGTTTCCTTGGATATAGCTCCACAAGGACTTTTCCCCCCAACACTAGAAGGAGAATCCGTAATATCAGGTCCCTTCAAGAATTTGTATTTGTGTTTGGTGTTTTTGATTGTTCTGTATTTTTTATTTCTCTCCTCTCTTCTATTTACAAGCCCTTTAACCTAGCCTAGATAGCCAACCGTCCATTATATAGTGTTTCTACAGCTCCTCAACAACTCCACTTATGCAGTTGAAATTCTTGTCCTACAATGTTAGGGGACTCAACAGTCCATGGAAAAGATATACTATATGGAAAGAAATCAAGCAGTGGCAAGCAGATATTTCTACAAGAGACTCCTTTTCACACAAAAGCTTTCCACACTGCTTTTCCTCAGGCATTGTTATGCTTATCAAAAATACAGTACCCTTTCAATTCATCGAGGAAATTATAGATCCAAACGGGAGATACCACATTTTAATTTGCCAAATTAACACAACAGTTTGTACAATAGCAAACATATATGCCCCCAATACGAAACAACTAAATTTTCTTAACACGGTAATTAGGAAGATTCAGAAACATAAGAAAGGGGACCTATATATTCTGGGCGATTTCAATATGGTCCTGGATGGGACACTGGACTCCACATATGCCACACGCCAATTCTCAAATAATCTTAATAATTGGATTACTAATAATGAGCTATATGATACCTTTAGGTGTCTGAATTCCTCTTCTAGAGGATTCACACACTTCTCCTCAGCTCATAAATCTTCATCCAGAATTGACTTGTTTCTTACAAACATATTTGCCATAACAAAAATCAAAAAATCAATCATATTGAGCAAATCAATATCAGACCATTCCCCTGTAGTTACTGAAGTAATGATTGGCCCCTCTTTTAAAAATTAGTCTTTATGGAAATGTAACAGCTTTCTATTAAACATACCAAACTACAAAAAAGAAATCAAAAACTCATTGAGCCTTTACTTTAAAGAAAATGATATAAACTAAACAAGCCCGTTTACAATCTGGAACGCCCATAAGGCGGTTATAAGAGGGAAACTGATCCAACTCTCAGCCAAACATAACGCAAAAAAAGAGAAAAAATAAAAAAATATTCAAGAACAAATCCATATAAAAGAAATCTGCCTTTAACAATTCACCTCTTTTGTCACAACAATCATATCTAGAAATCTTAAGTCTAAGACAAAAATTAAATGAAGCCATCATAGAAGACTGAAAAAAATAATTAAAGCATCAAAATTTAAAAATTATTCTTAATCAAGTAAACCAACGAAATTTATGTTGGCGAAATTAAAAAAAAGATAGGATCCGCAATAGAATAAATAAAATTAAAAGCAATTCAGGTGAGACAAAGCTACATCCGATAGACAAATAGGAGGAATTTGCGAAATTTTACCGTAAATTATACAACCCGAAAGATGACTCCTTGAAACCTAAACCTGACCCCCAAAAGATAATGTACTTTCTTAGTAAATTACAACTTACCAAAATCAATTCTTCTGACTTAGCCAGTCTCACAACTCCTATTTCATTTTCTGAAACTACTGAAACATTAAAAACTCTGTAATCACAAAAATCAGAGCTCTGGCCGTCTGACGTCACAGCCAGGCTTGCAGACTGCGCCTGTGCGGCCGCCCTGCTTGTGAATCCCAGCCCCGCACTCTGCATAATGCATAACACACTGCGGGGCTGGGATTCACAAGGTGGGTGGCCGCACTGGCTGCACAGGCGCAGTCTGCAAGCCTGGCTGTGACGTCAGACAGCCAGAGCTCACTGCGCCTGCACCAGACAGTACTACACAGCGCAGGCGCCGGATTTCATGCGAAAACAGCGCGGAGGGGGCGGCGCCCGGCGCCCCTGAAGATTTGAGTGACGGCAGTGTGGCGTTTCAAGCAGGGGGGTGAGACCTGCCTTCCTGGTGAAAGATAGGTATTTTGGAGAAGATCTAAAATGCTTTATTTTGGGAATACATGCACCAAAAACTAAAAGAGCCACCTTGTTAGAATGCAGCATTACTGCTGCACAAGGTGGCTCTTTTAGTTTATAATGGCTGGAGGGGGTGACAGTGGCCCTTTAAAGTCTCCCCCAAAACAGAATCAATATATCTACTCCTTAAGAACACTAATCATAAAGTGTTCTGGAGCATGAAATACTTGTATAACGTTTTCAATAGAGATTGTAAATTTCAAAAAAACAAATATATGATTAAATGGGAAAATGATCTAAGATTAAATGCAAACCCAGACCAATGGGAAGACGCAATTAAAAACACTTATTCTTCCAATATTTCACTACCATTATACGAATCATACTACAAACTACTTTCTAGGTGGTACCTTACCCCATCCAGACTTTCACACTTCGGAGAAGACTCTTCTCCCCCATGTTGGAGGGAATGTGGTTCCAAGGGAGATCTGATCCATATCTTCTGGTCCTGCCGGAAACTTATAAACCTGTGGAACCGGGTGGCTAAGTATATAAGCGAACTTCCCAACAGAGATTTTGTCCTTTCTCCCCAAACTGCACTCCTTTCCATGGATATGGAAAATATACACTACTCAACAAGATTCGTTATAATTCATCTTTTATTGATAGTGAAAATATGATTGCAACTCTTTGGAAGAGCTTGGAAATACCGAGATTTCCTGACATTGTGGACAAACTACGAATACATAATACGTTAGATCTTAAATTTTCAATAGCAAATGGTTGTATACATAAATATGATAAAAAGTGGGACAAGTGTAATATTAAATTTCAAGATCCACAAAATAATCAGTAATTTCTTTCCTTGGAGTTGTTGGTAGCATAGGACACGCTACCATGTTGTATACATTGTTATTGGTTGTATGGGCATTTAGTAGTTTAATTATAACTTGATCTAATTAGGTTGGTGGCCCAATGTTGTTAAGTTATATATATATATATATAATGAATAAATGGTGCTATAATAATAAATAATAATAATAATAATAATAATAATATATTACAAGAACTAAGTTCTTAATTATCCCCTATCCCCTTCCCCTTATTGTCAAGGCTAAAATTACCCAATCTGCTCTTCAAATGCTAGTATATTTGTTAGTAAAATTCAATAAAAATATTTTGAAAAAAAAAAAAAAAAATTGGGTTACAGCCAAAGAAAAAAATCCACGTGGTATTTTTATTTTTTATGAGCTCATTCATTCAATTTTGTTTGTACTGTGTTTAGCATTCTCTGATTTAAAAGGAACTATTTTCTCCTTTCAGTTCACCAAATGTTGGATTGGGTGGTGGGTGTGTGTAATTAACCTTTTGTTTGTTTGCAAGAGTGAAAGAAGAAACCTTGGCCATTTAATTAACATGTGTGCACAGTAAATAGTTTGTTTCTGCAGTACTAAATATTTTTATTTGACTTTTATTTTTGAGTTTTTCATATTTTTTATTTTTTGGGAGCTCCGGTGCATATTGGGTTTTAAAAAACATATACGTTAAAGAAATGATTTCAATGAATGTATGTTTGTTAAGACAGCCTTTTGTCCTTGGTTTAGTTTTTGCACCTACACCTGAGTAGTAATAAGTGATCTTTATTTTTATATAACACTAGCATATTCCGCAGCGCTTTACAGTTTTGAGTACATAATTAGCATGCAATACAAATATGTGGGTTACCCAAAGTGTGTATTTCTTTTTTTTATATGTAAAATGAGAAACTTTCCTGCTTACTGAATGAATGCACTGGTGAAGTCAGGGACAGTGGGTGTTGATGTAATGTGTTTTGTTATGATGTAAAACATTAATTTGCAAGAATTGGGTTGTTTTTCCTGAAAAATATCGAAATATGTAATTACTGATTTTGTTTAGTAACAATTTTGTAATTTTGATTGACATGATTGTACTAGTAATTATGATCATCATTATTATGCAAATGTGATTGACATTAATTTGATGTATTTGATAACTGGTGTTTGATATTCTGGAGTTATGATATATTTCGGTGTATAAGTCCAGACATATATGAGAATACAAATATTTTATTTAGTAGTTATGATCTAGAATAGAAATATTTGTTTGCTACTACAGAAAATTTCAAATGTCGTTCTGGGCACAGTAAGTCGGACCAACAAGCCTAATGTACAATCATTCTTTGTTTTATTCATTTGATGAAGGAGTAGAGAAATAAGCCACCAGGACCAGGACTGTGAAACTATAATGGACTGAGTTATATTGGACCAAGTTAATCTATCTTGGACTGTTGCTTTGGACTGAATTTACCTCTGCCAGGATTTTGGAACTTTTTCATTTTGTGATTTTGAATTTCAGTTTCCCACAGTGCAAGCTGTATCTGTGCAAAGGCTGCAAATGTCCAATTGAGAGCTGAGACCGCGCCCAGATGCTGTTTAACAGTTACCAGGGTGAGTCCTCAGAACCGCCAGCTGATGACAAGAGAGGGGAGAACTAACCTAGAAGCTTCTGCCTGAATCCGAATAGCATATAAAGTAAGGCCCTGACCAGCTTCAGCAATAGAAGATGAAGGGACTCTTATGTTCAGCCATGGACACCTGCACTCCCCTCACCCATTGCTTTGAAGAAACGTGGGGTTAATGTCATAAAGGGCAGGGACAGGTTACTTTTATGAGTCTGTTCTTTTGCTATCCAGGGAATAAAGTGAAGTCACCATTGGCAATAGGCTTTTGGCAATGAGGGCACAATAAATCCCCTTGCATCCCTGCACCAGAGACCCATTTAGATTTGTGGTCTAAGAAGATTCGAAGAAAAGAAGATTTCTACAAAAACATTTGATATTTCAGTACCTGTTTGTCCTATGTTTTTTTGTGTTCGTTCCATTGTTTATGTTTTTATGTCCAATGCTTTTGTACCAAAGTGGTTTTCTATGGTAGCAAACAAATAAATAAATATATAGGGAACAATGTTAAAATGGTTTATGAAGATTTTGCATAGTTTAGTGGTAGGGATTAATTAAAGTGGTTGAAACAAGGGGTGGAATGTGTAGTAAGTTATTTTTTAATGGCTTCAAACACTCCAATTAATTACCGTATATACTAAAGTATAAGCTGAGAATTTCAGCCCATTGTTTTAAGGCTGAACTTGCCCCTCTCGGCTTATACTTGAGTCATTCCCAGGGGTCGGCAGGGAAGGGGGAGCGGCAGCTGTCTAATCATACTCACCTGCTCCTGGCGCGGTCAATGCACGTCACTGGTTCTCCGGGCACGGGCAGCTTCTTCCTGTGTTACAGTAATGAATATAGACCGACTCCACTCCCATAGGTGTGAAGCCGCATATTCATTACTGTAATGAGCGGTACCGTTGACCGCTCAACACAGGAAGAAGCTGCCGGCACCCGGAGAACCAGGGACGTGCAGGGACCGTGCCAGGAGCAGGTGAGTATAACAGGGGCATTGCGCGATATTAACCTGTCTGCGTTCCACCGCCGGGCTCCATCTTCCGCATCCTCTGCAGTGACGCTCAGGTCAGAGGGCGCGATGGCTCGATTACTGTGCGTGCTGCCCTCTGCCTGAACTTCACTGCAGAAGACGCAGCGGCGTCCGGCGGTGGAAAGGGGAAAGGTGACTATAGCAAGTGCCGGGGACCTGAGCGACGAGAGGTGAGTATGTGACTTTTTTTTAATAGCAGCAACGGCATATGGGGCAAATGTCTCTATGGAGCATCTTATGAGGCAAACAATCATAAGCGGTTAGACAGCCAAAAGGTCAGAAAAATCAGTCTATTAACCCCTTCCCGACCTTTGACTCATACGCTGCGTCATGAAAGTCTGTGCCTTCCCGACCTATGACGCAGCGTATGCGTCATGGAGGGATCGCGTCCCTGCAGATCGGGTGAAGGGGTTAACTCCGATTTTACCCGATCTGCAGAGACAGGGGGAGTGGTGCTTCAGCCCAGGGGGGGTGGCTTCACCCCCCCGTGGCTACGATCGCTCTGATTGGCTGTTGAAAGTGAAAATGCCAATCAGAGCGATTTGTAATATTTCACCTAAAAAACTGGTGAAATATTACAATCCAGCCATGGCCGATGCTGCAATAACATCGGCCATGGCTGGAAAACCTAATATGTCCCCCCCCACACCCACCGATCGCCCCCCCAGTGCTCCGTTATGGGGTCCGGTCCCCTCCGTCCGCCTGCCGGCTCCCCCGTCCTCCTGCCCGCTCCCTCCTTGTTTGAATAAACCCCCCCTGTGGTCCGATCACCCCCCCTGTGCTCCAATCCACCCCCCCCACCACCCCTTCATACTTACCGATCCTCCCGGTGTCCGTACGTCTCCTCGCTGGGCGCCGCCATCTTGGAAAATGGCGGGCGCATGCTCAGTGTGCCCGCCGAATCTGCCAGCCGGCAGATTCCTTACAAGTACATTTTGATCGCTGTGGTAGGTTCTATCACAGTGATCAAAATAAAAAAAATAATAAATACCCCCCCCCCCCCTTTATCACCCCCATAGGTAGGGACAATAATAAAATAAAGAAAATATATATATATTTTTTTTTTCGTTTTCCACTAGGGTTAGGGTTAGAACTAGGGTTAGAACTAGGGTTAGGGTTAGGGTTACGGGTAGGGTTAGGGTTATGGCATGTGCGGATTTGGCTGCAGATCCGCAGCGGATTGGCCGCGGATCCGCAGCGGATTGGCCGCGGATCCACAACGGATTTGGCTGCGGATCCGCAGCGGATTGGCCGCTGCGAATTCGTTGCAGTTTTCCATCAGGTTTACAGTACCATGTACACCTATGGAACACCAAATCCACTGTGCCCATGGTGCGGAAAATTCCGTGCAGAAACGCTGCGTTGTATTTTCTGCAGCATGTCAATTTTTTGTGCGGATTCCGCAGCGTTTTACACCTGTTCCTCAATAGGAATCCGCAGGTGAAATCCGCACAAAAAAACACTGGAAATCTGCTGTAAATCTGCAGGTAAAACGCAGTGCCTTTTACCTGCAGATTTTTAAAAAATCGTGCGGAAAAATCTCACACGAATCCGCAACGTGGGCACATAGCCTTAGGGTTAGGGTTGGAATTAGAGTTAGGGTACCGTCTCACAGTGGCACTTTGATCGCTACGACCCGTGACGTTCCAGCGATATCCATACGATATCGCTGTGTCTGACACGCAGCAGCGATCAGGGACCCTGCTGAGAATCGTATGTCGTAGCAGATCGTTTGGAACTTTCTTTCGTCGCTGGATCTCCTGCTGTCATCGCTGGATCGTTGTGACAGCGATCCAGCGATGCGTTCGCTTGTAACCAGGGTAAACATCGGGTTACTAAGCGCAGGGCCGCGCTTAGTAACCCGATGTTTACCGTGGTTACCAGCGTAAAAGTAAAAAAAAAAAAAACGTACATACTCACATTTCGGTGTCCTTCAGGTCCCTTGCCGTCTGCTTCCCGCTCTGACTGTCTGCCGGCCGGAAAGTGAGAGCACAGCACAGCAGTGACATCACCGCTGCGCTCTGCTCTCACTGTACGGCGGCACTCAGTCAGAGCGGGAAGCAGACGGCAAGGGACCTGAAGGACACCGAAATGTGAGTATGTACGGTTTTTTTTTTTTACTTTTACGCTGGTAACCACGGTAAACATCGGGTTACTAAGCGCGGCCCTGCGCTTAGTAACCCGATGTTTACCCTGGTTACCCGGGACCTTGGCATCGTTGGTCGCTGGAGAGCGGTCTGTGTGACAGCTCCCCAGCGACCACACAACGACTTTCCAACGATCACGGCCAGGTCGTATCGCTGGTCGTGATCGTTGGTAAATCGTTATGTGAGACGGTACCCTTAGGGTTGGAATTAGGGCTAGGGTTGGAAATAGGGTTAAGATTAGGCTTGTGGTTAGGGTTAAGGATAGGGTTAGGGTTGTGTTGGGGTTACAGTTGTGGGTAGGGTTGGGATTAGGGTTAGGGTTGGATTTAGGGATACGGGTGTGTTGGGGTTAGGGTTGTGGTTAGGGGTGTGTTGGGGTTAGGGTTGTGATTAGGGTTATGGCTACAGTTGGGATTAGGGTTAGGGGTGTGTTGGGGTTAGTGTTGAAGTTAGAATTGAGGGGTTTCCACTGTTTAGGCACATCAGGGGTCTCCAAACGCAACATGGCGCCACCATTGATTCCAGCCAATCTTGCGTTCAAAAAGTCAAATGGTGCGCCCTCCCTTCCAAGCCCCGACGTGCGCCCAAACAGTGGTTTACCCCCACATATGGGATACCAGCGTACTCAGGACAAACTGGGCAACAACTATTGGGGTCCAATTTCTCCTGTTACCCTTGCAAAAATAAAAAATTACTTGCTAGAACATAATTTTTGAGGAAAGAACAATTATTTTTTATTTTCATGGCTCTACGTTATAAACTTATGTGAAGCACTTGGGGGTTGAAAGTGCTCACCACACATCTAGATAAGATCCTTTTGGGGTCTAGTTTCCAATATGGAGTCACTTAGGGGTGTTTCTACTGTTTAGGCACATCAGGGGCTCTGCAAATGCAACGTGATGCCCGCAGACCATTCCATCAAAGTCTGCATTTCAAATGTCACTACTTCCCTTCCGAGCCCTGACGTGCGCCCAAACAGTGGTTTACCCCCACATATGAGGTATAAGCGTACTCACAGCAAACTGGGCAACAAATATTGGGGTCCAATTTCTCCTGTTACCCTTGTGAAAATAAACAATTGCTTGCTAAAACATCTTTTTTGAGGAAAGAAAAATGATTTTTTATTTTCACGGCTCTGCGTTGTAAACTTCTGTGAAGCACTTGGGGGTTGAACGTGCTCACCACACATCTAGATAAGTTCCTTGGGGGGTCTAGTTTCCAAAATGGGGTCACTTGTGGGGGGTTTCTACTGTTTAGGCACATCAGGGGCTCTGCAAACGTAACATGATTCCCGCAGACCATTCCATCAAAGTCTGCATTCCAAATCGTCACTACTTCCCTTCCGAGCCCCGGCATGTGCCCAAACAGTGGTTTACCCCCACATATGGGGTATCAGCGTACTCAGGAGAAACTGCACAACAACTTTTGGGGTCCAATTTCTCCTGTTACCCTTGGGAAAATAAAAAATTGTGGGTTAAAAAATCATTTTTGAGGAAAGAAAAATATTTTTTTATTTTCATGGCTCTGCGTTATAAACTTCTGTGAAGCACTTGGGGGTTCAAAATGCTCACCACACATCTAGATTAGTTCCTTGGGAGGTCTAGTTTCCAAAATGGGGTCACTTGTGCGGGAGCTCCAATGTTTAGGCACACAGGGGCTCTCCAAACGCGACATGGTGTCCGCTAATGATTGAAGCTAATTTTCCATTCAAAAAGCCAAATGGCGTGTCTTCCCTTCCGAGCCCTGCCGTGCGCCCAAACAGTGGTTTACCCCCACATATGGGGTATCATCGTACTCAGGACAAACTGGACAACAACATTTGGGGTCCAATTTCTCCTATTATCCTTGGGAAAATAAAAAACTCCGGGCTAAAAATCATTTTTGAGGAAAGAAAAATAATATTTTTATTTTCATGGCTCTGCGTTATAAACTTCTGTGAAGCACCTGGGGGTTTTAAGTGCTCACTATGCGTCTAGATTAGTTTCTTGGGGGGTCTAGTTTCCAAAATGGGGTCAATTGTAGGGGAGCTCTAATGTTTAGGCACACAGGGGCTCTCCAAACGCGACATGGTGTCCACTAACGATTGGAGCTAATTTTCTATTCAAAAAGTCAAATGGCGCGCCTTCCCTTCCGAGCCTTGCCGTGCACCCAAACAGTGGTTTACCCCCACATATGAGGTATCGGCGTACTCAGGAGAAATTGCCCAACAAATTTTAGGATCCATTTTATCCTGTTGCCCATGTGAAAATGAAAAAATTGAAGCTAAACGAAATTTTGTGTGAAAAAAAAGTACTTTTTCATTTTTACGGCTCAATTTGTGAAGCACCTGAGGGTTTAAAGTGCTCACTATGCATCTAGATAAGTTCCTTGGGGGGTCTAGTTTCCAAAATGGGGTCACTTGTGGGGGAGCTCCAATGTTTAGGCACACAGGGCCTCTCCAAACCTGACATGGTGTCCGCTAACTATGGAGATAATTTTTCATTCAAAAAGTCAAATGGCGCTCCTTCCCTTCCGAGCCTTACCATGTGCCCAAACAGTAGTTTACCCCCACATATGAGGTATTGGCGTACTCAGGAGAAATTGCCCAACCAATTTTAGGATCCATTTTATCCTGTTGCCCATGTGAAAATGAAAAAGTTAAGGCTAAAAGAAATTTTGTGTGAAAAAAAAGTACTTTTTCATTTTTACGGATTAATTTGTGAAGCACCTGGGGGTTTAAAGTGCTCACTATGCTTCTAGATAAGTTCCTTGGGGGGTCTAGTTCCCAAAATGGGGTCACTTGTGGGGGAGCTCCAATGTTTAGGCACACGGGGGCTCTACAAACGCGACATGGTGTCCGCTAAAGATTGGAGCCAATTTTTCACTCAAAAAGTCAAATGGCGCTCCTTCCCTTCCGAGCCCTGCCGTGCGCCCAAACAGTGGTTTACCCCCACATATGAGGTATCAGCGTACTCAGGACAAATTGGACAACAACATTCGTGGTCCAGTTTCTCCTTTTACCCTTGGGAAAATAAAAAAATTGTTGCAAAAAGATCATTTTTGTGACTAAAAAGTTAAATGTTAATTTTTCCCCTCCATGTTGCTTCTGCTGCTGTGAAACACCTGAAGGGTTAATAAACTTCTTGAATGTGGTTTTGAGCACCTTGAGGGGTGCAGTTTTTAGAATGGTGTCACTTTTGGGTATTTTCAGCCATATAGAACCCTCAAACTGACTTCAAATGTGAGGTGGTCCCTAAAAAAAATGGTTTTGTAAATTTTGTTGTAAAAATGAGAAATCACTGGTCAAGTTTTAACCCTTATAACTTCCTAGCAAAAAAAAAAATTGTTTCCAAAATTGTGCTGATGTAAAGTAGACATGTGGGAAATGTTATTTATTAACTATTTTGTGTCACATAACTCTCTGGTTTAACAGAATAAAAATTCAAAATGTGAAAATTGCTAAATTTTTAAATTTTTCGCCAAATTTCCGTTTTTTTCACAAATAAACACAGAAATTATCGACCTAAATTTACCACTAACATAAAGCCCAATATGTCACGAAAAAACAATCTCAGAACCGCAAGGATCCGTTGAAGCGTTCCTGAGTTATTACCTCATAAAGGGACACTGGTCAGAATTGCAAAAAATGGCAAGGTCATTAAGGCCAAAATAGGCTGGGTCATGAAGGGGTTAAAGCAAATAACCCTTATAACCTTATGATGACATAGATAAAACATTAAGTTTATTTAGATTCAATTTTAAAACCATGAGACAACTACAAACAGATACCCACATAAATCACACAACCGTGCACTCTAAAGATACCCTGCTGATAAAGCCTCTAAACAATTCCTACCTGTCAGTGGAGGTTGGCACCCTACACATAGATATGAGAATGGCGCCCCCACTCACCGACGGCTGACCCTATGACTCCTATTATACGCCCTGCCATAAGTGTCTTATGAAAAAACGAAAAATGATAGGCGGGATTAAGGAGCAATTGGTATATATATATATATATATATATATATATATATATAAATATGTGTATATTATAGGCCTATTTGTGGCAGAGTGAGATACACGGACAAAAACAAGTGCAAAACAAAAAAGTGCTCGTACTTAAAAGTACATCTCACTACCTCTGACCCCTGCTGATATATGCCCTGCCTGACTGTGGGGGTTGGCACCCTACTTGACAGCGGATATGGCGCCCCCACTCCTCGATGGCTGACCCTGGGACACCCTACCGATATTCTAATAATAATTTTAGCATGGGTGATAACCCCAGATATAATAACCAAAAAGGCAAGGCAAAAAAATGCAATAATCAGCTCATAATCTTAAGCTGAAGATTACATGTATATACATGACATGATAGCAGAGAGTGAGTAACGATACTTATCAGAGATAATGTTGCATACGCCTCTACGTGTTTCGCCTCAGTGGCTCATCAGAAGGCCATGATGTACAGGTCCTTCTCAAAAAATTAGCATATAGTGTTAAATTTCATTATTTACCATAATGCAATGATTACAATTAAACTTTCATATATTATAGATTCATTATCCACCAACTGAAATTTGTCAGGTCTTTTATTGTTTTAATACTGATGATTTTGGCCTACAACTCCTGATAACCCAAAAAAACTGTCTCAATAAATTAGCATATTTCACCCGTCCAATCAAATAAAAGTGTTTTTTAATAACAAACAAAAAAAACATCAAATAATAATGTTCAGTTATGCACTCAATACTTTGTCGGGAATCCTTTGGCAGAAATGACTGCTTCAATGCGGCGTGGCATTCAGCCTGTGACACTGCTGAGATGTTATGGAGGCCCAGGATGCTTCAATAGCGGCCTTAAGCTCATCCAGAGTGTTGGGTCTTGCGTCTCTCAACTTTCTCTTCACAATATCCCACAGATTCTCTATGGGTTCAGGTCAGGAGAGTTGGCTGGCCAATTGAGCACAGTAATACCATGGTCAGTAAACCATTTACCAGTAGTTTTGGCACTGTGAGCAGGTGCCAGGTCGTGCTGAAAAATGAAATCTTCATCTCCATAAAGCATTTCAGCCGATGGAAGCATAAAGTGCTCCAAAATCTCCTGATGGCTAGCTGCATTGACCCTGCCCTTGATGAAACACAGTGGACCAACACCAGCAGCTGACATGGCACCCCACACCATCACTGACTGTGGGTACTTGACACTGGACTTCAGGCATTTTGGCATTTCCTTCTCCCCAGTCTTCCTCCAGACTCTGGCACCTTGATTTCCGAATGACATGCAAAATTTGCTTTCATCAGAAAAAAGTACTTGGGACCACTTAGCAACAGTCCAGTGCTGCTTCTCTGTAGCCCAGGTCAGGGGCTTCTGCCGCTGTTTATGGTTCAAAAGTGGCTTTACCTGGGGAATGCGGCACCTGTAGCCCATTTCCTGCACACGCCTTTCCACACCAGACTCAGTCCACTGCTTCCTCAGGTTCCCCAAGGTCTGGAATCGGTCCTTCTCCACAATCTTCCTCAGGGTCCGGTCACCTCTTCTCGTTGTACAGCGTTTTCTGCCACATTGTTTCCTTCCAACAGACTTACCATTGAGGTGCCTTGATACAGCACTCTGGGAACAGCCTATTTGTTGAGAAATTTCTTTCTGGGTCTTACCCTCTTGCTTGAGGGTGTCAATGATGGCCTTCTTGACATCTGTCAGGTCGCTAGTCTTACCCATGATGGGGGTTTTGAGTAATGAACCAGGCAGGGAGTTTTTAAAAGCCTCAGGTATCTTTTGCATGTGTTTAGAGTTAATTAGTTGATTCAGAAGATTAGGGTAATAGGTCATTTAGAGAACCTTTTCTTGATATGCTAATTTATTGAGACAGGTTTTTTGGGTTATCAGGAGTTGTAGGCCAAAATCATCAGTATTAAAACAATAAAAGACCTGACAAATTTCAGTTGGTGGATAATGAATCTATAATATATGAAAGTTTAATTGTAATCATTACATTATGGTAAATAATGAAATTTAACACTATATGCTAATTTTTTGAGAAGGACCTGTATAGAGGTTGCATGGAATCAAACTTGATCCACTTATATACATGTATCAATATACGTCTGGGCGGATTCTAAGCCCAAAACTCTAGAGCCACAGGCCGGTCAGCCATAACATTGTAGCCCATATACCCTGCCAGATATATCAAATACTCTAAACCGACCGCCCACAGTCCTGGACACACATACTAGTGCGGCATTCTCAGGCTCTACATATGAACAATCAATAGCATACAGCACACCAGTTACCTACCTGCCCCATGCTGCTAAACAGAAAGTTCACTCGGCGTGCGTATCAGCTGAACCGCACAGCACTGCGCATGTCAGAGTAGCTTTGTGCGTATAGCAGCTTAAAGAGATGACGTCAATATGCGTGTCAACTAAAACAGCACCGCACTGCGCTTGCGCAAAAATACTGCTGATCCAACTGCACCGCGCTCGTGAAATAAGCCTGTCATGTGTGTCAGCTAGAACAGCACCGCACTGCGCACGTGCAAAAATGCTGCCGATCCAGCTGTACCACATTCGTGAAATAAGCTTGTCACTGCACAGAATACAGGATTGATGTAACCACAGAGAGGAGGGAAATCACCCCCTCAAGATAAACTCTTATAGATCAGCTACATTAAGAACGTCGGCTAAAGGAGAAGAACTTACAAATATGGTGATATTTTGATAAATGGTATTAATATCCATAAATTCACCTGTGCCATGATAACTTTACAATCCCATTAAATTAAATGAAATTTGGATAAAATTACCATAGATGTATATCGACCTTCTTATTACATCTCATAGCAAAGCATTTTGACTAATAACATGTATATAGTGAAGATAGAATGTTAAACGATCTAAATTAAGATAAGAATAGGAGTTGATATCTCAGATAACCACAGCTAATACTGTGTATCCCCATTATAAACAGGTAATATAATAGTGGCATAATTAGCAACAGATTTCCAATAATGGCACCCACACATCAGTCTAAGCCTGTTTAAAAAGGCCCCCAACCTAACAGTGATCAAAAAGGAAAATTCCCATTGTATATCTATACTTACAGAAAGCATTTTCGTTAAGGCCCTGTGGGGCTATGCTGTTGATACGATAAATCCATGCACATTCCTTCTGTAATAGGAGTCTATCAAAATTACCTCCCCTCGGGTTAGGTGTATATACCTCAATTACACTGAAGGATATCTTATTAGCACTGCCACCATGAACTTCATTCATGTGTCTGGCTATCGGGGTATCACATTTGTGCTTAATGTCACCCATGTGTTCCCCTACACGTCTCCTAAACTCCCTCCTGGTTTTGCCAACATAGTCTTTTGGACAGCTACATGTAGCTATGTAGATTAGTCCGCTAGTTTTACAATTTGCAAAATCACGAATGTAAAACTTTTTACCAGTTGAGGAGCTTACGATAGATTTCCCTGGTCTCATGAATCTACAGTTAACACAACTTCCACATCTAAAGAACCCGCATGTCTTGCGGTCAAGCCAAGTTCCTACTGGGGTTGATCTCTTAAAATGGCTACGGACCAAGTTATCTCTTAGAGACCGGCCCTTTCTATATGTCATCAATGGCCTGGGGCCTATCCAGTTTCTCAAGTCAGGGTCAGATGGCAGAATTTCCCAATATTTGGACAGCACCTTCATTACTCTGTCATTTTGGCTGTCAAAGGTGCCTATAATTCTGGTCTGATCAGGATTATTCAAAAGTGGTATAGTTTGTGGTTGTAGCAGGGTGTTGCTATTTTGTGAAAAAGCATGCTTATATGACGCTTCAATGACTCCTCTCGGGTAACCCTTCTCAATAAACCTCTTCCTCATATCACCTGATTGCTCAATGTATGTGTCAACATCCGAGCAGTTCCTTCTCAGCCTCATAAACTGGTCTTTGGGAATACCACACTTTAGGGGTCTAGGATGGTGGCTATCCCACCTCAGTAAGCTATTTGTACTGGTGGGTTTACGATAAATCTGGGTTTTCAAACAACCATCATCATTTTTCTGAATAAGCACGTCCAAGAATGGCAGGGTCTTGTCATTAATTTCAAAGGTGAACTTCATACCGATATTTTTTATATTGAGTTCTTGAACATGACAAAAATGTCATCTATAAACCTGTACCAAACTCCCACAAACTGATGCCACCATTTATTGTAATCGGTAAAGACTATGGTTTCCTCCCACCAGCCCAGGAACAAATTAGCATACGATGGGGCGCAGGGACTCCACATCGCTGTGCCCCTGAGCTGGTGGAAGTACTTCCTGTCAAAAAGAAAAAAACATTTTGGTAAGTGTAAACTGTAGGAGATCTAGCACAAATTGGCTATGAGCCATATGTTGGACTGCTCTTGATCTCAGGAAATTCTCAATAGCCTTAAGCCCCAAATGATGTGGGATGTTACTATATAAGGCCTCCACGTCTATAGAGGCCAAGAAGGAACACTCAGTCAGCTGTATGCCCTCCAGCTTCATGAGTAAATCAGAAGTATCTCTTATATATGAGGGAAGAGTCAGCACAAACGGGCGAAGCACTTCATCAACATAAATACAATTTTGAATCAAAGAGTTCGACCCTGACACAATTGGACGGCCCTTTAATGGCTCAAGTCCCTTATGCACCTTAGGTGTAGTGTAAAAGGTAGCTACAAGAGGGTAGGCAGGCAAAAGAAATTCATATTCATTTTTGGAAATAAGTCTATTTGTGTAAGCTGTTTCCAATAGACCAGTCAATTCAGTTTTATATTGGGTCGAAGGGGTCAGACTTGAGGACTTCATAAGTGTTGGAGTCTCTCAGGATGTCATAGCACATCTTCAAATAATTGGTTTGTGTCATGATAACTAGGTTACCCCCTTTTTCGGAGGGCTTGATTATCAGCTCATTGTTTTTTGTCAGTTTCAGTAGGGCCTCGTGTTCACCCTTGGTTAAATTAGGTTCTCTAGGTTCCGTAGGAATTTTTCTCAAATCCCTTTCTACCAGCATAAGGAAGACATCTATACTAGTGATGTCCCCCTGTGGCGGCATTTTCTTACTTTTATTTTTTAATTTAGTAAATGGACCCTCACCTTCCTTAGGAGCATTTTCATCTAGTAAACCAACCAGTGCTGAATAACCATCCCTGTCGTCATCACTCAGGCCCAATTGATCAAATTCAGTTTGATTGTTATGTGCAAAGAATTTTTTCCACTTAAGCTTTTTGCAAAATAGATTTAAATCTTTTATCCAGCCAAAGCTATCGTATTTATTCGTGGGAACAAAGTTAAGGCCCTTTCTGAGAAGACTGTAATCATCACTTGATAGATCATACTTGGAAAGATTGATAATTTGTCCCTGATTTAGACCATTTTGGGTCTTAGGTAGTATCCCGTGCTTACACTCCTCTCTAAAAAAGAGGAAGAGGATGCAGGAGAGGGTGCTGAGGAAGAGGGGCCATTTATGATATTGTGACCTCTGCCAGCATATTGTGGCTGTCCATTCCTTTGAAAACCTCTGTTGTGTTTTTTTCCCCTGCCCCTCCATCTTTGCCTAAAGCGTTTACCACCTCTGTAGGAGGTACCACTTTGTGAACGCTCAGTGTCTGAAATATCAATGTCTGATGAAGAGATGTCAGAAGCACTATTTTGATTGAAATTATAGGCCTGATTTTCACTAAAGGCTTTCAGATCTCTTTGAAATTGTGATTGTTTTCTCTCTTTTATGAATGACTGATATTTCTCCAGTGAGGTCTGCAAGAGGCCCTCACGTCTGTTGAATTCTGAGTCTGCTTTAAACCGCAGGATGTTATCTATTGATTTATTCAGTTGTTTCTCACTCTCTGCTATCATGTCATGTATATACATGTAATCTTCAGCTTAAGATTATGAGCTGATTATTGCGTTTTTTTGCCTTGCCTTTATGGTTATTATATCTGGGGTTATCACCCATGCTAAAATTATTATTAGAATATCGGTAGGGTGTCCCAGGGTCAGCCATCGAGGAGTGAGGGCGCCATATCCGCTGTCAAGTAGGGTGCCAACCCCCACAGTCAGGCAGGGCGTATATCAGCAGGGGTCAGAGGTTTGTTTTGCACTTATTGTCTTTGTCCGTGTATCTCACCCTGCCACAAATAGGCCTATAATGTGTATATATATATATATATATATATATATATATATATATATATATATATATATATATATATATATATATATATATATATATATATACACACATACACCAGTTGCTCCTTAATCCCGCCTATCATTTTTCGGTTTTTCATAAATGCTGGCGCATATGAGACACTTATGGCAGGGCGTATAATAGGAGTCATAGGGTCAGCCGTCGGTGAGTGGGGGCACCATTCTCGTATCTATGTGTAGGGTGCCAACCTCCACTGACAGGTAGGAATTGTTTAGAGGCTTTATCAGCAGGGTATCTTTAGAGTGCACGGTTGTGTGATTTATGTGGGTATCTGTTTGTAGTTGTCTCATGGTTTTAAAATTCAATCTAAATAAACTTAATGTTTTATCTATGTCATCATAAGGTTATAAGGGTTATTTGCTTTAATAGCATCTTATGAGGCCATAATCAGCATTTGTGGAGCATTATACGAGGCAAATGTGTCTATGGAGCATCTTATGGGGCCATAATCAGCATTTGTGCAGCATTATATGGGGCAAATGTGTCTATGGAGCATCTTATAGGGCCATAATCAGCATTTGTGCAGCATTATATGGGGCAAATGTGTCTATGGAGCATCTTATGGGGCCATAATCAGCATTTGTGCAGCATTATATGGGACAAATGTGTCTATGGAGCATCTTATGGGGCCATAATCAGCATTTGTGCAGCATTATATGGGGCAAATGTCTCTATCGAACATCTTATGGGGCCATAATCAGCATTTGTGAAGCATTATATGGAGCAAATGTCTGTATGGAGCATCTTATGGGGCCATAATCAGCATTTGTGCAGCATTTTATGAGGCAAATGTCTGTATGGAGCACCTTAAGGGGCCATAATCAGCATTTGTGCAGTATTATATGGGGCATATTTTAATATGGAGCATCTTATGGGGCCCATCATGAACTGTATGGAGCATTATATGGGGCGTATTTTGTATGGAGCATTATATGGGGCCCATCATGAACTGTATGGGGCATTATATGGGGCTCCTGATTCAATATGGATATACAAAAACACTTAACCTACTGATGTCTCAATCAATTTTACTTTTATTGGTATCTTTTTATTTTTGACATTTACCGGTAGCTGCTGCATTTTCCACCCTAGGCTTATACGTGAGTCATTAAGTTTTCCCAGGTTTTTGTGGCAAAATTAGGGGTCTCGGCTTATACTCTGGTCGACTTATACTCGAGTATATACGGTACTTTGTTGCGCCACCTTTTGCTGCGATTACAGCTGCAAGTCGCTTGGGGTATGTCTCTATCAGTTTTGTACATTGAGAGACTGAAATTCTTGCCCAATTCTTCATTGGCAAACAGCTCGAGCTCAGTGAGGTTTGATGGAGATCGTTTGTGAACAATTTTCAGCTCTTTCCACAGATTCTCAATTGGATTGAGGTCTGCAATTTGACTTGGCCATTCTAACACTTGAATACTTTTATTTGTGAACCATTCCATTGTAGATTTTGCTTTATGTTTGAGATCATTGTCTTGTTCTTAGACAAAGCTCCATCCCAGTCTCAGGTCTTTTGCAGACTCCAACAGGTTTTCTTCAAGAATGGTCCTGTATGTGGCTCCATCCATATTCCCATTAATTTTAACCACCTTCCCTGTACCTGCTGAAGAAAAGCAGGCCCAAACCATGATGCTGCCACCACAATGTTTGACAGTGGGGATGGTGTGTTCAGGGGGATGAGCAGAGTTGCCTTTACGCCAAACATATCATTTGGCATTGTTGCCAAAAAGTTAGATTTTGGTTTCATCTGACCAGAGCACCTTCTTTCACATGTTTGGTGTGTCTCCCAGGTGGATTGTTGCAGACTTTAACCCATTAATCCCATATGACATACTATCCCGTCGAGGTGGGCCCGTATGACCACCGACGGGATAGTACGGTATAGCGATCAGCTGTGCTCACGGGGGGAGCGCGGCCGATCGCGGCCGGGTGTCAGCTGACTATCGCACCTGACATCCGGCACTATGTGCCAGGAGCGGTCATGGACCGCTCCCGGCACATTAACCCCCGGCACACTGCGATCAAACATGATCGCAGCATTCCGGGGGCATAGGGAAGCATCGTGCAGGGAGGGGACTCCCTGCGTGCTTCCCTGAGAAGATCGGTACAAGGTGATGTGCTCACCTTGTACCGAGCATCTCCTCCCTGCATGCCCCAGATCCAAATCTGGCCACGGGGCTACTTCCGGGTCCTGCAAGGAGGTGGCTTACCAAGCGCCTGCTCAGAGCAAGCGCTGGTAAGCCAGGAGCAGGGCACGTCAGATCGCTGATCTGACACAGTGCTCTGCAAAGTGTCAGATCAGCGATCTGTCACTATACAGTTATGTCCCCCCTGGGACAGAGTAAAAAAAAAAAATTTTAGATGTGTAAAAAATAAAAAATAATAATAATTCCTAAATAAAGAAAAAAAAATATTGTTCCCATAAATACATTTATCTAAATAAAAAAAAACAATAAAAGTACACATTTAGTATCGCCGCGTCCGCAACGACCCGACCTATAAAACTGTCCCACTAGTTAACCCCTTCAGTGAACACCGTAAAAAAAATACGAGGCAAAAAAAGCTTTATTATCATACCGTCAAACAAAAAGTGGAATAACACGCGATCAAAAAGACGGATATAAATAAGCATGGTACTGCTGAAAACGTCATCTTGTCTTGCAAAAAACTAGCCGCCACACAGCATCATCAGCGAAAAAGTAAAAAAGTTATAGTCCTCAGAATAAAGCGATGCAAAAATAATTATTTTTTCTAAAAAAATAGTTTTTATCGTGTAAAAGCGCCAGAACATAAAAAAAATGATATAAATGATGTATCGCTGTAATCGTACTGACCCAAAGAATAAAACTGCATTATCACTTTTACCAAATGTGGAACGGTATAAACGCCCCCCCCCAAAAAAAAAAAAGAAATTCATGAATAGCTGTTTTTTGGTCATTCTGCCTCACAAAAATCAGAATAAAAGGCGATCAAAAAATGTCATGTGCCCGAAAATGGTACCAATAAAAACGTCAACTCGTCCCGCAAAAAACAAGACCTCACATGACTCTGTGGACCAAAATATGGAAAAATTATAGCTCTCAAAATGTGGAGACGCAAAAACTATTCTTTGCAATAGAAAGCGTCTTTTAGTGTGTAACAGCTGCCAATCATAATAATCAGCTAAAAAAGTATTTATTTCCATTTTCCCATTAGGGTTAGGGTTGAGGCTAGGGTTGGGGCTAGGGTTAGGGTTGGGGCTGGGGTTAGGGTTGGGGCTGGGGTTTGGGCTGGGGCTAGGGTTGGGGCTAGGGTTAGAGTTGGGGCTAGGGTTAGGTTTGGGGGCTAAAGTTAGGGTTAGGGTTGGGGCTAAAGTTAGGGCTAAAGTTAAGGTTAGGGTTTGGATTACATTTACGGTTGGGATAAGGGTTGGGATTACGGTTAGGGGTGTGAAAGGGTTTGGGGTGTGGTTAGGGTTACTGTTGGGATTAGGGTTAGGGGTGTGATTGGATTTGGGTTTCAGTTAGAATTGGGGGGTTTCCACTGTTTAGGCACATCAGGGGATCTCCAAACGCGACATGGCGTCCGATCTCAATTCCAGCCAATTCTACATTGAAAAAGTAAAAGTGCTCCTTCCCTTCCGAGCACTGCCGTGCGCCCAAACAGGGGTTTACCCCAACATATGGGGTATCGGCATATTCGGGACAAATTGGACAACAACTTTTGGGGTCCAAGTTCTCTTGTTACCCTTGGGGAAAAAAAATTTGGGGGGCTAAAAATCATTTTTGTGAGAAATTTTTTTTTTTTTATTTTCACGGCTCTGCGTTATTAACTGTAGTGAAAAACTTGGGGGTTCAAAGCTCTCAAAACACATCTAGATAAGTTCCTCAGGGGGTCTACTTTTCAAAATGGTGTCACTTGTGGGGGGTTTCAATGTTTAGGCACATCAGGGGCTCTCCAAACGCGACATGGTGTCCCATCTCAATTCCAGTCAATTTTGCATTGAATAGTCAAACCGCACTCCTTCCCTTCCGAGCTCTGCCATGCGCCAAAATAGTGGTTTACCCCCACATATGGGGTATCGGCGTACTCAGGACAAATTGTACAACAACTTCTGGGGTCCATTTTCTCCTGTTACCCTTGGTAAAATAAAACAAATTTGAGCTGAAGTAAATTTTTTGTGAAAAAAAGTTAAATGTTCATTTTTTTTTTTTTAAACATTCCAAAAAGTCCTGTGAAACACCAGAAGGGTTAATAAACTTCTTGAATGTGGTTTTGAGCACCTTGAGGGGTGCAGTTTTTAGAATGGTGTCAGACTTGGTTATTTTCTATCATATAGACCCCACAAAATGACTTCAAATGTGATGTGGTCCCTAAAAAATATTGGTGTTGTAAAAATGAGAAATTGCTGGTTAACTTTTAACCCTTATAACTCCCAAACAAAAAAACATTTTGGTTCCAAAATTCTGCTGATGTAAAGTAGACATGTGGGAAATGTTACTTATTAATTATTTTGTGTGACATATCTCTGTGATTTAAGGGCATAAAAATTCAAAGTTGGAAAATTGCAAAATTTTCGCCAAATTTCCCTTTTTTTCACAAATAAACGCAAGTTATATCGAAGAAATTTTACCACTATCATGAAGTACAATATGTCACAAGAAAACAGTGTCAGAATCGCCAAGATCTGTTGAAGCGTTCCAGAGTTATAACCTCATAAAGGGACAGTGGTCAGAATTGTAAAAATTGGCCCGGTCATTAACTTGCAAACCACCCATGGGGCTTAAGGGGTTAAATGACATTTTTTATGGATATCTTTGAGAAATGGCTTTCTTCTTGCCACTCTACTGTAAAGGCCAGATTTGAGCAGTGTACGACTGATTGTTGTCCTATGGACAGATTGTCCCACCTCAGCTGTAGATCTCTGTAGTTCATCCATAGTGATCATGGGCCTCTTGGCTGCATGTCTGATGAGTCTTCTTGTTTGAAATGAAAGTTTAGAGGGACGGCTGGATCTTGGTAGATTTGCAGTGGTATGATACTCCTTCCCTTTCAATATGATCGCTTGCACAGTGCTCCTTGGGATGTTTAAAGTTTTGAAAATCATTCTATATCCAAATCCGGCTGTAACTTCTCCACAGCAGTATCACGGACCTGCCTGTTTTGTTCCTTGGTCTTCATGATGCTCTCTGTGCTTCAAAGAAGACCCTGAGACTATCACAGAGCAGGTGAATTCATACGGAAACTTGATTACACACAGGTGGATTATATTTATCATTATTAGGCATTTAGGACAACATTGGATCATTCAGAGATCCACAATGAACTTCTGGAGTGAGTTTTCTGCACTGAAAGTAAATGGCCGAATAATATTGCACGCCCCACTTTTTAGTTTTTGAATTTCCACAAAAATTTAAAATAACCAATAAATTTCGCTCAAAAGAGCTTGTCCTAGCTCTTTTAATTAAAAGAAAACAATGAGCCTGTGGAATCTCAAGGGTGGGGGCACATTTCAGGAGTGGAGGAGATGTCCTGAACTTAAAATCCAAAATGGATTCTCCCTCGTCCATTATGTAGGCTGTAACCACACCCATATGTGAGGTATGCGGATATCAAGACCCACCCATCTCTCATAGCTACCCACAAACCGGACCCAGGTGCACCAAGGAATATCATAGTGCTTACGTGCGCTAGAGAAAAATACTCTGGGTCACATCACAGGAAGCAGGCATTCCTGTGACACTACCTCCCATTAATTACGCGGCCATTAGCCTCCTTACACCACATTCAAAAAATGTCTTAACCCTTCACATGAATTTTTACAATGTGGGAAAAAAATTTACATTTAACTTTTTTTCACAAAATATTTTCATCAGATCCAATTTTATTATATCTTGACAAGGGTAACAGAAAAAATGAATTCCAAAATTTGTTGTGTAATTTCTCCCGAGCATGCCGATACCAAATATGAGGGAGAAAACCAGCGTATGGGCACACGGCAGAGCTCAGAAGGGAAGGAGCGCCATTTGACTTTTTGAAAGCAAAAATAGCTGGAACAAATTGTCACACGTCATGTTGCATTTGGAGAGCCTTTGATGTGCCTAAACAAAAAAAATCCCCCACAAGTGACACCATTTTGGAAACTAGACCCCTCAGGGGACTGATCTAGATGCAAGGTGAACACATTGAACTTCAGGTGCTTCACAGAAGTTTATAACGTTGAGCCCTGAAAATTAAAAAAAAAAAATAAATAAATCATATTTTCCTCACAAAAATGTTATTTTGGCCCCAAATTTTGCATTTTCATAACAGGAGAAGTAGCACCATACAATTTTTTATATCATTTCTCCTGAGTATGCAGATATCCCATATGTGGGGGAATACTACTTTTGAGGCACAGTGCAAAGCTCAGAAGGGAAGAGGCGCATTATTGGAGTTCAAATTTTGCTGGAATGGTATGAGGGTGTCATGTCACATTGGCAGAGCCCCTGAGAAGCCAGAACAACAGAGCCCCCCTATATGTGAACTCATTTTATACCATTGAGCGGTGAAGAAAGACTAAATTACATTTTTACCACTAAGTTTTAAATTTTTCTACGGGCTAATAGGAAATTTTTTTTACAACAAACTGAGGTCCATTTTTTCTTGAGTGCGCCAATACCCTATATGTAATCAATCAGGAAATATTTTTCAGGCAAGCACAAAGCTCAAAAGGCAAGAAGCTCCAGATTTTACCGTTATGGTTTGCAGGTGCTATAACCCACTGGGAGAGTCCATGAGGTGCCAGAGCAGCAGAACCCCCCATAAGTGACGCCATTTTACGAACTACACCTCTAAATGAATTCATCTAGGGGTGCAGTGATCATATTGACACCATGGGTGTCACAGAATTTTATACCATTGGGCAGTGAAGAAAAAAAATAACTACCGTAGATACTCGAGTATAAGCCGACCCCCCTAATTTTGCCACAAAAAAAATGGGAAAACTTAATGACTCGAGTATAAGCTTAGGGTGGAAAATGCAGCAGCTACAGGTAAATGTCAAAAATAAAAATAGATGCCAATAAAAGTAAAATTAATTAAGACATCAGTAGGTTAAGTGTTTTTGAATATCCATATTGAATCAGGAGCCCCATATAATGCTCTATACAATTTATGATGGGCCCCATAAGATGCTCCATATTAAAATATGCCCCATATAATGCTGCACAAATGGTGATTATGGCCCCATAAGATGCTCCATACAGACATTTGCCCCATATAATGCTGCACAAATGCTGATTATGGCCCCATACGATGCTCCATAGACACATTTGCCCCGTATAATGCTCCACAAATGCGGATTATGACCCCATAAGATGCTCCATAGACTATTATGCTCCACATGCTGTTGCAGCGATTAAAAAAAAATAAAAAAATGACATACTCACCTCTCGTCGCTCAGGCCCCAGGCACTTGCTATAGTCACCTGTCCCCCGTTCCACCGCCGGCGCCGCTGTGTCTTCCGCGTCCTCTGCACCGACTGTTCAGGAAGAAGGCGGCGTGCACACTAATCGCGTCATCGCGCCCTCTGACCTGAGTGTCACTGCAGAGGACGCAGAAGACGGAGCGGCGCCGACGGTGGAACGGGGGACAGGAGAATATCGCATACTGCCCCCGTCATACTCACCTGATCCTGGTGCGATCCCTGCACGTCCCTGGTTCTCCAGGCGCTGACAGCTTCTTCCTGTATTGAGCGGTCACATGGTACCGCTCATTACAGTAATGAATATGCGGCTCCACCACTATGGGAGTGAAGTCGGGTCCATATTAATTACTGTAATGAGCGGTACCATGTGACCGCTCAATACAGGAAGAAGCTGCCAGCACCCAGAGAACCAGGGACGTGCAGGGACTGCGCCAGGAGCAGTTGAGTATGATTAGACAGCTGCCGCTCCCTCTCCCCTGCTGACCCCTGGGAATGACTCAAGTTTAAGCCGAGAGGGGCAATTTCAGCCTAAAAAAATGGGCTGAAATTCTCAGCTTATACTCGAGTATAACACCAAAATGTTTGCAATTTTTGCACTTTTATGCAATCATAAAAAGACGGACACCGCCGGATCACAGGTCAGATGGTGTCCAGAGTGCCTCCATCTGTTTGATTGTAGGGAATCTTCCACCAAAGCTGCCATCTGAATCACATATTTCAGAGATTTACATGGAAACCCTGGTGCCAGCGCTCAGGACAGAGCGCATGATAAATGTGAACCGAGCTTTACTACGATCTTTGGGAGGTAGAGTGAATAAAAATCAACAGCAGGTGAAGAATTATTTTTATTTTTTATGCCGTTCCTCGTGTGGTATAAGTGAGTAGGCGACTTTATTCTTCGGGTCGGAGCGATTACAACGATACCAGATTTATATCAGGTTTTTAGGTTTGGCTGCTGCCACGCACTAAAAGACGCTTTTTATTGCAAAAAAAAAGTTTTTGCATCACCATATTTTGAGAGCTCTAATTTTCCCATATTTTGGTCAACGGTCATGTGAGGGCTTGCTTTTTGCGGGATGAGTTGACGTTTTTATTGGTACCACTTTCAGACACATTACTTTTTTGATCACTTTCTATTACGATATTACGTATGGTAAAATTGATAAGGCAGTTTTATTCCTCGAGTCAGTACGATTACAGCGATATCATTTATTTTTTTAATGTTTTGGCACTTTTACACATTAACCCCTTCACCCCCAAGGGTGGTTTGCACGTTAATGACCAGGCCAATTATTACAATTCTGACCACTGTCCCTTTATGAGGTTATAACTCTGGAACGCTTCAACGGATCTTGGCAATTCTGACATTGTTTTCTCGTGACATATAGTACTTCATGATAGTGGTAAAATTTCTTCGATATAACTTGCGTTTATTTGTTAAAAAAACGGATATTTGGTGAAAATTTTGAAAGTTTCGCAATTTTCCAACTTTGAATTTTTATGCCCTTAAATCACAGACATATGTCATGCAAAATACTTAATAAGTAACATTTCCCACATGTCTACTTTACATCAGCACAATTTTGGAACCACATTTTTTTTTGTTATTGAGTTATAAGGGTTAAAAATTGACCAGCAATTTCTCATTTTTACAACACCATTTTTTTTCAGGGACCACATCTCATTTGAAGTCATTTTGAGGGGTCTATATGACAGAAAATACCCAAGTGTGACACCATTCTAAAAACTGCACCCCTCAAAACCACATTCAAGAAATTTATTAACCCTTCAGGTGTTTCACAGGAATTTTTGGAATGTTTGAAAAAAGTTAAATGTTCATTTTTATTTACACAAAGTTTATTTCAGCTCCAATTTGTTTTATTTTACCCAGGGTAACAGGAGAAAATGGACCCCAAAAGTTGTTGTACAATTTGTCCTGAGTACGCTAATACCCCATATGTGGGGGTAAACCACTGTTTGGGCGCATGGCAGAGCTCGGAAGGAAAGGAGCGCCATTTGACTTTTCAATGCAAAATTGACTGGAATTGACATGAGACACCATGTTGCATTTGGAGAGTCCCTGATGTGCCTAAACATTGAAACCCCCCACAACTGACACCATTTTGGAAAGTAGACCCCCTAAGGAACGTATCTAGATGTGTGGTGAGCACTTTGACCCAACAAGTGCTTCACAGAAGTTTATAATGCAGAGCCGTAAAAATAAAAAATCATATTTTTTCACAAAAATGATCTTTTCACCCCCATTTTTTAATTTTCCCAAGGGTAAGAGAAGAAATTAGACCACAAAAGTTGTTGTGCAATTTGTCTTGAGTACAACGATACCCCATATGTGGGTGTACACCATTGTTTGGGCGCAGGGCAGAGCTCGGAAGGGAAGGAGCGCCATTTGACTTTTCAATGCAAAATTGACTGGAATTGAGATGGGACGCCATGTTGCGTTTGGAGAGCCCCTGATGTGCCGAAACATTGAAACCCCCAAGTGACACCATTTTGGAAAGTAGACCCCTTAAGGAACTTATCTAGATGTGTGTTGAGCACTTTGACCCAACAAGTGCTTCACAGAAGTTTATAATGCAGAGCCGTAAAAATAAAAAATCATGTTTGTTCACAAAAATGATCTTTTCGCCCCCATTTTTTTTATTTTCCCCAAGGGTAAGAAAAGAAATTAGACCACAAAAGTTGTTGTGCAATTTGTCCTGAGTACGACGATACCCCATATGTGGGGGTAAACCACTGTTTGGGCGCATAGCAGAGCTCGGAAGGGAAGGAGCGCTATTTTACTTTTCAATGCAAAATTGACTGGAATTAAGATGGGACGCCATTTTGCGTTTGGAGAGCCCCTGATGTGCCTAAACATTAAAACCCCCCACAAGTGACATCATTTTGGAAAGTAGACCCCCTAAGGAACTTATCTAGATGTGTTTTGAGAGCTTTGAACCCCCAAGTGTTTCACTACAGTTTATAACGCAGAGCCGTGAAAATAAAAATTCCTCTTTTTTTTCACAGAAATGATTTTTTAGCCCCCAGCTTTGTATTTTTACAAGGGTAACATAATAAATTGGACCCCAAAAGTTGTTGTCCAATTTGTCCTGAGTACGCTGATACCCCATATGTGGGGGGGGAACCACTGTTTGGGCGCATGACAGAGCTCGGAAGGGAAGGAGCGCCATTTGGAATGCAGACTTAAATGGATTGGTCTGCAGGCGTCACGTTGCATTTGCAGAGCCCCTGATGTACCTAAACAGTAGAAACCCCCCACAAGTGACCCCATATTGGAAATTAGACCCCCCAAGGAACTTATCTAGATGTGTTGTGAAAACTTTGAACCCCCAAGTGTTTTACTAGTTTACAACGCAGAGCCGTGAAAATAAAAATTATTTTTTTTTTCACAAAAATGATTTTTTAGCCCCCAGTTTTGTATTTTCACAAGGGTAACAGGATAAATTGGACCCCAAAAGTTGTTGTCCAATTTGATCTGTGTACGCTGATACCCCATATGTGATTCCCCTAATGGGAAAATGGAAATAAATACATTTTTTTTATTTTTCCCTAACTAAGGGGGTGATGAAGGGGGGTTTGATTTACTTTTATAGCGGGTTATTTAGCGGATTTTTATGATTGGCAGCTGTCACACACTGAAAGACGCTTTTTATTGCAAAAAATATTTTTTGCGTTACCACATTTTGAAGGCTATAATTTTTCCATATTTGAGTCCACAGAGTCATGTGAGGTCTTGTTTTTTGCGGGTCGAGTTGATGTTTTTATTGGTAACATTTTCGGGCACGTGACATTTTTTGATCGCTTTTTATTCCGATTTTTGTGAGGCAGAATGATCAAAAACCAGCTATTCATGAATTTCTTTTGGGGGAGGCATTTATACCGTTCCGCGTTTGGTAAAATTGATAAAGCAGTTTTATTCTTCGGGTCAGTACGATTACAGCGATACCTCATTTATATCATTTTTTTATGTTTTGGCGCTTTTATACGATAAAAGCTATTTTATAGAAAAAATTATTATTTTGGTATCGCTTTATTCTCAGGACTATAACTTTTTTATCTTTTGCTGATGATGCTGTATGGCGGCTCGTTTTTTGCGGGAAAAGATGACGTTTTCAGCGGTACCATGGTTATTTATATCTGTCTTTTTGATCGCGTGTTATTCCACTTTTTGTTCGGCGGTATGGTAATAAAGCGTTGTTTTTTGCCTCTTTTTTTTTTTTTCCTCACGGTGTTTACTGAAGGGGTTAACTAGTGGGACAGTTTTATAGGTTGGGTCGTTACGGACGCGGCGATACTAAATATGTGTACTTTTATTGTTTTTTTTTTATTTAGATAAAGAAATGTATTTATGGGAATAATATATATATATTTTTCTTTATTTAGGAATTTATTTTTTATTTATTTTTTTACACATGTGTAAAAAAAATTTTTAAACTTTTTTACTTTGTCCCAGGGGGGGACATTACAGATCGGTGATCTGACAGTGTGCACAGCACTCTGTCAGATTGGCGATCTGCTGTGCAGGGCTGCAGGCTTACAAGTGCCTGCTCTGAGCAGGCACTCGGTAAGCCACCTCCCTCCCTGCAGGACCCGGATGCCGCGGCCATCTTGGATCCGGGACCTGTGGTGAGGAGGGAGGTAGGAGACCCTCGGAGCAACGCGATCACATCGCGTTGCTGCGGGGGTCTCAGGGAAGCCCGCAGGGAGCCCCCTCCCTGCGCGATGCTTCCCTATACCGCCGGTACACCGCGATCATGTTTGATCGCGGTGTGCCGGGGGTTAATGTGCCGGGGGCGGTCCGTGACCGCTCCTGGCACATAGTGCCGGATGTCAGCTGCGATATGCAGCTGACACCCGGCCACGATCGGCCGCGCTCCCCCCGTGAGCGCGGCCGATCGCGTATGATGTACTATCCCGTCGGTGGTCATACGGGCCCACCCCACCTCGACGGGATAGTACGTCAGATGTCAGAAAGGGGTTAAAAAACTATTTTATAGAAAAAATAATTATTTTTGCATCGCTTTATGCTGAGAGCTATAACTTATTTTTGGGCTGATGGAGCAGTATGACAGCTTGTTTTTTGCCAGACAAGATTACATTTTCAGTGGTACTATGTTTACTTATATCCATCTTTTTCAAACAAATACTGTATTTATGGATACAATATCTTTAGATTTCTAAAATTATTTTTAGATTTATTTTAATATTTTTATCATTATTATTTTAACATTTTATTTTATTTATTTTTTACTTTCTTTCTTTGTCCCACTATGGGACTATCATTTTTTGCAGGCTGACTGCTTGTATAGCAAGCGGATGCAGCAGCATCTCTATACTACGCAAACTGTCAGCTCTGTACTGACAGAGAAAGTTGCTGATCATGCACTGCGCATGATCAATGAACATTCCTAGCTCTGATGTCTGGGTCTGTAGTCTGGGTCACCTTGGCAACAACTGGGACCCCAATTAATGCCGCGGTGTCTCCGATCCAAGGGCAGAGGGACTGTCATCCCTCTGCCAATTCCAGGAATGCTGTGATCGAGTTCAATCACAGTATTTAGGAGTTAAAATGCAGAATTGCTCCTGGCACTTAGCGCCAGGTGTCAGAATCAGATGACACCTGGTGGCAGCCACGCGAGCACGATCGCCTGGATGTAATAATGCGTTCCATGTCAATAAGCACCAGGACGCATGGACATATTATTGCAAATGTTGGAAAGGGGTTTAATACTGAGAGGTTGCTCACACTCCTGTCCACCCTCAGTTTCAATTCTGAAACTGGAGTAACCCAGGGGTGATAAGGTATGAAGAGGCTGTTTACACTGCTGTCTACCATGCCTTTCTGATTTAAAACTTGAGTTACCCAGGGCAGCTGAGGTATTAAAAGAGTACTCACCCTGCTGTATACCCTGACTTTCTGTTGTAATATTGGAGATACCAGGGATGCTGAGGTAAGTGGCTTGTCACACTGCAGTCCAATCTGTCTTTCTGCACTAATACTGGAGCTACCAGGGCGTGCCAAGGTAAAGTGCGCTCACACTGCTGACAAACCAGTCTTCTGATTTAATAATGGATACCTGGGTGCTGAGGCAAAAGTGCACTCACACTGCTGTCTAATCAGTCTTCTGCTCTAATAATGGAGGCAAAGTGCGCCCACACTGCTGTCTAACCAGTCTTCTGCTCTAATAATGGAGGCAAAGTTCGCCCACACTGCTGTCCAACCAGTCTTCTGCTCTAATAATGGAGGCAAAGTGCGCCCACACTGCTGTCCAACCAGTCTTCTGATCTAATAATGGAGGCAAAGTGAGCCCACACTGCTGTCCAACCAGTCTTCTGATCTAATAAGGGAGGTAAAGTGTGCCCACACTGCTGTCCAACCAGTCTTCTGATCTAATAATGGAGGCAAAGTGCGCCCACACTGCTGTCCAACCAGTCTTCTGATCTAATAATGGATGCAAAGTGAGCCCACACGGCTGTCCAACCAGTCTTCTGATCTAATAAGGGAGGTAAAGTGTGCCCACACTGCTGTCCAACCAATCTTCTGGTCTAATAATGGAGGCAAAGTGCGCGCACACTGCTGTCCAACCAGTCTTCTGATCTAATAATGGAGGTAAAGTGCGCCCACACTGCTGTCCAACCAGTCTTCTGATCTAATAAAGGAGGCAAAGTGCGCCCACACTGCTGTCCAACCAGTCTTCTGATCTAATAATGGAGGTAAAGTGTGCCCACACTGCTGTCCAACCAGTCTTCTAATCTAATAATGGAGGCAAAGTGCGCCCACACTGCTGTCCAACCAGTCTTCTGATCTAATAATGGATACTTGGGTGCTGAGTCAAAAGTGCGGTCCCACTGCTGTCCAACCAGTCTTCTGATCTAATAATGGATACTTGGGTGCAGAGGCAAAAGTGCACTCACACTGCTGTCCAACCAGTCTTCTGATCTAATAATGGATACTTGGGTGCTGAGGCAAAAGTGCACTCACACTGCTGTCAAATCAGTCTTCTGCTCTAATAATGGATACCTGGGTGATGAAGCAAAAGTGCGCTCACACTGCTGTCCAACCAGTCTTCTGATCTAATAGTGGACACCTGGGTGCTGAGGCAAAAGTGCACTCACACTGCTGTCCAACCAGTCTTTTGATCTAATAATGAATACCTGGATAATGTTTTTTGACAACTATGAGAGACAATTACCTTTCACAACTGGTTCAGGACCCAACAAGAGGTGCGCTGCTAGACCTAATATTAACCAACAGGCCAGACCGCATATCAAATATAAGGGTTGGGGGGTCACTTGGTTAATAGTGCAGTAAAGTAAATGGTCAGCACAGCCCAGGGGTGGAGGTGCCTAAAAGTAGGTTCCCAGACCTTAGAATATGGTATAGGATATACTTGGCACACTCCAGTGAGTCTGATGCAAAAGGTGTTCAATACAATACATACAGTTTTCACAATGTTCACAAACGTTTCGGTCTGCAAGGACCTTCATCAGTGTGCTCTATAGCTAAGCGGAGGAGGGTATATGATTACCAGACCTGCGGTGGATACCGCATCTCTTTCCTCCTATCCAGCCCCTCTTCGGCTTGATCGGCTGGTTTAGCCCTCTATCTCAACAGGATTTCCTGTTCATCCCTATTATTTCATGCAATATCTTGTTCTCTTAAGGGTTTATATCATATACCCTCCTCCGCTTAGCTATAGAGCACACTGATGAAGGTCCTTGCAGACCGAAATGTTTGTGAACATTGTGAATACTGTATGTATTGTATTAAACACCTTTTGCATCAGACTCACTGGAGTGTGCCAAGTATATCCTATACCACTTGGTTAATAGTGATCACAAAAATAGGTTTTCATGTATAGTAGAGGGATTACAAGGACACTAAACTTCAGGAAGGCAAATTTCCAACAGTTGAGAGATGATCTTAGTGCAACAAAGTGGAACAATATCCTGAGACATAAAATTACACAAAGAAAATGGGAGACGTTTATTAGCATTCTGAAAAGGGCCTGTGCACTGTATATACCCTATGGGAATAAACATGCTAGAAATAGGAGGAAACCAATATGGCTAAATCGAGCTGTAAGGGGCCCAATAAGTGACAAAAAGAAATCATTTAAAGAATTAAAGCAAGTACCGTATATAATCGCCAGGAGCAGGTGAGTATAACGGGGGTATACTCACCTTTCCCGTTCCACCGTCGGCGCCGCTGTCTTCCGCATCCTCTGCAGTGACGCTTAGGTCAGAGGGCGCGATGACGCGATTAGTGTGCGCCGCCCTCTGCCTGAACAGAAAGTGCGGAGGATGGGGAAGACAAAGCGGCGCCCAGCGGTGGAACGGGAAAGGTGAGTATAGCAAGTGCCGGGGGCCTCAGCGACGAGAGGGGAGTATGTGATTTTTTTTTATCGCAGCAACAGCATATGGGGCAAATATCTCTATGGAGCATCTTATGAGGCCACGTGCAGCGTTATATGGAGGGCAAAAATCTCTATGGAGCATCTTATGGGGCCATGTACAGCATTATATGGGGGCAAATATCTCTATGGAGCTTCTTATGGGGCCATAATCAGCATTTGTGCAGCATTATATGGGGATAAATATCTCTATGGAGCATCTTATGGGGCCATAATCAGCATTTGTGCAGCATTATATGGGGCAAATGTGTCTATGGAGCATCTTATGGGGCCATAATCAGCATTTGTGCAGCATTATATGGGGCAAATGTCTGTATGGAGCATCTTCTGGGGCCATAATCAGCGTTTGTGCAGCATTATATGGGGCAAATGTCTGTATGGAGCATCTTATGGGGCCATAATCAGCATTTGTGCAGCATTATATGGGGCAAATGTCTGTATGGAGCATCTTATGGGGCCATAATCAGCATTTGTGCAGTATTGTATGGGGCAAATATCTATGGAGCATCTTATGGGGTCATAATCAACATTTGTGCAGCATTATATGGGGCATATTTTAATATGGAGCATCTTATGGGGCCAATCATGAACTGTATGGAGCATTATATGGGACTCCTGATTCAATATGGATATTCAAAAACACAACCTACTGATGTCTCAATTAATTTTACTTTTATTGGTATCTATTTTTATTTTTGACATTTACCGGTAGCTGCTGAATTTCCCACCCTAGGCTTATAATCGAGTCATTAAGTTATCCCAGTTTTTTGTGGCAAAATTAGGGGTCTCGGCTTATACTCGGGTCGGCTTATACTTGAGTATATACGGTAGGTAGTGACGAGGCATTAAATAAATACAGAAAATTAAATAACATCTGTAAAAAGCAAATCAAGGAAGGCAGCAAAGATTGAGACAAAGGAATTCATTGTCAGAGTAAAAATAATCCCAAAATATTTTTTAATTATTTTTTAACTACATAAATAATAAGAAACTATAAAATGATAGTGTTGGCCCCCTTAAAAATAGTCTGGGTGAAATGGTGGATGTGGATGAGGAAAAAGTCAATATGCTAAATGACTTTTTTTCATCAGTATTTATACAAGAAAATCCCATGACAGACAACATGATTAGTGATAACAAAAATTCTCCATTAACCCCTTAGTGACAGAGCCAATTTGGTACTTAATGACCGGGCCAATTTTTACAATTCTGACCTCTGTCACTTTATGAGGTTATAACTCTGGAACACTTTAACGGATCCCGCTAATTCTGAGACTGTTTTTTCGTGACATATTGTACTTCTTATTAGTGGTAACATTTCTTCGATATTACTTGCGATTATTTATGCAAAAAATGGAAATATGGCGAAAATTTTTAAAATTTAGCAATTTTCAAACTTTGTATTTTTATGCCCCTTAAATCAGAGAGATATGTCACACAAAATTGTTAATAAATAACATTTCCCACATGTCTACTTTACATCAGCACATTTTTGGAAACAACATTTTTTTTTTTTTGTTAGGGAGTTATAAGGGTTAAAAGTTGACCAGCAATTTCTCATTTTTACAACACCATTTGTTTTTAGGGACTACATCACATTTGAAGTCATTTTGAGGGGTCTATATGACAGAAAATAACCAAGTGTGACACCATTCTAAAAACTGCACCCCTCAAGGTGCTCAAAACCACATTCAAGAAGTTTATTAACCCTTTACGTGCTTCACAAGAACTGAAACAATGTGGAAGGAAAATATGAACATTTAACTTTTTTTGCAAACATTTTAATTCAGAACCATATTTTTTTATTTTCACAAGTGTAAAAACAGAAATTTAACCACAAATTTTGTTGTGCAATTTCTCCTGAGTACGCCGATACCCCATATGTGGAGGTAAACCACTGTTTGGGCGCACTGCAGAGCTTGGAAGTGAAGGAGCATCGTTTGACTGTTTCAATGCAGAATTGGCTGGAATTGAGATCGGACGCCATGTCGCGTTTGGAGAGCCCCTAATGTGCCTAAACAGTGGAAACCCCCCACAAGTGACACCATTTTGGAAACTAGACCCCTTAAGGAACTTATCTAGATGTGTGGTGAGCACTTTAAACCCCCAGGTGCTTCACAGAAGATTATAACGTAGAGCCGTGAAAATAAAAAATCGCATTCGTTTTCAGAAAAATGATTTTTTTCGCCCACAAATTCTTATTTTCACAAGGGTAACAGGAGAAATTAGACCACAAAAGTTGTTGTGCAATTTCTCCTGAGTACGTCGATACCCCATATGTGGGGGTAAACCACTGTTTGGGCGCACCGCAGAGCTTGGAAGAGAAGGAGTGTCGTTTTACTTTTTCAATGTAGAATTGGCTGGAATTGAGATCGGACGCCATGTCACGTTTGGAGAGCCCTTGATGTGCCTAAACAGTGGAAACCCCCCACAAATGACACCATTTCGGAAACTAGACCCCTTAAGGAACTTATCTAGATGTGTGGTGAGCACTTTAAACCCCCAGGTGCTTCACAGAAGATTATAACGTAGAGCCGTGAAAATATAAAAAAAAAAAAAAAAATCGCATTTTTTCTACAAAAATGATCTTTTTGCCTCCAAATTTTTATTTTACCAAGGGTAACAGGAGAAAATGGACCCCAGAAGTTGTTGTACAATTTGTCCTGAGTACGCCGACACCCCATATGTGGAGGTAAACCACTGTTTGGGCGCATGGCTGAGCTCGGAAGCAAAGGAGCACCATTTGACTTTTCAATGCAAAATTGACTGGAATTGAGATCGGACGCCATGTCGCGTTTGGAGAGCCCCTGATGTGCCTAAACAGTAGAAACCCCCCAAAAGTGACCCCATTTTGGAAACTAGACCCCCCCATGGAACTTATCTAGATGTGTAGTGAGAACTTTGAATGCCCAAGTGCTTCACAGAAGTTTATAATGCAGAGTAGTAAAAATAGAAAATATTTTTTTTTCCACAAAAAAGATTTTTTAGCCCCCAAGTTTTTATTTTCACAAGGGTAACAAGAGAAATTAGACGCCAATATTTGTTCTCCAATTTGTCCTGAGTATGCTGGTACCCCATATGTGGGGGTAAACCACTGTTTCGGCACACGCAGAGCTCGGAAGAGAAGGAGCGCCATTTTGGAATTCAGACTTTGATAGAATTGTCTGTGGGTGTTATGTTGCGTTTGCAGAGCCCCTGATGTACCTAAACAGTAGAAACCCCCCACAAGTGAACAAATTTTGGAAACTAGACCCCCTAAGGAACTTATCTAGATATGTGGTGAGAACTTTGAATGCTCAAGTGCTTCACAGAAGTTTATAATGCAGAGTAGTGAAAATAAAAAAAATAAAAAATTTTCGCACAAAAAAGATTTTTAGCCCTCAAGTTTTTATTTTCACAAGGGTAACAGGAGAAATTGGACCCCAAAAGTTGTTGTCCAATTTATCCCGAGTACGCTGATGCCCCATATGTGGAGGTAAACCACTGTTTGGGCGCACGGCAGAGCTCAGAAGGGAGGGAGCACCATTTGACTTTTTTAGAGCAAAATTGGCTGTCGTGTTTGGAGACCCCCTGATGTACCTAAACAGTGGAAACCCCCCAATTCTAACTCCAACCCTAACTCCAACACACCCCTATTCATAATCCTAATCACAACCCTAACGATAATCACAACCCTAACCCCAAAACAGCCCTAATCTCAACCCTAACCATAACCCTAATCAAAACCCTAAATCCAACACACCCCTAACCCTAATCTCAACCCTAACGTCAAACCTAACCCTAATCCCAATACACCCCTAACCCTAATCCCAACCCTAACCTTAACCCTAATCCCAACCCTAACCCTAATCCCAACCCAAATCCCAAACGTAACCGTAATCCCAACCCTAATCCCAAACGTAACCCTAATACCAACCCTAATCCAAACCCTAACCCTAATCCCAACTCTAACCCTAACTTTAGCCCCAACCCTAACTTTAGCCCCAACCCTAACCCTAATTTTAGCCCCAACCCTAGCCCTAACCCTAACCCTAATTTTAGCCCCAACCCGTCTCTCCTGCCGGCAGGCAGATGGCAGCAGATGGCGGGCGCACTGCGCATGCGCCAGCCATTTTCTTTCCCGAGGAGGAAGCCGGCCGTGATGTCACGTTTGGTGAGCCCCTGATGTGCCTAAACAGTGGAAACCCCTCACAAGTGACCCCATTTTGGAAACTAGACCCCCTAAGGAACTTATCTAGATGTGTGGTGAGCACTTTTTTCCCCCAAGTGCTTCACAGAAGTTTATAACGCCCGGGCGTGAAAATAACAAATCATATTTTTTCCACAAACATGATCTATTAGTCCCCAATTTTTTCTTTTCCCAAAGGTAACAGGAGAAATTGGACTGCAAAAGTTGTTGTCCAATTTGTCCTGAGTACGCTGACACCCCATATGTGGGGGGAACCACTGTTTGGGCACATGGCAGGGCTCAGAAGGGAAGGAGCGCTATTTGACTTTTTCAAGCTAAAATCAGCTGGATTTGAGATCGGACGCCATGTCGTGTTTGGTGAGCCCCTGATGTGACTAAACAGTGGAAATCCCCCACAAGTGACCGCATTTTGGAAACTAGACCCCCTAAGGAACTTATCTAGATGCGTGGTGAACACTTTTATACAAGTGCTTCACAGAAGTTTATAACGCCCGTGCATGAAAATAAAAAATCCTATTTTTTGCCCACAAAAATGACCTTTTAAGTCCCCAATTTTTTAATTTCCCAAGGGTAACAGGAGAAATTGGACCGCAAAAGTTGTTGTCCAATTTGTCCTGAGTACACTGGTACCCCATATGTGGGAAAAAACTGTTTGGGCACACTTTGGGGCTCGAAAGGGAAGTACTGATGTTTTGGAATGCAGACTTTGATGGAATCGTCTGCGGGCGTCATGTTCCGTTTGCAGAGCCCCTAATGTGCCTAAACAGGAAAAAAAAAAACACAAATGACAACATTTTGGAAAGTAGACCCCAAAAAAATTTACGTAGATGTGCCTCCTTTGGAATAATTCTGTTTCCTGTAAATTAGTAGTGCATGGAGTTGTGGTACAATTTAAAGCAATCCTTCATACACAGGCCAGGTTTTTCGGGGCAGGTGTCGCATTGATAGATGGTGTCCTTACGTATTCCTCTTTTGTAACACACTCGGCACCTTTTTTGCGGCTTACCTTTTCTTCCAGTTGGCGGGACCACCCCCGGAAAATGCTGACCTGGTACGATACGTGCACCTTCAGTTCCAGAAGTACTGGGGCCCGCTCCTTCCCTCGTGCCAAACATCAGGGCCTTAACCACTACCTCCTGGAAATGAAGGGTCGACGTATCGGTGTTGTGTGGACATCGTGACAGCAGGAAAGCATTGCCATTTGTACAATGTGCACGAACAGCTTTTTGTACCACACCCTGGCCTTTCTCAAAGCACTGTACGGTTGGAGGAGTTGATCAGAGAGATCAACCCCCATGTTTTTGTTGTACACCAGTACACAGGTAGGTTTGCTGACCTCTGTAGAGGTAACCCTTACAGTGCTGAGGGGGCTGCCATCACCGTGTATGGTGGTCAAGAGAAGGACATCCCTTTTGTCCTTGTACTTGACCACCAGCAGGTGGTCGCTACATTGGGCTTTGCTCTCACCTTTTCTGAGAGTCTGCCCAAGTAGCGTCTTCAGGAGGCCTCTCTGATTTTTGCAGACAGTACCGCAGGCTGCGGTACCTCGCGCAGAGAGAGATTTGTAGATTGGGATGCTGGTGTAAAAGTTATCTGTATAGAGGTGATAACCTTTATCCAGCAGTGGGTGCACCAAATCCCACACAATTTTCCCACTCACTCCCAGGATAGAAGAACACTCAGGCGGTTGAATCCTGCTGTCCTTCCCTTCGTAAACTCTAAAGCTGTAGGTGTACCCTAAGGTACTCTCACACAGCTTGAAGAGTTTGATTCCGTACCTGGCCCTTTTGCTGGGCAGGTATTGACGGAATCTGAGCCGCCCCTTAAAATGAATTAAGGACTTATCCATGGAGATGTCCCTTTGAAGAACGTACACTTCAGCAAACTTTTTGATGAAGTGTTCGATGGCCGGCCGAACTTTGAACAGACGGTCAAAGTTGAGGTCATCTCGTGCGGGACACCGTGCATTATCGTTGTAATGCAGGAACTTATGGATGGCCTCAAAACGCGTCCGGGTCATGACCATTCGGAACACTGGAGTGTTATATAAAATATCAACACTCCAATATTGTGGAGGACCAGGCCCCAAAACTGCATCATTTCAACTACGTCTACAGGAGACCAGTTAGAATATGATGAACCCGAGTTTTGGTCCAAACATTGCCGAGCATATAAGTTAGTTTGCGCCATCATGAGGTTAACGAAAGCCTCAGAGAAAAAGACTTTGAAAAAGTCCATTTCTGTGAGGCCGGTGGTGTCAAACTTGATTCCTGATTCTGCCACAAAGTCAGGAATCAGTGGCTCGTAATTTTCAGATGGTGAGGTCCATACAGGGTCTGAAGAGGGGCGTGCTGGATCATCATTGGCAATGGTGGGTGCTTCATCATCTTCATCAATGATGGGCGCTGCCTCATCTTCTGTCCTGCGGCGACTGCGTGGCGGTTCCACAGGGCCGGAGGAGGAAGATGAGGAGTAGAAAGAGGATGAGGAAGAATCTGAAGAGTAAAGGAATGCGGGATCCTCTCCCTCGCTATCAGAGTCGGAGGCAAGGAAAGAATATGCCTCCTCCGCTGAATAGCGCTGTTGGGACGAATGGGACGAGCGGGACTTTTTTTTTGTAAGTATGGTGCTTGGGTGTACTTTATTGGTAAGTGTGGGGGGATAGTGCTTGGTGCAAACTACTCTGAAAAGAAAAAGCTAAATAAAAAAAAAGGAAATAGGGAAAAAAAAATACCTGTGAAATCAAAGTCTAAAACAGCAGGCCCTAGCTCTGATAAGTGAACCGCGTCACTTATCAAAGTGTGCGAACGGAGATGTGAAGAAAAAAAAAAAAAAGGAAGGCACGGGTTAGACGCGGCGGCTGGGTGAACGCACGGGGATGGGGAAAAAAAAGAAAAGGAAGGCACGGGTTAGACGCAGCGGCTGGGTGAGCGAACGGAGATGTGAAAAAAAAAAGAAAACGGCAGGCAAGAGCTTTGATAAGTGAACCGCGTCACTTATCAAAGTTCGGCAGCTGCTGGGTGTGCGCACAGGTGTGGTGAAAAAAAAAAGGAAAACGGCAGGCACAAGCTCTGATAAGTGAACTGCGTCACTTATCAAAGTTTGGCGGCTGCGGGATGGGTGTACGGAATTGGGCAAAGGGGGCTGATGAAAAAAAAGCGAGCACTAGTGTTGATCGGTGAACTGCGTCACCAATCAACGCTCGGCGGCTGCTAAACGTGCGCACGGAGGCTGCGCAAAGTGGGATGGAGGGGGGTAAAAAAAGAGGGGGAAGGGGGGATTGGGGGGTGACGAGAGATCGGGTAGGGCTGATAACACTTACTTTTGTAGTCTCTCTTCTTTCTTTGGTCTTCTTTATTTCTTTCTTTACGAACGCAGGGATTGTGGTGTTACAGGCTTCTGTAGCACCACAAGGCCCAGCAAGACTAGATCTGGCTGTGTGACCGCTCTGCAGGAGTCCTCAGCTAGAGTGAGGACCCCTGCAGAGCGGTCAGACAGGTCACCTGCAGGTGACAGACAGGTCACAGAGCGGTCACAGCGCTGCTGTGAGCTGTCATTGGTGGATCGAATGATAACGTCGATCCCACCAATCCCTGCAGGCACTGGTGACCATGGCAACTGCCTAGGATCCCTCCGATCCTAGGCAGGTCACAGGCAGATAACCAGCAGGGCACACAGCGGTCGCAACGTGACCGCCGCTGTGCCCTGTGATTGGCGCGATCGTCGATAGCATCGATTGCGCCAATCAGCTCCCTCCTGGGCCTGCACTAGTCTCTGGCCTGAAATCGGCGCGATTGCAGCACCGATCGAGGCCCGATCCAGAAGGGTACAGCAGGGAGCAGGGTAGAGCAGGGCACAGCACGGTAATACCGCCGCTGTGCCCTGTGATTGGCGCGATTGTTGATAGCCAATCAGGGCCTGCACTAGGCTCTGGCCTACGATCGGTGCTATTGCAGCACCAATCCAGGCTAGTACAGCAGGGCACAGCGCGATAATACCGCCGCTGTGCCCTGCGATTGGCGCGATCGATACGATCGGCGATCGCGCCAATCCGGGGGGGGGGGGGGGGGTTGTCGGTGCCTGGCACAGGCCCTAGGATCGAGTACATCGGTACTCGATCCTAGCCTGGGACCTCATTGTTTCAGCCGCTCCGTTTGGCTGAAACAATGAGAAACTCTGTGATTGGCTGTTCAGAGTTGAACAGCCAATCACAGCGATTGAGAGACCTGGGGGGCGGAGTCAGACCCTGGAATGCCGACGCCATCTTCTTCCAGGTAAGATGGCGCCGGAAATTTAATGCCATCACCGCGACTTAAGTCGCGATCTCTCATTAAATAGTATGACGTATTATCCCGTCACTGGGGATTAAGTCCCAGGTCACCTTGACGGGATAGTACGTCATATGGTATTAAGGGGTTAATGTGGTAAATGACTATTCTAGCTGCAAGCATCCGGTTTGTAATGCAATATCTTCATAGGTGTATAGAGGCCCATTTCCAACAACCATCACTCCAGTGTTCTTATGGTACTTTATGTTTGCTAACTGTATGAGAAGGCTAATGGATGGTTAGAATACCCTTGAAAACCCTTGTGCAAGTATGTTGGCACAGCTGAAAACAGTTTGGCTGATTAGAGAACCTATAAACCAGACCTTCCTTTGAGCTAGTTGAGAATCAGAAGCATCGCATTTGTTGGTTCCATTAAACTCTCAAAATGGCCAGAAAAAAAAGAACTTTCATGTGAAAGTCGACAGTCTATTCTTGTTCTTAGAAATGAAGGCTAGTTCATGCGAGAAATTGCCAGGAAACTGAAAATTTCCTACAACGGTGTGTACTACTCCCTTCAGAGGAGAGCACAAACAGGCTCTAACGAGAGTAGAAAGGGAAGTGGGAGGCCCCACTGTACACCTGAGCAACTAGACAAGTACATTACAGTCTGTAGTTTGAGAAATCGATGCGTCACAGGTCCTCAACTAGCAGCTTCATTAAATAGTACACGCAAAACGCCAGTGTCAACATCTACAGTGAAGAGGCGACTCCGGGATGCTGGCCTTCAGGACAGAGTGGCAAAGAAAAAGCCATATCTGAGACTGGCTAATAAAAGGAAAAGATTAATATGGGCAAAAGAACACAGACATTGGACAAAGGAAGACTGGAAAAAAGTGTTATGGACCGACAAAACCAAGTTTGAGGTGTTTGGAACACTGCTGGAAGAGTGCCTGACGCCATCTGTCAAGCATGGTGGAGGTAATGTGATGGTCGGGGGTTGCTTTGGTGCTAGCAAAGGGGGAGATTTGTACAAGGTAAATGGGATTTTGAATTAGGAAGGCTATCACTCCATTTTGCAATGCCATGCCATACTCTGAGGACAGCGCTTGATTGGAGCCAATTTCATCCTACAACAGGATAATGACCCAAAGCTCCAAATTATGCAAGAACTATTAAGGGAAGAAGCAGGCAGCATTAATAAAAGTATGAGTTTTCATGAAAAACACAAAATTGTCTGGGTGACCCTAAACTTTTGAACGGTAGTGTATACTCGTGTATAAGCCGACCCGAGCATAAGCCGAGGCACCTACCGTATTTTTCGCACCATAAGACACACTTTTTTTCCTCCAAATTTGGGAGGAAAGTGTGGGTGCGTCTTATAGTTGGAATGTAGAATGTGGGGTGGCAGCAGCGGAGTGGGATCGCAGGAGGGAGGAAAATATCGCCGCTGCAGGAATCCTGCACTGGGGAAACCACATGGTCACTATACTTAAAGTGAGGTGAATATTCATTAGCCGCTTCCCCACCCACCTGTCAGCACCGAGCAGTGGGCATGAGCAGAAAATGAATATTCCTTCACTTAAAACACCAGACCCACATGGTTTCCCCAGCGCTGGATTACTGCAGCAGCTGGGGAGATCGTGTGTCCAATGGACGAGGGAGAAGGAGCAGGGTGCTAAAGAAGGGAGGGATGCCGTATACCTTACAGCGCTGATGCAATGCTGAATGCTCTGTGGAAGGTCATGAAGAGGGCGGGCTGGAGCATCACATGACCGCACAAAGCCCTGCCTCTTCATGATGTCATCACAGGTCTTGCAGACACCTCACTACAAACAGTGCAGCTTCGTCTTACATGATCTGTGTTGAGGTCATGAGAGGGAGGGCACTGTGTGGTTATGGCTGGCTGCAGGACCTTCACTGAGCACAGCCTGTACAAGAATTAATTAAAACTTTATCAATTACAGCACATAAAAAAGCACTATGCCACTCATGTGGTGAACTATAGCTCCCAGCATGCCATAGGATCTGCAGGACATGCTGGGAGTAAGGCTAGGTTCACATTGCGCTAGGTGAGTCCATCTAACGGACACGTTTTTAAGTACTCAAAAAGCTTTATAACGCACATACTAACGCGGCCATAGACTTGCATTGTCTGACGCATCGTGACGCATGCCAAAATTGGCATGCGTTAGTCACATAACGTTTTTTTCTGACGGACCTTGGAACGCGGCTTGCAGCGTTTTCGGGTCTGGCCAAGCTAACGCAATACTAACGGAAGCGTTAATTCTGCCATTGATGGCTATGGCAAACGCATCCAGACGCAAATCTTGAAAAAATTCCAAATCGAACCATACATTTTAATAGCGCTTGAGGGTGGTCCATGTGGTCATGTGACAGAAAACATGATTTCGGCCATTAATACCCCAAGCACACATTTTTCCTGAGGCCTGCTGCACGTCAGAGAGAAAGTGTGTTGCAAGAGATCACAGGAAATGTAAGTACATTTGTATATATATATATCTCTGTATACATCATGGGAGTCTGTATTGTCCGACGGATGTGTGTGTACTAAAAATGTATTGCTTTGTTGCAGATGTCGGATAGTGAGGGAAGCAGCAGCAGCGTGTCTGCGGTTTTTTCTTCTCAGTCGGTAGGCTTGCACCTTAAAAAACCACAAAAATGTGTGTGAAACTCCAGTGTATTGAGCTAAGCACGTGTATAATCATGTTTTTATTGCAAATAGGAGTCTTCGGAGCCCGAGGCTGCTAGGCCCCCCCCAAAAAAGCAGGCAAAACCCACAAAGGTACATGGCAGACATTTTTAAGTTTTGCAAACATAAATTTATTGATCAAAGAAATGTAATTTATTTTTCCATTTACATACAAAATAGGTTGTGGCACACGGAGGACACAAGAGGAAGAAGGTTCCTCGCCGTCTGTCGTCGCCACAACTGCCAGTGGTAAATATAAAACTAGAAATTTTCAATCCAATATTTATCTACAATCTATCTATTCACTTTCTATCTGCTATATCTATAAACTATCTATCCACTATCTATCTCGCTCTCTATCTTTCGCTGTATCTATGTATCTATCTATCTATGTATCTATCTATCTATGTATCTATCTATCTATGTATCTATCTATCTATGTATCTATCTATCTATGTATCTATCTATCAGTCTACCAATAAACTGAAATTGAACCTTTCAACATAACGTTTTGTGTTTACATAGTCCAAGTCAGCGAGCCAAAAAAAGAAAAGGATTGTGGTTGACGAAGAGCCGTTGACCATTCACAACGAGACACTGATCAACCTTGTGGAAGCCAACCCCTCAATATGGGACCAAGTTGTGGGATCAAATTATCTCTCACTTCGATCCCCGATACATGGAAAAGTCGTCAACCTCAAAGAAAAAAATTGGTAAATATTGGTGATGTTAAATTGTCTACTATCTATCTCTGAACTATCAACTACCTATACACTAAACTATTTCTCTATCATCTATAACGACTATCTATCAACTATCTATCTACTAGCTATATATTAACTATCTTAACTATACACAATTTTTAAACTATCAATATAAGAACTGTCTAACTACTATTTATATATCTTTTTTTACCTTTTTTTTTTAAAACTTACAGCGGATGCGGTCCATACCCGTTGGAAATCAATAAGGGACCGCTTTGTCCGGAACAGTCAAAATGCAGCAAGCGGATCAGGTGCAAAACGGGTGACCCCGTATGTGCATTACGAGCAATTGCTCTTTCTGCAAAAAACAGTGTCTTAGCGCTCGTAAGTACAAATAGGTCTGTGTGCGAGACAAAATTGTTTAAAAATTAAAGCAAAATTATTTTTTTTTGGGGGGGTTACAGCACGATATGCAGTACCGCCGCGCCTAGACAGGCAGAAGAACTGGAGCCATCGCCACTGGAACTAAGCCAGCAGACGGGCGCTGAAGATGTGTCTGGCATCAGCGAGCCACGATCTGGGGAGAGAAGCACTGTTGCTTCAGGTGTGAGTGCCCGGTTGCAATCACAGCGTGGACGCAAGCGAGCATCACAAAAAGATGAAGCTGATGCCATTATTGTCGATGGACTCCAACGGGTTGAGGACATGTGTCGTAGTGAACTCAAAGACCTGAGGCGGGAAATCACCGACTTGCAATCCCGCGAGTCTGTATATTCTGCAAATGAGTGGAAGCTACTTTTTTTGTCCTATGTGCCTGTAGCACAAAATATCCCGGCACATAGAAACCTTTTGTTTAGGCAAAGACTAAATGACCTTCTTGAGGAATTTGTGGGCCCCCAGGAACCCGCTCCATCGAGAAGAAGCATAGACATGCCGGCCTACAACCCTCAATATAGAGCCCGGTGTGAACCAAGCATGGAACATCAGAAACAAAGGAGCAGTCCATCATACAGTTGGGCAGAGAATACGCCCGCACAATACCAGAGTCTATAGTACTGCTCACTGTCCCCAGCCAGGTGCAATTACTGCGTTTCACGTTTTGTTGGTTAATAATTTTTTTTGCACCCAAATTCGTGTGTGTTTTTTTAAATTCCTATGGGATATCATATGTAAAACATGTCTAGCAACAGTTCTCTCATACAAATTCGGAAACATTAGTAAACTGTTTAAAATCTGATTCTTGTATGACTAACTTTGAACACAACATAATAACATGAATGTAACTTTTTAAAAGACAGAAGGTTGTGGGAAATAAAACAAACCAAAAAAACCACAAACACTTTAAAAAAAAAATCAGGACACAGCTTCAGACTTTAAATAAATTTCACACGTGTCGGTCTTGCCATGGAACATGCCCCTCATGTGTGAAGCACTGTGCAAATTGATCACGAATCCTCATTATTTGAGCTGTAGACCGAACAGCAGTAGATTCAATGCTAATGAGGTTCGACTCACATTCATCGGGGTCAACCACCTGGGGTTCATGTCTGGCAACAAAATTTTGCAGACATATGCATGCCTTCACAACACGGTCCACATTTTCTGGTTGCAGTTGCATGCAAGTTAGAATTCGCCATTTTAATGTCAAAATACCAAAGGCACACTCCACATTAAGTCTTGCCCGGCTCAAGCGATGATTAAAAATGCGCCTGGTGGAGTTCAGACTACGGCTTGAGTACGGCTTGAGGAGATTTTGTCCAAGTTGGAACGCCTCATCACCAACTAAAACAAAGGGCAAACTTGGGTCTTCGGTCCCCGGTAGAGGTCGTGAGGAGGGTATGTTAAAATTGTTGCTGTACAAACATCTCCCCATGTTGGAGTCTCTGAAGACTCTGGAATCGTTAGTACGGCCATAAGCACCAATATCCACAGCTACAAAACGGTATCTTGCATCCGCAATGGCCATCAAGATAATAGAAAAGTATTTCTTATAATTATAGTAGAGGGATCCACTATGCGCAGGTTTCTGAATCCTTATGTGCTTGCCGTCCACGGCACCAATACAATTGGGGAAATTAGCCACATCCTCGAACTGTTGTGAAATCGCTAGCCACATTTCTGATGTCGGGGTTGGTAGCACAAGTAGTTGCAAGTTGTTCCAAATGGCATCACAAGTTTCCCGAACCAGTTGGCAAATTGTTGACTTTCCCAGTCTAAATTGGTAATGCAGTGACGCAAAAGATTCTCCGGTAGCCAGATATCTGTCGGCATTCAAAAAGAAAAAAAAAATTGTTTAGGATTTTAAAGGACAACTAGCTACATACAATATAATATACAAATGAACTTTATGCCCCACGATACCTACATCTAGTCTTTGTCAATAGAATGATAAAAAAAATTATAATTACCTCACAGTCACTACTAAACGTTCCTCCGCACAGATGCTTTCACGGAAAGTGCTGCGCTGATGATGTATATCATCCTTCACATGTGAGAGCAGAACATCAAAGGTCTCAATGGACATCCGTAGATAGCGTTGGAATTTGGAGGGGTGATCCCGAAGCTGAAGATACAGGGTGTGAAAGGCACCATATGTATTCCGCAAGAAATTAACTTTGTGGATCCAATATCTCCTTTGCGAACTACGCTTTCTCTGACGTAGTCGCAACCGCATCAAGCAAAATCGAACGAGCTCTGACAGAAACATCTTGCTAGCAGAAGTTCACTCAATGCTTTAAAAATGGAGAATGAGTCTGCACCCACACCCCGACGATGACAAAAGAAGAAAAAAATAAATAAATAACTTTATTGACAGTGACAAACGCAGACAAACGCATACATCGCGAACGTACATCCAAATGAGAAAAACGCGGTCACAAGCGTTAACGCAAGCGTTAACGTGATGCCGATTTTTCGACAAATTGGATCCTTTTCTGTACATGCGTGTAACGGATCCGTTTAACGCCATGTACTTGACGCAATGTGAACCTAGCCTTATAGTTCTCCTTAAAGCAGCACTCCAGTGTTATTTTTCAAAGCTGGAGTGGTGCTTTAAATATGAGCCCTGTGTCCCTATTCTTATACCCTCCAGCATCTTCACATAGTACTTTACAGACACCTCACTGGTCCCGCAGCACCATCTTCTACCCGTAGCTTTCAACATAATAACATACCATTATATATAATAACCCCACGTATAATAGTATGCTATTTGTTATTAAATATTTTACCACATTTTTTGCTTCATATATAATTTTCCCTATTTTCCACCTCTAAAACCTGGGTGTGTCTTATAGTCCGGTGCATCTTATAGTCCAAAAAATACTGTAATTTTGCCTCTAAAAAACTGGAAAAACCTATTGACTCGAGTAAAAGCTGGGTATACATTGTCCCATCATCCCTATTCTGGTATGCATGGTTCCTTATCCCCGTCCTTGTCTGTATGGCTCCTTATTCCCATCCTTGTAAGCATGGCTCCTTATTCCCATCCTTGTATTCATGGCTCCTTATTCCCATCCTTGTATGCATGACTCCTTATTCCCATCCTTGTCTGCATGGTTCCTTATTCCCATCCTTGTATGCATGGCTCCTTATCCCCATCCTTGTATGCATGGTTCCTTATTCCCATCCTTGTCTGCATGGCTCCTTATTCCCAATCCTTGTCTGCATGGCTCCTTATTCCCATCCTTGTCTGCATGGATCCTTATTCCCATCCTTGTCTGCATGGCTCCTTATTCCCATCCTTGTCTGCATGGCTCCTTATCCCCATCCTTACATGCATGGCTCATTATTCCAATCTTTGTATACATGGCTCCTTATCCCCATCCCTGCATGCATGGCTCCTTTTTCCCATCCTTGTATGCATGACTCCTTATTCCCATCCTTGTATGCATGGCTCCTTATCCCCATCCTTGTATGCATGGCTCCTTATCCCCATCCTTGTATGCATGGCTCCTTATCCCCATCCATGCATGCATGGCTCCTTATCCCCATCCTTGTATGCATGGCTCTTTATCTCCACCCTTGTCTGCATGGTTCCTCATCCATGTATGTATGGCCCCCATGAGAAAAGCATAAAAAAAAGTAACACAAAAAGTTCTACTTACCTACCCTGCGTGCCCTTGCAGCATCTCATTCCAGTACCAGCAGCTCCTGCAGCCAGGCGATCACGTGTCCCCACTCATTAAGATAATGAATATTCACCTCTCCACACCTATGTGAGGGGAGAGAGGTGAATATTCATTACTTTAATGAACGGGCACCCATGAAAGCCCCGGCAGCTGCTGGAAGACAGTGGCTGCTGCTGTAACTGAGCGTGCGTTATAAGAGAAATGAATATTCATTGTCCATGCAGTGAATATTCACTTATTTTTAGAAGCAGGCACAGGCTTTAGCCGCAGCCGCCGTATTTTATCTCCTGTGACCCGCTGCTCCCCCTCCCCCGCCAAAAACTGGGGCAATGACTCATGTATAAACCAAGGGGGCATTTTCAGCACAAAAAACGTACTGAAAAACACAGCTTATACACGAGTATATATGGTGGTTTCTTTTTCATTCCAGTTGAAACAGTCATCAAGTTTTTTGCTCACCATCTGAAAGTAACATGATGTAGGGGTAGAAACCCGGATTCCAATGATGTGTAATTTACTGGGCTGCTTGCTGCTGTTCTGATGAAATCACTGCTTTATCTGCTGCAGATCTACCAGTTCTCTAAATGCTGAGCTCTGTACAACCCTGCCCACACCACTGATTGGCAGCTTTATGCTGTGCACAAGCAGAAAGCTGCCAGTGGTGGAGGCGGGGTTATACAGAACTCATGAATATGGAGGACTAAAGGTACCTTCACACGAAGCGACGCTGCAGCGATAGCGACAACGATGCCGATCGCTGCAGCGTCGCTGTTTGATCGCTGGGGAGCTGTCACACAGACCGCTCTCCAGCGACCAACGATGCCGAGGTCCCCGGGTAACCAGGGTAAACATCGGGTTGTTAAGCGCAGGGCCGCGCTTAGTAACCCGATGTTTACCCTGGTTACCAGCGTAAAATTAAAAAAAACAAACAGTACATGCTCACCTGCGCGTCCCCCAGCGTCTGCTTCCTGACACTGACTGAGCTCCGGCCCTAACAGCACAGCGGTGACGTCACCGCTGTGCTTTCACTTTCACTTTAGGGCCGGCGCTCAGTAAGTGTCAGGAAGCAGACGCTGGGGGACGCGCAGGTGACCATGTACTGTTTGTTTTTTTTACTTTTACGCTGGTAACCAGGGTAAACATCGGGTTACTAAGCGCGGCCCTGCGCTTGGTAACCCGATGTTTACCCTGGTTACCAGTGTAAAATATCGCTGGTATCGTTGCTTTTGCTTTCAAACACAACGATACACGGCGATCGGACGACCAAATAAAGTTCTGGACTTTATTCAGCGACCAGCGACATCACAGCAGGATCCTGATCGCTGCTGCGTGTCAAACTAAACGATATCGCTAGCGAGGACGCTGCAACGTCACGGATCGCTAGCGATATCGTTACAAAGTCGTTTCGTGTGAAGGTACCTTAAAAGAAACATGTTTACTAGTCCTCTAGTGATTATCTACTGCTAATAAAACTGTGATTTTATCAAAAGTGCTGGAAGCAGTCCGGTGAATGATATATCGCTGGAATCGGGATGTGTCATGTTGCGCTCACATTAGGTGGGAAAAAATAGATTCCCTTTAAGTGAACTTGCTATGATTAAGAATACACTGCATGAAACAAGTCCACAAGTGACTACTCTCTGTAATGATAGGTGGATTACAAGTAAGGACGGTTTTCATCCAAAGAGGTATTGGATATCACAGGTTTCCTTTATGTGGCTATTACTCGTCAATTCAGCATGTTTTTTAGACTCTGGGATCATGAACACTTAGAACACATTTAATATGTCCTGATCCTGATGAGACGTTAACCATATATTTCTAGTATATTACAGAGCTGCCCACTTTCATGCTGTTAGCAGATACAGAACATATATCACCTCAGCTATAGCCAATTTCTCCTGTGCCACGTAACCAGATATATTGATCATCTCCATGCGATCCCTGAGAGGTTCTGGGATTGTTTCGGTGACATTGGCTGTGCAGATGAAGAGAACCTGCAGGAGATGGATTCAATACAGAGATCAAGAATGGAAACATAAAAAATCTGACATATGTCTTAAAGTTTAGGAAACAACCTAACAATTGACCAAACGGTAAATGTACACATTTGAAAGCAAGTAAATCATTTTAAACAGGTCATTATTTTGTATTGCTTGTTATCAAAATACAAGCCATCTCTCTGCATATGAGAAAAAGAAAAGATATCTACTGTTAAAGGGAACCTGTCACCAGATTCATGGTGTACAAAACACAGGCAGCATGAATTAAAGCTGGCCAGCTTTCCCCAGTACTGCTACAGTTGTTTGACAGATCTCTGGCTACGGGAGACACCTGTCATTCACCTTGAGTGGTGTTGGGATCTTTAAAGCATTTTCTCAGGCTCTCCATGCATGTGTTGAGAATGTCACACAGCCGCGACACATGCAGCTGCAGAGCCGAACAGCTGATCAGCCGGAGCGATCCAGGAAGCCGGGTTCCCTCTGCAGCTTGTCCGGTAAGCACTATAGCTTGCCGAATAAGCCCTGACCCGATCAAATTCGCTAATCTCTAGTCTTGACCAATAGGCAAAGAATAGAGCCCTTGAAAAAACATTTTCTATTTATTTCTATTTAGGTTTTGCTTCCATTTGCATCAAAGGCTCTGTCCATCATTTCACTTAATTCATTCAAATTTTACAGAAAAGCATTGCATTCAGCTTACCGAAATGACGAAAAACAATGAAAATTATGTAAATCAGGTAGCACCAACAGATATGGCTCTACATTTTCCTTTCTGTCTAAGGCCGGTTTCACATTAGCTTTTTTTGGGCAGCGTAGGCTTGCGTACTGTCCACATGCGTCTTGCATACCTATCTTTAATATTGTGTACATGGTATACACAGTTTGTATGAGGAAGCATGCGTTGTTTTGCGGTGTCCGGCGAACGCAACATGCTGCACTTTTTTTAAGCGTCAAATATGTGTAGGCATACGCATGCGGATGAGTGTGTATAAACAACTCATTACTGTCTATGGGAACGCATTGGTACGCAAGGACATGCATACGCATGCATTCGATCAGCTTGCATACGTCGGACTGCGCATGTCCAGGAACTGATTGAGATATGCCCTCCTGGAAATATCGAAAGCATGCGCATAAACAATGCAAACGCAGGCGAAAATGCACACAAACACATGCACACACAGCATTTTTTTTTGCATCATGTGTACGCTGATGAAGATAATAAATGCAGGGTAAGTATGCATTTAAATGCGTTTTGGCATGCGTTTGCACATGCAGATGATACAGAACACACAGATACCCTAATGTGTACTTATCCTTAAACGCTTTATAGTTTGCAGATGAGCCTATTTACAGTGGTCATTAAGTGGCTTTATTCCTCCACTCTGCTCAACTATGGCAATGAGGAATATGTAAATAGTGCCTCCCCACATGGCCAAAAATGCTATAGCCCCTATCGTGGCCGTTTTAGACCCTACATGCTGTAGTCAAACGCAACAGCAGCATCTAGATAGTAAACAAAGGAAAGGGCTTCCTCTTTATCATCATCTTCACCTCTTAACTGCTGGGTCCCAATAGTTTCCATAGCAACAGTACGACAAAAGATTTTCTGAAGGTATAATGGCCTGTTAGGCTCTGCCATAAGTAGGGTCTAAAAATCAAGTGACAGTGTTAAATTGGTTTAATCAACATGGCTGGGTACCACGTCAGCAGTTGCTTTAGCTGTACTTGTCCTAATGCTAATTAATCCCACTGGTCAAGTTGACTAAACACCAAAAGGAATGCATCGGGATGCACATTATTAGAACTACATTATTAAAGCTGCATTTCTACTCAAAAGATAATCATGAATGAGCGTTCTTAAAAACACTAATTTCACGATTATCTCGCAGTGTAAACAGGCTGCCGATCACAGATCAATAATCAAAATGTTCATTCATTAGGTAAAAATCATGTTTTGCACAGCGCAAAAAAACGTCGTTCTTGGTGGTGTATCGTCATGTGTAAAAAGGACTCTTGCTGCTGAGTATCCTGGCAGCCTATCTGCACTGGAGTGATCTACTACAGATCAGTGTGCATCTTTATTTGGGATTGCCTGTATAAACATGCCATTATCCCCTTAGTGACAGAGCCAATTTTGACCTTAATGACAAGGCCAATTTTTACAATTCCGACCAGTGTTACTTTATGAGGTTATAGCTCTGGAAAGCTTCAATGGATTCTACTGATTCTGAGACAGTTTTTTCATGACATATTGTACTTTATGGTAGTGGTAAGAATTCTTTGATGTGACTTGCGATAATTTATGAAAAAAAAACAAAAAACATAAATTTGTCAAAAATTATGAAAATTTTGCAATTTTCAAACTTTTCATTATTGTGCCCTTAAATCAGAGTCGTGTCAGACAAGATAGATAATAAATAACAATTCCCACATGTCAACTTTATATCAGCACAATTTTGGAAACAAAATAGTTTTTTGTTAGGAAGCTATAAGGGTTAAAAGTTGACCAGCAATTTCAAATTTTTCCAACAAAATTGACAAAACCATTTTTTTTTAGGGACCACATCACATTTGAAGTGACTTTGGGGGGAATCAATATGACATAAAATACCCAAAAGTGACACCATTTTAAAAACTGCATCCCTCAAGGTGCACAAAACCATATTCAAGAAGTTTATTGGCTCAGTGGTTACCACTGCAGCCTTGCAGCACTGAGGTCTTGGGTTCAAATCTCACCAAGGACAACATCTGCAAGGAGTTTGTATGTTCTCCCTGGGTTTGCGTGGGTTTCCTCAGGGTACTCCGGTTTCTTTCCACAAACTGATAGGGATTCTAGATTCTAGATTGTGAGCCCAATTGGGGACAGCGATGATAATGTGTGCAAACTGTAAAGCGCTGCGGAATATGCTAGGTCTATATAAAAAATAAAGATTATTATTTATTATTATTATTATTAACTCTTCAGGTGCTTCACGAGAAAGAAAGCAGTATAGAAGGTAAAAATTAACATTTAACTTTCACGAAAAATTTACTTGAACCAATTTTTTTTATTTTCACAAGGGTATCAGGAGAAAATGGACCACAAAATTTGTTATGCAATTTCTGCCGAGTATGCCGATACCCCGTATGCGCGGGAAAGATACTGTTTGGTGCACGAAAGGGCTCAGAAGGGAGCGAGCACCGTTTGACTTTTTGAACGCAAAATTGGCTGGAATCAATGGCGGGTGATATGTCTCATTTGGAGACCCCCTGATGTACATTAACAGTGGACACCCCCCAATTCTAACTCCAACCCTAATACAGCCCTAAACCCAACCCTAACCCCAACACATCAGTAACCCTAATCCCAAACCTAGCCATAACTCTAACCCCAACCTTAAAACCCTAACATCACAACCCCAACACAATCCTAACCCTAGCCCCAACACTTGCTCTAACCCCAACCCTAAAACCCAGCTCCAACCCCAACACTAGCTCCAACCCCAACCCTAGCCCCAACCCTAACCCTAGTTGTAACCCAAATTTTAACCTTAACTGCAATGAATGGAAAAAAATATTTTATTTTATTATTTTTACCTAACTAAGGAGGTGACAAAGGGGGTTTTAATTTTAATTGTTTTATTTTGATTACTGTGATAGAGCCTATCACAGTGATCAAAATGAACCAATAGAAAAAAATGTCATATTGTTGCCTACTGGCCGGTAGCTCTCGGCAGGCGCACTGCGCCCGCCATCTTTTTCCAGGAAGAGGACGTGGAGGGACGGGGGACGGAGCCGGAGAGTTCAGGGGTAGCAGAGGTACCGGGGGGAGCTCAGGGGACTCCATTTCTTTCTCTTCTGGTATGCTAGATCATATCAGAGGAGAGAGAAATGAATGGGAAATCTGATTTTTTCTTTTTTTCCGATCCTCCTCTCCCCGCTGCATTCCTCTGTTATTTGTGAGTGAATAATTTGTAGGCCTGGAGTTTTCAATTAACCCTTGTTTGTGTAGACTTGTTTGTCGGGTTGGTGTACTGCGGTGCACAGTAGCGCCCCTTTTCCCTGGGTGGGGAAGAGAACATACAGAGGGATGATTCAGGAGATAAGGCAAGGGTGGAGGCCCCGGTATCTTCAGAAGTATCCCGGGGCATAGGGTGAGCTAGGGCGCCCCGTAGTGATAGGGTCAGGGAAGGAGCCCCTGTTCACGGGACACCAGACAGCTGTGTATTGTATTTTTCTCTAAAGCACTCCAGGCTTTCATATCATAGTCTGTATTACATACCTGGCAATGTGTTTTTTCATGAGACATGAAAACACCAGGAGAGGGGGGATCCGCCCTTCAAGGACAGGAAAAGATAAAAGGGGCGGCTCCTCTCTCCGCATCAGTTGTTTTACAGAGCAGGACAGGAACTCCGCAGATTAGTGTACACATAAATAATGTGTCATAACTAAGGGCGCTTGATCACCAGAAACGCGTTGATATCGCATTTTATTCTTTGTAATCGCTGATGTTTTTATCCTCCACTGAACATATTTTTCAAGTGAATAAAGAAAAGTTTTTTCACTACCTCGTTGAGCTGGATTCCTAATTTCTTCCCTGACTTCTCCACACCTTGACACAGTGGTTCCGTGCTCCGAGTTTCCAAGGATGTCGATCATGGTGAGCTGGACTTTGTTCGACACATAAATAATACATCCTTTATAATTCTAATTACCAACATGCGAGGGAATGTCTAATACTAATAATGCACCCAACTAATGACGTGATCAAAAGGGTGGGAATATAAGGGTGCCATCATGTCTCATGAAAAAACACAATACCAGGTATGTAACACCCGTGTTTTTCCATCAAACATGACGGCACCACGAGAGAGCTACAGAGATTTGTAATCTCTTTAGGGAGGGATCACTGCTTGTAACACTCTTCTCCCAAATGTGAGATCAGAGGTAGCAGATAGGTCTAACCTATAATATTTAAAAAATGTAGACGGAGAGGACCAAGTGGCCCCCATACAGATTTGGTCGATGGTAGAATCTGCTCTCTCCGCCCAAGAAATCGCCATGGCTCTCGGGGAGTGGGCTTTTAGACCCTGGGGAACAGGCCTGCCTGCACTACTATACACTAGTATAATGGGCTCTCTCACCCATCTAGCGATAGTTTGTTTTGAGGCTTTAAGGCCCTTTCTTTGCCCCCTGGAATTTAACAAATAAAGCCCTCTGTCTCCTTCAGGATTTTGTCACCTCTAAATACTGAAAGATACATCTCCTGACATCTAGGCAATGAAGTCTCTCCTTTTTCTTGTTGCTAGTGTTAGGACAAAAAGAGGGTAGGGTTATATCCCGAGTCCAATGGAATCTTGACACCACCTTGGGGAGATATGCTGGATCTAATTTTAATACAACCCTATCGTCCATAATTTGCATGTAGGGAGGGTCTGCTGATAATGAGTGTAAATCCCCAACCCTACGGGCCGATGAAAGTGCCACTAGCAAGGCTGTTTGTAATGTTAGTATTTTATCTGACGTTGCAATTAATGGCTCAAAGGGGTTTTCTGTCAAAGCTGTCAACGCTAAATTTAGATCCTATGGCGGAGGAGTAGGGGATGGAAGAGAGTCAGCTCTACTACAGGCTCGGATAAACCAGGTCACCCACCTATTGCTTGCCAGGTCATAGTTAAATAATGCTGCTAAAGCTAAAATATGCACTTTGAGGGTACTAACAGCTAATCCCAGATCTAAACCCTTTTGTAGGAACTCCAGTATTACCACTATCGGGACCTCCCCTTCCCGTATTGGCCCTGAGATAGACAAGAATTGTTTCCATATCGTTCCATAAATCCAGGTAGTTACTGGTTTTCTGCTACTGAGTAAGGTGGATAATAAACCATCCGAGAACCCCTCATTTTCTAACAACTTCCTTTCAAATTCCAGGTTGTCAAATGCAGCCCGGAATTCTGACTGTGACCATGTGTAAGAAGGTCCTGGTCTTCTGGGAGTACCCATGGGTCCGTAACTGACATCACTCTTAGCCAGTAAAACCATGGCCTTTTTGGCCAAAAGGGAGCTATTACAATCACCCTGGCCTTGTCCTCACTGATCTTCTTCAGAACTGCTGGTATCAGACATATCGGTGGGAAGGCATACAAGAGTCCGGATGTCCATTCTATCCTGAAGGCGTCTACTGATAACTGCCTGTCTGCTGGGTTTAGGGAGCAGAACTTCTGATCCTTCTTGTTGGCTTTTAAGGCAAAGAGGTCTACATTGGGTCTTCCCCACATGTGCACTATCTGTTGAAAAATAGACCATTCAACTTGCCTTAAGTGGTTCCTGCATAGAAAGTCTGCCTTCCCATGAGTCTTTTGGTTATCTGCATCAATTACCGAGAACGGGTGCCCTCTGGTGGTTTACATATACGACCGCTGTTCGGTTCTCCGATAGGACTCTCACATGATGCCCTGTTAATTGTGGAAGTAACCCCTTTAGCGCTTTTTCGATTGCTAGAAGATCCCAATCATTTGAGGATAGATTTCTTTCCTACCGAACCCAGGGATCCTGGATCCATAGTGTGTCTATGTGAGCTCCCTACCCCCAAGGGATGGCATCCGCTGTGACTACTTTGGAGGCGGTGTATGTCCAGTGTATGTAGTTCTTGTCACGATATGGTATGAAATATCATACAAGTTTAGTTCTCTTGCTAGCCTGCTGTGGGCTAAGCCCCCCTTCTTGGAGTGATTCTGCGGCAGCTTGTGGCTGCAAATACCTGACTTTCAGCTCACAAGCCCTCATCCCCCGCACCAAGGTATTTACGACCGGCATTTCCTGTAGTGGAAAGTGCCCAGCTTTAACTGGATTAGAAACTTCTAGAATCTTGAAAGTCTTTTGTTCTGTTTTTGGAAGATATTAGGCAAATCGTTTAAGTTAAGACCACGAAAACATATATTTGTAATCTCCATCGAAGGATCTACCCATCACTCTAAACATGAGCTTTTAACTCCATCAGGTGAAGAAGTAGGGATTTCTCTGTAAATATGTATCCCAGATAGGACATATTTGATCTCATTAGAATGCTCACGTTAATCCCAGATGAATGCTGGGTTTGATATGACTATGACATGTTCTGGAGCGAAGTTACGGGCATCAGATATATTTAATGCACAGTGAGTAACACTGATGAGGTAGGAGGGGTTGGAAAAGCCAGCCCTTTCTGTGAGGTCACAGACTGTAGGTTTTAAGTTGCTGGCAGACTTTCAGGAGGCAGATTTGAGTTTTTACCTGAAGAGCCCAGAGTGCACGCCCTGATGCACTGGGATAGATGGAAAGTTCCCCTAGCCTGTTGCCTGCAATGCTTTGAACAACTGTAAGTGTTATTTCTCATGTTATTCCCTGTTTTTTTTATAATTACCTTGTACATATTTGCAATTGTCTCTTTTGTAACATCTTTGTAAAATATTTTGATAAAGCACTGCCTACATTTTGTGGGGTATATTATTTCATGCCAGTTCTTTCTCCATGCTCTAAAAACGTACCCTAAGTCTTCTGAAGGGGATTTACGCTACTGTGTTGGGTTAGCTTCGGACCCGTTTAATCGAAGCTGGTGGCAGTAATACCGTGTACTGTGCAGGCCTTTGGGTGTCACTGTAGCGACTGCGGCTTGATAATTATTGTTCCTGCCTGAGCGGGAGTAGTTTATCGCGTCGCTGCAGCGTGCCCAATAGCCAGTAAGAAGCAGGCAGCCTTTCTGGTGACTATTTACCATAGGTGCAGTACCTAATATGACCTGACAGTAAGGGGGGCGCCAGAGAGCTGCAAGGTTTAAGTGGAACTGTAAGCGGGATACACAAATCCCTGCAGTTCATGGTATATTGAAGAGCAGTGGGATACCTAAAATAAGCCCCTGCTGTAAACTAAGAGGTCAATAACCTTGTGTGTTTTTTTTATCACATTGTGGCAGTGGAGGGATAACTAAGATAAGCCCCCTGCACATGTGATAGCTGTCTGTTGGTCTAAAGTCACCCCAATCCGTGACAATTGGTGACAGTCACGGTGTGAGTCGTGACAAGTGGTGGCAAGGCGGTGGGATATTAGAGCATTAGTGATTTGGTTTGAGCAATCATTCCTCTCACTAAAAACTTGCAGAAAGTTCTTGCGAGGACTCTGCGCAAATAAGTTTGGAGAAAGAACTCAGTGTTTATTAGTCTTGAGACAATTGTGTACTGGTAATTATCCCCTCCCTTTCTCTTCATTTTTCTATCCTATTTTTTTTTTGGCAACCATGGCTGCGAAAGGAGAAGCCTGGTATGCCCAGCAGAAGAAGGATGCTCTTGCTGGGATATGCACGTACCATGGCCTGAACCCCCAGAGCAAGACCAAGACTCAAATGGTCGCTGAACTGGTGCAATGGGAAGCCGCGCTAGACCACTCCCAGAGCCCAGAAGCCGCAGAAGCCAGCACCAGCGAACATGGTGCTGCAGCAGAGGTCCAACCACTGAATGCTGGCCCTGTTAGCAATCCGGGCGAATTAATAATAATAATAATAATAATAATAATTTTATTTATATAGCGCCAACATATTCCGCAGCGCTTTACAACTTATAGAGGGGACTTATACAGACAACAGACATTACAGCATAACAGAAATCACAGTTCAAAACAGATACCAGGAGGAATGAGGGCCCTGCTGCTCGCAAGCTTACAATCTATGAGGAAAAGGGGAGACCCGAGAGGTGGATGGTAACAATTGCTTTAGTTATTTGGACCAGCCATAGTGTAAGGCTCGGGTGTTCATGTAAAGCTGCATGAACCAGTTAACTGCCTAAGTATGTAGCAGTACAGACACAGAGGCTATTAACTGCGTAAAGTGTATGAGAACATGATGGAGGAACGTGATTATGTTGTTGTTTTTTATTAATAGGCCACACAGGGATAATTAGGTTAATGCGTTGAGGCGGTAGGCCAATCTGGATTGGACCCCCACCTGCATGCGGCCTTGGAAGAACTCCCCACTGACGACCATGATGGACGTTTGCAGCTGATTCAGCAATACCGGCAGGAGGCCGAGGCCCGAGCCGAGCGAGAGGCCCAGGCCCAGCGAGCCGAGCGAGAGGCCCAGGCCCAGCGAGCCGAGCGAGAGGCCCAGCGAGCCGAGCGAGAGGCCCAGCGAGCTGAGCGAGAGGCCCAGGCTCAGCGAGCCGAGCGGCAAGCGGAGCGGGAGTACCAGCTGCAGATGGCCCAACTGCAAATGCAGGGGTTGTCCCAGTCCAGCCGTGAGCCCAGCAGCGCTCAGATACCGAAGCCCCGGCCCGATCACTTCCCTGTTATGGAAAAGGATGGGGACTTGGACACTTTTCTGCGGGCCTTTGAAAAAGCCTACAGACAGTACCAGCTGCCTACACAAGAATGGGCACGATAACTGACACCAGGGCTGAGAGGAAAAGCTCTGGAGGCGTTTGCTGCCCTCCCTCAAGAACAAGATGGTGACTATGAGGCCATCAAGCAGGCTCTGATAGCCAAGTACCAGCTTACACCCGAGGTGTACCGTAAAAAGTTTCGGACCCTCCAACGTGGCCCACACGACAGTTACAGTGATGTGGTGCATGGACTGGGGACACACTTTGACCAGTGGACCCAAGGACTGTCAGTGACCACCTTTGCACAGGTGCGAGACCTGATGATCAAAGACCAGTTCTTCCATCTTTGCCCAGCTGAGGTGCGACAGTTCGTGATGGACAGAGAACCCAAAGACGTGACGAAAGCAGCGCGGAATGCCGATGCCTATGAGGCCAACCATAGATCGGAAGTGCGGAAGCCAGTCACCTCCAGCTGGAGAGGGGGTAAGCCTGCATCCAACGCCGGTACCCCTGCCAGCCAACACACCAGAGGTCCTGTCCCCGTGGCCAACAGCACCAGACCTACCACCGAACCTCGCCAGTGTTACCACTGCAGGCGGCTTGGTCATATCAGTACCTTCTGTCCAGACAAGCAAAAGAACCTCCCAGCCAAGGCCCCAGGGCCTAATGCAGCAGTTCTTTTGGTGGGTGGTGTGGCTGGGAGGGTGTGTGACAACGTACAGCACGACACAGTGCGAGGTCATGTTGCTACAGGCCTCAAAGACACCGGGGCTGAACGAACCCTCATCCGACCCGAACTGGCAGCCCCTGAAGAAATCATTCCGGGGAAAACCCTAACTGTCACTGGGATTGGGGGCATCAGCTGTCCCTTGCCAATGGCCCGGGTTTGTATTGATTGGGGTGCTGGGAGCGGGGTGAAGGAAGTGGGGCTGTCTGATAATTTGCCCACTGATGTTTTGTTGGGGACTGATTTGGGGAGGTTGGTTGCATACTACGACGTTGACACCCCTCCCCAATCTACTAATGAGGGTAACGTTAACCCTGATGATGATGATGATGATGATGATGATGGGAAATCGCATGTGTTACCTGACCATGCTTTATCTTGTAATGATGCATCTGATAACCATTTTTTCCCTAGGATTGATGGTGAAAATGTTGTACCTGTGCCAATTGAACCTGATAATGATGTTTCTGTGAAAGTTGATGTGTCCATAGGTACTGGAGTGCTCAGCCACGTCGCTCTGCGGAGTGAGACGGCTGAGGAACTCCTAGCAGGGGCAAGTGTCGGTGCTACAGGAAATGGGGAGATACGTGGGAACCGTGAGGAAGGTGATGCCATGCAATTGACCAGTGCCACCGAGGAAGGTAACTGGCCCATAAGTAGCAATGCTCCTGAGGTAATGGGGGTGGATGGGGGGGTAGAGCCCATAGCAGTGTCGGCTGATGGGCCTGTAGAAAACCCCGGGGAGACAGCCTACGTAGCTGCTGTCACCCGCAGTCAGAGTGCCCGGAACGCAGATAACTGTCTGCCTTCCGGACCCTCCTCAGTCATCACTGTGACTGAACCAGAGGTGGACCCAGAGCAGGTCCAAGAGGGTTCCCGTGGGGAAGGGACCCTGACATCGCTTCTGGCTTCCCCTAGCCAGGAGTTTCAGGCTGCTCTGCACACAGAAGCGAGCCTAGAGAGTTTGAGACAACTCGCCGGGACGCGCTTCTCCGAGACTGATAAGGAGAAGGTGTTCTGGGAAGAAGGAAGGTTGTACCGGGAGACAGTACCCGGAGAATCACAAAAGGAGTGGTTGAGGGAAAGACAGCTGGTCGTCCCGCAGCAATTCCGGGGTGAGTTGTTACGGATTGCCCATGAGATCCCGCTAGCTGGACACTTGGGGATCAGCAAAACTAAGGCCCGGCTGTCTCAACACTTCTATTGGCCTAAGATGGGGACAGATGTGTCAAACTACTGACGCTCCTGTACCACCTGTCAAAGAGTGGGGAAGGCGGGGCCTGCTCTTAAGGCTCCCCTGATCCCTTTGCCAGTGATAGAGGAGCCTTTCCAGAGGATTGCGGTGGACATTGTGGGCCCGCTGGCCGTCTCCAGCAGCTCTGGAAAGCGATATATTCTTACTGTGGTAGACAGACCAATGGCTTGTGTGAACGCTTCAATGGTACCCTCAAACAGATGCTACGCATGCTGGTTGAGACACAAGGGCGCGACTGGGAGCGGTACCTCCCACACCTGCTATTCGCTTACCGAGAGGTTCCGCAGGCCTCGACGGGGTTCTCCCCCTTCGAGCTCCTGTACGGCAGGCGAGTCCGGGGACCCCTTGGGTTGGTAAGAGAATCCTGGCAAGATGAGCCGAACCCTTCTGAAGTGTCCATAGTGGAGTATGTCATGCGCTTCCATGACAAGATGCAGACCTTGACGCAGTTGGTGCATGACAACATGACACAGGCTCAGGCTGATCAGAAGCACTGGTACGACCAGAACGCCCGGGAGCGGACCTACCACGTGGGTCAAAAGGTGTGGGTGCTGGTCCCCGCACCAACGGATAAGCTTCAGGCAGCCTGGGAGGGCCCATACTTCGTCCACCAACAGCTCAACCCGGTCACCTACGTGGTCACGCTTGACCACGCTCGGGGTAGGCGAAAGGCCTTTCACGTCAACATGATGAAGGCTCATCACGAACGTGAACCTTTCGTCCTACCGGTCTTCAGCTTACCCGAAGACGGGGAGGAAGACACCCTCCTGGACATGCTGGCCCAAGCCAAGGACCGTGGGTCCATTGAGGACGTGGAGGTAAGCGCCTCGCTAGATGAACCACAGCGGTTGCAGTTGCAAACCACACTGGAACTCTTCCGGGTCGTGTTCTCCAACCGACCTGGGAGGACGGAGTTAGCCGTCCACGAGGTGGACACCGGGAATCACGCCCCACTACGGCGAACACCCTATCGAATCTCTGACCAGGTGCAGCAGATCGATGAGATGTTACAGCTGGGGGTGATTCGACGGTCAAAGAGCGCATGGGCCTCACCTGTAGTGCTCGTGCCAAAGAAGGACCGGACCACCCGGTTATGCGTGGACTACAGGGGGCTCAATGCCATTACAGCCTCTGACGCGCACCCAATGCCACGCATCGAGGAGCTGCTTGAGAAGTTAGCTGGCGCAAAATACCTGACAATAATGGATCTGAGTCGCGGATACTGGCAGATTCCCCTGAGCCCCGAGGCACAGGAGAAGTCCGCCTTTATCACACCCTTTGGACTGTACGAGTCCACGGTCATGCCCTTCGGCATGAAGAATGCCCCTGCCACTTTCCAGCGGATGGTCAACCTCCTGCTTCAGGGACTGGAGAAGTACGCAGTGGCGTACTTGGATGACATTGCCATCTTCAGTCCCTCCTGGGGAGAACACCTGCAGCATCTCGAGGAGGTGCTCAGGCGAATTCACCGAGCAGGACTGACTATCAAGCCGGGAAAGTGCCAGATGGGCATGAGTGAGGTCCACTACCTGGGGCACCGGGTAGGCGGAGGCACCCTGAAGACAGAGCCTGAGAAAGTGGGCGCGATCGTGAACTGGCCCACTCCTGGGACCAAGAAACAGGTGATGTCCTTCCTGGGCACTGCAGGGTACTATAGGCGCTTTGTGCAGCACTAAAGTAGCCTGGCAAAACCTTTGACGGACCTCACCAGGAAGAAGCTACCCCACATCGTCAACTGGACAGATGGCTGTGAGGGGGCCTTCCAGGCGTTGAAAACCGCACTGTGCAACGCCCCTGTGTTGAAAGCAGTCGACAGCAGTCGACTGTTCTTGGTACAGACTGATGCCAGCGAGTTTGGCCTCGGTGCTGTGCTCAGCCAGATTGACTCGGAGGACCAAGAGCACCCCGTGTTGTACCTGAGCTGGAAACTTTTGCCGAGGGAAGTGGCCTATTCCACCATCGAGAAGGAGTGCCTGGCCATAGTCTGGGCCCTGCAGCGCTTGCAGCCCTACTTGTACGGTCGCACCTTCACTGTGGTGACCGACCACAACCCTCTGCGCTGGCTAAGCACAATGTGTGGAACCAACGGCAGGTTGCTGCGCTGGAGCCTTGCCGTTCAGCAATTTGACTTCACCATTAAACACAAAGCGGGCAAAGAGCATGGGAATGCAGATGGACTGTCCCGCCAGGGTGAACCTACTGAGGTGCGCATGGAGGCATACCGTGGGGTTCTACCTCCCTAGCGCACGCCAAAAGGGGGAGGTGTCATGATATGGTATGAAATATCATATAAGTTTAGTTCTCTTGCTAGCCTGCTGTGGGCTAAGCCCCCCTTCTTGGAGTGATTCTGCGGCAGCTTGTGGCTGCAAATACCTGACTTTCAGCTCACATGCCCTCATCACTCGCACCAAGGTATTTACGATCGGCATTTCCTGTAGTGGAAAGTGCCCAGCTTTAACTGGATTAGAAACTTCTAGAATCTTGAAAGTCTTTTGTTCTGTTTTTGGAAGATATTAGGCAAATCGTTTAAGTTAAGACCACGAAAACATATATTTGTAGTCTCCATCGAAGGATCTACCCATCACTCTAAACATGAGCTTTTAACACCATCAGGTGAAGTAGGGATTTCTCTGTAAATATGTATCCCAGATAGGACATATTTGATCTCATTAGAATGCTCACGTTAATCCCAGATGAATGCTGGGTTTGATATGACTATGACATGTTCTGGAGCGAAGTTACGGGCATCAGATATATTTAATGCACAGTGAGTAACACTGACGAGGTAGGAGGGGTTGGAAAAGCCAGCCCTTTCTGTGAGGTCACAGACTGTAGGTTTTAAGTTGTTGGCAGACTTTCAGGAGGCAGATTTGAGTTTTTACCTGAAGAGCCCAGAGTGCACGCCCTGATGCACTGGGATAGAAGGAAAGTTCCCCTAGCCTGTTGCCTGCAATGCTTTGAACAACTGTAAGTGTTATTTCTCATGTTATTCCCTGTTTTGTTTATAATGACCTTGTACATATTTGCAATTGTCTCTTTTGTAACATCTTTGTAAAATATTTTGATAAAGCACTGCCTACATTTTGTGGGGTATATTATTTCATGCCAGTTCTTTCTCCATGCTCTAAAAACGTACCCTAAGTCTTCTGAAGGGGATTTACGCTACTGTGTTGGGTTAGCTTCGGACCCGTTTAATCGAAGCTGGTGGCAGTAATACCGTGTACTGTGCAGGTCTTTGGGTTTCACTGTAGCGACTGCGGCTTGATAATTATTGTTCCTGCCTGAGCGGGAGTAGTTTATCGCGTCGCTGCAGCATGCCCAATAGCCAGTACAAAGCAGGCAGCCTTTCTGGCGACTATTTACCCTAGGTGCAGTACCTAATCTGACCTGACAGTAAGGGGGGCGCCAGAGAGCTGCAAGGTTTAAGTGGAACTGTAAGCGGGATACACAAATCCCTGCAGTTCATGGTATATTGAAGAGCAGTGGGATACCTAAAATAAGCCCCTGCTGTAAACTAAGAGGTCAATAACCTTGTGTGTGTGTGTTTTTTTTTTTATCACATTGTGGCAGTGGAGGGATAACTAAGATAAGCCCCCTGCACATGTGATAGCCGTCTGTTGGTCTAAAGTCACCCCAATCCGTGACAATTGGTGACAGTCACTGTGTGAGTCGTGACAGTTCTCTTGCATGGAACTGGGCCCATTTTACCGCTGGTATGCAGGTTCGGGACCCTAACACCGACATGGCTCTTCTTAAAGTCATTTCTGGCTTTTTTATTGTTGTTACAATTATTTGTTTGATTTTTCCTTCTTTCTCCACTGGGAGGCGACACTCCTGTGCCACCAAGTCCACCCCGAGTTATCCCCAAGAAATTCTGGACCATCGCTGGTTCCAGCTTGGATTTTTTGAGATTCAGCTGCCATTCTAGCGTCTGTAGTGTGTCTATCACTATTCTGACTTGCTCTTGACAGTGAGAAAATTTTTTCCCCACTATTAGGAAGTTGTCTAAATAAGGGATTATCAGAGTATCTTTCTCTCCGAGATGTGTTGTGACCTCTGCAATCAATTTTGTAAATACTCGTGGGACTATCGCTATCCCAAAGGGCAGAGCCCTGTACTGAAAGTGACGTAACTGAAACCCCATCTGAACTGCCACCCTGAGAAACTTGCGATCTTGTTGTCTGATTGGAAGGTGGCAATAAGCGTCCCTGAGGTCTAGGACTGCCATGTAACACCGAGGATAGAGGAGTTTCACTGTTGATCTTATCGTCTCCATTTTGAATGATGGGATTATTAGATACCTGTTGAGGCCTTTCAAAGTTATGATTGTTCTCCAAGAATTGTCTGGGTTTTTTTTATAAGAAAAAGGGGGGAATAAAAAATAGAATTATTCTTACCGTTAATTCGGTTTCTAGGAGCCTTCCACGACAGCCACCAGGAGGTTGTCTCCATACCCTAATGGGGGACAGGAAGCACGAGAGGTTAAAAGCCACTCCCACCTCCCATTAACCAGTGACTTACAACTGAACCCACAGCACCGGTTACCTTTTTGGTTCTCAGAAAAAAACTATCCAAGAACATCGGGAGGGAATTAATGCTGTCGTGGAAGGCTCCTAAAAACCGAATTAACGGTAAGAATAATTCTATTTTCTCTAGTAGCCTTCCACGACAGCCACCAGGAGGAATGCCAACCAATTCTGTATTTAGGGAGGGACCACAGCCTGAAGAACCTTTCGGCCAAAGGCAAGATCCCGGTTGGACCAGAAGTCCAATCTGTAATGCTTAGTAAAAGTGTGCAAGGAAGACCATGTTGCTGCCCTGCAAATCTGCTCTGTTGACGCACCAGCCCTTTCAGCCCAAGAGACAGACGTAGATCTGGTGGAATGAGCTATTAGGCCCGCAGGAATAGCAATATTCTGGGTTAGGTATGCTTCAGTAATGGCTTTCTTTATCCAGTTGGCGATGGTACGCTTCGCTACCTTCTTGCCCTTGTTTCTGCCAGAAAGATGAACGAAGAGATTTTTGTCAATCCTGAACGATTTAGTATGTTCTAAATAGTACAACACTATACGTCGTACATCCAAAGTATGAAATCTGTGTTCTTCCGGATTTGAAGGATTGTGACAGAACGATGGGAGGACTATATCCTGTGATCGATGAAACTCTGACACTACCTTCGGGAGAAAACATGGATCAGGTCGGAACACGATGGAGTCATCTCTTATGGTAAGATAAGGCTCTCTAACTGAAAGGGCTTGTATTTCTCCCACTCGTCTTGCAGTAGAAATTGCAACCAAGAAGGCCGTTTTGCAGGACAGAAGTTGCGAGGAACAAGATGTGTTATGACCCCAATGGCAGAGGGTCTCAAAAGTACATACCAAGTCTGCAAACACAAAAAAACAGCTCATAGGGCAGTGGTAACTGGGCTGACCATATATCTAATCCTAGCACCACAAATAGCAGCAGCCGGGGAACGTGCCTACGTTGGTTCTAGACGTCTCGAGCCAGCCGGAGAACTAACTAACCCTAGAAGGGAAAAGATAGACCTTTCTTGCCTCCAGAGAAAAGACCCCAAAAGTTGGATACAAGCCCCCAACAAATAATAACAGTGAGGTAAGGAGAAAAGACAAACGTAAGAATGAACTAGATATTTAGCAAAGAGAGGCCCACTGACTAATAGCAGAATATAGTAAGATGACTTATATGGTCAGCAAAAACCCTATCAAAATTTCCACGCTGGATATTCAAGAACCCCCGAACCATCTAACGGCCCGGGGGGAGAACACCAGCCCCCTAGAGCTTCCAGCAAAATCAGGAATCACATTTAGTACAAGCTGGACAAAAAATAAGAGCAAAGCAAATAACCAAAAAACAAGGAAGCAGGACTAAGCTTAATTTTGCAAGATCCAAGACCAGCAGACAGGAGCAAACAGAAAGGAACTGATTACAACGATGCCAGGCACTGGACTGAGAAACCAGGAAGTTTATATAGCAACACCCCTGGACTAACGACCCAGGTGGGTGCCAAACTGAGGAAAGACAATCCCAGAGTCATATCACTAGTGACCACAAGAGGGAGCCAAAAAAGTCTAATTCACAACAAAGATGATAATGGCTCAAATGGAGGAGCCGTAAGGCCCTTTAGAACTATGTTTAAGTCCCATGATGGTACAAAAATTTGTTTTCTTGGACAATGCCTTGATGCTGCGACCATAAACCTCTTTATCCAACGATGACTTGCAAGGTCTTGATCGAAGACAGAGCTCAAGGCTGACACTTGAACTTTCAAGGTACTTGGCTTCAGCCCCAACTCCACCACGAGGAGAATCTATTCCAAATTTTTCGATATATGGCGTTGGTGATAGGTTTTCTAGACTTCTGTAGGGTAGAGATTACCGACTGTGAAAGGCCTTTAGCCCTTAGTACCTGGGCTTCAATAGCCAGGCTGCCAGATTGAACCTTTGTGGTTCCGGATGATAAAAGGGGCCTTGGCGGAGAAGATCTTCTGCTTGAAGAAAAACTGGACCATCCACCTTCAGTTCTTTTATGAGGTGGTACCAGCTTCTTTTCGGCCATGTCGGCTCTACTAGGATAGTTTGGACTTGATCGTCCCGGATCTTCCGGAGGGTCTTCGCCAGTAACGGTATTGGAGGGAATGCGTACGCTAGATGAAACCTCCATGCGTGAGCGAAGGCGTCTACTCCTTGAGACCTGTCCTTGGGGTTCAGGGAGAAGTAGTTCTCGACCTGTGCATTCTGACTTGACGCTAGAAGGTCTATATCGGGAAGTCCCCATCTGTCTGTCAACATTCTGAAAATGTCCGCCTTCAGGCTCCATTCTCCCGGATGCAAGTCGTGACGACTTAGGAGATCTGCATGAATGTTCACTGACCCTCTGAGGTGTATTGCTGATAGTGAGAGGAGATGTTTCTCTGCCCAGCAAAATATTCTGTTAGATATTGCTCTCAACTGGTTGAACTTTGGACTTCCCTGGTGTTTTAGATGCGCAACAGTCGTCATATTGTCCGAATAAATTCTGACATGTTGACCTATAATGAGACTGCTGGCCGCCAGGAGGGCCCTCTCCACTGCCATCAATTCTCTGGAGTTGGAGGAACTGGAACTTTCTCTTTGATTCCAGTGACCCTGGAATGGGATCTGCGAGACAACTGCTCCCCAACCTTTTTGACTGGCATCCGTTGTCACCGGGATCAGAGGATCTTGTACCCAGTCTACTCCTTTTAGCCGTTTGATTGGATCGCCCACCAGGTTAACGAGACCTTTACCTTCCCAGGAGTGTATATTCTTCTGTTCAGGGAATTTGGATTTCCGTTCCAGTTCCCTAAGATGTGTGCCTGCAGTACTCTTGAGTGGCTTTGAGCCCACTGGACTGATTGTATACAGGCCGTCATTGACCCCAGGAGAGACATTGCAGCCCGTAGAGTCGGAGAACGTTGTTTTTTGAAGTCTGAGACTTTGGAAATCAGGTTTATTCGGTGTTCCTCTGGTAGGAAAGATTTCTGATTCTCTGAATCCAAGAGGACCCCGAGGAATTTCCTCACCTTTGATGGTGACAGTTGAGACTTTTTTAGATTTGGTATCCAACCCAAATCCTGTAAAATGTTCAGAGTTTTGGAAATTCTCTGATTGAGAATTTCGGCGGAAGGACCAATTAATAGAAGGTCGTCCAAGTACGGCACTATAGCGATGTCTTGATATGGGCTGATATGGGCTACTGCTTCCGCCATGACTCTGGAAAACACCCTTGGGGCTGAGGAGATCCTGAAGGGGAGAACATTGTATTGGAAATGTAAGATTTTTTGATTGAATTGAACCGCAAATCTTAGGTATTTCCTGTGGCGAGGATGCATTGGAATATGGAAATAGGCATCCTTGAGGTCTATTGTTGCCATATATGATTGAAGAGCTATTAGAGGGATGGCTGTTCTTACTGACTCCATCTTGAACTTGCGGTAAGTTATATATTTGTTGAGAGCTTTCAGATTTATTATAATCCGAGATTGCCCGGAAGGCTTTTTTATCATGAAGATACGGGAATAGTGCCCTTTCCCTTGCTCGTTCACCGGGACCGGGGAGATAGCTCTCGAGTCTAGCAAGTCCTGAATTCCAGCCATCATCAGCTTCTGGGTCTCCCGAGATGACGGGGAGGTGACTCTTACGATCCTGGGGGGAGGTGCATCGAACTCTATCAGAAGCCCCTGTTGTATAACACTGACCACCCAGGGGCTGTTGGAGATATTCTGCCAACTGTGAGCGAAGTTCGAAAGCCTCCCCCCCACCGGATCGGAGTCATTGTTTTTCTTTTTGAGTTGGCTTGGGAATAAGGATGTTTTTAGGCTTCCCCTTAGCATAACTCCACCTCCCGGTTTTTCCTTTCCCTTTTCCCTGGGAGGGCTGGGACTGGGAGGTTCGAAAAAAACGCTTCCTGGGAGGCCTCTGTTCAGGAAGAGTTTTCTTTCTGTCTGTGGCTTTCTCTAAGATGTCATCTAATGAGGGCCCAAACACATAGTCACCCTTAAAGGGAATGGAACATAGTTTTATTTTGGAAGTGACGTCTCCGCTCCACATTTTTAACCAGAGAGCTCTTCTGGCTGAATTTGTCTGGACCAAGGACCTGGCTGCCACCCGGATAGATTCCAGTGAGGCGTCTGCGAGGAACCCAGTCGCTCTGTGTAAAATAGGCAGGGAGTCCAGAACTTCTCTCGGAGTACCCTGAGAGATGTGGTTTTCTAGCTCTTCTATCCAGCGGAAGAGGGAGCGGGCCACACAGGTGGATGTGATGTTGAATCTGAGGGCTGAGGTAGACGTCTCCCAGGATTTTTTGAGAAGGCTCTCAATCTTTCTATCTAAGGGGTCCTTTAACTGGGAGGAATCCTCGAACGGCAAAGCTGTTTTTTTAGCCACTCTAGCCACCTGAACATCAATTTTTGGGATGTTCCATTTTATTGCATCCTCATCAAGAGGAAACCGATGTTTAAAGTCTGGAGGAGTTGTCAGACGTTTTGACGGCAATTCCCATTCATTATTAATCATGTCTATTATGCTTTTATGGACGGGAAACCCAGGTTGTTTTTTAGTATGTATACCGAAAAGTTCGTCCTGTATAGACTGAGGAACTGACTCCTCTTTTAGCCCCATGGTGTTCCTCACTGCAGATACCAATTCCTCAATGTATTCAGAGGAAAAAAGATATTTCCTAATTTCCGCAGATTTATGGGGTAACACATCCTCCCATTTGACAGAAGAGGACGTATAAGATCCCTCAGACTCTGACTCAGAATACTCCTGGATTTTTCTCTTTTTGGGGAGAGATGGACCAAGTGAGGATGGTGGCGGCGGCGGTGGAGGTGGGGCGAGTGTGGCCAGAGAGGCCTGAACCTCCTGCCTAACCAGGGAGCGGATTTCCTCAATTAATGAAGGGTGTTCCGCCCGGACAATTTTATCCGTACAAGGTTGGCACAACTTTTTCTCCCAATCTAGTGGCATTTTCACATTACAGGTAGCACATTTGCGTTTGGTAATGTTTTTAGGGCCAGACTTGACTGCCTGCAAAGAGAGAGGAAGCGGTGTAAGAAGGTGTATAAGGCACTACCTTAGAATGGGACTCATCTCTGCCACACTTACTAGGGCTTGAGGAGCGCTGGGCTCTGCAGCTGCAGGGCAAGACGAATCCATGCTTACAGCAGGCTTACCTGAGACGTCTTCGCAGCTTATATAGAAAATAAGCCTGCACCAGCGCGAGGCAATTCGCCGCCCCTCCCCCTCCGCAGTCCCAGGCAGGCGTGCGAGGATGCAGTGTGCCTCACACGCCGTTCGGTGATCCATAGCGCTGGTCTGTCGCTCCTGTGCAGGAGCGCCGACCCGGAAGTGGAGGATCACCTGACTTCCGGGTCGCCGAACAGCGTGCGTCAGGAGGGGGAGACGCCGGAGAGCTCAGGGAGGCCTCCGGGATGGGCTCACCGGCCAGCTTTGTCCCCGCAAGAGGATGCAGGAGGACTGGGAACGCGGTCCCAGAATCCAGGGGAGACGGGAGGCACAGCGCATGAGGAAGCCCCGAGGGACCCGACCATTAGTGCCCGGCAGAATAGAAATAAAGGTACACTGCTCAGAGCCGCCGCCGCTGCAGCGCACCAGAAACCTCTCCATGCCCCATGGGGGACAGGAAAGACACTGGTTAATGGGAGGTGGGAGGGGCTTTTAACCTCTCGTGCTTCCTGTCCCCATTAGGGTATGGAGACAACCTCCTGGTGGCTGTCGTGGAAGGCTACTAGAGAAACCTTCCATTCTTTCCTCTACCGGAACCTCTTCCAGGACATGTTTGTCTAGGAGCGATATTACTTCCCCTTCCAGACTCCTTTGTTTTTCTTGTGAGGACTGCACTAGAGTCTGCATGGATTTTCTTGGAGGCCAGTGGTGGAACTTTAATTTCAGGCCTGAACCCACAATTTGTCTGATCCAAGCGCTGGATAAGATCCATTCCCAGGCTGGAAGGAAGTGAGAGAGCCTCCCTCCCACCTGAGAGGGACCGTCACTGGGAGGGTTTCTTGGTGTCTTTGGAGGGCTTGCCACAGTAGAAGCCTTTTCCTCCCCTGGATCGCTTGTCAAAGTTGTTTCTGTCTCGGTCTTTGTACTGCTGTCTTCTGAACTTTTGGTCCTTCTGAAAGGAGCACTGAAAGGCCTGGAATGGCAGTTTTGGGAAATTCTCCTTCTTGTCGCCGGCTTTTTCCAACACCTCATCCAATGCCGGTCCAAACAGGAAATTCCCTTCACATGGCAGAGAGCAAAGTTTCATTTTTGGCTGTGTGTCCCCAGCCAGCATTTAAGCCATATCACACGGCGTCCCATATTGGCTAATATGCAGCTGACTTTGCGGCCAGTCTGAGTCCGCTGAAGCCTCAGCTAGAAATACTGCCGCTGCTCTTATGGCCGGTATTGCTTCTAGGACAGTGTCCCTGGGAACTTTTTGTTCTAACTGATCCTCCAGGTTATCTATCCATATCTTTATGGATCTGGCTACACAAGTGGCCGCGACAGTTGGCCTTTGCGCCCCTGCCGAGGCCTCACAGGCTGTTTTCAGGCAACTATCTGCTTTTCTGTCCAGAGGTTATTTCAGAGAACCTAAATCCTCAAAGGGTAGGGAGGATTTTCTGGCAACTTTTGATATAGCTACATCAATTTTTGGAGCTCTATCCCAAGATGAGGATGTCTCTTCCTCAAAAAGGTATCTCCTCTTTAGGGAGTTGATTATCTGGGACGACTTCTCCGGTTTTTGCCATTGCCTCCTAACAAGTCCCTGTAGCTGTTCGTTAATAGGGAATGATCTTCGTTTTTTTTCTTTTGCAGACCACTGAACACGAGTTCTTGGGCTGTCTTTTTGCTTTCTCCTCTACCAGCCCCATGGTAGAGCGGACAGCTTTTATAAGCTTGTCTGTAGCCTCCACTGGGAATGTATCTTCCTCATCTGAGCTACTTTCTGAGTAACGAGCTATATCTGAGTCTTCCTCTGATTCCGAAGAGTCCCTTTGAGATGCTACTGAGGGGCTGGATCTGTCCCTAGATCTGGTATCTGTGTCGACTGTCTGTAACGCTCTTACCGACCTACAGACTTTTGACTGGATTAGAGATCTTAGGTTCTCCGTAAAGGAGGGTGTTTCCTCTGCCACAGTTTTGTTAATACAATCCTGACACCGATTTTTACTCCTGGATGCTTTTAAAGGGTCTTTGTACAAGGGACATACCTTTTTCTTAGTTTTTGACTTATACTTTTTGGGGACCTCCTATACTCCCCCCAAACCCCCCACCAATGTATGTAAGAAAAGAGGAGACAAGAGAGGAGAAAAGAACAGACATTAGCCTGCTGGACTTTCTCAAAGTTCACTAACCACTCGGATGCTTAAAAGTACGGGTACTGGATCCGGAGGTTGACTGGTTTTCCCAATGTCTCCCAGTAAGACGCAGCCGAGTGGCTTCCACTGCTGCCATTGCGTATCTGGCTCTTCTCACTTGAGCGAGACCGCCTCTCGTGCACCTCTTGCTGTGGCTGTAAATGTTCCGGCAAAAAACTCTCCATCGTACAAACTGTCACGTGACAAGAGCAGTCACATTCAACCTGGAATGGTTAGTGACAAACGGCAGTACTTCTGACTGCCCCATAAATAACCGCATTTCCTCCCATTTTTTTAAAATTAAATTTAAATTGATCACCTGGTTGATCCTGCCTCTACTGGCCGCTTAGCGCCCCAACGCCTGCGCACTGCGATTAGGTGTGTGCGCGCAGCCGGCAACCACTTCCGGTGCGCACAGTTGTAATCAATCACCTGTTTGATCCTGCGCTTGCGCAGTGTAACTAGGCCTGAGCGCACACCCGGCAACCACTTCCGGTGCGCGCAGATGTAATCAGTCAATCACCTGGTTGATCCTGTGCTTGCGCAGTGTAACTAGGCCTGAGCGCGCACCCGGCAACCACTTCCGGTGCACGCTCCCTTGGCCCTCCTTCCCCCTTTGTCCGACTGTTATCGTCGTCCCCCGGGTGTCGTGTGCATGCTCGTACCCCACCACTTCAGGTCACGCGGTACGCGGGCCGGCTGGGGAGGAAGCTTACCGTGCCCTGGGGATGTGACCATGACGCGGGGCCGGATCTCAGGGAGGCAGCGCGGCACTCACCTGCATCCTGATGCTCCACAGCGCTGCCTTCTCCATACACCGCTCCATCCTTCTCCCTCATGCTGCTGCTTACAGGTACTGCCAGGGAGGGGGGAAACTGCATTCTATGCTCAACAGGGAGGGCCCCAATACCTCCGAGGAGTCTTACCTAGCCCGGGCACCGATGTGCCTTACAGGCTGCATGGCCATCGTAGGTCAACAGGGAGGGCACCATAACAGTGACCTCCGCGGACCATTTTTTTTTTTTTTTAGGGAAAGCAGCAGGTTTTTGTGGCATCAGGGAATCACTAAAAGCAGCCCCCGAGGCTTAATCTTCACCCGGGCATTGCCTCACGGGCTGTGGCCATGCTTCGCTCAGGGGGCATGGATATACATGGCCCCAGAGGCGACTACCGGCACCTGGTGACGGATGAAGCAGACAAATGACTGCCCAAATCAATCCGACCCGGGCATCTTCTTCTAACTTCCAGATCTTCCATCTTGAGGGTTCTCCACCAAGGACAGGAAACCAACTAATGCACAGAGAGGAGCTTCCCCTTTTATCTTGAAGGTTTCCTGTCCTTGAAGGGCGGATCCCCTCTCTCGTGGTGCCGTCATGTATGATGTAAAAAAAAGAGATGTAACTAATATGGTGCCATCCCCGGCCGGCTCCGCCCAGCTCTAGACAAGATACATATCTCCCTATGTCCACATGAAGGAGCCCTATTAACTAGAGAGGGGATGAGAGAAGCTAGCCAGGCATGGCACCAGACTAGTTAACGTATTTTCTGGACTATAAGACGCACTTTTTTCCTCCCAAAATGTGGAGGAATATGGGGGGTGCATCTTATAGTCCGGATGTATGGGCTCTGGCTGTGGTGGGGAGGTGGGAGAGCGGTTTCAGAGGAGCATCGAGTCAAAGGAGGCTGGAGCCGGTGGCTCCAGCTAAATCCTGTGCCCGCTGCTAAAGAGAAAGTAATATGCACTGCATTCCACGCCCATGACATTTGGTATGATTGGCCCCATTATTTTGCAGGTATTATTTTTCCCATCCTTTTATAATTGGCCCCATCCCATTCTTGGAATGCATGGCCCCATCAGGAAAGATTTAAAAAAAAAAATTACATTTACCTTCCTCCGCACCCTCGCAGTCGCAGCATCCTGCTCTGATGTCATCAGCTGCCTAATGCTTGTAAGCAGTGCATGGCAGGGACATCATGCGCTGCTCACAATCAGAACACAGCTGCCGGAATACTCACCGGGACCGTTCATCACAGAGAGCAGTGAGTATCCACTCCTCTTCAGTAGCGCGAAGTGTCAGCCGGAGCCTTCCAGCTGCTGCCGGTGGTCACGGGTGCCGACACTTCAGAGAAATTAATATTTAGAATAATAATTTCTGTGAAGTATCGGCACACATGACCGCCGGCAGCAGCAGGAAGCCGCTGGCTGACACTGTGCACTACTGGAGAGGAATGGATACTCACCGCTGTCTGCAATGAATGGTCCCGGTGAGTATTCTGGCAGCTGTACTCTTCTTGTGAGCAGCGCATGACGTCCCTGCCATGCGCTGCTTACAAGCATTAAGCAGCTGCTGGCACTGGAGGAGGACACTGCGACTGTGAGGGAAAGGAGGAAGGTGAGTGTAATGGTTTATTATTTAATTTAATCTTTCCTGATGGGGCCATGCATACCAGGAATGGGATGGGGCCATTTATACCAGAAAAAAGGATGGGACCAATCATACCAGGACCTTTTTTGGTCCAATCATAACAGGATAAGGATGGGGCCGTGCATACCAGGACAGGTATGAGGCCAATCATACCAGAAAAAGGATAGGGTCAAGCATACCAGGATAGGGATGAGGGGGACATGCATACCAGGATAGGGATGAGGGGCCATGTGTATCAGGATGGGGATGAGGGGACCATATACCAGGATAGGGGATATTAAGTACAGAATTGACCATTTTTTTGCTTCAATATTTTTCCCCTAATTTCCTCCTCTAAAACCTAGGTGCGTCTTATGGTCCGAAGCGTCTTATAGTCTCAAAAATACGGTACACATTTTCCTATGGTCTTAGCGGTCTAAGATCTTCAAACTATGTTTTCTCTGAAAAGCTCCCACGCTTCAGAGAAAAAAATACCTGGCTGCAATCACGCAAGCCAGCCTCTAATTCTATGATTTGGACATAATGAATGGAGTGACAGGTTGCCTTTACTTTTTATTGAAGATTATAGCATTCCTCTGCTATAGAAAAAAATAAGGCCTCTCAATCAGTTTTCTGGATTACTACTATAGAAATGCTAAGAATGACTATTTAGATCGCAATACACACTCCAATACACATTAACACTTTACATACTTTAGATAAGTCTACAGGAACATCCAAATAGTGATCTAAGAAGTTTGAATTCTGTTCTGGATCTAGGAGTTCCAGCAGAGCAGAAGATGGATCGCCTTGATATCCACGTCCAAGTTTGTCGACCTATCAGAAAAGAAATATTGCATTTTATGATGTACAAAAACAAGCTTAGGAAAAACCTCTCATGATGTATTCCATCCATTCTCTAGCAATCGTTAAAAAGGACATGTCCCCAGGTGAAAAGTGGCAAGTTTTTACTCTTATTAAAATCCCACTGTTCTAGAGTACTTTTTATTTTCTACTTTGAAATATGTATACGATTCTATAGATATGTTCCATATTATTTAGTAGCCCTAATGCATTCATAAAATACATAGCAATAGCCATTACTCTCTCTGCTGCAGCTCTCTGCTCTGTCTTAGCAAGGGGGACAACACAATCTTTTTACCCAAATTGTATATGAAGAGGAGTTGTTTTTTTTGTTAGCACAATTCTAACCCTTTAAAGCAAACAAACTTGTGATAATGTTAAAGGAATTGTCTCATGGAGACAACCCATTGGAACATATGGACAAAGTGAGGTATCCAAGCTTTGGTTACTACTCTATAAGCCAGAACGAAGAGTAGCTCTGCACTAGCAACTAATACTCTGGCATACAATGTGGCTTGGCAAAATATGGGTAACCATTCATATGAATGGTTGCTATGTAGTGCAGTAACCAATTGATGGAGAATAAAAAATGTTCAAAATCATGAAGGTCAACTCAAGGATTATACCACATTAAGCCAATCACGTAGCAACTGAATCAATCACATCCTGATAGCTTTTCCAGACAAGATGTAGCACATACCACCCAATTATCTCATATCAGTAGAGCACTGACAGGCAGCAAGTTCCCAAGTTTGTACCTACCGTACGTTTTTTTTTTAGATTGAGCTTTGCACCTGTAGAATTTTTCTCTTCCCCTTTGGCTATGGGTCACACAGCTTGTTTTAGGTTACTTGCTGTGAGAATGTGGGGATTAAATATAACTTTTAATAGATTAATTAATAAATAGTGCTGACTAAAAATATAAACAAGGCTTCCAACTTCAATAATGACAGAACACCGAGAAGTGTACTAGAAAGCCATTCAAAAGAGGGAGGACACTCTACTTGCGGTGGACACCGCATAGCTCTCGTGCTTCTTCCTCTCCCGCCAGTCGGACTGACCTGCCATTCAACACTGGTCTCAGTATATTTTCTCAGTAAACTCCCTACAATTTTGATGCAAATTAACTAATTCCTACTGGGGTTCTACCATTTGTACCACTCCCGTTACATTTAGCACACTGATGAAGGTCCATTGCAGACCGAAACGTTTGTGACAACTGTATGCACATTAAACAACCCCTTTTGCATCACATCTATTGGAGTGTGCTAGTTGTAAATATTCCGGTTTGAATGATGCTGACTGGCATTATCAATTCCTTGGATATTTTTTTGTATCCCTTTCCCGTTTTATACAGTTCAACTACCTTTTCCTGTAGATCAGTTGACAATTCTTTTGCTTTCCCCATAACTCACAATACAGAAACGTCAGTGGCTGGATGAAAGAGTCTATCTGGATCCTAGAAACTCACTCAGCTTTCATGCACACACGGATTACAAGCAAACATGACACAGATGAGTATGCTACCTTTAGTAGCCATTCAAACCCATTTGTGTCAACTTCTGTGCATGTTATCAGGCCAAAATCACCAGGGTATGTTAAATTTTGATCAGGGTCAATTGGATGTTTTGGGTTGTCATTATGATTTAAAAAGATAAAGCACAGTAGTCTGACAATAAATGGCTTCCCCCAACCACTAACCATGAGTGGAGAAAAAGTTCTGGAGTTCTCATGCATATTCTCGTAAAAAGGGCCAAGAAAGCAAAAATTCTTCAGGGGTATGTAAACTTTTGAGCACAACTGTAACTGTGGGTTCAAAATGCTCACTATACTCCTGGATAAAATCCTTGAGGGATGTAGTTTCCAAAAATGGGGTCACTTGTGGGGGGTTTCCGCTGTTTAGGCACATCAGGGGTTCTCCAAACGCAACATGGTGTTTGCGCTTGATTTCAGACAATTTTGCGCTCAGAAAGTCAAACGGTTCCCCATCCCTTCCGATCCCTGCCGTGCGCCCAAACAGTGGGGTATCTGCATACTTAGGAGAAATTGCACAACAAATTTTATTCATTTTTTTCCTTAAACGTTGCTTCAATTCTCATGAAGCAACTTAAGGGTTGATAAACTTCTTGAATGTGGCTTTGAACACCGTGAGGGGTGCAGGTTTTCGAATGGTATCAATTTTGGGTATTTTCTGTTACATGGGACCCTCTAAGTGACTTCAAACTTGATGTGGTCTGTAAAAATATGGTTTTATACATTTTATTGGAAAAATGAGAAATCGCTGGTCAACTTTTAACACTGATAACTTCCTAACAAAAAAATATAGTATCCACGATTGCACTGATGTAAATCCTCCTGGATGGAGGAAAGCAAGATTTACTACAAGACCAATACTTTTAATGACACCTGTGGGCTGCTGGGGTAAGTGACGGAGTCAGCGACTTTGTGCTCCATCACAACTGTTAACAGTATGGGTATCTTGAGAACACCGATTCTGTTAACAACATAGCAGAGAAGGCAGCCCATGATCCGACAGGCCCTTCCGACATTTGCCAGATGGCCAGTCCAGCCCTATTCACCTCACTTTAAGAATCGGCACAATATGGTTTCCCCAGTGAAGGATTCCTGTAGCGGCGATATTTTCCTCCTGCGATCCCACTCCGCCGCTGCCCCCCTCCACATGCTACATTCAGACCATAAGACGCACCCACTCTTTCCTCCCAAATTTTGAGGAAAAAAAGTGTGTCTTATGGTACGAAAAATACGGTAGGCTTATACTCGGGTCGACTTATACACGAGTATACACTAGGGTCACCCAGACAATTTTGTGTTTTCCATGGGGTTGCAAAATGGAGTAAAATCCCTCATTTTACCAGCACCAGAGCAACCCCAGACCATCACATTACCTCCACCATGCTTGACAGATGGCGTCAGGCACTCTTCCAGCATCTTTTCAGTTGTTCTGCGTCATCCAAACACCTCAAACTTGGATTTGTCTGTCCATAACACATTTTTCCAATCTTCCAATGTCTGTGTTCTTTTGCCCATATTAATCTTTTCCCTTTATTAGCCAGTCTCAGCTATGGCTTTTTCTTAGCCACTCTGCACTGAAGGCCCAGCATCCCGGCGTCGCCTCTTCACTGTAGACGTTGACAATGGCGTTTTGCGTGTACTATTTAATGAAGCTGCCAGTTGAGGACCTGTGAGGCGTTGATTTCTCAAACTACAGTCTTTTATGTGCTTGTCTTATTACTCAGTTGTGCAGCGAAGCCTCCCACTTTTCTTTCTACTCTGGTTGGAGCCTGTTTGTGCTCCCCTCTGAAGGGAGTTGTACACACCGTTGTAGGAGTTACTTAGCAATTTCTCACATGGAATAGCATTTATTTCTAAGAACAAGAACAGACTGTCGAGTTTCACATGAAAGTTCTTTTTTTCTGGCCATTTTGAGAGTTTAATGGAACCAACAAATGTAATGCCCCAGATTCTCAACTAGCTCAAAGGCAGGTCAGATTTATAGGTTCTCTAAAAAGCCAAACTGTTTTCAGCTGTAGTAACATACTTGCACAAGGGTTCTCAAGGGTATTCTAACCATCCATTAGCCTTCTTACACAGTTAGCAAACACAAAATACCATAAGAACACTGGAGTGATGGCTGTTGGAAATGGGCCACTATACACCTATGAAGATATTGCATTACAAACCAGACGTGTGCAGCTATAATACCGTATATACTCGAGTATAAGCCGAGATTTTCAGCCCAAATTTTTGGGCTGAAAGTGCCCCTCTCGGCTTATACTCGAGTCATGATCGGTGGTGGGGTCGGCGGGTGAGCACTGTCATATACTTACCTAGTCCCGGCAATCCTGGCGCTCCCCCTGCACGTCACACTGTCTTCGGTGCCGCAGCCTCTTCCCCTGAGCGGTCACGTGGGACCGCTCATTAGAGAAATGAATAGGCGGCTCCACCTCCCATAGGGGCGGAGCCGACTATTCATTTCTCTAATGAAGCGGTGCCGGTGACCGCTGATAGAGAAAGAGGCTGCGGCACCGAAGACCAGCTGTCCGGGGGAAGGAGCGGGACGCCGGGAGCAGGTAAGTATGACATATTCACCTGTCCTCGTTCCACACGCCGGGCGTCGCGCCATCTTCCCGGCGTCTCTCCGCTCTGACTGTTCAGGCAGAGGGCGCGATGACGCATATAGTGTGCGCGCCGCCCTCTGCCTGATCAGTCAGTGCGGAGAGAGACGCCGGGAAGATGGCGCCGAGGAGCTGCAAGCAAGACAGGTGAGTATGTTTTTTTTTTTTTTTATTGCAGCAGCAGCAACAGCTATGGGGCAATAATGGACGGTGCAGAGCACTATATGGCACAGCTATGGGGCAACGGTGCAGAGCACTATATGGCACAGCTATGGGGCAATGGTGCAGAGCACTATATGGCACAGCTATGGGGCAACGGTGCAGAGCACTATATGGCAGAGCTATGGGGCAACGGTGCAGAGCACTATATGGCACAGCTATGGGGCAACGGTGCAGAGCACTATATGGCACAGCTATGGGGCAATGGTGCAGAGCACTATATGGCACAGCTATGGGGCAACGGTGCAGAGCACTATATGGCAGAGCTATGGGGCAACGGTGCAGAGCACTATATGGCACAGCTATGGGGCAACGGTGCAGAGCACTATATGGCACAGCTATGGGGCAATGGTGCAGAGCACTATATGGCACAGCTATGGGGCAAAGGTGCAGAGCACTATATGGCACAGCTATGGGGCAACGGTGCAGAGCACTATATGGCACAGCTATGGGGCAATGGTGCAGAGCACTATATGGCACAGCTATGGGGCAACGGTGCAGAGCACTATATGGCACAGCTATGGGGCAACGGTGCAGAGCACTATATGGCACAGCTATCTATGGGGCAATGGTGCAGAGCACTATATGGCACAGCTATGGGGCAATGGTGCAGAGCACTATATGGCACAGCTATGGGGCAACGGTGCAGAGCACTATATGGCACAGCTATGGGGCAATGGTGCAGAGCACTATATGGCACAGCTATGGGGCAACGGTGCAGAGCACTATATGGCACAGCTATCTATGGGGCAATGGTGCAGAGCACTATATGGCACAGCTATGGGGCAATGGTGCAGAGCACTATATGGCACAGCTATGGGGCAATGGTGCAGAGCACTATATGGCACAGCTATGGGGCAATGGTGCAGAGCACTATATGGCACAGCTATGGGGCAATAATGGACGGTGCAGAGCACTATATGGCACAGCTATGGGGCAATAACGGTGCAGAGCACTATATGGCACAGCTACGGGGCAACAGTGCAGAGCATTATATATATGGCACAGCTATGGGGCAACGGTGCAGAGCATTATATATATGGCACAGCTATGGGGCAACGGTGCAGAGCATTGTATATATGGCACAGCTTTATGTGGAGTATCTATGGGGCAATGGTGCAGAGCATTGTATATATGGCACAGCTTTATGTGGAGCATCTATGGGGCCATAATGAACGGTGCAGAGCATTATATGTGGCACAGCTTTATGTGGAGCATCTATGGGGCCATAATGAACGGTATGGAGTATCTATTTTTAATTTTGAAATTCACCGGTACCTGCTGCATTTTCCACCCTAGGCTTATACTCAAGTCAATAAGTTTTCCCAGTTTTTTGTGGCAAAATTAGGGGGGTCGGCTTATACTCGGGTCGGCTTATACTCGAGTATATACGGTAGTTATTTACCACATTATCAATGTATAGAGTGTATTTCTGAATCATTTAATGTTCGCTTCATTGAAAAAACTGTGCTTTTCTTTCAAAAATAAGTAAATTTCTAAGTGACCATAAACTTTTGGATGGTAGTGTAACGCTCTGATTTAAGGGCACAAATATTATAAACTTGAAAATTTTATTTTTTTGCCAAATGTCTTTTTCATAAATAAACGCAAGTCATATCACATAAATTTTAATCACCATCATGAAGTACAATATGTCAAGATAAAAAAAAAAAAAATACTATCTCAATATCCGTGGGATACGTGGAAGCGTTCCAGAGTTATAATCTGATAATTATTATTTATTTTTTTTATAGCGAGAGACCACAATTTTACCCTCATGTACAATTAATTTGTTTGGCATTGTAAACGAAAGTACATTTCAAACGGATTGTTATTAACATAAGGAATTAAAGATGCTGCTTCCTCGTACAGCTCTGGCAAAAATTAAGAGACCACTGCACAGTTTCATAAAAATCAGCTTCTCTACATGTCTGACAGCCATGCCATTCCAGTGTCAGTTGCATTCCAACCAGAGTACACCTCATTCTACTTAACCCCTTAAGCCCCAATGGTGGTTTGCACGTTAATGACCAGGCCAATTTTTACAATTCTGTCCACTGTCCCTTTATGAGGTTATAGCTCTGGAACACTTCAACGGATCCTGATGATATTGACATTGTTTTCTCGTGACATATTGTACTTCATGATAGTGGTAAAATTTCTTTGATATTACCTGCGTTTATTTATGAAAAAAATGGAAATTTGGCGAAAATTTCCAACTTTGAATTTATGACATTTTTGAATTATGCCCTTAAATCACAGAGATCTGTCACACAAAATACTTAAGTAAAATTTCCCACATGTTTACTTTATATCAGCACAATTTTGGAACCAAAATTTTTTTTTGTTAGGGAGTTATAAGGGTTAAAAGTTGACCAGCAATTTCTAATTTTTACAAAAGCATTTTTTTTTTAGGGACCACATCACATTTGAAGTCATTCTTAGGGGTCTATATGATAGAAAATAACCAAGTGTGACACCATTCTAAAAACTGCACCCCTCAAGGTGCTCAAAACCACATTCAAGAAGTTTATTAACCCTTCAGGTGTTTCACAGGAATTTTTGGAATGTTTAAAAAAAAAATGAACATTTAACTTTTTCTTCACAAAAAATGTACTTCAGCTACAATTTGTTTTATTTTACCAAGGGTAACATGAGAAAATGGACACCAAAAGTTGTTGTACAATTTGTCCTGAGTACGCCGACACCCCATATGTGGGGGTAAACCACTGTTTGGCAGAGCTCGGAAGGGAAGGAACGCAGTTTGACGTTTCAATGTAAAATTGACTGGAATTGAGATGGGACACCATGTTGCGTTTGGAGAGCCCCTGATGTGCCTAAACAGTGGAAACCCACAATTCTAACTGAAACCCTAACCCAAACACACCACTAACCCTAATCCCAACTTTAACCATAACCCTAACCACACCCCTAACACGAACATGCCCCTAACCCTAATCCCAACCACAACCCTAATCCCAACCACACCCCTAACCCCAACCACACCCCTAACCCCAACACACCCCTAACCCTAATCCCAACCCTAACCACACCCCAAACTCCAACACACCCCTAACCCTAATCCCAACGGTAACCCTAACCACACCCCTAACCCTGACACACCCCTAACCCTAATCCCAACTGTAAATGTAATCCAAACCTTAACCCTAACTTTAGCCCCAGCCCTAACCCTATCTTTAGCCCCAACCCTAACCCCAACTCTAACTGTAGCCCTAGCCCCAACCCTAACCCCAACCCTAACGGGAAAATGGAAATAAATACATTTTTTTATTTTATTATTTTTCCCTAACTAAGGGGGTGATGAAGGGGGGTTTGATTTACTTTTATAGCGTGTTTTTTTTAGCAGATTTTTATTATTGGCAGCTGTCACACACTAAAGGATGCATTTATTGCAAAAAAAAGTTTTTGCGTCTCCACATTTTGAGAGCTATAATTTTTCCATATTTTGGTCCACAGAGTCATGTGAGGTCTTGTTTTTTTTGCAGGACAAGTTGACGTTTTTATTGGTACCATTTTCGGGCACATGAAATTTTTTGATCGCTTTTTATTCTGATTTTTGTGAGGCAGAATGACCAAAAACCAGGTATTCACCACGTTTGGTAAAATCGATAAAGCAGTTTTATTCTTCGGGTCAGTACGATTACATCGATACCTCATTTATATATTTTTTTATGTTTTGGCGCTTTTATACGATAAAAACTATGTTATAGAAAAAAAAAATATTTTTGCATCGCTTTATTCTGAGGACTATAACTTTTATTTTTTTGCTGATGATGCTGTATGGCGGCTCGTTTTTTGCAGGACAAGATGACGTTTTCAGCGGTACCATGGTTATTTATATCTGTATTTTTGATTGCGTGTTATTCTACTTTTTGTTCGGCGGTATGATAATAAAGTGTTGCTTTTTGCCTCTTTTTTTACGGTGTTCACTGAAGGGGTTAACTAGCGGGACAGTTTTATAGATTGGTTCGTTACGGACGCGGCAATACTAAATATGTGTACTTTTATTGTTTATTTTTTTTTAGATACAGAAATGTATTTATGGGAACAATATATATATTTATTTTCTTTATTTAGGAATTTTTTATACATGTTAATATGTATAAATATTTTTTTTTTTTACTTTACAACGTTGCCCCACGGTGGACATCATGTTATAGGGTCAGATCGCTGATCTGACACTTTGCAGAGCACTGTGCAGATCAGTGATCTGACGTGCACTGCTGTAGGCTTGCAAGCGCTTACCCTGAGCAGGGACTTGCAAGCCACCTCCCTGCAGGACCCGCCAGCAGCTCCGCGGCCATATTGGATCCGGGGCCTGCAGGGAGGAGGTAGGAGACTCGCGTTGCTCCGAGGGTCTCAGGGAAGCACGCAGGTAGCCCCCTCCCTGCGCGATGCTTCCATGGATACCGGAACACATCGCAGTGTTCCGGGGGTTAATGTGCCAGGAGCGGTCCGTGACCGTTCCTGGCACATAGTGCCGGATGTCAGCTGCGATAGTCAGCTGACACCCGGCCGTGCTCCCCCCGTGAGTGCGGCCGATCGCATATGACGTACTATCCAGTCACTGGGAATTAAGTCCCAGGTCACCTCGACGGGATAGTACGTCATATGGGATTAAGGGGTTAATGTGCTTCTGATTTGGTGATCACTTGAACCAAATCTTATTTAACGAGGGAAAGTACAAAAAAAAACACTGCTGTGTCCTATTGCAATCCTCTTGCAATAGGACAAGCTGGATGGCTAGTCAAGTTCTAGTAATATCCCAAAAGTAATAGGAATGAAAAAATATCTTTTAACCATGCCAAAGGAGTTGAAAAGAAAAGTCTTGAGTGAGGAAAAGAAGGGCTCAATTCTTGTTTTACTAGCAGAGGGATACAGTGAGCGTCATGTTGCCTCCATCCTTAAAATTTCGAAGATGGCAGTCCATTAAAACAAGGTCAAGCAGCAGACATTGGGGACAAGAAAGCTACAGACCGACAGAGGGCAAAAATTACTCTCCACTGATCAGGATGACAGTCATCTTATTCAAATGTCACTCAGTAACCACAGGATGACATGAAGTGACCTACAAAAGGAATGACAAATGGCAGCTGGGGTGAAGTGCACAGCAAGAACAGCTAGTAACAGGCTCCTAGAGGCAGGACTCAAGTCATGTAAAGCAGCAAGGCTGGAATTGGGCAGGTTGTTCTTTGCAAACAGTGTATGAATCAAGACCCATACAAGGTTATCCTGGAAAAAGTTGATTCCTTCTGCTCAGGCAATATTCCCCAACTCTGAGGACTTTCCACCAGTCTTGCAAACTGCTTTTGGGTGACCTTACACCACTCCTGGCATAAAAAATTAAGCAGTTCTTCTTTGTTTGATGGCTTGTGACTATCCATCTTCCTCTTGATTACATTCCAGAGGTTTTCAAAGGGGTTCAGGTCTGGAGATTGGGCTGGCCATGACAGGATCTTTATATGGTGCTTGTTCATCCACACATTGATTGACCTAGCTGTGTGGCATGGGGCATTGTCCTGCTGGAAAAAACAGTCCTCAGAGTTGGGGAACATTGCCTGAGCAGAAGGAAGCAAGTGTTTTTCAAGAATAACTTTGTATGCAGCTTGATTTATACGTCCTTCGCAAAGATTAACATGCCCAATTCCAGCCTTGCTGAAGCATCCCCAGATCATCACCGATCCTCCACCAAATTTCACACTGGGTGCAAGACATTGTGGCTTGTACGCCTCTCCAAGTCTCTGTCTAGCCATTAGACGACCAGGTGTTAGGCAAAGCTGAAAATTAGACTCATCAGAGAAGATGGTCCAATCCTTATGGTCTTGGGCAAACTTCAGCCTGGCTATCCTTTGCTTCTCATTGATGAAAGGCTTTTTTCTAGCTTTACATGACTTGATGCCACCCTCTAGGAGCCTGTTACGAACTGTTCTTGCAGTGCACTTCACCCCAGCTGCCATTTGCCATTCCTTTTGTAGGTTACTTGACGTCATCCGGTGGCTGCTGAGTGACATTCGAATAAGATGACGGTCAGCCCGGTCAGTGGAGAGTCTTTTTCACCCTCTGCTGGTCTGTAGCTTTGTGGTCCCCAATGTCTGCTGCTTGACCTTGTTGTAATAGCCTGGTGTCTTCAAAATTTTAAGGATGGAGGCAACATGATGCTCACTGTATTCCTCTGCAAGTAAAGCCAGAATTGAGCCCTTCTTTTCCTGACTCAAGACTTTTCTTTTCAACTCCTTTGACATGGTTAAAAGTTATATTTTTCATTACTATTACTTTTGGGCCATTCCTAGCATTTGTTTGGCCATCCAGCTTGTCATACCTGCTACAGTGACAGGTAGCCGGATGATGGGACAGCAGTAATCCCATCATCTGTCTACTGTGTTCAAGTGTTAAAAAAAACAAAAAAAAAACGGGGTGTGGCCTGACTGCTGAAGAGATCAGTTACAAACATCAGGAGCTCCTGCTCAACCCAGTCTTCAAAGGCCTTTTACTCCTCACCGGAGCCTGTTTTTGCTGATCTTTTATAAGATCAGGACTGCAACACTTCTCCTGAGGAGACCTTATACCAGCGGTGCCCCTATTTCTGTGCAACCTCCGCCTAGGAATTTGAGCTGCAGCGTGGTGCCGCGTGAGGGGGTGAGCGCCATCTTGGCCCCAGCATATACGGCGGACGGAGGCCCTGTGGAGGCATAGTCGTTCCCGGATCTGGATACGCTCCCCCTCTCTCCCTCTTTGCCCCGCCGCTTACCTCTCCTGTCACCCCCTCGGCTCCAGCGGTACTGGGCCTTGCTGGAAGTGGCCGCCTGCGCTCGCGCTCCCCGTGTGCTGCCGCCCTGGGACGCGCTCCGGTGTGGGTGGCACGCTTGGCGGTTGGACGTGGGGCTAGATCCTCGTCTGCGGCCCCAGGCTTGATCGCCGCTCGGGAGTCGCGGTGTGGAGACACGCGGGAATTGGAACTATTTCCCGCCGCGGCCGGCGCCATCTTGACTTATGCTCTGCAACTGAGTACGCTACCGCCCGCTGCGACTGCTGATCTTGAGGCCGGGGATAGGATCACCTGTACCCCCTGCTTCTCTCACAGGCCTTCTCACCTGCTGCCCCATACCCAGATTATAGCATACCCCTGATAATCCAGCACAGCTGGTCTTGAATACGTTAACCCTTTATATTTTCTGCACTTTCCATAAATAATCTATATACTGTCGCTGATTTCTTCTTATGTCCAGCCAGCACACGATCTCCTTCCTGCGGTGCTACTTTTACCTCAAGTAAACAACTCACATCCTCTGTTATTTATCTGGCTGGAGCTGGGGCTGGACATTCTCAGTGTGACTGGCGTCCTATGTGAGTTATATCAATGTGCATTTTTTCTACTAGGCAGACAACCCCTGCAATGTTTGGAGGGTGGGGGTGGTTGTTCTTATCACGTAGTTTGCACATGTGCCGCTCCTAGCCTGTATCAGTGGAGGCCTGCTGCATCCTGCTAAGTGTGCATTTGTCATCGGACAGGGTTTTGGGAAGGCCGTATCTTATTGTATGTATTTTTTCAGAGTTTTTTCTCTGTTAGCTGTTTTTGATATTAGTGGTAGGACCCGCAATATAATGAGGACCCTTGACGTTGGGTTGCAGGCTCACTTTATTTTGGCCAAAATATTAAACCAATACCTCATATACTGTATGTGTTTATCATATGCATGCATTTTTTTGCACTATATCATATCCTTTTTTGCAGGATGTGGCCAGGCCTCTATGTTGGTTAGGTTTTTCTGGGGCGTCTGTCACTGTGTGCTGCATTATTATAGTGCTGGGCAGCCCGCCTGTTAATACAAGGGGTGTCATTAATAGGTTGCATACCAGACACTATGCACCACACTTATCAGTGTGACTGGCGTCCTATGTGAGTTATATCAATGTGCATTTTTTCTACTAGGCAGTAAACCCCTGCATTGTTTGGAGGGTGGGGGTGGTTCTTCTTATCAAGTAGTTTGCACATGTGCCGCTCCTAGCCTGTATCAGTGGAGGCCTGCTGCATCCTGCTAAGTGTGCAATGGTCATCGGACAGAGTTTTGGGAAGGCCGTATCTTATTGTATGTATTTTTTCTGAGTTTTTTCTATGTTAGACATTCTCAGGACGCCCTATTAGCCGCAATAAAAGGAGCTTACATTGGGCCTTTCACCTGCTTCAGGACTCATTTTATTTTTAAAAAAAATTTTTTGCCTCTAAAACCAACGCAGCCATATCCGTTTTCTTTTCCATTTCTTTTTTTTTTTTGCTCTCTCATGCTCTTATAGCGGCACCTAGTGCACATGTACATGGGTACTACGCGGCAACTTCCATTATAATGTGTAACCAACCAGTTTTACATATGTCCAAGTTGTAAAAAAAGCCTCTGACGTTAAAAGCACCCACAATGGTCAAATCACAGAAAGAACGTGAAAAAATAGCGAACAAAGCCACAGCAGACGAACAGAAAAAAAATGCGCATGGGAATCTAGACAAATATCTAAAGAAATCTGACAACTCACAATCTTCGGCAAGAAGATCCTTTAAAAAAAAATCTACTTCTTTTGATATTCTGGAGGAGACTGACCTCATCGGAGACGACTCGAATAGCAACTCCATGATGGATGGTCCCGCCCCTATCTCCAGAGCTTTTATGAAAAAATTAATTATTATTATTATTTATTGTTATAGCGCCATTTATTCCATGGAGCTTTACATGTGAGGAGGGGTATACATAATAAAAACAAGTACAATAATCTTAAACAATACAAGTCATAACTGGTACAGGAGGAGAGAGGACCCTGCTCGCGAAGGCTCACAATCTACAAGGGATGGGTGAGAATACAGTAGGTGAGGATAGAGCTGGTCAAGCAGCAGTTTGGTTGATCGGTGGTTACTGCAGGTTGTAGGCTTGTCGGAAGAGGTGGGTCTTCAGGCTCTTTTTGAAGGTTTCGATGATAGGCGAGAGTCTGATGTGTTGTGGTAGAGGGTTCCAGAGTAGGGGTGATACGCGAGAGAAATCTTGTATACGATTGTGGGAAGAGGAGATAAGAGGGGAGTAGAGAAGGAGATCTTGTGAGGATCGGAGGTTGCGTGTAGTAAGTACCGGGAGACGAGGTTACAGATGTATGGAGGAGACAGGTTGTGGATGGCTTTCTACATCATGGTTAGGGTTTTGTAGTGGAGTCTCTGGGCAATGGGGAGCCAGTGAAGGGATTGACAGAAGGGAAAGGCTGGGGAATAGCGGGGGGACAGGTGGATTAGTCGGGCAGCAGAGTTTAGAATAGATTGGAGGGGTGCGAGAGTGTTCGAGGGGAGGCCACAGAGCAGGAGGTTGCAGTAGTCAAGGCGAGAGATGATGAGGGCATGGACTAGGGTTTTTGCAGATTCTTGGTTGAGGAATGTACGGATTCGTGAAATATTTTTGAGTTGAAGTCGGCAGGAAGTGGAAAGGGCTTGGATATGTGGTTTGAAGGAGAGATCAGCGTCAAGGATTACCCCGAGGCAGCGAGCTTGTGGGACTGGGGAGAGTGGGCAGCCATGTACTGTACTGGATAGGTTCGTTGGGGGGGTCGCGTGAGATGGGGAAAGATGATGAATTCTGTTTTGTCCATGTTAAGTTTCAGAAATCCAGCGGAGAAGAAGGATGAAATAGTGGACAGACATTGAGGGATTCTGGTTAGTAGGGAGGTGTTATCTGGTCCAGAGATGTAGATCTGTGTGTCATCAGCATAGAGGTGATACTGAAAGCCATGAGATTCTATGAGCTGTCCCAGGCCAAAGCTGTAAATGGAGAAGAGCAGGGGCCCAAGGACTGAACCTTGTGGGACTCCGACAGATATGGGGCGAGGTGAGGAGGTGGTGTGTGAATGGGAGACGCTGAATGTCCGGTCTGTTAGGTATGATGAGATCCAGGATAGGGCCAAGTCTGTGATGCCAAGGGATGAGAGGGTCTGTAATAATAGGGAATGGTCCACTGTGTCAAAGGCAGCCGACAGGTCGAGGAGGACAGAGTAGTGTCGCTTGCTTTTAGCGGTTAAGAGGTCATTGGTGACCTTAGTTAGGGCAGTTTCAGTGGAATGGTGTGACCGGAAGCCAGATTGTAAGCGGTCAAAGAAGGAGCAAGAAGAGAGATGGGAGGACAGTTCAAGGTAGACGTGTTGTTACAGTAGTTTGGAGCCATAAGGGAGAAGTGACATAGGGCGATAGCTAGATACAGAGGATGCGTCAAGAGAGAGCTTTTTGAGGATAGGTGTGATGGAAGCATGTTTAACCCCTTCCCGACATGTGACGGAATAGTACGTCACATGTCGGGACCCCCGCTTTGATGTGCGCTCCGGCGGTGAGCGCACATCAATAGCGGCGGGTGAAATCGCGATCACCCGCCGCTATTAACTAGTTAAATGCCGCTGTCAAACGCAGACAGCGGCATTTAACTACCGCATCCGGCCGTGCGGCCGGATATGAGCGCATCGCCGACCCCCGTCACATGATCGGGGGTCGGCGATGCTTGTACATTGTAACCATAGAGGTCCTGGAGACCTCTATGGTTACTGATCGAGGGTGGCTGTGAGCGCCACCCTGTGGTCGGCGCTCACAGCACACCTGCATTTTAGCTACATAACAGCGATCTGATGATCGCTGTTATGTAGCAGAGCCGATCGGGCTGTGCCTGCTTCTAGCCTCCCATGGAGGCTATAGAAGCATGGTAAAAGTGAAAAAAAAAAGTAAAAAAAATGTGAAAAAAATAAAAAAAATATAAAAGTTTAAATCACCCCCCTTTCGCCCCAATCAAAATAAATCAATAAAAAAAACCCCCAACCTACACATATTTGGTATTGCCGCGTTCAGAATCGCCCGATCAATAAAAAAAAAGCATTAACCTGATCGCTAAACTGAGTAATGAGAAAAAAAATCGAAACGCCAGATTTACGTTTTTTTGGTCGCCACGACATTGCATTAAAATGCAATAACGGGCGATCAAAAGAACGTATCTGCACCAAAATGCTATCATTAAAAATGCCAGCTCGGCACGCAAAAAATAAGCCCTCACCTGACCCCAGATCACGAAAAATGGAGACGCTACGAGTATCGGAAAATGGCGCAATTTTGTTTTGTTTTGTTTTTTGCAAAGTTTGGAATTTTGTTTCACCACTTAGGTGAAAAATAACCTAGTCATGTTAGGTGTCTATGAACTCGTACTGACCTGGAGAATCATAATGGCAGGTCAGTTTTAGCATTTAGTGAACCTAGCAAAATAGGGAAGCAAAAAACAAGTGTGGGATTGCACTTTTTTTGCAATTTCACTGCACTTGGAATTTTTTTCCCGTTTTCTAGTACACGACATGGTAAAACCAATGATGTCGTTCAAAAGTACAACTCGTCCCGCAAAAAATAAGCCCTCACATGGCCAAATTGACGGAAAAATAAAAAAGTTATGGCTCTGCGAAGGAGGGGAGCGAAAAACGAAAACGGAAAAAGCTCCGGGGGTGAAGGGGTTAAAGCTTGAGGGGAAAACACCAGTTGTTAGTGATAGGTTGAAGAGATGGGTTAGGGTTGGGATGAAGACTGTGGTGAGGTTTGGGATGAAGTGGGATGGGAGCGGGTCAAGTGCACAGGTGGTGAGATGCGATTTTGAGAGTATGGCGATCTTGAGGGTCAATGGTACCTTCAAACAGATGCTACGCATGCTGGTTGAAACACAAGGGCGCGACTGGGAGCGGTACCTCCCACACCTGATGTTCGCTTACTGAGAGGTTCTGCAGGCCTGGACGGGGTTCTCCCCCTTCGAGCTCCTGTACGGCAGGCGAGTCCGGGGACCCCTTGGGTTGGTAAGAGAATCCTGGGAAGAGGAGCCGAACCCTTCTGAAGTGTCCATAGTGGAGTATGTCATGCGTTTCAGTGACAAGATGCAGACCTTGACGCAGTTGGTGCATGACAACATGACGCAGGCTCAGGCTGACCAGAAGCACTGGTACGACCAGAACGCCCGGGAGCGGACCTACCACGTGGGTCAAAAGGTGTGGGTGCTGGTCCCCGTGCCAACGGATAAGCTTCAGGCAGCCTGGGAGAGCCCGTACGTTGTCCAACAACAGCTCAACCCGGTCACCTACGTGGTCATGCTTGACCACGCTCGGGGTAGGCGAAAGGCCTTTCACATCAATATGATGAAGGCTCATCACGAACGTGAACCGTTTGTCCTACCGGTCTGCAGCTTACCCGAAGACGGGGAGGAAGACACCCTCATGGACATGCCGGCCCAAGCCAAGGCCGGTGGGTCCATTGAGGACATGGAGGTAAGCGCCTCGCTAACTGAACCACAGCGGTTGCAGTTGCAAACCACACTGGAACCCTTCCGAGTCGTGTTCTCCAACCGACCTGGAAGGACTGAGTTAGCAGTCCACGAGGTGGACACTGGGAATCATGCCCCACTACGGCGAACACCCTATCGAATCTCGGACCAGGTGCAGCGGGTTATGCACTAGGAGATCGATTAGATGTTACAGGTGGGGGTGTTTCGATGGTCAAAGAGAGCGTGGGCCTCACCCGTAGTTCTCATGCCAAAGAAGGACCGGACCACCCGGTTCTGTGTGGACTACAGGGGGCTCAACGCCATTACAGCCTCTGACGTGCACCCAATGCCACGCATCGAGCAGCTGCTTGAAAAGATAGCTGGCGCAAAATACCTGACAATAATGGATCTGAGTCGAGGATACTGGCAGATTCCCCCTGAGCCCCGAGGCGCAGGAGAAGTCCGCCTTTATCACACCCTTTGGACTGTACGAGTCCACGGTCATGCCCTTCGGCATGAAGAATGCCCCTGCCACTTTCCAGCGGATGGTCAACCTCCTGCTTCAGGGACTGGAGTAGTACGCCGTGGCGTACTTGGATGACATTGCCATCTTCAGTCCCTCCTGGAAGGAACACATGCAGCATCTCAAGGAGGTGCTCAGGCAAATTCACGGAGTAGGATTGACTATCAAGCCGGGAAAGTGCCAGATGGGCATGAGGGAGGTCCACTACCTGGGGCACCGGGTAGGCGGAGGCACCCTAAAGCCAGAGCCTGAGAAAGTGGGAGCGATCGTGGACTGGTCCACTCCCAGGACCAAGAAACAGGTGATGTCCTTCCTGGGCACCGCAGGGTACTATAGGCGCTTTGTACAGCACTATAGTAGCCTGGCAAAACCCTTGACGGATCTCACCAGGAAGAAGCTACCCCACATCATCAACTGGACCGATGGCTTTGAGGGGGCCTTCCAGGCGTTGAAAACAGCACTGTGCAACGCCCCTGTGTTGAAAGCAGTCGACAGCAGTCGACCGTTCTTGGTACAGACTGTTGCCAGCGAGTTTGGCCTTGGTGCTGTGCTCAGCCAGGTTGACTCGGAGGATCAAGAGCACCCCGTGTTGTACCTGAGCCGGAAACTTTTGCCGAGGGAAGTGGCCTACTCCACCATTGAGGAGTGCCTGGCCATAGTCTGGGCCCTGCAGCGCTTGCAGCCCTACTTGTACGGCCGTGCCTTCACGGTGGTGACTGACCACAACCCTCTGCTCTGCCTAAACGCCATGTGTGGAACCAACGGCAGGTTGCTACACTGGAGCCTTGCCCTTCAGCAGTGACTTCACCATTGAACACAAAACGGGCAGGGAGCATGGAAATGCAGATGGACTGTCCCGCCGGGGTGAACCTACTGAGGTGCGCATGGAGGCATACCAAGGAGTTCTGCCTCCGTAGCGCAGACCAAAAAGGGGAGGTGTCACAATATTGTATGAAATGTAATATGATTTCGTACCTTTGCTGTGGGCTAAAAAAACCCCTTCTCTGTGTATTTGTGTTTGCTGAGATGTGGATGTGTAGAAAAGGTTTTATTGCTCTAGTCGTAAATTCCTGGCTTTGGGCAACTTACTCATCCCTCCTCCATCTAGAATCAGCTAGAACTGGTCTGTTCTCCCTTTTAAAACATGAGGCTCTTTGTTCTGTTATAGTAAGATATTGGGCCAATGGTTTTGTCTAGGAAAATAATATGTCCAGTTTGGGAATCTCCATCGGCGGTAAACCGGGGTTCTAGTTCAAACAGGGACAGAATACGGATTTCTCTGGAACCGAGTGTCTCTACTAGCCCGAATTTAGTATCTATAGAGAGAAAATCTTAATACAAGTTGAATGAGGGGTGTGTTATGACTCTGCCAGATTCTCCAGCGAAGATATGGCAGTCATAAGAATGGTTGGAGAAAACTGTACAGCTGAGGAAGGAGGAGGGCGATCCTAACTCAACCCCTTTAGTGATGTCACGAGGCTGGAGGTTAAAAGTCTTTACTCTTAACCCAGCCTGGAGTCTTAGAGTGTCTTACTGGAGGAGCTGTTCCTATCCAGACCTCCTGATGCACTGGGACATTTGGGGTCCCACCCACCAGCATGGTTTTGCCTGAAATGGACTGAGAACATGTGAGTTTTACCTTTCTCATTTAATCCCTTTATTTTATAATTACCTTGTACATTTTCAATTGTCTCATATGGTAACATCTTTATATGTCTTTTGTAAACACTGCCTTTTTCGGAGTAAAATATATAAATTACTATTTTCCGTTCTCCTGTTCTAAAACGTACCTTAAGCCTTCTGAAGAGAATTACGCTATTGTTTCGGGTTAGCTTCGGACCCGTTTAATCGAAGCTGGTGGCAGCATTCCGTGTGCGGGCCTTTGGGTGTCGTTGTAGCGACTGCGGCGTTGATAATTATTGTTCCTGCCTGAGTGGGAGTATTTATATTGCCTCGCTGCAGCGTGCCCAATAGCCAGTACATAGCATTCAGCCTTTCTGGCGACTAGTTACTCTAGGTGCAGTACCTAATCTGACCTGAGGGTAAGGGGGGCGCCAGAGAGCTGCAAGTTTCAAGTGGAACTGTAAGCGGGATATACATAAATCCCAGCAGTTCGTGGTATATTGAAGAGCAGTGGGATACCTAAAATAAGCCCTTGCTGTAAACTAAGAGGTCAATAGCCTTGTGTGTGTTTTTTCGTCACATTGTAGCAGTGGAGGGATAACTAAGATAAGCCCCCCAGCACATGTGATAGCCGTCTGTTGGCCTAAAGTCACCCCGATCCATGACGTAGGGGTGACGGTCACGGTGTGAATCGTGACATACCGGTGGCAGCGGTGTGGATTCATGACAAATTGGCGTTTGAGGGTACCATTGACCCAATGGCCCAAAATATGAAGCCCATTTTGGAAGAGTTGGCGTGTGCGTTCGGACCTTCAACAACTGGGACACAGAGTCGAAGCTTTGGAATCTGCCAATACAGAGACTGTCGATGCTCTTAACTGTCTCAATGAACAAATAGTTAATCAAAAACATCACCTCAATGCTGCTTTACTAGCATCAGAGGACCAGGAGAACAGGAGCAGAAGGAAGAACGTCCGTATAAGAGGCATCCCTCAGTCCTTCACACATGAAGCTCTGGAAAAGGTAACACGAGATATCTTTGCCAATCTCATAGGACAAGATAGAGCTGCCACAATCACTATTGAGAGAGTACATCGAGCTCTGAGACCTAAACCAAAGCAGGATGAACCCCCCAGGGACGTTATCTGTGGTCTCCTCAGCTATGTGGACACAGCAGCCATCCTAGCAAGTGCCAGAGAACAGGACAAAATCCTGTATGACAATTCCCAACTCCAACTTTTTCAGGACCTGGCTCATTCCACTCTTGCAAAAAGAAGGATTCTTAGACCCCTTCTGTCAGTTTTAAGAGCCAAGAATCTGAACTATAAATGGCTGTATCCTTTCGGCCTTGCCATCAACTTAGGAGGCCGACAAATTTCCATTCGCTCACCGGAAGACCTTCGGAATGCTTGGGACTCCTTAGGCATCCCTCCGATTGATTTACCTTCTTGGTTGCCGATTTACACCAATTGGACTCTCCCTTCAATATCTAGACCTCAGGATTGGTCTTTGAAGAAGAAACACGCTTCCCCTAAAATCAAGAAGCAGGATCCCAAGAAATACCCACCTTGATTTCACAACATTAAAAGCACTGTTCCTCTTTTTACTTGCCTACTAAAGTTTTACAGGCAAAATGTCTTTATCCTATGTCTGCAATTTTACTGTTTGCACTTCTTCTGCAATTCAAATCCTTTCCCTTTTCTCTCTCCCCTTCCCTTCTCTCATTCTATAGTTTGCAACTTGGACTCCCTCGCCTATGTTTGGGTCTTTCTTGGAGATTAAACGAATCTCTTCTAGACTCTCCAGATAATATGGGAAAAATAAAAACCGTACTATTGCAGTATTTTGCTGAAAACAACACTGAAAACCAACTCACCCCTAATATATGGGAAGCCCATAAAGTGGTCCTTAGAGGGGAACTACAGTAATTTCTATTGCTTCCTATGCTAAAAAACAGAGGGACAAAGAGATCCTGTCGCTTCTCCACCAACTCAGTATAGCAGAACGCCTACATAAAAAGTCAGTCTCTCAGGTTTCTTGCCAGGACCTAGCCTCTCTCCACAACAAACTTAAGGATTTGCTAAACGCCAAATCCGCAAAGACGTACTTTCACTGCAGACAAAGATTTTATATGCACGGGAATAAATGCAGCAAGCTTACCTCCCAATTACTTAAAAATCAAAAAGAGAGAACGTTTATATAACATATTCACACCGAGGCGGGCAAGAGAGTGGCTGGCTCCGACGAGATTGCTGAAGCTTTTAGACAATATTATGAATCATTTTACAATCTAGACCTACCTGAACCTATGAGAGAGTGCCCCGCTGCTGAGGACAGGATTTACAGTTTCTTAGCTCCCCTCTCCCTCCCCAAAGTCCCTCCCAAAGATCACTTAGCTCTTCTCTCTAAAATTACTATCCAAGAAATTAAAGACGTCCTTCAAACCATCCCAAATAACAAAACTCCAGGTCCAGACGGTTTCCCTGTGAGTTACTACAGAAAGTTTTCAGACATTCTCTCCCCCACCTAGTTGTCCTATTTAACTCATTTCTGGAAGGGAAGGGTCCTCCTACTCAATCCCTAGAGGCGTATATCACTGTTATTCCCAAGGAGGGCAGATATGGCGGTCTCTGTAGTAATTATAGGCCTATCTCCTTGCTCAATACCGATCTAAAATTATGGCCAAAGATTCTGGCTGCCAGAATTAATGGTGTTCTTGAAACACTAATACATCCTGACCAAGTTGGCTTCGTTAGAGGAAGAGAGGGTAAGGACAACTCTATCAAAACTCTTCTGGCTATTTCTCATGCTAATTGCTCTGGCATCCCCCTTGCCATTCTGTCGACAGACGCCGAGAAGGCCTTCGATAGAATCAGCTGGCACTATCTGATTTGCACCTTAAAAAAATTTGAGTTTCCTCCTCCGTTCACAGAGGCTATCATGACCCTTTACACGACTCCAACTGCTAAGGTCAGAGTGAATGGTTTATTTTCAAATTCCTTCAGGATTAGAAAAAGAACTAGACAGGGCTGCCCTCTCTCCCCTTCCCTTTTCGTGTTGGTGATGGAGACCTTGATCCAGAAAATTAGGCAAGACCCGGATATTAGAGGCTTAACAGTGGGCCAATATGAATTTAAGACAGCTGCGTTTGCTGATGACCTTCTTCTCTTGATCTCGAAACCCAAAACAGCCTTCTCTAGTCTTTTAAATTTAATTAATTAATTTGGTATGGTCTCAAACTTTAAAATCAACATGAACAAGTTGGAAGTTTTGAATATCTCGATTCCAGCTAAAGTATACAAGATTCTTAAACTACCCCTTTTAACTGGCCCCCTGAGAAATTAAAATTCCTAGGGATATATCTCGCTTCAGACCCACTTCACTCTTTAAATTTAACTTTTTACCCTTACTAACCAAGATACAAACTCTACTCAAATCTTATGACTTACCTTATCTTTCCTGGATGGGGAGGGTTAATGTTATCAAATCCCACATTCTCCCAAAAAAAGTTTATGTAATGAATATGGTCCCCATCCCTATCCCTAATTCTTTCTTCACCTCCGTGAATAAGTTGGTTGCAAATTATGTTTGGAGATCTAAAAGCCAGACTTCCCCCTAAAATTCTTTATCTACCTAAAAATAAAGGTGGACTTGGCCTCCCCAACTTTAAGACCTACTACCACGCAATTCACCTCGCTAGATGGCTACGTCGGGTTAAGTCTAATATAGATCCTAAAACTCCTAACTTCGAAATCACTCTGTTGGGTAATAAAGCTGTTATCTTTCTATGGTCCTCCTGTGCTCTGCCCTCTCACTCACTCGACGTTATTACTCACAACACCTTAGCCATTCGACGCTCTCTAGTTCCTAACAAAGTACCTCTGTTACTTTTTAGATAATATCCCACTGAAGATCATCCCTTGGTTTACTGACCCCAATTATACTGATGTTTTTGGCCTTTGGGACTCGTTACCTAACCTTCCAATCTCACACCTCCTTTCCAACCAAATCCCCTGTATAGACGCTTGGCCAAGGGATGCCAAGAGACGACCCCACGACCTTCTACAAAAGCACCATGTAACTTTTATACTTTCCAAACTCAAATCAGTACAAAAAATTAACTTTGAGTGGCTCTGGCTAGAATTTCTAGTAGGCCTTAGATCTCCTCCCTCCAAACTAATTTCCAAAATGTACGCCAACCTCATTTGTCCACCCACTCAGTTCAAACCACTCTATTTATCTTCATGGGAATCAGAATTAAAGCTTTCTTTGTCCCCCCAAGAATCAAACCAAATTTTGAGTAATTCCCACGGCTTCTCAAGATGTATCTCACTACAGGAAAACTCCTTTAAAATTCTAGCACGCTAGTATAGAACCCCCGAAATATTATGCCACATGGGTTTAACTTCCTCTCCTCTATGTTGGAGGTGTTCAAATTCGGTGGGCTCCCTGTCACATATTTTTTGGACGTGCCCTATTATCTCCAAATACTGGTTAGATATTAATAAATACCTTCGTCGCTTAAGCTTGATTACACAGGATCTATTACCTCAAGAAGTTTTACTCTCGCTACCTACACGCGTGTTTAAACCCAAAAAACATGATTTACTCCCTGTTTTGTTGGCAGCGGCAAAGTATCCGATTTCACTTCATTGGAGACAAGCGTCCCCCCCCCCACTTTTAAATGAGTGGATTAACAAACTTCAAGATATTTATAGAATGGGAGAATTGTCAAGCTGGGAATCACACACACATGAAAAATTTCTACTTTCCTGGCAACCTTGGCAGCCTTCTTCAATCATTAGACTCCACTAGAGCCAAGGTGTGGAGCTCGACCTCAACTAATGACTTTTATAGTTATTCTGCTATGCTTTTATGGTCTGCTCGCAAGATGTATGTTTGCCTCTAATCACCTTTTGTGTCTGACTCATTCTTACAGGTCTCCCGAAGATACGGTTTCGGTCTTGTGGAGACTTCTCTATAACCATTTTCTCTTATTTCCTGGAATACTGTTTTCCCCCTTGTTTATACAGTTCTTTTTTTGGTCTCTACCTGGCTATTCACTTGCTGTTTGATCCGAATGCTCCTCATCTTGATGTAATGCTGTATTCGTTATCCTCTGGATCAACCGTGTAATACAAATCCTCATTGTTTATTCTGTGATTAGCCGCTGTTGGTTACTCTACAGGATGCGGTTATGTTATGTTTTCAAAAAATTCTCTCAAAGAATTAAAAAAAAAAAAACATACACACACTCATATACAGTACATACATATAGACATACAGTGCATACAACATATATTCACCATACAGCTAATCCCCGTAGCCCTTGATCAACTGTAAAAAAATTAAAAATAAACCAACAGTATACTCCCTGATCCAATTTAATCCATGTAATACCGAATGTACCACTACGATCTCCTGTGGTGAGCTGTCACATCGGCAGTTGCGACCGACCTCCAGGGACCCCGGAATACAATGACGGAAGGTATCCTTCCGCACTGTATCCCTCCGCCGCTTTCAGTGCAGAGTTCATGCTGTCACTTGCAGCACCGCTGAGTGAGAAAAATCTCACGCAGCAGTGACAAAGTGAGAGGCCATTGAACCCTCAGTGATAACATTGCAGAAGCCATTGTCTCCTGTCAATGTGTCACTGGAGGCCTATAGAGCATTCACATCTCCTGATGTGACAGCTCTATATGGGAGATCGTTGTGGGACACTCGTTATTAAATAGACTGTGTTGGACCAGGGATCATTTGTGTTGGTTTATTATTTTTTTCTTTTTTGCAGGCGATCGAGGGCGTCGCATGGATTGGCAGAAAAATAAAGATGGCAAAAGTGTGTTGTGTTTTATTTCATTAAAATACTTTATTCTGCATATGTGTGTGTGTTTATTTAACTCATTAACAATTATAGGATTAGTAATGGATAGGTCTCTTATTGACGCCTCTCCATTACTAAGGCTACTTTCACACATCAGGTTTTTTTGCATGCATCAGGCACAACCGCACAACGACTGATCCGGCCAAAAACATGAAACGCAGGTATAAATGGCCGAATCCAGTGACCGGATCCAGTCTCTCTGTCTCTCACCTCGGAACAGGAAGTCACTGTATTCCCAGGTGAAAAACAAAAAATGGATCCAACAAAAAAATGGATCAATCGCATCAGTTTTTCACTATTTGCGACGGATCCTTTTTTTCAATAAAATTAGCCGGATTGTGCCTGAAACGAAAAACCTGATGTGTGAAAGTAGCCTAAGCCGGATTGATGTCACCTTACAATTCAAAGGTGACATTAACTCCCTATTACCCCATATGCCACCGCTACAGGGCAGTGGGAAGAGAGAGGCTAAGTGCCGGAATTGGCACATCTTACAGTGCCATTTCTGGGGTGGCTGAGTGCTGGTGTTTGCACCCCGGGGGGCTGAGTCAATATCCATGGTCCCTACCTAGGCTATGAATATCAGCCCGCAGCTGTCTGATTACCCTTTTATGGCTATTAATTATTGGGGAACCCCACATCGTTTTTTTGGGGGGAGGGGGTGCCCCTATTTTAATAGCCAGTAACGGCTAAATATACAGCTGCGGGCTGATATTCAGAGCCTGGGAAGATCTATGGGTATTAACATCGGCCCCTTGTCGTCGGCTTTCCCTCTCTGGTGCAGAAAATTGCGCAGCAGCCCTTGTCGTTTTTAAAAAAAAAACTTTTTTATAAATTAAACAGATATTGCATTTAAGGCCAGGCTCACTCTTGTGAGAAACTCGCACGAGTCTCTTGCATCAATACCCGGCACTGCCACCTGCACTCAGGACCGGAGCATGCGGCTGCATGTACTGAGGTGCAAGACTCGGGCGAGTTTCTCGCAAGTTTGACCCTGGCCAACGTAGATTTTGTGTGTATGTGTCTTTATTTAAATCTTCATGTACCATTTTATTATGTTTATTATTAAACATCGAACGTGGTATTATCTATCTATAGATACATCTATCTATCTATCACTATCACAATGTCTGGTTGGTTAGCCAACACCTGCTTATCCGGCTAGATTTTGAAGTCCCACAAGATTTTAGCCCTTTCATTCTCCACCATCTTCTCTGGACTTAGGGGGACTTAGCGCACATGCTGTGCAGATGTTCCTGCATACAATTCTTGCTACTTGGGTGTGGCGTTCGGTATATGTTGTTTCTGCTTGCATTTTGTATCCTGCCACTATGTGTTGGACTGGTTCTGAGGTTTCTTTGCATAGTCTGCACACTGGGTGTTGTATTGTGTGGTATATTCCTGCTTCTATGGATCTGGTACTTCGTGATTGTTCTTGCTATGGTTAGTGCCTCTGTGCTGTCTCGCAGTCCACCTTTCTCCAGCCAGTGGTATGATTTCTCCATGTCAACCACTTCCATTATCTGTCGATAGTACATCCCATGCAGTGGCTTGTCCAGATCTGTTGTTGTTGCTTCCTTAGGCTGTCTCTCAGCATCTCATCTTTTGGTGCAATTTTTTTGATGTATTCCTGAATAATCCTTGTTTCATCCGTGATGGTGGCTTGGATGTTTATCAAGCATCGACCACCCTCCTTTCTGTTGGCATGCAATCTTTGGGTGCTAGACTTAGGGTACTGTCTCACAGTGGCACTTTGGTCGCTACGACGGCACGATCCGTGACGTTCCAGCGATATACATACGATATCGCTGTGTCTGACACGCTACTGCGATCAGGGACCCCGCTGAGAATCGTACGTCGTAGCAGATCGTTTGAAACTTTCTTTCGTTGCTGGATCGGTGTGTGACACCGATCCAGCAATGTGTTCGCTTGTAACCAGGGTAAACATCGGGTTACTAAGCGCAGGGCCGGGCTTAGTAACCCGATGTTTACCCTGGTTACCATTGTAAATGTAAAAAAAAAAAAAACACTACATACTTACATTCCGGTGTCTGTCACATCTCTCGCAGGCGGCTTCCCGCACTGACTGTGAGCGCCGGCCGTAAAGTAAAAGCAGAGCACAGAGGTGACATCACCGCTGTGCTCTGCTTTACGGCCGGCACTGACACAGTCAGTGCGGGAAACAGACGGCGAGGGACCTGACGGACACCGGAATGTAAGTATGTAGTGGGTTTTTTTTTTTCACATTTACAATGGTAACCAGGGTAAACATCGGGTTACTAAGCGCAGCCCTGCGCTTAGTAACCCGATGTTTACCCTGGTTACCCGGGGACTTCGGCATCGTTGGTCGCTGGAGAGCTGTCTGTGTGACAGCTCCCCAGCGACCACACAACGACTTACCAACGATCACGGCCAGGTCGTATCGCTGGTCGTGATCGTTGGTAAATCGTTTAGTGTAACGGTACCCTTAGGGTGGAGACCTCCATGCATTGTGAGGAGCTTTCATGTCTTCACATCTGCAGCTTCCATCTCTACTTTTGGCCAGCACACTATATCAGCAGGGTATCTGATAACTGGCTGGGCATATGCATTGATGGCACAGATTTTCTTTCCATTGAGCTGGCTCTTCAGGACCTGTCTTACCCTTTGATGGTATTTGGATGTTGCTGCTATCCTTACCTCCTCATCATGGTTACCGTATCCCTGTGGGATGCCATGGTACTTGTAGCATGTTTGTACATCTGCTATATGCCCTGCTGTTAACTCCACTCCATCAGTCATGACTACCTTGCCTCTCTTCATTACCATCCAGCCACACTTGTCCAGTCCGAAGGACATCCCGATGTCTTTGCTGTTGATCCTTGTCAGATAGATCAGTGAATTGATGTCTCATTCAGTTTTCGTATACAGCTTAATGTAATCCATGTAGAGGAGGTGGCTGATGGTGCTTTTACTTTTGAACTTGTATCCATAGCCAGACTCTGTAATTATATCTGACAGAGGGGGTTCAAGCATATGCAGAACAGCAATGGGGACACAGTGCATCACCTTGGTATATGAAGCATTTGATGGTCACTTGTGCTAGTTGTCTTGAGTTGACTTCCAATGTTGTTCTCTACAGCCCTATTGAGTTTTTGAGGAAGGTTCTTAATTTCCTGTTGACATTGTAGATAGCCAAGCATTCACAGATCCATGTGTGTGTCATTAAAGGGAAGGTGCCACCAGTTTTCTTGTATTTTTTTTTGTGAAATTAAGCTTAAAATAGTAAATAAAATGTACTATTGCAATGTTTGCACTGTTTGCAAACATTTCTATATGAAAAATATTATATATTTTCTTACAAATATATATATTTACCACTAGGGGGAGCATTTTCCGTTTTAGACCTCAAGCAGCTATAGTGAGACTTACCAGCTTTAATGTTAGCTGAAAAATTGGGGCAGTAACTGCTGATATCACCATTTCCCTCCCCTTTTGGGTGGTCTAATATCCCTGGGGCAGAATGAAAAGCAGCATCACAGGGCAGCGCCATTTTGTGTGTGACTGCTCTGTGATCTGCTATCACCAGCAGTTACTGCATCAGAAACACAGCTTGTTTACAGAGGAGAAGAGAGTGGGCTCAGCAGGATGGTGGACTGGAGGAAGAGTGAAGTGGTGTGTGTGTTAGTGATGTGTCGTTCATGAACGAGCCAATACAAAAAGCCGGCTCCCTGCTGTGAATGAAAGGAGTTGGCTCTGCAGCGAGTGAGTCTTTTTTTTTTTTTTCTCTTTCTTGTCTGGGCCTGGCAGCTTCTCAGATTCAGCCAGTGAAGTGTGACTGTGACTCATGTGGGGGAGCAGACAGCAGAGAGGTAGAGTGGAGACTGTGGGCTGTAAATAAATGCCTGTGAGTTACCATGTGACCCAAAGAAAGGTGCAATATTACACTGGCTGGAGTGGCTTCCTCCCTGGTATGTGACTGTGTAGGAGGAATGACAAATTGTATGTTCATCATCATCATCTGCAATGACCTGTGAGTTACCTTTTGTCCCAAATAAAGATACACTTTACTGTGGCCTCATCCATGGCATATATACATATATGGTACTAGATGGTGGCCCGATTCTAACGCATCGGGTATTCTAGAATATGCATGTTCACGTAGAATATTGCCCAGTCACGTAGTATATTGCACAGCCCACGTAGTATATTGCCCAGTCACGTAGTATATTGCCCAGTCAAATAGTATATTGCCCAGCCCACATAGTATATTGCCCAGCCACGTAGTATATTGCCCAGCCACGTAGTATATTGCCCAGCCACGTAGTATATTGCCCAGCCACGTAGTATATTGCCCAGCCACGTAGTATATTGCCCAGCCACGTAGTATATTGCCCAGCCACGTAGTATATTGCCCAGCCACGTAGTATATTGCCCAGTCACGTAGTATATTGCCGTCACGTAGTATATTGCCCAGCCACGTAGTATATTGCCCAGTCACATAGTATATTGCCCAGTCACATAGTATATTGCCCAGTCACATAGTATATTGCCCAGTCACATAGTATATTGCCCAGTCACATAGTATATTGCCCAGCCACATAGTATATTGCCCAGCCACGTATATAACAGGTTAAAAAAGTGATAAAATAAAAAATAAACATATACTCACCTTCCGAGGGAGCCCTTGTAGTCCTGTCGCCTGTGTGCGGTGCACGCGGCAGCTTCCTGTCCCAGGGTTGGATGCGCGCAGGACCTGTGATGACATCGCGGTCACATGACCGTGACGTCATGGAAGGTCCTTCTCACATACCATCCTTGGCACTGGAGCCTGCCGCTTGCACTGCCGAGGAGAGGAAGCGACGACGGAGGGTAAGCATAGCAGGTTTTTTCTATTATTTTTAACATTACATTTTTTTTTTTACTATTGATGTCGCATAGGCAGCATCAATAGTAAAAAGTTGGGGACACACAGGGTTAATAGCAGCGGTTACGGAGTGCGTTAAACACGGCATAACGCGGTCCGTTACCGCCGGCATTAACCCTGTGTGAGCGCTGACTGGAGGGGAGTATGAAGCGGGCACTGACTGCGGGGAGGAAGGAGCGGCCATTTTTCCGACCGGACTGTGCCGGTCGTTGATTGGTCGTGGCTGTCTGTGCGGCCTCTCCGGGGTTGTGCGGGACCGTGGGTGGTCTGTACGGCCTGCCGGGGGGTCTGTACAGCCTCTCTGGGGGGTCTGTACAGCGTCTCCGGGGGTCTTTGTGTCTGTGCAGACATCGTCCGATGGGACTACAAGTCCCATTGGACGATGCCAGCTACACTGACAGTGATTGACACATTAGCCAATGATGGGACAGTAGTAGTCCCATCATAGGGCTAATGTGTTGAATATAAAAAAAAAATACTACATACATACTAGATACTACATTCATACTCCATACATACATACTACATACATACAGTACATTCATACATTACATACATGACATACATATAGACATACAGTACATATAACAGAGTATATACTCACCGTTACTTGTCACTTTGTTCCCCGAAGCCAGTGTCATCTGTAAAAAATATGAAAAAAAACAAACAAACAATATACTCCCTGTCCACAGAAATGCACGAGTGTCCCACGACGAGCAGCAGCATCAGATAAAAAACGGATCCGGCGGGAAAAATCGGATCCGGCGGAAAAAAACGGATCTGACGAAAAAAACGGATCTGACGAAAAAAACCTGATCCGGTGACAAAAAACGGATCCGGCAGGAAAAAAAACGGATCCAGAGGAAAAAAAAACAACGGATCAGGCGGAAAAAAAAACGGATCCGGCGGAAAAAAATTGATCCGGTGGGAAAAAAACGGATCCGGTGGGAAAAAAACGGATCCGGTGGGAAAAACGGATCCGGCGGGAAAAAATGGATCCGGCGGGAAAAAAACGGATCCGGCGGGAAAAAAACGGTCCGGCGGGAAAAAAACGGATCCGGCGGGAGAAAAATGGATCCGGTGGAAAAACGGATCCGGTGGAAAAACGGATCTGGTGGAAAAAACCAGATCCGGTGGAAAAAACGGATCCGGCGAAAAAAAACGGATCCGGCGGAAAAAAATGGATCCGGCGGAAAAAAATGGATCCGGCGGAAAAACACAGATCTGGCGGAAAAAAAACAGCATGCGCTGCCAAAACTCCGCCCCCTCCTTCCAGACTTCAGAATGAGCAGCGGATGTGTTGAAAAACTGCATCCGCTGCCCACGTCGGGCACAAATTTCACAACGTGCGTCGGTACGTAGGCCCGACGCATAGCGACCGACCCAAACTGACGCAAGTGTGAAAGAGGCCTTTATGAGCGTTGAATTAAAAAAAAAAAAAAGAAAAGAAAAAAAACTGCGTGGGCTCCCATGCAATTTTCTGCGCCAGAGGGGGAAAGCCGACGGCCGGGGGCCAGTATCTGTAGCCTGCTATGAATATCAGCCCGCAGCTGTCTGCGTAGCCTTTACTGGCTATTAAAATAGGGGGACCGCAAAAAAAAAAAAATTACGTGGGGTCCCCCTATATTTTATAGCCAGAAAGGCTACGCAGACAGCTGCGGGCTGATATTCATAGCCTAGAGAGGGGCCATGGATATTGCGCCCCCCCCCGGCTACAAATACCAGTCCGCAGCCGCCCCGGAAATCTGTAAGATGCGCCAATTCCGGCACTTAGCCCCTCTCTTCCCAATCCCGTGTAGTGGTGGGATATGGGGTAATAAGCGGTTAATGTCACCTTGCTATCGTAAGGTGACATTAAGCCGGGTTAATAACGGAGAGGCGTCAATAAGACGCCTATCTGTTATTAATCCAATAGTAAGAAAGGGTTAATAAAACACGCACACATTAGGAAAAAGTATTTTAATATTCTTCATTTCACCATACTTATCATACTTCAGCGCCTGCAAAAAACGTAAAATAATAAACCGTATACTACCTGTCCGCCGTAGTCCAATTAATAACGAGTGTCCCACGACGATCTCCCCTATAGAACAGTGACATCGGGTGATGTCACTGCTCTATAGGACCCTCAGTGACACACTGACAGGAGACAAAGGCTCCTGCAGTGCATCACTGAGAGGTTACCTGAGTTCAAAGTCTCACTTTATGACAATTGCTGCCTGGGAAAATTTATCATACAGCAATGGCATAAAGTGAGACTAGGGACTTTTTTTTTTACAGTGGCGGAGGAATACAGTGGTGGAAGGATACCCATCCTGCCGTCATTGTGTTCCTGGAGCCCCTGGAGAGCAGTCGCATTACCTGATGCGGCTGCTCTCCATGGGAGATCGTCGTGGGACATTCGTGGATTTCTGCGGATCAGGGAGTATATTGGTTGTTTGTTTTTTTCATATTTTTCATATTTTTTACATATGATACTGGCTTCGGGGAACAAAATTACAAGTAATGGTGAGTATGTAATCTATGTTTAATGTACTGTATGTCTATATGTATGTATTGTATGTAATGTATGAATGTACTGTATGGAGTATGTATGGAGTATGTAGGTAGCATGTATGTAGGTAGCATGTATGTAGGTAGCATGTATGTAGGTAGCATGTATGTATGTAGGTAGCATGTATGTATGTAGGTAGCATGTATGTATGTAGGTAGCATGTATGTATGTAGTTAGCATGTATGTATGTAGGTAGCATGTATATATGTAGGGAGCATGTATGTACGTAGGTAGCATGTATGTATGTAGCATGTATGTAGGTAGCATGTATGTAGGTAGCATGTATGTAGGTAGCATGTATGTAGGTAGCATGTATGTAGGTAGCATGTATATAGGTAGCATGTATGTAGGTAGCATGTATGTAGGTAGCATGTATGTAGGTAGCATGTATGTAGCTAGCATGTAGGTAGCATGTATGTAGGTAGCATGTATGTAGGTAGCATGTATGCAGGTAGCATGCATGTAGGTAGCATGCATGTATGTAGCATGTATGTATGTAGCATGTATGTATGTAGCATGTATGTATGTAGCATGTATGTAAGTAGCATGTATGTATGTAGCATGTATGTAGCATGTACCGTATATACTCGAGTATAAGCCGACCCGAGTATAAGCCGACTCCCCTAATTTTGCCACAAAAAACTGGGAAAACTTATTAGCCTAGGGTGGAAAATGCAGCAGCTACCGGTGAATTTCAAAATTAAAAATAGATGCTCCATACCGTTCATTATGGCCCCATAGATACTCCACATAAAGCTGTGTCATATATAATGCTCTGCACCGTTCAGTATAGCCCCATAGACGCTCCACATAAAGCTGCCCCATATATAATGCTCTGCACAGTTCATTATGGCCCCATACATGCTCCATAGAAAGCTGTGCCATATACAATGCTCTGCACCTTTGATTATGGCCCCATAGATGCTCCATAGAAAGCTGTGCCATATAAAATGCTCTGCACCTTTGATTATGGCCCCTGTTGTGAATTAGACTTTTTTGGCTCCCTCTTGTGGTCACTTGTGATATGACTCTGGGATTGTCTTTCCTCAGTTTGGCACCCACCTGGGTCGTTAGTCCAGGGGTGTTGCTATATAAACTTCCTGGATTCTCAGTCCAGTGCCTGGCATCGTTGTAATCAGTTCCTTTCTGTTTGCTCCTGTCTGCTGGTCCTGGATCTTGCAAAATTAAGCTAAGTCTTGCTTCCTTGTTTTTTGGTTATTTGCATTGCTATTATTTTTTGTCCAGCTTGTACTAAATGTGATTCCTGATTCTGCTGGAAGCTCTAGGGGGCTGGTGTTCTCCCCCCGGGCCGTTAGACGGTTCGGGGGTTCTTGAATATCCAGCGTGGAAATTTTGATAGGGTTTTTGCTGACCGTATAAGTCATCTTACTATATTCTGCTATTAGTCAGTGGGCCTCTCTTTGCTAAATATCTAGTTCATTCTTACGTTTGTCTTTTCTCCTTACCTCACCGTTATTATTTGTTGGGGGCTTGTATCCAACTTTTGGGGTCTTTTCTCTGGAGGCAAGAAAGGTCTATCTTTTCCCTTCTAGGGTTAGTTAGTTCTCCGGCTGGCGCGAGACGTCTAGAACCAACGTAGGCACGTTCCCCGGCTGCTGCTATTTGTGGTGCTAGGATTAGATATACGGTCAGCCCAGTTACCACTGCCCTATGAGCTGTTTTTTTGTGTTTGCAGACTTGGTATGTATTTTTGAGACCCTCTGCCATTGGGGTCATAACAGGCCCCATAGAAAGCTGTGCCATATACAATGCGCTGCACCTTTGATTATGGCCCCATAGATGCTCCATAGAAAGCTGTGCCATATACAATGCTCTGCACCTTTGATTATGGCCCCATAGATGCTCCATAGAAAGCTGTGCCATATACAATGCTCTGCACCTTTGATTATGGCCCCATAGATGCTCCATAGAAAGCTGTGCCATATAAAATGCTCTGCAGCTTTGATTATGGCCCCATAGATAGCTGTGCCATATACAATGCTCTGCACCTTTGATTATGGCCCCATAGATAGCTGTGCCATATACAATGCTCTGCACCTTTGATTATGGCCCCATAGATAGCTGTGCCATATATAATGCCCTGCACCTTTGATTATGGCCCCATAGATAGCTGTGCCATATACAAAGCTCTGCACCTTTGATTATGGCCCCATAGATAGCTGTGCCATATACAATGCTCTGCAACTTTGATTATGGCCCCATAAATAGTTGTGCCATATATAATGCCCTGCACCTTTATGGCCCCATAGATAGCTGTGCCATATATAATGCCCTGCACCTTTGATTATGGCCCCATAGATAGCTGTGCCATATACAATGCTCTGCACCTTTGATTATGGCCCCATAGATAGCTGTGCCATATATAATGCCCTGCACCTTTGATTATGGCCCCATAGATAGCTGTGCCATATACAAAGCTCTGCACCTTTGATTATGGCCCCATAGATAGCTGTGCCATATACAATGCTCTGCAACTTTGATTATGGCCCCATAAATAGTTGTGCCATATATAATGCCCTGCACCTTTATGGCCCCATAGATAGCTGTGCCATATATAATGCCCTGCACCTTTGATTATGGCCCCATAGATAGCTGTGCCATATACAATGCTCTGCACCTTTGATTATGGCCCCATAGATAGCTGTGCCATATATAATGCCCTGCACCTTTGATTATGGCCCCATAGATGCTCCACATAAAGCTGTGCCATATATATATATAATGCTCTGCACCGTTGCCCCATAGATACTCCACATAAATCTGTGCAATATACAATGCTGCTGCTGCTGCAATTAAAAAAAAAACACATACTCACCTCTCTTGCTTGCAGCTCCTCAGCGTCCCGTCATCTCTCCGCACTGACTGTTCAGGCAGAGGGCGGCGCGCACACTATATGCGTCATCGCGCCCTCTGACCTGCACAGTCAGAACAAGAGGACGCAAAGACGGAGCGGCGCCCGGCGTGTGGAACGTGGACAGGTGACTATGAGATACTTACCTGCTCCCGGCGTCCCTGGCTCCTTCTCCCGGACAGCTGGTCTCAGGGTGCCGCAGCCTCTTCCTCTGTCAGCGGTCACCGTTACCACTGATTAGATGAATGAATATGCGGCTCCACCCCTATGGGAGTGGAGTCCATATTCATTTCTCTAATGAGCGGTACCATGTGACCGCTGAACAGGGGACGAGCTGCGGCACCCGGAGACCGTGGGACTGCAGGGTCAGCGCCAGGAGCGCCGGGACTAGGTGAGTATGTGACACGCTCTCTCCTCCTCACCCGCCGACCCCACCGCCGACCGTGACTCGAGTATAAGCCGAGGAGGGCACTTTCAGCCCAAAAATTTGGGCTGAAAATCTCGGCTTATACTCGAGTATATACGGTATGTATGGAGTTTTTTGTTTTTTTTTATTCAACACATTAGCCGGATGATGGGACTATTACTGTCCCATCATTGGCTAATGTGTCAATCACTGTCAGTGTAGCAGGCATCCTCTGATGGGACTTGTAGTCCCATCGGACGATGCTTGCAAACACGCATAGAGACCCCCCACGCCGCACAGAGAGGGAGAGCGACACAGGGGGAGAGTGCAGCTTACCGGAGATCACTGGATGTGTGAGCAAGTGGGGAGGCGAAGACATAGCAGGAGAAGCACTCAGGGAGGGCAGCGTGTGAGAGCAGGGGATGTCTGCTCAGAACGTGCAGTGCCTGGAGTACAGACAGAGGAGCAGGGAGGTAAACCACCCGCACTCCCCACTCTCCGGCTCCAGTCAGCGCTTCTGTCCTGCAGCGATAGAGAGCAAGTGGAGCTCGGCAGATAACACTGGGATATAGTAAAATGGCGGCTAGTCACACCTACAGCAGTGAGTTGTGCAGCCCACAGAGGCGTGCCCAGCTCACTGCTAAAGCAGCTACAATGTTATAGATAGGGTCAGCGCCGGTCTATTATCTCCTATGTCCATGGGGTGCCGTAAAATGACACTGCTAGTGTCGTGCTAATGCTGTGAAACCAAGATGTCAGCCCCCAGTTCCTTCTTTCTACTGGTATAACACACGAAATCTGTTTTACATGCATTCAAATCTTGGTTATAACAGCATGTTATGCTACATTACATTGATTAATTAATGATCTACAAACGCGGTACCTTACCTTTAAGTCATTCTTACACTAACTCCAGATTGTGCTGAAATGGGTCTGCATGGATCTTGAGTCAAGAGTGATTGATCTATCTACTAGGAGCTGGTGCTTAATGTCTCTGGTGTTGGTCCCAATGCATTTCTGAGCTGGATTCATGTACTGGTTCATATGGTTCTGTAGCTTGGTGGCTATGATGCCTGATAGAAGTTTCCATGTTGCTGTAAGGCAGGTTATTGGGCAGTAGTTGGATGGAACAGTTCATTTGTGACGATCCTTCATGATCAGCACTGTGCTCTAGGTGGTTGCTGTGTTGCACTGGTGTTGTACATTTTTTTCCTTCTCCCATATGTTCTTCCAGTATTATTCAGTCTTTGCTATTGATGGAGCTGCTGCCTTTGTGCTGGGAGTACACCTTGGATGGTTCTTTGGAGAATAGGGGCTCAGCTTCTCCAGTGTATTTCCCTAGTATTGCAGTAACTGCTGTGAGCCTTAGTTTAGCAATCTTTAGGGCTTCAATTGGGGTCAGGCATTTGTACTTGTCCAGCTTGGTTTTATTCTTGATCTTTACACTCTTCTGTATTTCTGGTAGTTGACTGACTTCCCTTCATGTCACCTTGATCTTTGTCTCCAGTCTTCTTTGCCAAAGGGGGCACATACTTCTGTTGGCTTTACAACCAGCAAGAACAAGCATTTCCATGCTTGCCGAGGCAGTAGCAAAGATCAGTTTATTAGTTTGAGCTATGGTGGTGGAAGGTATTGATGCAAGTGCTCTATTGGCATCTTCTAGCATATGGTCTGGTGGTGTTTCTTTGCTGAGCCTTGGCAGTCGATCTCTGGTATTGATGGTATTTAGTTTATCTAAGATCTTCTGTTTCAGATCAGCTGCAGTGCTCTCTAGTTGCAGGAATTGATCAGGATTTTCAGGGGGTTGCACATGTTGTTCTTTCAGGTCTTCATGTGGAGTAGATCGGCAGTGCAGTTGATTCATCTCAAGTTGTGATAACTGTCTCTATGACACTGAAACGTTGTGTGACTAGTTGTTTATCAGTTAGTGGACATGCAGATCTTGTATCCAGAGTTTCCTCATACGTTTCATATATCCTCTCTCTCTCATTTGGTCTGCTCGTATAGTAGCATTTAATCAGATCCAGTGTGAAGGAGAAAATTGCTAATGAAATCAATTATTAAACCTTATATAATTCAGTTCAGATATGGTGTAGCAAGATGGTGATTGTGTCTTTGAAACTGTCTTGGAAATCCTTGAAACTGTCCTGGAAGGAATCTTTGGAATGTAGGAGTGAAGGCACTGGAATACACCATATTTGAAAATGAAGCTTGGAATGGACCAATTACAAAGTGACTAGCTGTTCAGAAGTTGTGCGAACCCCCCCCCCCCCCCTATTTCCTGCTTTTTAGTATCTTCCTTTGTTCTGAGAATAAAGTTCAGTTGTGCACCAACTTTGGCTGAGAGAGGAAGTGTGTATCTGTCTCTGTGTATCTGATACATTCTTTGGCCTCTAAGAGCGCACTCAGCTTATATTTGGTCAGGTACAAGCAATCATATACACTCACCGGCCACTTTATTAGGTACACCATGCTAGTAACGGGTTGGACCCCCTTTTGCCTTCAGAACTGCCTCAATTCTTCGTGGCATAGATTCAACAAGGTGCTGGAAGCATTCCTCAGAGATTTTGGTCCATATTGACATGATGGCATCACACAGTTGCCGCAGATTTGTCGGCTGCACATCCCAAAGATGCTCCATACAAGGCAGGATGGATCCATGCTTTCATGTTGTTTACGCCAAATTCTGACCCTACCATCCGAATGTCGCAGCAGAAATCGAGACTCATCAGACCAAGCAACGTTTTTCCAATCTTCTACTGTCCAATTTCGATGAGCTTGTACAAATTGTAGCCTCAGTTTCCTGTTCTTAGCTGAAAGGAGTGGTACCCGGTGTGGTCTTCTGCTGCTGTAGCCCATCTGCCTCAAAGTTCGACGCACTGTGCATTCAGAGATGCTCTTAGGCCTACCTTGGTTGTAACGGGTGGCGATTTGAGTCACTGTTGCCTTTCTATCAGCTCGAACCAGTCTGCCCATTCTCCTCTGACCCCTGGCATCAACAAGGCATTTCCGCCCACAGAACTGCCGCTCACTGATTTTTTTTTTCTTTTTTGGACCATTCTCTGTAAACCCTAGAGATGGTTGTGTGTGAAAATCCCAGTAGATCAGCAGTTTCTGAAATACTCAGACCAGCCCTTCTGGCACCAACAACCATGCCACGTTCAAAGGCACTCAAATCACCTTTCTTCCCCATACTGATGCTCGGTTTGAACTGCAGGAGATTGTCTTGACCATGTCTACATGCCTAAATGCACTGAGTTGCCGCCATGTGATTGGCTGATTAGAAATTAAGTGTTAACAAGAAGTTGGACAGGTGTACCTAATAAAGTGGCCAGTGAGTGTAGATCTCACTAAGGGATCACCCTCACACCAGGTTCTCTTGCCTTGTCCATGTATGGTTTGTTCCAGTAGCCCATTTATCATCAGATTGTCCTGGTTCCTCAACATCTGATGCAGACCTTGTTAATCCGGCAACGTCGTGCTCGTGACACTCTTGTTTAGTGAGGTAGGTACTATAGTGTTAGTAGTCTTGCCCAATGACCACTACTGGTATATTATTTCCAACAGCACAGAGCCGGAATTTGAACCCCAGTCTCACATGTTGTCGTAGGAGTATCTATATATAATTGTCTAAGGGTTTTTCCGTCTGTCTGTCTGTCTGTCCTGGAAATCCCGCGTCTGATTGGTCGAGGCCGCATGTGTCTGCACAGACGGTTAGAAACCGTCTCCATGAGGATGGTCTGAGTGCCCAACATTCACAGATGGGGGTTGTGCTCACAGCCCAACACCGTGCAGGACGCTTGGCATTTGTCACATAACACCAGGAATGGCAAATTCGCCACTGGCGTCCTGTGCTCTTCACAGATGAAAGGAGGTTCACACTGAGCACATGTGACAGAGTCTGGAGACGCCATGGAGAGCGATCTGCTGCCTGCAACATCCTTCAGCATGACCAGTTTGGCAGTGGGTCCATAATGGTGTGGGTTGGCATTTCTTTGCAGAGCCGCACAGCCCTCCATGTGCTTGCCAGAGGTAGCCTGACTGCCATAAGGTACAGAGATGAGATCCTCAGACCCCTTGTGAGACCATATGCTGGTGCGGTTGGCCCTGGGTTCCTCCTAATGCAGGACAATGCCAGACCTCATGTGGCTGGAGTGTGTCAGCAGTTCCTGCAAGATGAGGGCATTGAAGCTATGGACTGGCCCGCCCGTTCCCCAGACCTGAATCCAATTGAACACATCAGGAACATCATGTCTCACACCATCCACCAACGTCACGTTGAACCACAGACTGTCCAAGAGCTGGCGGAGGCTTTAGTCCAGATCTGGGAGGAGATCCCTCAGGAGAACATCCGCCGCCTCATCAGGAGCATGCCCAGGCGTTGTAGGGAGGTTATACAGGCACGTGGAAGTCACACACACTACTGAGCATCATTTCCTTGTTTTGAGACATTTCCACTGAAGTTGGATCAGCCTGTAATTTCATTTTCCACTTTGACTTTTAGCATCATTCCAACTCCAGACCTCCGTGGCATACTAGTTGTGATTTACGTTGATCATTTTTAGGTTTTAATGTTCTCCACACATTTCACTATGTAATGTATATGTGTGTACATATATATATATATATATATATATATATATATATATATGTATATATATATATATATGTATATATATATATATATATATATATATATATATATATATATAGATAGATAGATAGATAAAAAAGGTAAAAAAACATCACAGCAGCACATGTACATGAATCGGCCATGTGAAAACACAGACAAATATACATTTCTCTGTAGAGTTGATTACCGCCACCTGCAAGGTCAATGGGAGGAGTGCAAGATAAGTCTGGATGCTGCCACATCCTCTACCTGCCCATAAATTGTAGGTTTAGCCCAGAGTGACATGTTTTGTCCAGAGTTGTAGGCTGGTGGCCCAAGAGTGGCATCTATGGTAGAGTAGGACCCATCAGGGGGAGATCACCTTGCCGTGGTTGATGGACACACACGAATTGGCCAATTTATGCGCAAAGAATCTCCATTTCATCTTTAACTGTAAGTTTTATGAAAAAAAATTGTTTGAAAACATTTTTAAGAAAAAATACTTTTGAGAAATGTATATTTGTCTGCGTTTTCACATGGCCGATTCATGTACATGTGCTGCTGTGATCTTTTTTTATCCATGTGTTGCAGTATGCACATGTTCACATTGGGAGTGCTGATTGTTTTGTATATATATATATATATATATATATATATATATATATATATATATATATATATATATATATATATATATATATATATATATACACATACATATATATATATATATATATATATATATATATATATATATATATACACACACATAGTCCAGACCAAAAGTTTGGTCACACCTTCTCATTTAAAGATTTTTCTGTATTTTTATGACTAGGAAAATTGTACATTCACACTGAAGGCATCAAAACTATGAATTAGCACGTGGAATTATATACTTAAAGGGAAGGTGCCATCAATTTTTTCTTTTTTTTTGTATGTGTGAAAATAACATTTAAATATTATTTCTAAATTTTTAATCCAGTGTTTGCATTGATGGCAAATACTGCAATATGAAAAATGTCAATTATAAAAAAAAAAATTCTTATACTAGCAGCTAGGGGGAGCATCTTCCTGTCTAGACCTCAGGCAGCTACAGTAATGCTTACTAGCTTTACGTTAGCTGCAAAATTAGGGCAGGATCTAGTGACGTCACTGTTTCACTCACCCAAAAGAGGAGAGGACAGAATGAAGACTGGAGACATTGCGCCGCCATTTTCTTTGTGACTGCACTGTGATCTGGCACAACCAGTTGCTAAGCAGGAAGTGGACCGCGGTGTTCTCAAAGAAGAGGGAGCAGAAGACAGTGGACTCCGGAGCAGAGCTGCCAGCTGTGAGGGATTTTAGAAGAAGACATACAGCGGCGAGACGAGGACAGAGCGAGCAGGCTGAACATTGCGGGACGGTCACTCGGTAAGGGCTCATTTCCACATGCGAGTCACACGACCGTATCATGTGGAAACCAAGCTGTGGAGCCGGCACTCAGGAGCGGAGCGTGCGGCCGCATAGGAACACATGGAGCTGCACAGCTCCGCTCCTGAGTGCCGGCTCCACAGCTTGGTTTCCACATGATACGGTCGTGTGACTCGCATGTGGAAATGAGCCCTAAGACTGAATGTAGCAGCATCATGGCTGCGGCGGTGAATGGCTAAGCACGAGTGTTCACTGCACAGGGAAAAATTGTAAGATGGAGGAATGAATTGGAGGCTGGGAGAGAGAGTATGGGGCACAGCTGAAGCATGCGAGCCAGAGCTTGTGTATAGTGAATGGGAGCAAAGCCAGAGCTGAGCTATGGTGATTAGGTGCTGAGCCACAGCAGGAGTATGGTGAACAGGAGCAGAGCCTGAGATAGGGTATGGTCTATGTGAGCAGAGCTGGAGTATGGTGAATAGGAGCAGAGCTGGAGTATGGTGAATGGGGGCAGAACTGGGGTATGGTCAATGTAAGCAGAGCTGTGGTATGGTGAATAGGAGCAGAGCTGTGGTATGTTGAATAGGAGCAGAGCCGGGGTATGTTGAATAGGAGCAGAGCCGGGGTATGGTGAATAGGAGCAGAACCGGGGTACGGTCAATGTGAGCAGAGCTGGTGTACGGTGAATAGGGGCAGAGCCGGGGTACGGTGAATAGGAGCAGAGCCGGGGTACGGTGAATAGGAGCAGAGCCGGGGTACGGTGAATAGGAGCAGAGCCGGGGTACGGTGAATAGGGGCAGAGCCGGGGTACGGTGAATGGGGGCAGAGCCGGGGTACGGTGAATGGGGGCAGAGCCGGGGTACGGTGAATGGGGGCAGAGCCGGGGTACGGTGAATGGGAGCAGAGCCGGGGTACGGTGAATGGCAGTAGAGCTGGGATATGGTAAATAGCAGCAGAGCTATAGCTGGAGTATGGTGAATGGGAGTAGAGCTGGGGTATGGTGAATGGGAGCAGAGCCAGTGCTGGTGTATGGTCAATGGGAGCAGAGTTGCGGTAAGGTGAATGGGGCTAGAGTCAGACTTGTTCACTTCCGGTATTACAGATCCTGTGGAGCGACAGCACACAAGATTCAGCATTGCGGGCCGGAGGAGCAGAGCTGCCAGCGGTGAAGCCAGGAGCTAGTGGCCTAAACACAGCAGCGGTGAGGAGAGAAGCGTGATGGTCGGTGACATGTTAGCTAAGAGGAGGCCGCACTTGTTTACCACTGATCTATTTGGATTGCCAAACATTGTTGGGGTCTAAAATAGACAAGACGTTGTATATGTAGTAACTAGTGATGAGCGAATATACTCGTTGCTCGGGTGGTCTCCGAGTATTTCAACTGCTTGGAGATTTAGTTTTCGTCGCCGCCGCAAGTGAATGAATTATGGCGGTTACCCAGCCTGAGTACATGTGGGGATTCCTTAGCAACCAGGCAACCCCCACATGTACACTAGCTGGCTACTAGCTGTAAATCAAGCAGCGGAGTCAACAAAAACTAAATCTCCGAGTAGTCACAAATACTCGGAGACAACCCGAGCGTGCTCAGGAAAACCTGAGCAACGAGTACACTCACTCATCTCTAGTAGTAACCTATGTCTTTTATCTTTGTCTTTTTTTATGTATGGTCATGCCAATAAATATAAATGTTGTTGTTTTTTCTGTGTAAATTAATAAAAATGAAATTTCTTCATTTTCTATTCTCCTTTTTCATGTTGTCCATATATCGTATCTGAATGCTCATTATCGTGATTGCAAACAAGACCCATGTACTTCTGTGGTGTAATCTAGTGTTGGGGTATGATCAGCAGCGTTTTTTGCAGTGCAGAAACACTGCAGATCCGCAATTGATTTACAGTACAATGTAAATCAATGAGAAAAAAAAAAATGCTTGTGCACACGTTGCTGAAAATCCGCTGCGGAAACGCTGCGGTTTAAGTACCATGTCACTACTTTTTTGTGAATCTGCAGCGTTTTTGTACCCATTGCATTATAGAAAACTGCAGGGGTAAAAACGCAGCAAAAACGCACACAAAAACGCTGCAGAACCGCACAAAAAACCGCAGGTGCGTTTTCTGCCAGGAGAGGCAGAATCCGCACCAGAAATTCCTAAGCCTAATCCGCAACGTGTGCACATAGCCTTATACCCCCTTCACACCTCCATGTCTCCAGGACTTGTTTTCACACCTGGAGATATGTTCACCCATATGTTCACAACAGAGATCTTCAAACCCCTGTGTTTTCTCAACAAACATGTCTGTGTGAGTTAAGGTACCTTCACACTAAATGATTTACCAACGATCACGACCAGCGATACGACCTGGCCGTGATCTTTGGTAAGTCGTTGTGCGGTCGCTGGGGAGCTGTCACACAGACGATGCCGAAGTCCCCGGGTAACCAGGGTAAACATCGGGCTACTAAGCGCAGGGCCGCGCTTAGTAACCCGATGTTTACCCTGGTTACCAGCGTAAACGTAAAAAAACAAACAGTACATACTCACATTCCGGTGTCTGTCACACGTCCCTCGCCGTCTGCTTCCCGCACTGGCTGTGAGTGCCGGCTGTAAAGTAAAAGCACAGCACAGCGGTGACGTCACCGCTGTGCTGTACTTTACGGCCGGCACTCACAGTCAGTGCGGGAAGCAGACGGCGAGGGACGTGAGACAGACACCGGAATGTGAGTATGTACCGTTAGTTTGTTTTTTTATGGTTACGCTGGTAACCAGGGTAAATATCGGGTTACTAAGCGCGGCCCTGCGCTTAGTAACCCGATATTTACCCTGGTTACCATTGTAAAACATCGCTGGCATCGTTGCTTTTGCTGTCAAACACAACGATACACGCCGATCTGACGACCAAATAAAGTTCTAAACTTTCAGCAACGACCAGCGGTATCACAGCAGGATCCAGATCGCTGCTGCGTGTCAAACACGATATCGCTAACCAGGACTCTGCAACATCACGGATCGCTATCGTTATCATTGCAAAGTCGCTTAGTGTAAAGGTACCTTTAGGCTGCTCTCACTCTGCATTATTTCAAATACATGTCCATCTGTTTTGAAATGGATGCCCATGGATCTGTTATGGCCTCCCATGCTGTCCTATGGGCACGGATTGGTCCGGGCGTCTCCGTTTTGTCAAGGATTCATTGGTGTCTGTAATTTTCATGTACCCAAAAACGTAAACTGTTCTCTTTCTGGGCTTTCTCGAAAATCACGGACAGACATGGATCCATGTCTGTCTGTAAGAAATTAACATGGAGCTCAATGGTGGACGGGTCCCTGAAAACCAACGGATCTGTGAAACAGCATGCTCAGAAGCAAGGTAGGGATAGGGATTAGTGATGAGCGAGTAGCATTGTTGCTCGGATGATCTCCCGAGTATTTGTAACTTCCTGAGATTTCGTTTTCCTCAGCTATATGATTTACGGCTTCTGGACAGCCTGAATACATGTGGGAATTCCCTAACAGGCATTCCTCACATGTATTCCACCTGGCTAGAAGCCGTAAATCATGCAGCTGAGGCGATGAAAACTAATTCTCTGAGCACATCCAAATACTCGACCACCCGATCAACTAGTATACTCGCTCATCAGTAATAGTGATCTCTGATATGTCGGCTAAGGAGGCGCACGTCATGTCGGCTAAGAGGAGGCGCACGTAATGTCAGCTAAGAGGAGGCACACGTCATGTCAGCTAAGAGGAGGCGCACGTCATGTCGGCTAAGAGGAGGCGCACGTCATGTCAGCTAAGGAAGCATACATCATGTCAGCTAAGAGGAGGCGCACGTCATGTCGGCTAAGAGGAGGCGCACGTCATGTCGGCTAAGAGGAGGTGCACGTCATGTCGGCTAAGAGGAAGCGCACGTCATGTCGGCTAAGAGGAAGCGCACGTCATGTCGGCTACGAGGAGGCGCACGTCATGTCAACTACGAGGAGGCGCACGTGCCCAACCTCGTAGCTGACATGACGTGCCCAACCTCGTAGCTGACATGACATGCGCCTCCTCGTAGCTGACATGACATGCGCCTCCTCGTAGCTGACATGACGTGCCCAACCTCGTAGCTGACCTGACGTGCCCAACCTCGTAGCTGACATGACGTGCCCAACCTCGTAGCTGACATGACATGCGCCTCCTCGTAGCTGACATGACGTGCGCCTCCTCGTAGCTGACATGACGTGCGCTTCCTCTTAGCTGACATGACGTGCGCCTCCTCTTAGCTGACATGACGTGCGCAACCTCGTAGCTGACATGACATGCGCCTCCTCGTAGCTGACATGACATGCGCCTCCTCGTAGCTGACATGACGTGCGCTTCCTCTTAGCTGACATGAAGTGCTCCTCCTCTTAGCCGACATGACGTGCGATTCCTTTTAGCCGACATAACGTGCGCCTCCTCGTAGCTGACATGACGTGCGCTTCCTCTTAGCTGACATGAAGTGCTCCTCCTCTTAGCCGACATGACGTGCGATTCCTTTTAGCTGACATGACGTGCGCCTCCTCGTAGCCGACATGACGTGCGCCTCCTCGTAGCCGACATGACGTGCGCTTCCTCTTAGCCGACACGACGTGCGCTTCCTCTTAGCCGACACGACATGCGCCTCTTCTTAGCCGACACGACGTGCGCCTCCTCTTAGCCGACACGACGTGCGCCTCCTCTTAGCCGACACGACGTGCGCCTCCTCTTAGCCGACACGACGTGCGCCTCCTCTTAGCCGACACGACGTGCGCCTCCTCTTAGCCGACACGACGTGCGCCTCCTCTTAGCCGACACGACGTGCGCCTCCTCTTAGCCGACACGACGTGCGCCTCCTCTTAGCCGACACGACGTGCGCCTTCTCTTAGCCGACATGAAATGCGCCTCCTCTTAGGCGACATACCAGAGTTCACTATTAGTGATGAGCGAGTATACTAGTTGCTCGGGCGGTCTCCGAGTATTTGGATGTGCTCGGAGAATTAGTTTTCATCGCCTCAGCTGCATGATTTACGGCCTCTAGCCAGGTGGAATACATGTGAGGAATGCCTGTTAGGCCTCTATCACACTTCAGTGTCTCTGGTACGTGTAGTGACAGTTTTCACGGACCTTGTTTCCGTGTTTTCACCGACCGTGTTTCCGTGTTCAAAACACAGAGACATGTCCGTGTTTCTCCGGCAGCACGTACAGCAATACAACATGCACACGGAGAACAGTGTGCACTCTCCTCTGTGTGCACGTACCGCCCACAGGAGAGACAGCGCTACAGTAAGCGCTGTCCCCCCTGCTGTGGTGCTGAAGGCGGCATTCATCTCTTCTCCCCCGCAGGAGAGAAGAGATAAATGATCAATTTTTTGTTTTTTTTTTTGTTAAAAATAAAGTTGCTGGGACCTCCTGCCTCTCATCCCCAGTGTGCCGACCTGTCCCTTGCAGAAGAAATACTCACCTAGCTCCCGCGATGTCTCCTCTCAGCGCTGGCAGCCTGTCCTGTGTGAGCGGTCACGTGGGACTGCTCATTGCGCATATTCCTCACTGTAATGAGCAGTCCCACGTGACCGCTCACACAGGACAGGCTGCCAGCGCTGAGAGGAGAAAGGAGACATCGCGGGAGCTGGGTGAGTATTTCTTCTGCAATGGGCCGGGCGGTCCCAGCAACTTTATTTTTAACATAAAAAAAAAAATTAATCATTCATCTCTTCTCTCCTGCGGGTCCGTGTGGTCCTCAGGTGGCAAACGGATGCCGCACTTGTGCCACACTGATGTGCCACGTGAGCACACGGACACACGTACACGGATAACTCCGGTACCGGAATTATCTGGACGTGTGAAAGAGGCCTTAGGGAATGCCCACATGCCCTGTCCAGAAGCCGTAAATCATGTAGCTGAGGCGAGGAAAACGAAATCTCAGGAAGTCACAAATACTTGGAGATCACCTGAGCAACAATGCTACTCGCTCATCACTAATCCCTATCCCTACCTTGCTTCTGAGCATGCTGTTTCACAGATCCGTTGGTTTTCAGGGACTGGTCCACCATAGAGCTCCATGTTAATTTCTTACAGACAGACATGGATCCATGCCTGTCCGTGATTTTCGAGAAAGCCCAGAAAGAGAACAGTTTACGTTTCTGAGTACATGAAAATTGCAGACACCAATGGATCCTTGACAAAACGGAGACACCCGGACCAATCCATGCCCATAGGACAGCATGGGAGGCCATAACAGATCCATCGGCATCCCTTTCAAAACAGATGGACATGTATTTGAAATAATGCCAGAGTGAGAGCAGCCTAAAGGTACCTTCACAGTAAGCGATGCTGCAGCGATATCGACAACGATGCCGATCGCTGCAGAGTCGCTGGAGAGCTGTCACACAGACAGCTCTCCAGCGACCAACGATGCCGAAGTCCCCGGGTAACCAGGGTAAACATCGGGTTGCTAAGCGCAGGGCCGCGCTTAGTAACCCGATGTTTACCCTGGTTACCAGTGTAAATGTAAAAAAACAAACACTACATACTTACATTCGCGTCCCCCCGGCGTCCGCTTCCCTGCACTGTGTGAGCGCCGGCCCTAACAGCACAGCGGTGACGTCACCGCTGTGCTCTTTTACTTTACGGCCAGCACTCACAGTCAGTGCGGGAAGCAGATGGCGAGGGACATGTGACAGACAGCAGAAGGTGAGTATGTACTGTTTGTTTTTTTTACTTTTACAATGGTAACCAGGGTAAATATCGGGTTACTAAGCGCGGCCCTGCGCTTAGTAACCCGATATTTACCCAGGTTACCATTGTAAAACATCGCTGGCATCGTTGCTTTTGCTGTCAAACACAACGATACATGCCGATCTGACGACCAAATAAAGTTCTGGACTTTCAGCAACGACCAGCGATATCAAAGCAGGATCCAGATCGATGCTGCGTGTCAAACACAACGATATCGCTATCCAGGACGCTGCAACGTCACGGATCGCTATCGTTGCAAAGTCGTTTAGTGTGAAGGAACTCACACAGACATGTTTGTTGAGAAAACACAGAGGTGTGAAGATCTCTGTTGTGAACATATGTGTGAACATATCTCCAGGTGTGAATACAGGCAACAAGTCCTGGAGACATGGAGGTGTGAAGGGGGTATACCACTAGATTACACCACAGAAGTACATGTGTCTTGTTTGCAATCACGATAATGAGCATTCAGATACGATGTATGGACAACATGAAAAAGGGAGAATAGAAAATGAAGAAATTTCATTTTTATTAATTTACACAGATTATAAAACATCATTTATATTTATTGATATGATCATACATAAAAAAGACAAAGATAAAAGACATAGGTTACTACTAGAGATGAGTGAGTGTACTTGTTGCTCAGGTTTTCCTGAGCACGCTCGGGTTATCTCCGAGTATTTGTGACTACTCGGAGATTTAGTTTTTGTTGACTCCGCTGCTTGATTTACAGCTAGTAGCCAGCCTGAGTACATGTGGGGGTTGCCTGGTTGCTAAGGAATCCCCACATGTACTCAGGCTGGGTAACCGCCATAATTCATTCACTTGCGGCGGCGACGAAAACTAAATCTCCAAGCAGTTGAAATACTCGGAGACCACCCGAGCAACGAGTATATTCGCTCATCACTAGTTACTACATATACAACGTCTTGTCTATTTTAGACCCCAACAATGTTTGGCAATCCAAATAGATCAGTGGTAAACAAGTGCGGCCTCCTCTTAGCTAACATGTCACCGACCATCACGCTTCTCTCCTCACCGCTGCTGTGTTTAGGCCACTAGCTCCTGGCTTCACCGCTGGCAGCTCTGCTCCTCCGGCCCGCAATGCTGAATCTTGTGTGCTGTCGCTCCACAGGATCTGTAATACCGGAAGTGAACAAGTCTGACTCTAGCCCCATTCACCTTACCGCAACTCTGCTCCCATTGACCATACACCAGCACTGGCTCTGCTCCCATTCACCATACCCCAGCTCTACTCCCATTCACCATACTCCAGCTATAGCTCTGCTGCTATTTACCATATCCCAGCTCTACTGCCATTCACCGTACCCCGGCTCTGCTCCCATTCACCGTACCCTGGCTCTGCTCCCATTCACCGTACCCCGGCTCTGCTCCTATTCACCATACCCCGGGCTCTGCTCCTATTCACCATACCCCGGCTCTGCTCCTATTCACCATACCCCGGCTCTGCTCCTATTCACCATACCCCGGCTCTGCTCCTATTCACCATACCACAGCTCTGCTCCTATTCACCATACCCTAGCTCTGCTTACATTGACCATACCCCAGTTCTGCCCCCATTCACCATACTCCGGCTCTGCTCCTATTCACCATACCCCGGCTCTGCTCCTATTCACCGTACCCCGGCTCTGCTCCTATTCACCGTACCCCGGCTCTGCCCCTATTCACCGTACACCAGCTCTGCTCACATTGTCCGTACCCCGGTTCTGCCCCCATTCACCCTACCCCGGCTCTGCTCCTATTCGCCATACCCCGGCTCTGCTCCTATTCACCATACCCCGGCTCTGCTCCTATTCACCATACCCCGGCTCTGCTCCTATTCACCATACCCCGGCTCTGCTCCTATTCACCATACCCCGGCTCTGCTCCTATTCACCATACCCCGGCTCTGCTCCTATTCACCATACCCCGGCTCTGCTCCTATTCAACATACCCCGGCTCTGCTCCTATTCAACATACCACAGCTCTGCTCCTATTCACCATACCACAGCTCTGCTTACATTGACCATACCCCAGTTCTGCCCCCATTCACCATACTCCGGCTCTGCTCCTATTCACCATACCCCGGCTCTGCTCCTATTCACCGTACCCCGGCTCTGCCCCTATTCACCGTACACCAGCTCTGCTCACATTGTCCGTACCCCGGTTCTGCCCCCATTCACCATACCCCGGCTCTGCTCCTATTCACCATACCCCGGCTCTGCTCCTATTCACCATACCCCGGCTCTGCTCCTATTCACCATACCCCGGCTCTGCTCCTATTCACCATACCCTGGCTGTGCTCCTATTCAACATACCCCGGCTCTGCTCCTATTCAACATACCACAGCTCTGCTCCTATTCACCATACCACCGCTCTGCTTACATTGACCATACCCGAGTTCTGCCCCCATTCACCATACTCCAGCTCTGCTCACATAGACCATACCCTATCTCAGGCTCTGCTCCTGTTCACCATACTCCTGCTGTGGCTCAGCACCTAATCACCATAGCTCAGCTCTGGCTTTGCTCCCATTCACTATACACAAGCTCTGGCTCGCATGCTTCAGCTGTGCCCCATACTCTCTCTCCCAGCCTCCAATTCATTCCTCCATCTTACAATTTTTCCCTGTGCAGTGAACACTCGTGCTTAGCCATTCACCGCCGCAGCCCTGATGCTGCTACATTCAGTCTTAGGGCTCATTTCCACATGCGAGTCACACGACCGTATCATGTGGAAACCAAGCTGTGGAGCCGGCACTCAGGAGCGGAGCTGTGCAGCTCCATGTGTTCCTATGCGGCCGCACGCTCCGCTCCTGAGTGCCGGCTCCACAGCTTGGTTTCCACATGCGAGACACGGACGCGTGCCTCGCATGTGGAAATGAGCCCTTACCGAGTGACCGTCCCGCAATGTTCAGCCTGCTCGCTCTGTCCTCGTCTCGCCGCTGTATGTCTTCTTCTAAAATCTCTCACAGCTGGCAGCTCTGCTCCTCCGGTCTGGCATGTCTGTCATCACTTCACAGGATCTGAGGTGAATGACCTTCACTTCCGGTTTCAGATCGGAATGACGGAATGACAACAGGTAAAGCCCTGGGCTACAATACAATGGCACCCAGACACGCCTACACAACTGTGAAGTGGGCGTGCCCAGTTCACAGCTAATGTGGCTACTGTATTATAGATAGGGTCGGCGTCCGACCGCAGATCTCTATGCGCAGTGCTGCCGTATTTGCAGACTGAAAGTGTCGTGCAGCCACACTTACAGTCCTGCAAATCAAAATGGCGGCACCCAGTGGCAGAAAAAAAAATGAATAAAAAAAAAAACAATAAATATTATTCACTTGAAAATAACTTATAAAAATAAGGAATTTAAAAGTTTATTTTTTTTTTACAACATTAAATCACGGCACCCTCCCTTTAAAAAAAAAGTGTGAAACAACTGAAATTATGTCTTATATTCTAGGGTTCTTCAAAGTAGCCGCCTTTTGCTTTGATGACGGCTTTGTACACACTTGGCGTTCTCTTGATGAGCTTCAAGAGGTAGTCACCGGGAAAGGTTTTCACTTCACAGGTGTGCCCTGTCATGTTTAATAAGTATTGCAAAACAATGGGGAGACAAAGAGCGCAATAGGGTCTTATCCATGTTACACAGAGGAGAATATATACCAAATTTGCTCACCTGGTTAGGATGAGATTAGAGCATATAGATAGTGGCTACTGCAGATCCACAGGTCTTCACCGACAAAAGAAAATAATGTCTTCAAAGGGAGATTTGTAGATAAAATTCTGCGCTGTCGCTAAGATGAATTTCAGGAGAGTATAGTTGATTCACAGTGGTTTTATTCAACGCGTTTCAGGGGTCTCATGCCCCCTTCATCAGGAAATACCATCTCCTGATGAAGGGGGCATGAGACCCCTTTGAAGATATGTTTAATACGTGGGATTTCTTGCCTTATAAATGGGGTTGGGACCATCAGTTGTGTTGCACAGAAGTCTGGTGGATACACAGCTGATAGTCCTACTGAATAGACTGTTAGAATTTGTATTATGGCAAGAAAAAAGCAAAGAAAAACGAGTGGCCATCATTACTTTAAGAAATGAAGGTCAGTCCGAAAAATTGGGAAAACTTTGAAAGTGTCCCCAAGTGCAGTAGCAAAAACCAACAAGCGCTACAAAGAAACTGGCTCACATGAAGACCGCCCCAGGAAAGGAAGACCAAGAGTCACCTCTGCTTCTGAGGATAAGTTTATCCAAGTCACCAGCCTCAGAAATCGCAGGTTAACAGCAGCTCAGATTAGAGACCAGGTCAATGCCACACAGAGTTCTAGCAGCAGACACATTTCTACAGCAACTGTTAAGAGGAGACTTTGTGCAGCAGGCCTTCATGGTAAAACAGCTGCTAGGAAACCACTGCTAAGGACAGGCAACAAGCAGAAGAGACTTGTTTAGGCTAAAAAACACAAGGAATGGACATTAGACCAGTGGAAATATGTGCTTTGGTCTGATGAGTCCAAATTTGAGATCTTTGATTCCAACCACCGTGTCTTTGTGCGACACAGAAAAGGTGAACGGATGGACTCTACATGCCTGGTTCCCACCGTGAAGCATGGAGGAGGAGGTGTGATGGTGTGGGGGTGCTTTGCTGGTGACACTGTTGGGGATTTATTCAAAATTGAAGGCATACTGAACCAGCATGGCTACCACATCATCTTGCAGTGGCATGCTTTTCCATCTGGTTTGCGTTTAGTTGGACCATCATTTATTTTTCAACAGGACAATGACCCCAAACACACCTCCAGGCTGTGTAAGGGCTATTTGACCAAGAAGTGGGGTGCTACGCCAGATGACCTGGCCTCCACAGTCACCAGACCTGAACCCAATCGAGATGGTTTTGGGTGAGCTGGACCGCAGAGTGAAGGCAAAAGAGCCAACAAGTGCTAAGCATCTCTGGGAACTCCTTCAAGATTGTTGGAAGACAATTCCCGGTAACTACCTCTTGAAGATCATCAAGAGAATGCCAAGAGTGTGCAAAGCAGTCATCAAAGCAAAAGGTGGCTACTTTGAAGAATCTAGAATAAAAGACATAATTTCAGTTGTTTCACGCTTTTTTTAAGTATATAACTCCACATGTGTTAATTCATAGTTTTGATGCCTTCAGTGTGAATGTACAAATTTCATAGTCATGAAAATACAGAAAAATCTTTAACCCCTTAACGACCGCCGATACGCCTTTTAACGGCGGCCGCTAAGGGTACTTAAACCACAGCGCCGTTAATTAACGGCGCTGTGGAAAAAGTGAATAGCGCCCCCCAGAGTCGGATTTTCTCTGGGGTCTCGGTTGCCGAGGGTAGCCGAGACCCCAGAGAACATGATTCGGGGGGTTTTTACCGACCCCCGAGTTCCGATCGCCGGTAATTAACCGTTTACCGGCGGTCGCAACAAAAAAAAAAAAACGCGATTTGCCGTTTAATTTCTCTGTCCTCCGATGTGATCGCACATCGGAGGACAGAGAAATGTGGTCCCCGATGGCCCCCAATAGCCCCCCAATACTTACCTACCTCCCCCGGTGCTCCTCGTGTCTCCCCATGGGCGCCGCCATCTTTTTTCCGGGAAAAAATGGCGGGCGCACGCGCAGTGCGCCCGCCGCCCGGCACCCGGATGTTCTTTGGGGTCTCGGCTGCCGGGGGTAGCCGAGACCCCAAAGAACATGATCGGGGTCGATTTGCACCGACCCCTGCTTTGCGATCGCCGGTAATTAACAGTTTACCGGCGACCGCAAAAAAAAAAAAAAAAAAAAAAGCGATCAGTTATTTCTCTGTCCTCTGATGTGATCGCACATCAGAGGACAGAGAAATAGGGGGATTCGGGGACCCTATCATACTCACCCGGGGTCCCTGGGTCCTCTTCTGTCTTCTCCTGCCGGCCGGCTTTTTCATCATGGCGGGCGCATGCGCAGTGCGCCCGCCATCTGCTGCCATCTGCCGGCCGGCAGGAGAAGACAAGTTGGGGCTAAAATTAGGGTTAGGGTTAGGGTTAGGGTTAGAGTTAGGGTTAGGGTTAGAGTTAGGGTTAGGGTTGGGGCTAAATTTAGGGTTAGGGCTAGGGTTAGGCTACTTTCACACTAGCGTTTTTTGGCTTCCGTCGCAATGCGTCGTTGGAGAAAAAACGCATCCTGCAAAAGTGCTTGCAGGATGCGTTTTTTCTCCATTGGCTTGCATTAGCGACGCATTGCGACGGATTGCCACATGTCGCATCCGTCGTGCGACGGATGCGTCGTGCTTCGGCGGACCGTCAACACAAAAAAACTACATGTAACTTTTTTGTGCAACGTGTCCCACATATTTCAGTGCCACGTGCCACGTATTTAAGTGACACGTGCCACGTATCAAAGTGCCACGTGCCACATATTTCAGTGCCACGTATCAAAGTGCCACGTGCCACGTATCAAAGTGCCACGTGCCACGTATCAAAGTGCCACGTGCCACGTATCAAAGTGCCACGTGCCACATCTTTCAGTGCCACGTGCCACGTATTTAAGAGACACGTGCCACGTATCAAAGTGCCACGTGCCACATATTTTAGTGCCACGTATTTAAGTGACACGTGCCACGTATCAAAGTGCCACGTGCCACATATTTCAGTGCCACGTATCAAAGTGCCACGTGCCACGTATCAAAGTGCCACGTGCCACGTATCAAAGTGCCACGTGCCACGTATCAAAGTGCCACGTGCCACGTATCAAAGTGCCACGTGCCACGTATCAAAGTGCCACGTGCCACGTATCAAAGTGCCACGTGCCACATATTTCAGTGCCACGTGCCACGTATCAAAGTGCCACGTGCCACGTATCAAAGTGCCACGTGCCACATCTTTCAGTGCCACGTATTTAAGAGACACGTGCCACGTATCAAAGTGCCACGTATCACGTATTTCAGTGCCACGTATTTAAGTGACACGTATCACGTATAAGTGCCACGTGTCACGTATTTAATTGCCACATATTTAAGTGCCACGTATCAAGATTTTCCATGGAGAACAGACACATCCAGAGATATGTCAGCTCTCCACGGCTGCAGCAACACACTGACAGGAGCCATAGTTCCTGTCGGTGTGTCACTGCGCATGCGCGAGCGAGTTTACCGGCGGTCATTGACCCCGGCACTCTCGCTTAACGGCAGTGCTGCGTGGGAAAGTTCAACGCAGCTGTACTGCTGTTAACCGAGACGCCGGAGTCATTGAACTCCGGAACAGTACGCGATACACTGCTAGGAGCTTCGCTCCTGGCAGTGTATCGCCGGAGAGCAGCCGATCGGCGTGGGACACTCGTTTTATGGATTCTGCGGACAGGGAGTATGAATTTGGTTTATTATTTTTGGATTTTTTCCTGGAGGATCGAGGGCTTCGCCTACAAGTGTGCTGTTGGTGAGTATATACTCTGTGTTATATGTTGTATGTACTGTGTGTCATGTATGTGTATTGTGTGTAGGTGTTTTGTGTAACTTTACAATTGTGCTAAGTCGCCGGACACAGGGACAACTCTCCCATCCTAATACCGGATGGGAGTAGTAGTCCCATACGGCGACTTAGCACAATGGTGGCACTAGCGTCGCATGGGGACACACACACGCACACACACGCACACACACACACACAGAAGGACTCCATGCTGCTTCACTGGGGGGCGGGGGCTTCCCTCTTCCTGTCCGACGTCACGTCCGGTCCTGGGTGTCAACCCCTCCGTACAAAGACGCCGACACCCAGGACAAAGGTGCTGTGTGTGGAAGGTAATATGGGGCCCTAGGGGGATACGCAGACACGCCGCTGCGTAAAGAATTGACATGTCAATTCTTTTTACGCCGGCGTGTTTGCAGACAAAAGCGCCGCGTTTTTTTGCGGTGTGTCTGAACGGCAAAGTGAATTTCTCATTCACTTTGCCGGCAGACGAAAATGACATTGCGCATTTTTGAAAAGCGCCCGCAAAATAGCGCTCAAAAATGCGCTATGTCTGAAAGTAGCCTAAGGCTTCTTTCACACTTGCGTCGGTACGGGGCGGTCGCAATGCGTCGGCCCGATGTACCGACGCACGTTGTGAAAATTGTGCACAACGTGGGCAGCGGATGCAGTTTTTCAACGCATCCGCTGCCCAGTCTATGTCCTGGGGAGGAGGGGGCAGAGTTACGGCCACGCATCCGCGGAAATGTTTAGGTACATCAGGGGGTCTCCAAACACGACAGCCAATTTTGCGCTAAAAAAGTCAAATGGTACTCCCTCCCTTCTGAGCTCTGCCGTGCGCCCAAACAGTGGTTTACCCCCACATATGGGGCATCAGCGTACTCGGGATAAATTGGACAACAACTTTTGGGGTCCAATTTCTCCTGTTACCCTTGTGAAAATAAAAACTTGGGGGCTAAAAATCTTTTTTGTTGGAAAAAAATATATTTTTTTATTTTCACTACTCTGCATTATAAATTTCTGTGAAGCACTTGAGCTTTCAAAGTTCTCACCACATATCTAGATAAGTTCCTTAGGGGGTCTAGTTTCCAAAATTTGGTCACTTGTGGGGGTTTCTACTGTTTAGGTACATTAGGGGTCTGCAAACGCAACATAACGCCCGCAGACAATTCTATCAAAGTCTGCATTGCAAAATGGCGCTCCTTCCCTTCCGAGCTCTGCCGTGCGCCCAAACAGTGGTTTACCCCCACATATGGGGTACCAGCATACTCAGGACAAATTGGACAACAACTTTTGGGGTCCAATTTCTCTTGTTACCCTTGTGAAAATAAAAATTTGGGGGCTAAAAAAATCTTTTTTGTGGGAAAAAAAATATTTTTTATTTTCACTACTCTGCATTATAAACTTCTGTGAAGCACTTGGGCATTCAAAGTTCTCACCACATATCTAGATAAGTTCCTTGGGGGGTCTATTTTCCAAAATGGGGTCACTTGTTGGGGGTTTCTACTGTTTAGGTACATTAGGGGTCTGCAAAGGCAACATAACGCCCGCAGACAATTCTATCAAAGTCTGCATTGCAAAATGGCGCTCCTTCCCTTCCGAGCTCTGCCGTGCGCCCAAACAGTGGTTTACCCCCACATATGGGGTACCAGCATACTCAGGACAAATTGGACAACAACTTTTGGGGTCCAATTTCTCTTGTTACCCTTGTGAAAATAAAAATTTGGGGGCTAAAAAAATCTTTTTTGTGGGAAAAAAAATATTTTTTATTTTCACTACTCTGCATTATAAACTTCTGTGAAGCACTTGGGCATTCAAAGTTCTCACCACATATCTAGATAAGTTCCTTGGGGGGTCTATTTTCCAAAATGGGGTCACTTGTTGGGGGTTTCTACTGTTTAGGTACATTAGGGGTCTGCAAAGGCAACATAACGCCCGCAGACAATTCTATCAAAGTCTGCATTCCAAAATGGCACTCCTTCCCTTCCGAGCTCTGCCATGCGCCCAAACAGTGGTTTACCCCCACATATGGGGTACCAGCATACTCAGGACAAATTGGACAACAACTGTTGGGGTCCAATTTCTCTTGTTACCCTTGTGAAAATAAAAACTTGGGGGCTAAAAAATCTTTATTGTTAAAAAATATATATTTTTTATTTTCACGACTCTGCATTATAAACTTCTGTGATGCACTTGGGCATTCAAAGTTCTCACTAAACATCTAGATAAGTTCCATGGGGGGTCTAGTTTCCAAAATGGGGTCACTTTTGGGGGGTTTCTGCTGTTTAGGCACATCAGGGGCTCTCCAAACGCGACATGGCGTCCGATCTCAATTCCAGTCAATTTTGCATTGAAAAGTCAAATGGCGCTCCTTTGCTTCCGAGCTCAGCCATGCGCCCAAACAGTGGTTTACCCCCACATATGGGGTGTCGGCGTACTCAAGACAAATTGTACAACAGCTTCTGGGGTCCATTTTCTCCTGTTACCCTTGGTAAAATAAAAATTTGGAGGCAAAAAGATCATTTTTGTAGAAAAAATGCGATTTTTTTATTTTCACGGCTCTACGTTATAAACTTCTGTGAAGCACCTGGGGGTTTAAAGTGCTCACCACACATCTAGATAAGTTCCTTAAGGGGTCTAGTTTCCAAAATGGTGTCATATGTGGGGGGTCTCTACTGTTTAGGCACATCAGCGGCTCTCCAAACGTGACATGGCGTCCGATCTCAATTCCAGCCAATTCTACATTGAAAAAGTAAAACGACACTCCTTCTCTTCCAAGCTCTGCGGTGCGCCCAAACAGTGGTTTACCCCCATATATGGGGTATCGACGTACTCAGGAGAAATTGCAAAACAACTTTTGTGGTCTAATTTCTCCTGTTACCCTTGTGAAAATAAAAATTTGGGGGCAAAAAGATCATTTTTGTAGAAAAAATGAGATTTTTTATTTTCACGGCTCTACGTTATAAACTTCTGTGAAGCACTTGGGGGTTCAAAGTGCTCACCACACATCTAGATAAGTTCCTTGGGGGGTCTAGTTTCCAAAATGGTATCACTTGTGGGGGGTTTCCACTGTTTAGGCACATCAGGGACTCTCCAAACGCGACATGGCATCCGATCTCAATTCCAGCCAATTCTGCATTGAAAAAGTCAAACGGTGCTCCTTCACGTCCAAGCTCTGCGGTGCGCCCAAACAGTGGTTTACCCCCATATATGGGGTATCGACGTACTCAGGAGAAATTGCACAACAACTTTTGTGGTCTAATTTCTCCCGTTACCCTTGTGAAAATAAAAATTTGGGGGCAAAAAGATCATTTTTGTAGAAAAAATGAGATTTTTTATTTTCACGGCTCTACGTTATAAACTTCTGTGAAGCACTTGGGGGTTCAAAGTGCTCACCACACATCTAGATAAGTTCCTTGGGGGGTCTAGTTTCCAAAATGGTATCACTTGTGGGGGGTTTCCACTGTTTAGGCACATCAGGGACTCTCCAAACGCGACATGGCATCCGATCTCAATTCCAGCCAATTCTGCATTGAAAAAGTCAAACGGTGCTCCTTCACTTCCAAGCTCTGCGGTGCGCCCAAACAGTGGTTTACCTCCACATATGGGGTATCGACGTACTCAGGAGAAATTGCACAACAACTTTTGTGGTCTAATTTCTCCTGTTACCCTTGTGAAAATAAGAATTTGTGGGCGAAAAAATCATTTTTGTGAAAACAAATGCGATTTTTTATTTTCACGGCTCTACGTTATAAACTTCTGTGAAGCACCTGGGGGTTCAAAGTGCTCACCACACATCTAGATAAGTTCCTTGGGGGGTCTAGTTTCCAAAATGGTGTCACTTGTGGGGGGTTTCCACTGTTTAGGCACATTAGGGGCTCTCCAAACGCGACATGGCGTCCGATCTCAATTCCAGCCAATTCTGCATTGAAACAGTCAAACGGTGCTCCTTCACTTCCAAGCTCTGCGGTGCGCCCAAACAGTGGTTTACCTCCACATATGGGGTATCGGCGTACTCAGGAAAAATTGCACAACAAAATTTGTGGTTAAATTTCTGTTTTTACACTTGTGAAAATTAAAAAAAATGGTTCTGAAGTAAAATGTTTGCAAAAAAAAGTAAAATGTTCATTTTTTTCTTCCACATTGTTTTAGTTCCTGTGAAGTACGTAAAGGGTTAATAAACTTCTTGAATGTGGTTTTGAGCAGCTTGAGGGGTGCAGTTTTTAGAATGGTGTCACACTTGGTTATTTTCTATCATATAGACCCCTCAAAATCACTTCAAAGGTGATGTGGTCCCTAAAAAAAACATGGTGTTGTAAAAATGAGAAATTGCTGGTCAACTTTTAACCCTTATAACTCCCTAACAAAAAAAAAAATTGTTTCCAAAATTGTGCTGATGTAAAGTAGACATGTGAGAAATGTTATTTATTAACTATTTTTTGTGACATATCTCTCTGATTTAAGGGCATAAAAATACAAAGTTTGAAAATTGCAAAATTTTAAAAATTTTCGCCATATTTCCATTTTTTTCATAAATAATCGCAAGTAATATCGAAGAAATGTTACCACTAACTTGAAGTACAACATGTCACGAAAAAACAATCTCAGAATCAGCGGGATCCGATAAAGCGTTCCAGAGTTATAACCTCATAAAGTGACACTGGTCAGAATTGTAAAAATTGGCTCGGTCATTAAGTACCAAATTGGCTCTGTCACTAAGGGGTTAAACGAGAAGGTGTGTCCAAACTTTTGGTCTGTACTGTACATATAGATATATACAGATATACAGCTCTGGCAAAAATTAAGACACCACCGCATAAAAACCCTGTCGTAGGCTGCCCAATCTCCAGACTTGAACCCCATTGAAAACCTCTGGAATGTAACCAAGAGGATGATGGCTAGTCACAAGCCATCAAACAAAGAACTGCTTGAATTTTTGCGCCAGAAACCGTGTAAAAGACTGGTGGAAAGCATGCCAAGACGCATAAAAGCTGTGATTAAAAATCATGGTTATTCCACAAAATATTGATTTCTGAACTCAAAAGCAACCCATGAGTTTATTAAAGCAAAGAAGAGGAATATTCTTGATTGGCCAAGTCAGTCACCTGATCTCAACCCAATTGAGCATGCAGTTCCCTTGTTAAAGACTAAACTTCAGAGAGAAAGGCCCACAAACAAACAGCAACTGAAAACCACCGCAGTGAAGGCGTGGCAGAGCATCAAATAGGAGGAAACACAGCGTCTGGTGATGTCCATGAGTTCAAGACTTCAGGCAGTCATTGCCAACAAAGAGTTTTCAACCAGGTACTAGAAATGAACATTTTATTTAAAATTATTTAATCTGTCCAATTACTTTTGGTCCCTTTAAAAACAGGGTGGCACATGTTAAGGAGCTGAAACTCCTAAACCCTTTATCCAATGTGTATACCCTCCAATGAAAGCTGAAAGTCTGAACTTTAACTGCATCTGAATTGTTTTGTTTAAAATTCATTGTGGTAATGTCTATAACCAAAATTAGAAAAATGTTGTCTCCGTCCAAATATATATGGACTTAGGCTACTTTCACACTTGCGTTTGTAGCAGCTGCGGAGGGCTGCGGACTTCCTCCGTCAAGCCCCGCCCTCCGCCGCTAGCTCCGCCTATTTCTGCATGCGGCCTGTGTACCTATATTTAACATTAGGTACGCAGGTCCTACCGCAGTATGCGGATGCTTCCGCATGCGTCGTTTTGACGATGCGGGAAAAAAAATTGCTACAAGCTGCGTCCTACGCTGGTCTCCGCATCGTCAAAACGACGCATGCGGAAGCATCCGCATACTGCGGCACGACCTGCGTACCTAATGTTAAATATAGGTACACAGGCCGCATGCCGGCCGCATGCAGAAATAGGCGGAGCTAGCGGCGGAGGGCGGGGCTTCACGGAGGAAGTCCGCAGCCCTCCGCAGCTGCTACAAACGCAAGTATGAAACCGGCCTTAACTGTATGTCAGTGACTGGAGGAACAATATCACCTGACAGAAACTGACCATCTACGAGAGTCAACGGAAACCCTACAGACTGGCTCCATATCTGGAGAAACTCTGACTTCAGAGACCACCAGATACCGAGCAGGTATAGACTCAGTGCCCACAATCTGGCCATCGAGGTCAGCTGGCACAGATAGAGCTGCAAGCCCAGGGAAGACAGATTGTGCCTACATTGTGACCAGGAGGCCCTGGAGGATGAAACCCACTTCCTGCTACACTGGAGCAAATACTCAGCAGTAAGTGACACTTCACTTCAGGAGACTATCTGGATCTCTTACTGGATTTCAGCTCCATGAAGAAGGAATAAAAAACATATCCTGATGGAGGAAGAAGAGACCGCAGTGGAGATAGCAGCGCAGTATGTGAGTGCATGCCATAAGGCTGCGAGAAAGACAGCCATGATATGCCATGGACTTCCTTAGCCCCCACCCTGTGCCCCATTCATCCTTTCTACAGTCTCCACCCATTATCCCCACAGTTCCTACTCCCTATTGTGCACGTTCTTTGGCAAAGCTAATGTTCACTTGGTCATGACAAAGCTCGAGTTTGAATATATATATATATATATATATATATATATATATATATATATATATATATATATATATATATATATATATATATATATATATTGTAAGATTGCTCTTACTGAGTGTATTGGGGGACACTCGCTTGGCACGGGATTCAAGCACACGGGCACGGTTTTTTTAAACAAAGCAGTCCATACGGTTTATTAAGCCTCATAAACCATATCATGAACAGTCCATTTACACACTGAACCAGGACATCACATCAAGTTTCAGATCCTTAGTCTGTGGCAACTAAACACGCTGTTCCTCTCTGACCAGTTGCCGTGGGTTACCACACAGATCATGATACAATAAGCACCAACAGTTTATGGAGGTACCTTACGGGAGCTCCTGCTCCACCTGCTTACTCCTTGTCAGTCCTCTCTTCCGGGTAAGCTGCCTCACGGGGATCACCAACTTGCCTGGGTGTCATATCTTAGTCAGTCCAGACCCACCGGAGGACTGTAGCTTCCCCACACAGTAGCTGTCACTGGCTCTGCAGATCCCGGTCCTCACCACGTGCTGTTCAGGGATCCAGTCCTACTCCCAGGACCTCCCAACACCAAGGTTACACAGGATCACACAGGTGGCCAGTCCGGGTACTATTCAGGACGTTCATCCCCAGCTGGGACCGTCCATTACCCAGGCCACCAGTAGCAAAGTCCCACCACGTGCTCTTCAGGGCTTAGCACACCCAACACTGAGGTATCTCTCAGGATCTTGCACCTGTACAATACAGGTCTGCACACTCAGACCACACAGGACCCATGTGACCCACACCCTGGTCACATTATATCCCTTTTAACCAATTCCCCGGGTGGGAGTGTGAGTGTGTGTGGCTAGTTTGTCCCACCCATCTCACATAACTAGCCCTGCCTAGACTCTCATTATAAATATGCCAAATACTATAACTGTAGGACTACAGGTCACAGAACACCACATCGCTTCAGGCTGGCAGCGCAGTGTCTCCTCCTCTGCGACACATATCGGCCATTCATCACAATGCCGGACTTTGTCTTATGACCACAGCCATGCATGCAACTGCCATGCACTCTCATGGCCTCAATACACCTCTGTGTGCATACTGGGGAGACCAAGCAGCGCCCCCTACCTGTTACAGGGGTCACCTCATCACAATATACACACATATATATATATATATATATATATATATATATATATATATATACACACACACACTATATACATATACACATATATATATATATATATATATATATATATATATATATATATATATATATATATATATATATATATATATATATATATATAGTACAGACCAAGAGTTTGGACACCTTATTTAAATATTTTTCTGTATTTTCATGACTATGAAAATTGTACATTCACACTGAAGGCATCAAAGCTATGAATTAACACATGTGGAATTATATACTTAACAAAAAAGTGTGAAACAACTGAAAATATGTCTTATATTCTAAGTTCTTCAAAGTAGCCACCTTTTGCTTTGATAACGGCTTTGCACACTCTTGGCATTCTCTTGATGAGCTTCAAGAGGTAGTCACTGGGAATGGTCTTCCAACAATCTTGAAGGAGTTCCCAGAGATGCTTAGCACTTGTTGGCCCTTTTGCCTTCACTCTGCGGTCCAGCTCACCCCAAACCATCTTGATTTGGTTCAGGTTTGGTGACTGTGGAGGCCAGGTCATCTGGCATAGCACCCCATCACTCTCCTTCTTGGTCAAATAGCCCTTACACAGCCTGGAGGTGTTTGGGGTCATTGTCCTGTTGAAAAATAAAAGATGGTCCAACTAATCGCAAACCGGATGGAATAGCATGCTGCTGCAAGATGCTGTGGCAGCCATGCTGGTTCAGTATGACTTCAATTTTGAATAAATCGCCAATAGTGTCACGAGCAAAGCACTCCCACACCATCACACTTCCTTTTCCATGCTTCACGGTGGGAACCAGGCATGTAGAGTCCATCTGGTCACCTTTTCTGAGTCGCACAAAGACACGGTGGTTGGAACCAAAGATCTCAAATTTGGACTCATCAGACCAAAGCACATATTTCCACTGGTCTAATGTCCATTCCTTGTGTTCTTTAGCCTAAACAAGTCTCTTCTGCTTGCTGCCTGTCCTTAGCAGTGGTTTCCTAGCAGCTAATTTACCATGAAGGCCTGCTGCACAAAGTCTCCTCTTAACAGTTGCTGTAGAGATGTGTCTGCTGCTAGAACTCTGTGTGGCATTGAACTGGTCTCTAATCTGAGCTGCTGTTAACCTGCGATTTCTGAGGCTGGTGACTTGGATAAACTTATCCTCAGAAGCAGAGGTGACTCTTGGTCTTCCTTTCCTGGGGCGGTCCTCATGTGAGCCAGTTTCTTTGTAGCGCTTGTTGGTTTTTGCTACTGCACTTGGGAACACTTTCAAAGTTTTCCCAATTTTTCGGACTGACTGACCTTCATTTCTTAAAGTAATGATGGCCACTTGTTTTTCTTTACTTAGCTGCTTTTTTCTTGCCATAATACCAATTGTAACAGTCTATTCAGTAGGACTATCAGCTGTGTATCCACCAAACGTCTGAACAACACAACTGATGGTCCCAACCCCATTTATAAGGCAAGAAATCCCACTTATTAAACCTGACAGGGCACACCTGTGAAGTGAAAACCATTCCCGGTGACTACCTCTTGAAGCTCATCAAGAGAATGCCAAGAGTGTGCAAAGCAGTCATCAAAGCAAAAGGTGGCTACTTTGAAGAACCTAGAATATAAGACATATTTTCAGTTGTTTCAAACTTTTTTGTTAAGTATATAATTCCGCATGTGTTAATTCATAGTTTTGATGCCTTTCAGTGTGAATGTACAATTTTCATAGTCCTGAAAATATAGAGAAATCTTTAAAATGGGAAGGTGTGTCCAAATTTCTGGTCTGTACTATATATATGTACTATATATATAGTGGCAGGTTATGGTTTGAGCACCCTTGCTCAAAATTACTGTTATCCTTTTAAAAGGTGTAAATTGATGGAGGCATTACACAATATAATGGGCCGCCTCTTTGAGAGGATAAACGCTTTGATAGGCATGCTTCTTTAAACATATTATAGCATTGAATGCACTAACCTCATCAATAAGAATTAGAGGATTTTCAGTTTTGGTCTTCTTTAGACACTGGATTATTTTTCCTGGCATGGCCCCAACATATGTTCTCCTGGAAAAAAGTTGAGAAGCTGCATTTTAAGTTTATACAAAGATGCATATTCAACAGAATTACATTTGCCCAACATTTAGCTAAAAATGTAGCATGATATTGTCAGCCTTTCTGATCTTGCATAATGTTACATGCATTGAAATGCAGACCTCATAAAGAAAAACAAAGGTGTCCAGATTAATTGTAAAATATTAATATATCAATAATAAAAAATATAGAAGATTACTTAACGTACACAGAGTCTAACTAGCGAGCAGAGACTGATTAGTTTGTGACCGAGTTATTGTGAGAACCTTGCTAGAAACATCTGTAGTCTGTATGTCATAAGCTAAAGGACACTTGTCAGAACCGCCAAAATGTGGCTATATGGAGATAACAAATGGTTCTTTTAAAGGTCACACAAGCTATATGCTTAGGCATTTTAACCCCTTTCTGACATCTGACGTACTATCCCGTCGAGGTGGGGTGGGCCCGTATGACCACCGACGGGATAGTACGTCATGCCCTTTAATGCGACACCGCGACTTAAGTCGCGGTGATCGCATTAAAATTCCGACGCTATCTTACCTTACAGAAGATGGCCTCGGCATCTTGTGGTATGGCGCCGCCCCCCGGCCTCTCGATCGCTGTAATTGGCTGTTCAATTCAGAACAGCCAATCACAGCCTTTCTCATTGTTTCAGCCAATCAGATTGGCTGAAACAGTGAGGTCCCAGGCTAGGATCGAGTACCGATGTACTCGATCCTGGGGCCGGGGCCTGGCAACCCCCCGGATTGGCGCGATCGACAATCACATCAATCACAACAATCGCAGGGCACAGCGGCGGTGTTACCGCTCTGTGCCCTGCCTGTACCTATGCGCTCTGCAGCCCCGTGTCCCCTGCCATGGCTCCGGATCCTCCCACTCTGATTGGCGCGATCGATGTGATCGTCGATCGCGCCAATCACAGGGCACAGCAGCGGTATGACCGCGCTGTGCCCTGATGGTGACCTGCCGGTGACCTGCTGGTCACCTGCCGGTCACTTGCTGGTGACCTGCCTATGATCGGAGCTGTGAGCTCCGATCATAGGCTGGTGCCTAGCAACACCGGCGTCACCAGGGCCTCCCCTGATTGGTGGGATCGATGTGATCATTGATCCCACCAATCACAGGTCACAGCAGCGGTGTGACCGCTCTGTGACCTGTCTCACCTGTCCCTGACCTGTCTGACTGCTCTGCAGGAATCCTCACACTTGGTGAGGGTTCCTGCAGAGCGGTCACGCTGACAGATCCCCCTCCTGTGCTGAGACTTGTGGTGCCACAGTAGCCTGTGACACCATAATTCTTGCTAAAAAAATAAAAGAAGACAGAAGAAAGAAGACAGAAGAAAGAAGAGAGACTACAAACGTAAGTGTTCATCCCCGATCCCGCAGACGCAGTTCACCTATCAAAACTCGTGCTCGCTTTTCTTTTTCACCCCCCTTAGTGCCGCCGAGCGTTGATTGGTGACGCAGTTCACCGGTCAACACTCGTGCTCACTTTTCTTCTCCACATCCCCGTCCGCGCACCCCGCCGCTGCGTCTGAACCCGTGCCTTTCGTTTCTTTTTTTTCTTCCACATCCCCGTCCACGCATCCCGCCGCTGCGTCTGAACCCGTGCCTTTCGTTTCTTTTTTTTTTCCCACATCCCCGTCCACGCACCCCGCCGCTGCGTCTGAACCCGTGCCTTTCGTTTTTTTTTTTTTTTTCACATCCCCGTCCGCGCACCCAGCCGCCGCCGAACTTTGATAAGTGACGCGGTTCACTTATCAGACCTCTCGTGCCTGCCGTTTTTTTTCCACATCCCCGTTCACACACCCAGCAGCCGCAGTTCACTTATCAGAGCTAGGGCCTGCTGTTTTAGACTTTTCCTTTCACAGGTATTTTTTTTCCCTATTCGCTTTTTTTTCCTTTAGCTTTTTCCTTTCAGAATAGTTTGCACCAAACACTATCCCCCCCCACACGTACACATAGTTACCAATAAATATTACACCCAAGCACCATACTCACAAAAAAAATGTCCCGTTCGTCCCAGCAGCGCTATTCATTGGAGGAGGCATATGCTTTCCTTGCCTCCGACACTGATAGCGAGGGAGAGGATCCCACATTCCTTTACTCTTCAGATTCTTCATCCTCTTCCTCCTCCTCCTCATCTTCCTCCTCAGGTCCTGCGGAACCGCCACGCAGACGCCCCAGGAGAGAAGATCAGGCAGCGCCCACTCCTGAAGATGAACCAGCGCGACCCTCTTCGGACCCCATATGGACATCGCCCCTCGAAAATTACGAGCCACTGATTCCTGATTTTGTGGCAGAATCAGTTATCAAGTTTGACACCACCGGCCTCACAGAAATAGACTTTTTTAAAGTCTTTTTCTCTGAGGATTTTATTAACCTCATGGTGGAGCAAACTAATTTGTATGCTCGGCAATTTTTGGAGCAAAACCCCCAGTTCATCATTTTCTAACTGGTCTCCTGTAGACGCAGTTGAAATGATGCAGTTTTGGGGCCTGGTCCTCCACATGAGGATCGTGAAGAAGCCAGAAATTCGGCAATATTGGAGTGTAGATATTTTATATAACACTCCAGTGTTCCGAATGGTCATGGTTCGGACGCGTTTTGAGGCCATCCATAAGTTCCTGCATTACAACGATAATGCACGGTGTCCCGCACGAGATGACCCCAACTTTGACCGTCTGTTCAAAGTTCGGCTGGTCATCGAACACTTCAGCAAAAAATTTGCAGAAGTGTACGTGCCCAAAAGGGACATCTGCGTGGATGAGTCCTTGGTTCATTTGAAAGGGTGGCTCAGATTCCGTCAATACCTGCCCAGCAAAAGGGCCAGGTACGGAATCAAACTCTTCAAGCTGTGTGAGAGTACCTCAGGGTACACCTACAGCTTTAGAGTTTACGAAGGGAAGGACAGCAGGATTGAACCGCCTGAGTGTCCTTCTATCCTGGGAGTGAGTGGGAAAATTGTGTGGGATTTGGTGCACCCACTGCTGGATAAAGGTGATCACCTCTACACTGATAACTTTTATTCCAGCATCCCACTCTACAAATCCCTCTATGCGCGAGGTACCGCAGCCTGCGGTACTGTCCGAAAAAATCAGAGAGGCCTCCCGAAGACGCTACTTGGGCAGATGCTCAGAAAAGGTGAGAGCAAAGCCCAATGTAGCGACCACCTGCTGGTGGTCAAGTACAAGGACAAGAGGGATGTCCTTCTCTTAACCACCACACACGGTGATGGCAGTGCCCTCAGCAGTGTACGGGGTACCTCTACACAGGTCTGCAAGCCGGACTGTGTACTGGGGTAAAACAAAAACATGGGGGGCGTTGATCTCTCCGATCAACTCCTCCAACCGTACAGTGCTTTGAGGAAGGCCAAGGTGTGGTACAAAAAGCTGTCGGTGTACATCGTACAAATGGCAATGCTTAACGCTTTCCTGCTGTCACGATGTGCACGCCACACCGATACGATGTACCTTTAGTTCCAGGAGGTAGTGGTTAACGCCCTGATGTTTGGCACGAGGGAAGGAGCGGGCCCCAGTACTTCCGGAACTGAGGGTGCTCGTCTTGTACCAGGTCAGCATTTTCCGGAGGTGGTCCCGCCAACTGATAGAAAAGGTAAGCCGCAAAAAAGGTGCTGAGTGTGCTACAAACGAGGAGTACGCAAGGACACCATCTATCAATGCGACACCTGCCCCGACAAACCTGGCCTGTGTATGGAGGACTGCTTCAAATTGTACCACACCTCCATGCACTACTAATTTACTTAACAGGAACCAGTAGATTAGTTCCAAAGAGGGGGCACATCTAAGTAAGTTCCATGGGGGTCTAGGTTCCAAAATTATGTCACTTGTGTTTTTTTTTTACTGTTTAGGCACATCAGGGGCTCTGCAAACGGAACATGACGCCCTCAGAACCAGTCCATCAAAGTCTGCATTCCAAATCGTCACTGCTTCCCTTCTGAGTCCCGAAGTGCCCAGTTTTTTCCCACATATGGGGTACCAGCGTACTCAGAACAAAATGGACAGCAACTTTTGGGGTCCAATTTCTCTTGTTACCCTTGGGAAAATAAAAAATTGGGGACTGAAAGATCATTTTTGTGGGGAAAAAATAGAATTTTTTATTTTCACGCCGGGCGTCATAAACTTTAGTGAAGCACTTGGAGGTTCAAAATTCTCACCACAGACCTAGATAACTTCCTTAGGGGGTCAAGTTTCCAAAATGGGGTCACTTGTGGGGAGTTGCTACTGTTTAGGCACATCAGGGGCTCACCAAATGGAACATGATGCCCGCAGACAATTCCATCAAAGTCTGCATTCCAAAACGTCACTACTTCCCTTCTGAGCCCCGAATTGTGCCCAAACAGTAGTTTTCTCCCACATATGGGGTACCAGCGTACTCAGGACAAATTGGACAACAACTTTTGGGGTCCAATTTCTCCTGTTATCCTTGGGAAAATAAAAAATTGGGGACTGAAAGATCATTTTTGTGGAGAAAAAAATAGGATTTTTTATTTTCACGCCCGGGCGTTATAAACTTTCGTGAAGCACTTGGGGGATAAAAGTGCTCACAACACATCTAGATAAGTTCCTGAGGGGGTCTAGTTTCCAAAATGGGGTCACTTGTGGGGGGTTTCCACTGTTTAGGCACATCAGGGGCTCGCCAAACACAACATGGCATCCGATCTCAATTCCAGCCAATTTTAGCTTGAAAATGTCAAAGGGCGCTCCTTTCCTTCTGAGCCCTGCCATGCGCCCAAACAGTGGTTCCTCCCCCCACATATGGGGTATCAGCGTACTCAGGACAAATTGGACAACAACTTTTGGGGTCCAATTTCTCCTGCTACCCTTGAGAAAATAAAAAAATGGGGACTAAACGATCATGTTTGTAGAAAAAATAAGATTTTTTATTTTCACACCCGGGTGTTATAAACTTTCGTGAAGCACTTGGGGGATAAAAGTGCTCACAACACATCTAGATAAGTTCCTTAGGGGGTCTAGTTTCCAAAATGGGGTCACTTGTGGGGGATTTCCACTGTTTAGGCACATCAGGGGCTCGCCAAATACGACATGGCGTCCGATGTCAATTGCAGCCAATTTTAGCTTGAAAATGTCAAACAACGCTCCTTTCCTTCTGAGCCATGCCGTGCGCCCAAAAAGTGGTTCCCCCTCACATGTGGGGTATCAGCGTACTCAGGACAAATTAGACAACAACTTTTAAGGTCCATTTTCTCTTTTTACCCTTGGGAAATTAAAAAAATTATTGCTGAAAGATAATTTTTGTGACTAAAAAGTAAAATGTTATTTTTTTCCTTCCATGTTGCTTCTGCTGCTGTGAAACACCTGAAGGGTTAATAAACTTCTTGAATGTGGTTTTGAGCACCTTGAGGGGTGCAGTTTTCAGAATGGTGTCACTTTTGGGTATTTTCTGCCATATAGACCCCTCAAAATGACTTCAAATGTGAGGTGGTCCCTAAAAAAAATGGTTTTGTAAATTTTGTTGTAAAAATGAGAAATTGCTTGTCAAATTTTAACCCTTATAACTTCCTAGAAATTTATTTTTTTTTCCAAAATTGCGCTGATGTAAAGTACACATGTGGGAAATGTTATTTATTACATATTTTGTGTCACATAACTCTCTGATTTAACAGAATAAAAATTAAAAGTTGGAAAATTGCTAAACTTTCAAAATTTTCGCCAAATTTCCGTTTTTTTCACAAATAAACGCAAGTGATATCGAAGAAATTTTACCACTATCATGAAGTACAATATGTTACAAGAAAACATTCTCAGAATCGCTAAGATCCGTTGAAGCGTTCCGGAGTTATAACCTCATAAAGGGACAGTGGTCAGAAATGTAAAAATTGGCCCGGTCATTAACGTGCAAACCACCCTTGGGGGTGAAGGGGTTAAAATGAGGTAATGTACGGAACTATGGTAATATGTATATTCTGCAAGTTACTAATTTCTTCTAATATGGTAGAAGCTATGAACATAGCGATAGGTCACCATATGTGGTTATGAGGTAGAAAAAAAGTAACCAATGTAAGTCTATGGGTCAAAAAGGGTATATAAAGCAAACCCGACTCTATTCAGCAGATGCTCATACCTTGGGTATCTCCACATGGACCACATCATATATAAGAAAAATTAATGCTTGATTTCTCTTCTATAATTTAATACTTAATTTTGTGTGCTATTAAGTTATGCTTTTCTTCATTTTTGTAATCACTTTTTGAATGGACATTAAACAAGATGTGTTTTATCCACACAATTCAACATTGCTTTCCTTTCTATCCTCACCGTGCTCTTACTTGAAAAAGTAAGGAAGTGTTATTTTTTCTAACAATATGGCGAGCTACAGCCAAATTAGATTTTTGTACTTTTTTGTGTGGAATCCTTTCCCTTTCACGGGGGGGAGAGCTCTGCCAAACACCTGTTGTTCAAGGCGCAGGAATTTTAATTTATCACGTCACAAGAGTCAGACAGAGCCTAAAGACGAGTGAGGATTTGTGTCTTCAAAGAGCTGCATGTCCCGTCCAGACGGAGGTCTGAAGAATAAGTAAGGAGACACAGAGGACCATCCATTGACGGTTGGATCAATCCAGGAGAGGAAAAGATATTCCATAGGTAAGAAAATGGATTTTATTCATGATCACTCTAAGAAAAGTAATATAGAGTTTAAGTTTGTTCATAGCTATACAGATTCACAATTATGGTCTAGTTTGTATAGCCAATGTGATGTGAAGCAGAGAATCTTAAAATTGATAAGAAGTTTTGTTCAGTAAAAAAGTTACAAAGGAAGCTTCAACATGTCATGCACATGGTTCGAGTGTACAATAATTTAGTTTTTGAGAAAACTGAATCACAAACACATAAAGCATGAACTGTCACACAAGTCATTGGTCATATTGACACAAGGTGACACACAAATCTGACGGGGATTACTTTGATTGTCCAAATTGTTTGATATTGTCAGAACATATTGAACAGTTGGAAGATCAAATTGATACTCGAACAGAATTATTGTCCAAATTGCGACAAGATATAAAAAAGGCTTCTGTTACACAATCAAACCAAAATGAAGACAATGCCACTACATCATTTATACCAGACACACAAGATCCAGATGTTTCAGTAGAAGATTTACAGGCAGATGAATTACAACGGAATAAGTTCCATGACAGAGCAGCACGCATTAATCTGAAAATACACGATCAGTTAATGAAAATTGTAAAAGACATTCCAAACTTCAATAACAAGATGGATGCCTTTTATAATGCAGACATTTTTTAATCAAACACAGATAAATTCAATCTTAATGATGAACAAAAAAACAAGATATTTAAAGTATGGTTACCTCACATATGGGAAAAGGTTACAGAGCACCCCCAAATTAAATGAGGATAATGAATTAACACAAAGTACAAAAGACGACAGACTTAGACAATTAAATTTGTTCTTTACAGGCGAATCCACTCCCACAGCTGATGTTCTGGAACAGTTGCGAACCAATATTAATGATGACCTATTTGCATTTTTGTTAAAATTTGAACAGGCCTATAGAATGGTGATGGATCTTAGGCCTAATCAGGAGCCAGCATCCATGATCAGATTTTTAGTAAAAATGTTCAAATATTTAGATCCCGCCTCAGAACAACTGGCTAGTGCTCAGCCATCATTGCAAGAAGCAACAGTTCTTATTGACAGAGTAAGGAGATCCAAGAAACAAAATCAGGTCAAGGCTAAAATAGCTATAGTTCATGAGAAAGAAGACAGCCAGCTGAAACCTAGACCCACAGTAACATCCAAAAACAGAGATTACATTGATCATAGAGGTAAAAATACTACACAAGGGAACAATATTCATTATTTCTGTGGTATATCTGGACACAAAGTGGAAGTGCAGAAAATTCTTGAGAGCAGAATTATAGACAGGTACACAAGGAACAGGCAAGCTTGGAAGGGAAAACTGACCTATGCCAAAATCATCCACCAGACCTTCCGCACCTCCATTACATTCTTCTGCACCCACTCACACTGACAACAGACAGACTCAGTCACCGTATGCACCATTAATCAGACAGATCAGAGAGATGACCGTAAAGGAGACCAGGAGTCCAGGAATAGAATTCCAAGTGCTTTTAAAAAAGAACATTGGTCTTCTCCCATCCCCTCCATCTTTCTGACAATCACAGACAATTCCTACACCCCATCCATTGGAATTTGTGACTCGAGTTACACTGGATGACTGTGGAAGACCATTTATCAAAGGAAATTTAACAGGACAGAATGTTTATTTCTTATTGATTCAGGAGCCCAATTAAGTGTTACAAATCTTGAATTGAAGCTACAACCAGATTCACCAGTTTGTACAATTGTTGGTTTTAATGGAAAAGGTGGAACTAAAGCTACTTTAGTTACCAATGTGACGTTGGAAATACCTAGTTCTTTCAAAACAGGAATAGACATTTGGTATTGTCGTGATTCTGAAAATATACTTGGCACAGATTTTATGCAGAAATTTGGATTGGTAGTTGATCTAGGAAATCAAGTGATCTGGAAAGATTCTGATGGTTGTAAACCTGTAGTCATTGATCCTAGCGATTATAGCCATGTTGGAAGTATTTGCTTAAATGATGTTGTGTCAACAGATCACCTGTGGCCTGAAACTGGTGGTGATGAGGTATTGACAGAAATTGTACAGCTTTTTCCTTCTCTTTGGGCTCAGTTCAGGAATGAGGTTGGTACAATGAAGGATGTTATTGTAAATATGGAAGGACGAGATGCTCCTCCACAGCGTCAGTATAAATTGCCTCCAGAATCAATTGAGTCTATGTCAAAGATCATACAGGAATTGTTAGAGCAAGGTGTCATCCGAAAAGCTAATTCTATAAGTAACATTCCTTTGTGGTGTTTTGAAATCTGATGGTTCTTATCGAATGATATTGGATTTACGGATGTTTAACATACTCCCAATGTAGCACCCATTGTTGCAGATACTCATGACATGATGGCAAGGCTGAATGCAAAGGCAAAATACTTCTCTGTACTAGACATAAGAAATGGCTTTTTCAGTATACCTCTTGAAAAGAGTTGTCAGTACAAGTTTGCATTTACTTTCTTGGATGAGCAATATTTGTTTTGCTGGCTACCTCAAGGAGCACATTTGTCACCTAGTGTTTTCCATCAGGCGTTGCCAAAGGTATTATCCAGATTTTCAAGGCCTGATTGTATTTTGCAATATCTTGATGATATCCTGTTGTCTACTGAGGATAAAGAGTCACATGTTTCTCTTCTGACAGAATTGTTTGAGTTGCTGCATGATGCAGGGTTGAAGTTGAACACAAAAAAGATCAAATTGATGCAGACCGAGGGTCAGGTTTTTAGAAGTGTTGTTGAGTCCAGGAAAAAGACAGCCACTGCAGGAAAGAATACAGACAATTGCTTCTCTACCAATTCCAACATCACACAAGGCATTGCGACATTTCTTTGGTCTTAAGGTACCGTCACACTAAACGATATCGCTAGCGTTCCGTGACGTTGCAGCGTCCTGGATAGCGATATCGTTGTGTTTGACACGCAGCAGCGATCAGGATCCTGCTGTGATATCGCTGGTCATTGACTAAAGTTCAGAACTTTATTTGGTCGTCAGATCGCCGTGTATCATTGTGTTTGACAGCAAAAGCAACGATGCCAGCGATGTTTTACAATGGTAACCAGGGTAAATATCGGGTTAGTAAGCGCAGGGCCGCGCTTAGTAACCCGATGTTTACCCTGGTTACCAGTGTAAAATGTAAAAAAACAAACAGTACATACTCACCTTCGCGTCCCCCGCCGTCCGCTTCCTGCACTGACTGAGCGCTGGCCGTAAAGTGAAAGCACAGCACAGCGGTGACGTCACCGCTCTGCTGTTAGGGCCGGCACTCAGTCAGTGCAGGAAGCGGACGCCGGGGGACGCGAAGGTGAGTATGTACTGTTTGTTTTTTTACATTTTGTAGAAAGAAACGGTGTGGATCCAGCTCCGGGATAAAAATGCAAAATTTTATTTAAACATTTAAAACGCTGCTAGAACATGACCAGCATGAAGGTGACGGAGAGCCACCAGCACCTGGACGCGTTTCGGGCAACAAAGATGCCCTTAGTCCTCAGTATGCTGACAAGAACACATGGTTGCAATAAAACAGTTCACAGCAGGTGAATGCAATTAAAATAAACACATGATTCAAATACAAACATAATAAACTCTGCAAAGGTGAACAAAATTACAAAACAAGAAGGTTGGCAGAAATAAGTATAAAGAAAATATACATCTATATATGAAGAACATGCAAAATCACAAAGAAAATATAAAAAAAAAAAAAAAAAAAAAAAGAAAAAATGATGATGATGATGGGAAAAAAAAAAAAAGAAATGCGAACCGCAGAGAACTTTAGTAATGGAGCATAATTTCCTTCCTTAAATTTAACCCTAATGGAACTCTGGTATTGAGTCTAAAGATCCAAAAAGCCTCTCTATCACGCAGTTTTTTTTTCCCGATCACCACCACGTATATCTTTTGATATCTGCTCAATGGCAAAGGTTTTAAGATGTGTAGTTTGCCTATTATGAATATTAATGAAGTGATTTGAAACATTAGAAACATGTCGGAGTGTGGGATGCACTATATCATAGAGATGCTCCCTGAATCTTTCTTTAAACCTCCTGATGGTGGATCCAACATAAAACAATTTACAATCAGTGCATTCCACAATATAAACTGTATAATCAGAGTTACAATTAAGACATTTTTTTTATAGAAAACGTGGTTATGTTTTGTGAACAATTAAAGTGTGCGTTTTTTTTCACGTACGTGCAAGTTTTGCAGGAACGTGAACCGCACTTGAAACAGCCTGTAACAGACAACCAGTCTGCACTATTTTTAGTTTTTTTAGATTGTAAAAAACTAGGTGATAAGGCATTCCCTAAAGTGGGGGCTCGTCTAGGAACAATACTAATACCATTTTGTAAAATACAATCCATGATATGATCATCTTTAAGTAAATTTAAATTGCGTGTGACAATTTGAGAAACTGATTTAAAAAAAGTGCTGTACGTCAAAACCAACAAAGGCTGTGTCAAATGCGCTCTAACAGAAGAATTAGTGTTGGATACAATATCTGTTTGAGTGCGGCTATTAGTCCTGGCGGGTTCAATAAGCTCTGACCTTTGTTTGGAGTCAGCAATATCAAAGGCTCTATTTACAGACCAATTAGAATATTTTCTCTGATGGAACCGCTGTCTGATAATTGTTTTTTCACGGCTGAATGATGACTCGGAGCTGCAGTTTCTGCGCGCTCTCAGAGCCTCACCCACGGGAATTGACTGAATGGCCGTAAAGTGAAAGCACAGCACAGCGGTGACGTCACCGCTCTGCTGTTAGGGCCGGCACTCAGTCAGTGCAGGAAGCGGACGCCGGGGGACGCGAAGGTGAGTATGTACTGTTTGTTTTTTTACATTTTACACTGGTAACCAGGGTAAACATCGGGTTACTAAGCGCGGCCCTGCGCTTAGCAACCCGATATTTACCCTGGTTACCCAGGGACCTTGGCATCGTTGGTCGCTGGAGAGCGGTCTGTGTGACAGCTCTCCAGCGACCAAACAGCGACGCTGCAGCGAACGGCATCGTTGTCTGTATCACTGCAGCGTCGCTTAGTGTGACGGTACCTTTATAAACTTTTCAAGGGATTTCATTGAAAATTTTGCAGACAAGGCCAGGCCTTTGTACGATCTTTTAAAAGGTGAAAATAGTGATTACTTTGGTCCTTGGGGTGATGAACAAACATACATCATTTGAACAATTGAAAATTAATTTACAAAATGCACCTGCTTTGTCCACAGTAGATCCTTCGGCTCCATTTGCTTTGCAAGTACACACATCAGAGACATCTGTGTCTGCTGTGCTGCTACAGTTGCAAGGAGAAGAGTGGAGAATTTTGGGCTATTTTTCTAAACTTCTCTCACCTGTTGAAATAGGGTTTGAGACATCTAAAGTGATAGCTCCTATGTTGTTAGATCACTAAGAGATTATTTGCCAGTTTGGGAAAAAAGAGGCTATGTAGATTCTTCTAATAAGACTCTTGTACATAGTGACACACTGAAAACAATTTTTGAAATAGCATCAAAAACCCCTAATGGTTTTGCTGTTGTCTAAGTCCCTGCCCATAAAAAATCTGATGATGAATTATCTGTTGGAAATGCCACCGCAGCTAGGTTAGCCAAAGAGGCAGCCCTGACAGGAGAATAAGTATTTCAACCTGAAACTTTTGAGATTTTAGCAGTTCAAAGAACAGACACGCATATCCCTTCTTTTGCGGAAGAACAAGAAAAAGACACATCCCTTGTTGCTTCCAGTTTTGATCTAAAACCTCCCTTTGTTTGTGAAAACGGGGTTTTGTGTCATGACTTAAACTGGGAGTTGCGGCCTGTTGTACCAAAACATCTACAGGTTGAGTTCACAAAATATAATCATGAAAGTTTGGGTCATTTGGGCCAACAGAAATTGTTAGGCATTCTCAGAGAGAAATTTTACTGGGAAAAGATGGAAGCGACAGTACAAAGTATTATTCAATCATGTCTCATTTGTGCCCAAATTAATCCAAGACCAAAAGGACAGAAACCACCACTACTCCGAACCGCACCTGCAGATGGTCCATGGTCTACGTTACAAATCGACTACATTGGTCCGTTACCATCAGGTAAAAATGGTCTCAGGTATGCATTGGTTGTAGTAGATGTTTTTCTGTAAAAGGGTTGAAATTTTACCTGTCAGGAAAGATGATGCTTTGTCTTCAGCTAGAGCATTAGTTAATCATGTCTTTTGTACTTGGGGGATCCTAAGAATGATCACCTATGATAGAGGAAGTCACTTTACAGGAATAATCATGCAAGCAGTTTGCACTATTCTAGGGGTACAACAACAGTTCCATGTACCTTACCATCCACAGTATGCTGGTATTGTGGAAAGGATGAATAGAATAATAAAATCCAGAATTGCCAAGATGCTATTGGACAAAGGCAATACTTGGGTTGATGCTGTACCTTTTGTACTGTTGAGTGTGAGAGGAACAACTTCTTCCACAACTCAGTTTACTCCTTTTGAACTAATGACAGGAAGAAAAATGCCATTGATTTTTCCACATGAACCATTTTTGCCCACACCTCAAAAAGATGCTGCTGCAAGGTCCAAATGGTTGCAATTGTTGCTGGAAAACTTGAAAATGATTCTTCCACATGCTGCATCAAGTATGCAGAGAATGGAGCCACCATATGAATCCAAATTCAAGAAAGGGGCTCAAGTGATGATTAAAACTTTCAGGAAGAATGGACCTTGAGAAAGTAACTTGGAAGGTCCCTTTGAGATAACTGAAACCATGGGACATGTTATGATTCTTGTGCAACGAGCATCTAATTTGGTTAAAAATACCCGCAGACAACAAAGAGTGTGGGTACATGTTGATCAATGCAAACTGTATGTTGCAAGATAATGATACTGCATTTCTTTTAGGAAGAAATGAATTCCAATAAGAGCTGAAATACGAAACACCATGTCCTTGATGGAAGGGATTCAACACCAATCCTTCAGGAGAAAACGACATTTTCCAGGAAAAGCTACTATCTCATAGGAATTACATTTCTGCTACTTTGTACTGTTTCAACGGTGATCTACGCAGAAGATATTTTATATTGTGGAACAAATACTAGTGAAGTGCATGAACCTTTCAAAAGAACTCTACATTTCTGGAAACCAAGAGGATCAAGTCTACAAAGCCTAATAGATGAAGACATACAGGACGATTCAGTAGATATTACCGGAAACATTTGAATGGGTTATGGTGTAAAATGTTGTATTGAACTACACTTCATACACGACACTGACATAATATTACATGCTACCAGACTGGGTTTATACAGTTACAAAGATTATGTACACAATAATAAGACAGTCACATGGGAATGTAATCCTACAGATGTGTTATACTGGAATATAGAGATAAGAGGTGAAGAAAAAGCTGTGTGGTCTGGTGATATTACAAATTATATACTCACAAAAGGGAAAGTTGGAACATCCAAAACAGGTATTTGGTTAAAGACAGAATTTTTTGGAAAAACTTTGGATCCTTCATTACTTTATTACAGAAGGAGATGAAGATTGGGTAAAAACATGGAACTTCGAGATAACTAGAGAACCAGTACAATTACAGGTATCTGTAATTTTTACGGTAACAAATACTATAGCTCCAGAAGGGTTACCCCACAAGCAGTACATAGTCAAGAAAATATGTCTCCTTTGTTATTCAAATGCAACACAAGGTTAGAGTTACCTTCGGAATCTCTGTTAACATGGACCAAAGATAGATTATTTCTGGTAAGTTTTTCAAATGGTCCAACAAATGTTATACACAGAGGTCAATCCGGTAATGTGAGATGGTTGAATAAGAATTTTATTTTTTTCTGTAGATAATCCATCTCCTAAGGATTCTGGACTTTACCAATGTTGCGTTTTAACGAAAAATTATTACAAACAATGTAAAGATGTAAATGTATGGTCAACAGTAGATAATGTATGCACACAGACAAGATTTCAACCATCTACTCCTTTCCAAATTAACCAATTCCAGTCTAAACCTCTATTACGAGATGGAATGTTTATGACTATGATATGGACTTTTAACATGTCTAACTGGAAAATCTCTTCTAGATATCCCCAGTGTCAATCACATCTCATTAACATGGAAATGGGAAAAGAACAATGGTTTGGGAAAAGGACTTCTAACTTGTTTTGAAGGAAAGGCTGAGTCACACATAATGATATCGTTAACGATATCGTTGCAACGTCACGCTTTTGGTGACGTAGCAACGGTCCCGCTAACGATCTCGTTATGTGTGACATCGACCAACGATCAGGCCCCTGCTGGGAGATCGTTGGTCGTTGGGGAATGATCAGGACCATTTTTTGGTCGCTGATCACCCTCTGTCATCGCTGGATCGGCGTGTATGATGCCGATCCAGCGATGTGTTCACTAGTAACCAGGGTAAATATTGGGTTACTAAGCGCAGGGCCGCGCTTAGTAACCCGATATTTACCCTGGTTACCATTGTAAAAGTAAAAAAACAAAACACTACATACTCACATTCTGATGTCTGTCACGTCCCCCGGCGTCCACAGGGTTAAAACTGCTTTCGGCAGGAGCGATGCTAATGCACGAGCTGCTGCCGAGAGCTTCCCTGCACTGACTGTGTCAGCGCCGGCTGTAAAGCAGAGTACAGCGGTGACGTCACCGCTGTTACTGCCGGTGCTGACACATTCAGTGCAGGGAAGCTCTCGGCAGCAGCGCGTGCATTAGCATCGCTCCTGCCAAAAGCAGTTTTAACCCTGTGGACGCCGGCGGGGGACGTGACAGACATCAGAATGTGAGTATGTAGTGTTTTGTTTTTTTTTTACTTTTACAATGGTAACCAGGGTAAATATCGGGTTACTAAGCGCGGCCCTGCACTTAGTAACCCAATGTTTACCCTGGTTACCCGGGTGCTGCAGGGGGACTTCGGCATCGTTGAAGACAGTTTCAACGATGCCGAAGTCGTTCCCCTGATCGTTGGTCGCTGGAGAGAGCTGTCTGTGTGACAGCTCCCCAGCGACCACACAACGACTTACCAACGATCAAGGCCAGGTCGTATCGCTGGTCGTGATCGTTGGTAAGTCGTTTAGTGTAACTCCAGCTTAAGAGGGGAGTGTTAGAAGGTATTTTGGGGGGGATTAGGAACAGTGGGAAGTCTTATTAATACTATGGACATACATACACTTAAATCAGATCTGGAAAATATTGGGTATATTGGAGATAAAGGGGTTAAGATTCAGAAAAGTTTGAATCAAGTCCTTGAAAAGATGGTTTTGAACACTGCTGCTGTATTGGGATCTTCTGTATCACATCTACAAAATGCTACTTTAGCTTTAATAGAAAGTGAACAGGAATCTCAAGTGGCCAAAACATGTCTAGAAATTCAGATTGAGTATTCCACCAATCTGAAAATGATTGCACAAGCATTACAAAGTGGAATTACACCTTTAGGATTAATGAGAAATTTGCCTACAGAATAATTTTGCATTAAATCATACAGATTTGTGGGTAAATAAGTGGTTAGGATGTGAACAGAACATTTGTGTAGGAACATCACTGATTCCAGTGTCGGGAAGAGAAGACACCCAGGTTCCTATAACTGTTCTGGGAATTCCTGTTAGTCATACACAATTGCTATATTATCAATAACCGTACACAGATTTTGCATTTGACGGTACAAACACTGAACAATTAGACATTTCCTCATGCTCAAATTTTGTTTTTAAGGTAATGTGTTTACCTGGACAGGATAAAGTCATTTATCATTCATGTTTCCATAATCATATCTCATGTCATGCCAGAGTTGAGAATGTACACATGATACATTACTTGGTGACACCAGTAAGCACTAATAAGATTTGTTTCCAAGTTATGTCAGAAAAAGAAGTTGTTTCTGCATACGTTTCATCCTGTGTACATGCTGAAAATCTGACAATAGGCTTATATTGTATTGAGAGAAATGTGAAAACTCTCTCAAAGGAAATAAGTATTAATATTACATCAATAGGCTCAAGAAATCTAAAAATCCTTCTAATACAGTTCAATTAGTCCCAAATAAATAATTTTCCTTGGGATATGTGGACAAATGAAAAAGAAAGACAAGGGTTTGTTAAATTTGTTAACAAAACAACTAAAAGAAGCTGAAATTGTATTCAGACATGAGCAAGGGAATTTAAATGATATTGAACATGAATGGACAAGTATGTCAGGCTTATCTTAGTGGAGAAATTTAGGAAAATCAGTAACTAGTTGGTCACAATCTTCAGCGAAAATGGCAGCAGGAAATGTATTATCTAATCCGATTGTTATTATATTATAGTTTTGCTGTGTATAATGTATCAAATAGTTATTATGTGTAAAATTAAGAACATTTATAAAAAGTTAAAGACAGAAATGAAAAAGGAAGATGACAATTTAAGAGAAATGTTAAAAAGGAAAAATATAACTGATTTAATTTTATTTTTCAAAATTCAGATGACATTCAAGATAGATGTTGATACAAGGTTTTCAAAATAAAGAATGAATGTAATAAGAATGGTGAGAGAATGAGTTTAGGATTGATTATGATATTTCTCAAATCATAATCAGGAGGGACTGTAAAATATTAATATATCAATAATAAAAAATATAGATTACTTAACGTATACAGAGTCTAACTAGTGAGCACAGACTCTCAGTTTGTGACTGAGTTATTGTGAGAACCTTGCTAGAAACATCTGTGGTCTGTATGTCATAAGCTAAAATGTGGCTATATGGAGATAACAAATGGTTCTTTTAAAGGTCACACAAGCTATATGCTTAGGCATTTTAAAATGAGGTAATGTACAGAACTAATATGCACATACTGCAAGTTACTAGTTTCTTCTAATATGGTAGAAGTTACGAACATAGCGATAGGTCACCATATGTGGTTATGAGGTAGAAAAATAGTAACCAATTTAAGTCTATGAGTCAAAAAGAGTATATAAAGCAGACCTTGGGTATCTCTACACGGACCACATCATATGCAAGATCAATGAATGCATGATTTCTCTTCTATAATTTAATACTTAATTTTGTGTGCTATGAACTTATGCTTTTCTTCATTTTTGTAATCACTTTTTGAATGGACATTAAACAAGATTTGTTTTATCCACACAATTCAGTATTGCTTTCCTTTCTATCTTCACCGTGCTCTTACTTGAAAAAGGAAGTGTTATTTTTGCGAACATTCATCATATGCTATTTTTTGTCCTTTTTTATGGCATTTATTGCACCAAAATCATTAAAATGGAAAGTGTGGTTAATTTATTTGGCGCAATGTAAAAAAAAAAAAAAAATGGAGAAAATTAGACTCTTGAACAACATTCAGAGTATTAGACCAGGAGGAGTACTGGAGTAGAGTTGATGCAAAGGTTTGTGAATTTTTAAAAAGTCGCAAATGATGAATTAGGTGAAAACGTGTGGAATCACTAAACTCTGCTGAAAAAATGGAAAAAATAAATACAAACTCAGATAAAATGCACTTAAAAAAAAATGGCACAACAAATAGAGATGCTCAGATTTATTGAGGCAGATTCAGAAGACAATTCTTAAATTATCCGCAATAATAAGACAAGTATTGCAGAGGAAGTCAAAGCCAACTACTAGCGGACCTCCTGTTTGCTGCACTGACATTCAAGTTGACCCAATCATAGACAGGGAACATCACGGAGAAAGGAGAGCGCTCCTAAGAGGAGTACCACCAGCACTGTTCAGTTGGAAAGGTAAGTATTGTAAAGCTCACCTTGAAATGTTGTGCAGCAGGCACAATACTAATATATGGTAGGTAATCAATCTCCCATGGACTGCTGCTACTTCCATGGAATCCTGAGAGGTGGTCAGGAATCAAGGCGCCAATGTAAGAAGAAAAAAAAAAAGCGGTTTCATGAGCGTTGCCAAACAACGGAGACCAGATACAGTCGGTAATAACAAGGTATTTATTTAGGCAACTTGTTTCGGGGTCAGTCTGACTCCTTTATCAGGCACACAAAAACAGGATGTCAGTCAAACTTTTATAGGGGGTCATCCTTTACATAAGACTTGGTGGATAGTAGTGTCACAAACATATAATATACATAAATTTACAGAAATGATTTAACAGAAAATACATGAAAGTACAGATTCCACATTTAACCCCTCTCTGCCCTCTGACGGAATAGTACTTCAGAGGGCAGAAGCCCCGTTTTGATGTGGGCTCCAGCAGTGAACCCGCATGAAAGTCGGGACATGTCAGCTGTTTTTAACAGCTGACATGTGCCGCAATAGGTCACAATAGGTGCGGGTGGAATCGTGATCCGCCTGCGCCTATTAACTAGTTAAATGCTGCTGTCAAATTCTGACAGCGGCATTTAACATCTGGCCGGAAATGCAGCACCGGTGACCCCCGTCACATGTTCGGGGGTCATTGGCACGTCGGCATAACAACCAGAGGTCTCCTTGAGACCTCTATGGTTGTTGATACCGGATAGCTATGGGTGCCACCCTGTGGTCGTAACTCATAGCAATGCAGTAATTCTGCTACGTAGGGGCCATCTGAGCATCGCCTCTATGTAGCAGAGCCAATCAAGTTGTGGCAGCTTCTGAGGACGACTTTTCCATCGAAACGCACATCAAGGGGTACGTTGGACGGAACTGAACTCTTGATATTTATATTTATCTGTGGGCTTTACCTTTGCCACTCTAATTAGTTCCCTTGATCTTTGATATGCATGAAACTGTCCCTGATTGCCCTTAGGGGATTATGCACGTCATACTCTATTACACGTTTTTTCCTGAGGCCAATCAGGGAGAGAAGAACTCCCAGATACATGTGTGCGATGAATTAAGTATTTTATATCTGTCTTGAGACAATTTTGGCTATGAGCACTATGCACTTTATTCTGCATTTACCTATATGCAATATTGAACTTTACCTCAAGCGGATGAGATTACATTTTTTTATCTTGGATGTAATACACGTGGTATATTTATACCCAGGGTACTGGGTATCGCCGCTGTTGTGAATTTGGATTCTGGGCTCCCCCGGTGGCCGCTTGTGGAATTGGATTTGTCATCCTCTTTCCTGTTTCACCTGGTTCCATCAGTAGTGGGTGTCGCTATTTAAGCTCATTTCTCTGGTGGTTTCTTGCCGGTCAACAATGTTATCTGATGCCTCTCAGTGCTTGTTCCTGCTTCTAGACAACTACTAGATAAGTTGGACTTTTGTCCATGTTTCGTTTTGCCTATTTGTTCCAGTTCACAGCTGAAGTTTTGTTACTGTGTCTGGAAAGCTCTCGTTGATCAGGGATTGCTACTCTGGCTTTATGAGTTAATGCCAGAGTTTAAGGTAATCTCTGGATGGTGTTTTGTTAGTGTTTTTCTGCTGACCATGAAAGTATACTATCTGTCTTCTGCTATCTAGTAAGCGGACCTCAAATTTGCTAAGACTATTTTCCTGCTGCGTTTGTTGTTTCATCTGAACTCACCGTCATTATATGTGGGGGGCTACGGTCTTCTTTGGAATATTTCTCTAGAGGTGAGCCAGGTCTTATATTTCCCTCTGCTAGCTATTTAGGTCTTAGGCCAGAGCTGGGCATCTAGCGATAAATAGGAAATGCTACCTGGCTATTTCTAGTTGCGCGGCAGGCTTAGTTCATGGTCAGTATAGTTCCATCTTCCGAGAGCTTGTCCCTCTATAGGCTTGCTATGATCTCTGCCTGCAGAGATCATGACAGTTTGACCGGACCATAAAGTGTTAAAGACCCAGGTTGAGAAAGGAGAGTTATAAGAAGTCTGCTGGAATTTTTTTTTTTTTTCCTCCAGTTTGCCTTGCTGCAGTCTTTTTTCTCTCTCTCCTCCTAATCTCTGTATGGCTCTGTGTGCACCTGACAATAATGGATCTTCAGAGTGTAACTGCGGGTTTGAATAATCTCATCATGAAAGTACAAAATTTACAAGATTTTGTGGTACATGCTCCGGTATCTGAGCCGAGAATTCCTTTGCCGGAGTTCTTCACAGGGAATAGAGCTAGCTTCCAGAATTTCCGAAATAATTGTAAGCTTTATTTGTCCCTGAAGTCTCGTTCAGCTGGAGACCCTGCTCTGCAGGTTAGGATTGTGATTTCCTTGCTCAGGGGTGACCCTCAAGATTGGGCCTTCTCATTGCCAGCAGGGGATCCTGCGTTGCGCGATGTGGATGCGTTTTTTCTGGCCTTGGGCTTGCTTTATGAGGAACCTCATTTGGAACTTCAGGCAGAAAAAACTTTGATGGCACTATCTCAGGGGCAAGACGAAGCTGAAGTTTACTGCCAAAAATTCCGTAAATGGTCTGTGCTTACTCAGTGGAATGAGTGCGCCTTGGCGGCAACTTTCAGAGAAGGCCTCTCTGATGCCGTTAAGGATGTTATGGTGGGGTTCCCTGTGCCTGCAGGTCTGAATGAGTCCATGACAATGGCTATTCAGATTGATAGGCGTCTGCGGGAGCGCAAACCGGTGCACCATCTGGCGGTGTCTATGGAAAAGACGCCAGAAAGTATGCAGTGTGATAGAATTCTGTCCAGGAGCGAGCGACAGAATTTTAGACGGAAGAATGGATTGTGCTTCTATTGTGGGGATTCTACTCATGTTATATCAGCATGCTCTAGGCGTACAAAGAAGCTTGATAAGTCTGTTTCCATTGGCACCATTCAGTCTAAGTTTATTTTGTCTGTAACCCTGATTTGCTCTTTGTCATCCATTGCCACGGACGCCTATGTTGACTCTGGCGCCGCTCTGAGTCTTATGGATTGGTCCTTTGCCAATCGTTGTGGTTTTGATTTAGAGCCTTTGGAGACTCTTATTCCTCTGAAGGGGATTGACTCCACCCCATTGGCTAATAATAAACCACAATACTGGACACAAGTAACCATGCGTATCAATCCGGATCACCAGGAGATTATTCGTTTCCTGGTGCTGTATAATTTACATGACGATTTGGTACTGGGATTGCCATGGTTGCAGTCTCACAATCCAGTCTTGGACTGGAGAGCAATGTCTGTGTTGAGCTGGGGATGTAAGGGTATTCATGGGGACTTACCTTTGGTTTCTATTTCGTCGTCCATTCCCTCTGAAGTCCCTGAGTTCCTCTCTGATTATCAAGACGTCTTTGACGAACCCAAGCTTGGGTCGTTACCTCCGCACCGTGAGTGCGATTGTGCCATAGATTTGATACCGGGTTGCAAATATCCAAAGGGTCGTTTGTTTAATCTGTCTGTGCCGGAACATGCTGCTATGCGGGAATATATAAAGGAGTCTTTGGAAAAGGGACATATTCGTCCATCTTCTTCTCCCTTGGGAGCTGGGTTTTTCTTTGTCTCAAAAAAGGACGGCTCTTTGAGACCATGTATTGATTATCGGCTTCTGAATAAGATCACTGTTAAGTATCAATACCCATTGCCATTGCTTACTGATTTGTTTGCTCGTATAGAGGGTGCTAAGTGGTTCTCTAAAATTGATCTTCGTGGGGCGTATAATTTGGTGCGGATCAGGCAGGGGGATGAGTGGAAGACCGCATTTAATACGCCCGAGGGCCACTTTGAGTATTTGGTCATGCCTTTTGGTCTTTCTAATGCCCCTTCAGTTTTCCAGTCTTTTATGCATGATATTTTCCGCGATTTTCTGGATAAATTTATGATAATATATCTGGATGATATTCTGATTTTTTCTGATGACTGGGACTCTCATGTCCAGCAGGTCAGGAGAGTTTTTCAGGTTCTGCGGTCTAATTCTTTATGTGTGAAGGGGTCTAAGTGCGTTTTTGGGGTCCAGAAAATTTCCTTTTTGGGGTATATTTTTTCTCCCTCTTCCATTGAGATGGATCCCGTCAAGGTGCAAGCTATTTGTGACTGGACTCAGCCCTCCTCTCTTAAGGGTCTTCAGAGATTTTTGGGCTTTGCCAACTTTTACCGCCGATTTATTGCTGGTTTTTCGGATGTCGTTAAACCACTGACTGATTTGACCAGACAAGGCGCTGATGTTGCTAATTGGTCCCCTCATGCTGTAGAGGCCTTTCAGGAGCTTAAGCACCGTTTTGCCTCTGCCCCTGTGTTGCGTCAGCCTGATGTGAATCTGCCTTTTCAGGTTGAGGTTGACGCTTCGGAGATCGGAGCTGGGGCAGTGTTGTCGCAGAAAGGTTCCGACTGCTCCGTCATTAGGCCTTGTGCCTTCTTTTCTCGCAAATTTTCGCCCGCAGAGCGGAATTATGATGTTGGGAATCGGGAGCTTTTGGCCATGAAGTGGGCGTTTGAGGAGTGGCGCCATTGGCTAGAGGGGGCTAAGCATCAGGTGGTGGTATTGACTGACCACAAAAATTTGATTTATCTTGAGACTGCCAGGCGCCTGAATCCTAGACAGGCGCGCTGGTCTTTATTTTTTTCTCGCTTTAATTTTGTGGTGTCATACCTACCGGGTTCTAAGAATGTTAAGGCAGATGCCCTTTCTAGGAGTTTTGACCCAGACTCTCCTGGTAATTCTGAACCCACAGGTATCCTTAGGGAGGGAGTAATTTTGTCGGCCGTTTCTCCTGATCTGCGGCGGTCCTTGCAAGAGTTTCAGGCGGATAGACCGGATCGTTGTCCGCCTGATAGACTGTTTGTTCCGGATGATTGGACCAGTAGAGTCATCTCTGAGGTACATTCTTCTGCATTGGCAGGTCATCCCGGAATTTTTGGTACCAGGGATTTGGTGGCAAGATCCTTCTGGTGGCCTTCCCTGTCACGAGATGTGCGAGTCTTTGTGCAGTCATGTGACATTTGTGCTCGGGCCAAGTCTTGTAGTTCTCGGGCTAGCGGACTGCTGTTGCCCTTGCCTATTCCTAAGAGGCCTTGGACACACATCTCGATGGATTTTATTTCAGATCTGCCTGTTTCCCAGAAGATGTCTGTCATCTGGGTGGTCTGTGACCGTTTCTCTAAAATGGTCCATTTGGTTCCTCTGCCCAAGTTGCCTTCTTCTTCTGAGTTGGTTCCTCTGTTTTTTCAGAATGTTGTCCGATTGCACGGTATTCCTGAGAATATTGTTTCTGACAGAGGTACCCAATTTGTGTCTAGATTTTGGCGGGCATTCTGTGCTAGGATGGGCATAGATTTGTCTTTTTCATCTGCTTTTCACCCTCAGACTAATGGCCAGACCGAGCGGACTAATCAGACCCTGGAGACATATCTGAGGTGTTTTGTCTCTGCTGACCAGGATGATTGGGTTGCTTTTTTGCCATTGGCAGAGTTCGCCCTCAATAATCGGGCCAGCTCTTCCACCTTGGTGTCCCCGTTTTTCTGTAATTCGGGGTTTCACCCTCGATTTTCCTCCGGTCAGGTGGAATCCTCGGATTGTCCTGGAGTGGATGCGGTGGTGGAGAGATTGCATCACATCTGGGGGCAGGTTATGGACAATTTGAAGTTGTCCCAGGAGAAGACTCAGCGTTTTGCCAACCGTCATCGTCGTGTTGGTTCTCGGCTTTGTGTTGGAGATTTGGTGTGGTTGTCTTCTCGTTTTGTCCCTATGAGGGTCTCTTCTCCTAAGTTTAAACCTCGGTTCATCGGCCCTTATAGAATATTGGAGATTCTTAATCCTGTTTCTTTCCGTTTGGACCTCCCTGCGTCCTTTTCCATTCATAACGTTTTTCATCGGTCGTTATTGCGCAGGTATGAGGTACCTGTTGTACCTTCAGTTGAGCCTCCTGCTCCGGTGTTGGTTGAGGGTGAGTTGGAGTACGTTGTGGAGAAAATTTTGGACTCTCGTGTTTCCAGACGGAGACTCCAGTATCTGGTCAACTGGAAGGGTTACGGCCAGGAGGATAATTCTTGGGTCAATGCATCTGATGTTCATGCTTCTGATCTTGTTCGTGCCTTCCATAGGGCTCATCCTGGTCGCCCTGGTGGATCTGGTGAGGGTTCGGTGCCCCCTCCTTGAGGGGGGGGTACTGTTGTGAATTTGGATTCTGGGCTCCCCCGGTGGCCGCTTGTGGAATTGGATTTGTCATCCTCTTTCCTGTTTCACCTGGTTCCATCAGTAGTGGGTGTCGCTATTTAAGCTCATTTCTCTGGTGGTTTCTTGCCGGTCAACAATGTTATCTGATGCCTCTCAGTGCTTGTTCCTGCTTCTAGACAACTACTAGATAAGTTGGACTTTTGTCCATGTTTCGTTTTGCCTATTTGTTCCAGTTCACAGCTGAAGTTTTGTTACTGTGTCTGGAAAGCTCTCGTTGATCAGGGATTGCTACTCTGGCTTTATGAGTTAATGCCAGAGTTTAAGGTAATCTCTGGATGGTGTTTTGTTAGTGTTTTTCTGCTGACCATGAAAGTATACTATCTGTCTTCTGCTATCTAGTAAGCGGACCTCAAATTTGCTAAGACTATTTTCCTGCTGCGTTTGTTGTTTCATCTGAACTCACCGTCATTATATGTGGGGGGCTACGGTCTTCTTTGGAATATTTCTCTAGAGGTGAGCCAGGTCTTATATTTCCCTCTGCTAGCTATTTAGGTCTTAGGCCAGAGCTGGGCATCTAGCGATAAATAGGAAATGCTACCTGGCTATTTCTAGTTGCGCGGCAGGCTTAGTTCATGGTCAGTATAGTTCCATCTTCCGAGAGCTTGTCCCTCTATAGGCTTGCTATGATCTCTGCCTGCAGAGATCATGACACGCCGCGTTCAGAATCACCTGATCTATCAATGAAAAAAAGGATTAACCTGATTTCTAAACAGCGTAGCGATAAAAAAAAAGTCAAAACGCCAGAATCACTTTTTTTGGTTGCCGCAACAATGCATTAAAATTCAATAACGGGCGATCAAAAGAACGTATCTGCACCAAAATACTATAATTAAAAATGTAATATCGGCACGCAAACAATAAGCCTTCACCCAACCGCAGATCATGAAAAATGGAAACGCTACGGATATCAGAAAATGACGAAATTTTTTTTTTTAGCAAACTTGGGATTTTTTTTTCACCACTTAGATAAAAAAGAACCTAGACATGTTTGGTGTCTTTCAATTCGAAATGACTTGGAGAATCTTAATGGCAGGTCAGTTTTAGCATTTAGTGAACCTAGCAAGAAAAGCCAAACAAAAAACAATCGTGAGATTGCAATTTTTTTGCAATTTCACTGCGATTTAAATTTTGTTCCCATTTTCAAGTACATCACATGCTAAAACCAATGATGTCGTTCAAAAGTACAACTTGTCCCGTAAAAAATAAGCCCTCACATGGCCATATTGACAGAAAAATAAAAAAAAGTTATGGCTCTGGAAGAAGGGGAGCAAAGAATGAAAATGCAAAAATGAAAAAAGCTGGGGTCATTAAGGGGGTTAACAATTACAATTTTAAAAGATGCAAAAAAAATAAAATTATATTTGAGTAAATAAGAATTTTGTCATGTCAAAAACCAATAAAATTCCAATGAATAGTGGTACTCTGAGGTAATGAAACGTATGCATTTATCTGGATCTAATATATTGGGAACATACACTCACTGGCCACTTTATTAGGTACACCTGTCCAACTTCTTGTTAACACTTAATTTCTAATCAGTCAATCACATGGCGGCAACTCAGTGCATTTAGGCATGTAGACATGGTCAAGACAATCTCCTGCAGTTCAAACCGAGCATCAGTATGGGGAAGAAAGGTGATTTGAGTGCCTTTGAACGTGGCATGGTTGTTGGTGCCAGAAGGGCTGGTCTGAGTATTTCAGAAACTGCTGATCTACTGGGATTTTCATGCACAACCATCTCTAGGGTTTACAGAGAATGGTCCGAAAAAGAAAAAAAATCCAGTGAGCGGCAGTTCTGTGGGCGGAAATGCCTTGTTGATGCCAGAGGTCAGAGGAGAATGGGCAGACTGGTTCGAGCTGATAGAAAGGCAACAGTGACTCAAATCGCCACCCGTTACAACCAAGGTAGGCCTAAGAGCATCTCTGAACGCACAGTGCGTCGAACTTTGAGGCAGATGGGCTACAGCAGCAGAAGACCACACCGGGTACCACTCCTTTCAGCTAAGAACAGGAAACTGAGGCTACAATTTGTACAAGCTCATCGAAATTGGACAGCAGAAGATTGGAAAAACGTTGCTTGGTCTGATGAGTCTCGATTTCTGCTGCGACATTCGGATGGTAGGGTCAGAATTTGGCGTAAACAACATGAAAGCATGGATCCATCCTGCCTTGTATGGAGCATCTTTGGGATGTGCAGCCGACAAATCTGCGGCAACTGTGTGATGCCATCATGTCAATATGGACCAAAATCTCTGAGGAATGCTTCCAGCACCTTGTTGAATCTATGCCACAAAGAATTGAGGCAGTTCTGAAGGCAAAAGGGGGTCCAACCCGTTACTAGCATGGTGTACCTAATAAAGTGGCCGGTGAGTGTACAAGTCTAGTGGATAAGCCCATGAAATATATTGGGAAAAAAGGGAAAAAGAGTGAAAAAGGAGAAAAGGAATAGGAGGGGGAGGGAAAAAAGGGAAAGATAGGAATCATTTTATATCTTCAATGCATTCATTCAGTCTGTTGGGGGCCAACGTAGCCAATTTGAAAGTACAATATGATTCCCTACTGAGAAGTCTCTGGTATCTGTTGGGAATGCATTCAGATATCTGTTCTAATAGGATTAATGTGAGGTTAGTAGGGTCCTTATGATGTTCAAAGAGACAATGCCTAGAAAGTATGATTAATCACACCGTGACGTTATAGCAGTGTTTAGTCATCCTATTATGCATTATTTGAATTGTTCTGTAAATTACAGCTGCATTGAAGTACATAGATAACATACCGTAGTCAGAGTTACAATTAAGACCTTGAACTATAGGGTAACTGATTTTAGTATTAGTGGATTCGAATTCTTTGAGAGACGATCTAATCATATTAAAGCACAGACATTTGGGCCCCCCAAAAGCAATATGATCCCACTATATTAATGGAGGATACATTAGCCATTTGGCCAGACACATGCATAGGATTTATGCTTATGGGTTAAAAATTATTTTTTAAAAACCCTATAACTCAAGATCTCAATTGTAACCATGTTATCAATTTTTTTAATGCGGCTGTAATTTTCTGTACATAGGCAGAACAAGCAATGCATAACAGGATGACTAAACATTAGGAATGGTGTGACTAATCAGACTTTCTAACAAAACAGTAGTAACACTACACCATGCAAACGTGAAAATATGAAATTTGAATTGCATTACTGCTACAGAAAATATGAAAAATCGAAAATACTTAGCGCATATATTAGCCTATTCATGTGTACCCGATAGCTGCGATAAGGCCATTCTCATTGCTGGGACCTATCCTATTGGGACTCCTCTCATGATAGCCTACATTTATATGAGAAGATAGGATCCTGCCTATGTATACAAATATCAAAAGACTGAACACCATTTCCAATCAGAAATCAGGTGTGTACAGGTGCTTATTAAGAGTGGCCATCTCCATATATGACTAACAATTTACAACATTACAGCAGGATCCTACCTTCCCATACAAATGTAGGCTATCAGCCCATCAGAGGCGTTTCAAATAGGATAGGTCGGTCTCAGTATTATTATTTATTTATTTATATAGCACCATTGATTCCATGGTGCTGTACATGAGAAGGGGTTACATACAAGTTACAGATATCACTTACAGTAGACAAACTTACAATGACTGATACAGAGGGGCGAGGACCCTGCCCTTGCGGGCTTACATTCTGCAGGATTATGGGGAAGGAGACAGTAGGTTAGGGGTTGCAGGAGCTCCGGTGTTGGTGAGGCGGTAGCTTCGGTTGTGATGAGGAGGCAGTGGGGTCAGTGCAGGCTGTAGGCTTTCCTGAAGAGATGTGCTTTCAGGCTCAATCACGAGTAACGAGAAACACCTTATCGCAGCTGACGGATACACATGAACTGGCCAATTTATGCGCTAATTATTCTCAGTTTATCATACACTGCTCAAAAATAAAGGAAACACTAAAATACCACATCCTAGATATCACTTAAATATTCCAATTACAAATCTTTATTCATTACATAGTGTAATGTGGCAAGAACAATAAAACATAAAAATGATCAAGGTACCGTATGTACTCGAGTATAAGCCGACCCGAGTATAAGCCGACCCCCCTAATTTTGCCACAAAAAACTGGGAAAACTTATTGACTCGAGTATAAGCCTAGGGTGGAAAATGCAGCAGCTACCGGTGAATTTCAAAAATAAAAATAGATGCTCCATACCGTTCATTATGGCCCCATAGATGCTCCATATAAAGCTGTGCCACCTATAAAGCTCTGCACCGTTCATTATGGCCCCATAGATGCTCCACATAAAGCTGTGCCATATATAATGCTCTGCACCGTTCATTATGGCCCCATAGATGCTCCATATAAAGCTGTGCCATATACAATGCTCTGCACCGTTCATTATGGTCCCATAGATGCTCCATAGAAAGCTGTGCCACATACAATGCTCTGCACCGTTCATTGTTGCCCCCATAGATGCTCCATAGAAAGCTGTGCCCCATATACAATGCTCTGCACCGTTCATTGTTGCCCCATAGATGCTCCATAGAAAGCTGTGCCCCATATACAATGCTCTGCACCGTTCATTGTTGCCCCATAGATGTGCCATAGAAAGCTGAGCCCCATATACAATGCTCTGCACCATTCATTATTGCCCCATAGATGTGCCATAGAAAGCTGTGCCCCATATATAATGCTGCTGCTGCTGCAATTAAAAAAAAAATGACATACTCACCTCTCTTGCTGCCCGCAGCTCCTCAGCGTCCCGTCTCGGCGTCTCTCTGCACTGACTGTTCAGGCAGAGGGCGGCGCGCAGATTAGTACGTCATCGCGCCCTCTGACCTGAACAGTCAGAGCAAGAGGACGGGAAGACGGAGCGGCGCCCGGCATGTGGAACGGGGACAGGTAACTATGTAATACTCACCTGCTCCCGGCGTCCCTGGCTCCTTATCCCGGACAGCTGGTCTCCGGGTGCCGCAGCCTCTTCCTCTGTCAGCGGTCACCGTTACCGCTGATTAGAGGAATGAATATGCGGCTCCGCCCCTATGGGAGTGGAGTCCATATTCATAACTTTAATGAGCGGTCCTACGTGACCGCTGAACAGGGGACGAGCTGCGGCATCGAAGACCGTGGGACGGGCAGGGGGAGCGCCAGGACTAGGTGAGTATGTGACAGTCCTCTCTCCCCCTCACCCGCCGACCCCACCGCCGATCATGACTCGAGTATAAGCCGAGAGGGGCACTTTCAGCCCAAAAATTTGGGCTGAAAATCTCGGCTTATACTCGAGTATATACGGTAAATCAAAATTAAAATCCCATGGAGGACTGGATATGGAATGATACTCAAAATCAAAGTAGAAAATCAAATTATAGAATGATCTAACATCAGAGAAAATGCCTTAAGACAAGGAAATGATGCACAGTAGTATTTGTGACCTCCATGTGCCTTTATGACCTCCCTACAATGCCTCAGCATGCTCCTGGTGAAGCTGCGGATGTTCTCCTAAGGGATCTCCTCCCAGACCTGGATTAAAGAATCAGTCAACTCCTTGACAGTCTGTGTGGTGGATAGAAAGTGACATGATGTCACCACAAAAACACTAGGGCATGCCCTTATCTCCCGCCTTGACTACTGCAACCTCCTACTCTCTGGCCTCCCCTCCAGCACTCTGGCACCACTCCAATCCATACTACACTCTGCTGCCCAGCTAATATACCTGTATCCCCACTATTACCCAGCCTCTCCATTATTCCAAGCCCTTCACTGGCTTCCTATCGCCCAGAGACTCCAGTTCAAAACCCTTACAATGACATACAAAGCCATCCACAACCCATCTCCTCCATACATCTGTGACATGGTCTCCGGGCACTTACCTACACGCAACCTCCAATTCTCTCAAGATCTCCTTCTCTACTCCCCACTCATCTCTTCTTCCCATAACCGCATCCAAGACTTCTCCCATGCTTCCCCCATACTCTGGAGCGCTCTACCCCAACACATCAGACTCTCGCCTACCATAGAAACCTTCAAAAAGAACCTGAAGACTCACCTCTTCCGACAAGCCTACAGCCTGCAGTGATCCTCAACCTACTGAACCACCGCACAACCAGCTCTACCCTCTTGCTAGTGTATCCTCAGCCATCCCCTGCAGACTGTGAGCCCTTGCGGGCAGGATCCTTCCTCCTTATGTACCTGTGTGCCTTGTTTTTCACTCATGTTTAATGTATTTGTCTATATTTGCCCCTTTTTCACATGTAAAGCGCCATGGAATAAATAGCGCTATAAAAATATATAATAATAATAATAATAATAATAATAATAATAATTAAAAAAAAAATAAAATAATAATAATAATAATAATAATAATAATAATAATAATAATGAAGTGCTCGATTGGATTCAGGTCTGGGGCAGACGTGACAAGAGTCTGAAGACGCCATGGAGAATGTTCTGCTGCCTGCAATAGTTAATTTTTTTTATTCACATCTTTTATAATTGTAACTGTTAAATGTGAAATCTGTACTTTTATATATTGTTCGTTAAATAATTTGTGACCGCACTATCCACCAATAATAATAATCTTTATTTATATAGCGTATTTCGCAGCACTTTACAATTTAGCACCAATTTTGTTACTCTATACAAAGACTGACCCCTATAAAAGGTCAAGACCGACATCATGTTTTTTGTGTGTCTGAAGGAATCACTTCGACTCCGAAATGCGCTTAGTAAATAAATACCTCGTTATTGCAGACGCTATCTCTGGTCTCCCGGCGTTTGGCAGCGCTCATGAAGCCATTTTTTTTTCTGCCTACATTGACTAAACATACAGGTAGAAGAAGTACACTGTATACTCCCCCAGTGAAAGCTATTCGATAACGCCCACTTGGATTTAATTAAAATTAACTCATTAGCTACCAAATACTTTGATTGCTAATATATTCTCAAGAGGCGAAAATAAAACATTTTAATTCTGCTCTGTAGCCACTATTACATCATGTGTCCAGGAGTGCTTGAATGTTCAAAGAAATTAAAAAGGGGAAAGAAAAGCACCCTCATGTATTACCCACATAGGGTCCACCATCTCGAGAAAGATGAACTCTTGAAGGGCGATAATTAGAAGTAAAGAAAATAGGGAGATGGTGGATCTCCTATCATTTTTCATTTTTAAACTAATTTTCAGATTTATTTTTATCCCACATTTTTTACATTCACCACACATTCAATCATACATCACCTCTCAAAAATTGTAAAGTGTTACCCAAAATATGGCATTTCTGGTATGGATAGAGGAATTCCTATGGTCCCACGGGTTCCTCACTATATCCATATTAGAATGTTGTGTTTTCTGCTCTCCAGCATCTACCTGTGAAACTCTATTGTTCTCTGGCAGATAAAGCATAAATATTGATGAGTCCTCCAGTCATGCACACACAGACCAGTCCAGCAACATGCGCACCGCCACAGAAACCTCGCACACCTTGACACCCACACACTCTCTGACTCTATCCTACCACTAGCATCCAAATACTCACTCCACGACACAGACACTGCCACTCTTGCATCAGCCATTGACTCAGTCGTCCCTGATATGCATAGCAGAGTGCGACAAATCAATAGACAACCCTGGCACAATAACATCACTAAAAAGCTTTGGCAAGTATCCAGAATTGCAGAGCGGATTCGGAAGACAACGCAATCGCAAGATGATTTCACTGCACTCAAACAAGCAACACTTGCATTCAAATGAGCTCTCACCTCAGCTAACCAAGCCTATTTTACATTCCTCATATCTTCTTTATCCCACAACCCCAAACAGTTGTTCAAAACTTAACTCCCTCCTCCGCCCACCATTGCCCCCTCCGAGTTCCCTAATCATTGCTGAGGACTTTGCCACACACTTCAAAAATATGATAGACCAAACAAGGCAAGTCTTTGTTGTCAAACCACCACAACCCCTTTGTATACCAGACCGATGCCCTGACCCCATAACTTCCCTCTTAAAAAAAAAAAAAATCACTGAAGGGGAGCTTGCTCATCTTCTCTACAAATCACACCTCACTACTTGTGCGCTTAACCCCATCCCATCCCACCTCCTCCCCAACCTCACCACCATACTAATCCCATCCCTAACCAATCTCTTCAACCCATCACTAACTTATGGTACCTTCTTTCTGCTTTCAAACATGCCACAATCACACCTATCATCAAAAAGCCATCCCTTGACCAAGCGCTATGTCCAGCTATCGCCTCATATCTTTGCTCCCATTTGCTTCCAAACTCCTTGAGCAGCACATCCATGCTGAACTTTCCTCTCACTTTGCATCTGAGGCTATGTGCACACTGTGCGGATTCGTGTGCGGATTTTTCCGCACAGTTTTTGAAAAATCCACAGGTATGCTCTGCAGATTACCGGCGGTTTTTGTGTGGATTCCACATATGGCTTTACATTCTTTTGCACAAAGAATAGACATGCTGCGGAGAATACAACACAGCGTTTCCGCGTGGTATTTCCCGCAGCATGGGCACTGCGGATTTGGTTTTCCATAGGTTTACATGGTACTGTAAACATTATGGAAAACTGCTGTGAATCCGCAGCGGCCAATCCGCTGAGGATCCACAGCCAAATCCGCACCGTGTGCACATAGCCTAACACTCTCTTCGACAACCTAATCTGGCTTCAGTCCCCACCATTCCACTGACACTGCCCTCACCAAAATTACTAATGACTTACTTACAGCCAATGCTAACAGACAATGCTCCATACTACTCCTTCTAAACCTGTCCTCTGCCTTCGACACAGTTGACCACTGCCTCCTACTACAGATCCTCTCTTCCTTTAGTGTCAAAGACCTTGCCCTATCTTGGATCTCCTCATATCTTACCAACAGCACATTTAGCGTTTTCTACTCCCATACTACCTCTTCATCTCGCCTCCTCTCTATTGGTGTCCCTCAAGGCTCTGTCCTACGACCCTTACTCGTCTCAATCTATACACTCGGCCTGGGACAACTCATAAGGTCCTATGGCTTCCAGTATCATCTATATGCTGATGACACTCAGATCTACCTCTCTGGCATCTCTCTGCTCTCCAGAATCCCAGAGTGTTCATCAGCCATATCCTCCTTCTCCTCTCGCTTCCTCAAGCTCAGCGTGGACAAATCTGAACTAATTATGTTTAATTATGTTTCCTCCATCTCGCATATCTTCCCTACCAGAACTATTTATCAAAATAAATTAAATTACACTTTCCCCTGTCCCCAAAATCCGCTGCCTCGGAGTAACCCTCTGCCCTGTCCTTCAAACTGCACATCCAAGCTCTCGCCACCTCCTGTTGCCTCCAGCTCAAAAATATTTCCAGAATCCATCCTTTCCTCAACCCTCACTCTACCAAAATGCTAGTGCATGCACCAATCATCTCCCACCTCAACTACTGCAACATCCTCCTTTGTCGCCTACCTTCTAACACTCTCGCACCCCTCCAGTCCGTCCTTATCTCTGCTGCCAGACTAATTAATCTCTCTCCTCGCTACACTCCTGCTTCCCCTCTTTGCAAATCCCTTCACTGGCTCCCAGTTTCCCAGCGTATCCAGGTTAAAACTACTAACACTGACCTACAAAGCCAACCATAACCGGCTTTAATTCTAGGTGATGCCTTCGGGTCATGTGCATCATCTCACTTGATTACATGACGTGACTTAGGAGATTAGTGCAATCACATGACAGTAACCAAGGATACAGGGTACAACTTCCGGGGGACTACGTCCGGCCATGCGCAGGATGACACTAAGGTACGCAGTTACAGCGGTTATGCACCCTCTCATTGCAGTTAACTGATTTCCTGCCACACCCCTCTAACTGTGAACAGATGACTGCGCTTAGCACTCTCCATAAACAGGCTCCCCTCCTGCTCTGTTCCTCAAGCACCCCTTCTGAGGAAGAATAGCCGAAACTATCGTAAAAGTGGGTAAATATACTCATTGGTAACCCTGACCCAAGCATTGCAGAAAATGTCATTTTTGTAAGCACTAACCTCCCCTGGCCTCACTGCGAACAAAAGGTTCGGATTAATGCTATTATAGCTTTATTCCCTATATCCATCCCTTCTGATTTGCAGCACAAGTTCAGGACATCTTCAAGCATTACTTTGAATTATTTCCATATCTCAAGTACTTGGCACTTTTGAAATATTGTTTTGCACCTTATGTACTATGCTGCTTTCTGAAATATTGGACATGACATTTGTCACCCATTGATAATAATTTTATTCTAATAATAATTCTTTCTTATTTTGTTTTTGGAAGATCTTTGTTCTCTCTATTGGTTTTCAGCATTCAAAATAAGGCTGTAAACCCCATCTTGGGACTTCAAAGCCCCAATCTCAGAACCTTTGAGGTCCCAGCAGTCAGCCACCCAGCAATCAGCAAGCCAACTCCAAGCAAGTTATCGTATGCATGGGGAATAACTTGTTACTTTGGAAATAACATTTAAGCTGTGGTGCTGGAAATAAGTGCTGGTTATAAAATCTGCATTAAATGGATAATGTGGTCATAAATTTAAAAAAACAACAACTCACCTGTGGCCCTTAATTTCAGCCACGTCAGTCATCCCACCTACACTGAACCGGAAATACTCCCTGTTCAATGCACGGGCAATTGAGCGAGCAATACTTGTTTTTCCTACTCCAGGTGGTCCATAAAAGCAAAGGATTTTCCCCTGAGTACTTCCCCTGAGGTGACTCACAGCTATGAATTCCTAAAAAACAACAAAACAGCATGCATTATGATTAAAGCAAAACATAACATTTTAGGTGGCATTCACAGTCCTCAATGCCAAGATTATAAACACATGCGGATCTTCTTCCATAACAGTGATAACAGTATCATTTCTATCTAAGTGCATTTGTCTTGGCAATGCCAGATAGATATATACAGATACAAATATATCTGTTTATGTACAGTGGGGGAAATAAGTATTTAATTCCTTGCTGATTTTATGTTTGCCCACTGACAAAGACAAGAACAGTCTATAATTTTAAGGGTAGGTTAATTTTAACATTGAGAGAATCCAGGAATCCAGTATGACACTGCAGGGCTTCCTGAAATTGACTTTTTTAAAGTCTTCTTCAGTGAGGATATAATAAATCTTATGGTCGCTCAGTAAAATTTGTATGCCCATTGCGCATAACTTTTTTACTCAAAATCCCATATCATTTGCCAGTTGGATGCTTGTAAATGCAGCAGATATGATAAAATTTTAGGGCAATACTGGAGGACTGATATTCTCTACAGCACACGAGTTTTCCATATGGCTATGACAAGGAAAAGATTTGAAGCAATTTAAAAATGTTTGCATTATAGTGATAATGTGCAGTGTTATCCCTGAGTCAACACTAAATTTGATCGTCTATGTAAAATTCGGCCAGTAGTTGACCACTTCAGCAGAAAATCTGCTGAGGCGTACAACCCCCAAAGGGACAATCGTATATATGAAACTCTGGTTCATTTCAAAGGGAGGCTAAAAATCCGACAATACTTGACCAGTAAGAGGGCAAGGTATGGAATTGTACTAGCTGTGCGAGAGTACCTCAGGGTACACCCACAGATTTAGGGTTTATGAAGGGAGTGACATACGGATTAACCCCTTTTAATTTCTCCTGCCCTGGAAGTGATTGGGAAAATTGTATGTGAATTTGTGCACTCACGGCTGGGTAAGAGTTATCACCTCTACATAGAAAACTTTTACACCAGCATCCCAGTTATTCAGTGCGAGAGGTACTGTTGCATGAGGCACTTTACGAAAAAAACAAACAAAAAAACAAAGGCCTCCTCAAGCTGCTAATAGGGCAACTGCTAAGAAAGGGGGCGAGAGAAGAACCAAATGCAGCAACAACATGCTGGTGGCCAAGTATAAGGACAAGAGAAATGTCCTTATCTCGACTACAATACACCATGACACCTGCTCCCTATTCACTGTCAGAGGTACAACAACAGAAGTCCCAAAACCAAATTGCATCTTCGGTTATAATAAGTTTATGGGATGTGTAAATCTCTCAGATCAGGTCCTCAAACCATACAATGCCATGCGAAAAGCATGGTACAAAAAGTTGGCCATGCACCTTGTACAATGCTTTTGTGACGTTTCTATGTGCAGGCAAGATGAAGAGCTTCTTTCAATTTAAGGAGGTAATCGTCAAGGCTCTAATGTTTGGCAGTCAGGAAGGTGAAGGTCCTAGCATTTCTAAAACTGATGAGTGCCCATATTGTACCAGAACAACATTTTCAAAGAAAGGTTCCCCAAACTTCGACACAGGGAAGAACACAGAAAAGGTTAAGAGTATGCTCCAAAAGGGAAAAGCGAAAGGACACAATTTACCATTGTAAAGTCTTACTTGAGAAACCTGGTCTTCGCATTAAGGATTGCTTCAAAGCATACCACATATCAATGAACTGACAGAATTTGGTTCTATTCTGTTAAAACAACATCTATATATAGTCTAATTTTCTCCCCACAACTTTAAACCCAGTGAATACCATTAAATTATAAATCGATACACCAGTAATAACAAAAGGATTATTATTATAATTAAGCCCTTCGATAAATATCTTGAGAAGTGTAGTTTCCAAAATGGTCACATGTGAGAGGATTTCTACTGTTTTGGCACCTCAAAGGCTCTGCAAATATGAAACGGTGGCCGCAGACCATTCCACTAAAGTCTGCATTCCAAATAGTCACGCCTTCCTTTTGGAGCTCAGCAGTGTGCCCAAACAGTAGTTTTGAACCACATATGGGATATGCCTGACCTCAGAAGAAATTGCACAAAACATTTTAAGATCCATTTTCCCCTACTACACTTGTGAAAATTAAAAATGTAGGTCTTAAACAACATTTCTGTAGGAAAAAAATTATTTTTAATTTTCACAGTTCAAAGTTGTAAAAATTCTGTGAAGCGACTGTGGGTTCAAGGAAGTCACCACACCTTTAGATAAATTCCTCTAGGGGTGTAGCTTCCAAAATGAGGTCATTTGTGGGAGTTTCCCACTGTTTATGAACATCAGGGGCTCTGCAAATGTGAAATTTCAAGAGCTGTCAAACTAGAGGGATCAGCTTTATTCTCATTTGCATAAAGACTAGAAGCAACGGAATGAAATAGGAGGAGACAAATATTTTAAAAAAAGGGGGGTAATCGACAAGTGGAACAGGCTGCCATGAGACGCTGCGAGTTCTTCTTCAATGGAAGTCTTCAAACAGAAGCTGGAGAGACATCTGTTTGGGATGATTTAGTGAATACTGCATTGAACAGCGGGTTGGACCAGATAACCCTGGAGGTCTCTTCCAACTCGAACATTCTATGATTTTATGACATGGCTTCCACAATCTATTGCAGCAAATTTTGCGCTCCTAAAGTCAAATGGTGCTCCTTTCCTTCAGGGCCCTGCCGTGAGCCCAAACAGTAGTTTTCCACGACAGGGGTTGATTATATTATTATTATCTGCTTACTCAGGAGAAATTTCTTAACATTTTCTCTTGTTGTTAATAAACTTTTAACCTTTCTAATTTCCTTACAAAAAAATATTATTTCAAATGATGGTGATGTGAAACAGACAAGTAATAAATGTCATATTAACAATCGTGTGACATATCTATCTAGTTTAACCCGTTTACTCCCACAAGTCTGATTGCACAATTTTTTAAACATTTTTTTTTCTTAGGGTTTAAAAGTTGACCAGCGATTTCTCATTTTTCCATCAAAATTCTCAAAACAATTTTTCTCTTTCGCTTCATTAGGGGACACAGGAAACCATGGGTGAATGCTGCTGACACTGGGAGGTTGACACTATGCAATAAAAGGGTTAGCTCCTCCCCAGCAGTATATACCCACCAACTGGCAGAAAGCTAATCAGTTTTAGCTTCATGTCAGTAGGAGGTGGACACAGGGCTGCCCTCAGCCCCGTTTCTACCTTAGGTTTTTGTTGTGTTTTATTAATGATTTCTATTTTTCAGATACAGCTTGTGATCTGGGCGACTGAGTATTTGGTCACTCCGCTCTTCCCCAGAGACTGGGAGCACAGTGTGGGATTGCGTCACTACTGCACCCTCTCATATCTACCAGGCAGGACCCCATGCCTCCTAACACATCAAGAGTGTTTGGGGCATCCACAAGAGAGAAGATGCTGACTGGTCCTTGCCACTACCCCCTGCACCGCCTGCCCTCCAGAGCCAGTTGTGCAGGGTAGGAAGACGGAATCTTTACCGGACAGCCACCGAAGATGTTCAGTGGCCCAGAGGTCTACACGCAAGTCCATCTTCCATCACTAATCTTCGAAGAGGGATGCGAGGTCTTCAGGACAGGTATTCCATGTGGCAGTACAGACGGCTCCTCTCAAAAAAAAAAAAAAAAAAATACCATTAAGGATTAGAGGCCAGGGGTTTGTCATCTGCGTTCCAGTCTCATCTCCAGCTCCCTCTGCTGCCCGCGGCGCCTACCTCATCATCCCTCTTCCTCCTGCGGCTCCCCGGCTCAAATTTAGCCCCTGGCTCCAACTTCGGCCTACAACAGGGGTATGTCACACCCTCAGCAAGCCTGCACTCTGACGCTCCGCGAAGCTCCGCCCACCCCCCACCAGCCAATCTGAGTAGTCCTCTCTCCCTGGTCCTGGCATTGCTGCGCGCCCTTTTCTCGGACCCTCCTCCCTCTCTGCCTCACCGTGCGGGAATTCTGCACATGCTTTCAGGCTCCACCCACAACTCGGCTCCATCTCTATGCTAACTACAGTCTCATCCCTGCGGCCCTCGGACCCCAGCCTAATACCTCTGGGACTCTGCCTATGGCTCTGCTAGGCCAGGATCCAGGTCTGTAAGCTCTGTTACTGGGGGGGTCAGCTCTCATCCCCAACAGCTCCCCCTGGCACCTATTCTCCCTCTTTTATCCTATCTATGTCTAACTCTAGGGAGTCTCACTCCCAGCCAGGGGCGGACTGGGCCGGGTGGCAGAGAGGCATTTGCCCCCAGGCTGGTTAATTATCAACAGACAGGCCCGCACTCCCTCCCCGCAGCATGTACTGTCTATTCAAGACCATCTGGCTGTGGCCACACACAGCTGACAGCAGGCTGGACACTTCACACACTGTGCAGTCTGAGACTGCGTTGCTAGGGCACCCATCTCGCTGGGATTGGATGAGCGAGCCAGCTGGGGTACACACAGGGTTCAGAGAGGCGTGTCGTGTACAGCGTGCTACATGATCATGCCTCTGAACCCTGAGGCTGGGCGTGAAGACATACAGCTGACGCCATTAAAGTGCCACAGGCAGCAGCTTTTGACTGGAGAGAAAACTAGTGTATATAGTGGTCCCACACTCCACTCCAACACTCCCTGCTGCCCAGTGCCTGCACCCTGCCCTGGGGTAAGTGAAGTAGTGATGTGTCTGAATGATCCCAGAGGAAGAGCAGGCTGTTTGATGTGAAGGACTGGGAGCTGAGCCTAATTTTTTTTCCCCTGCTGTTTGCTTATGCTTAGGGTAGCTTCCTCCTGACTGGGGGTTAGGAGGGGTGGAGGAGGAGACTTAGAGCAGTGTTTACAAGTGGGGAATGCTTGACTTGTCCCATCCTTTCTTAACCCCTTAGTGACAGACAAATTTTAAAAATCTGACCAGTGTCACTATGTGGTAATAACTCGGGAAGGCTTCAATAAATCCCAGTGATTTTGAGATTGTTTTTCCATGACACATTATACTTTATGATAATGATAAATTTAGGTTGATATGTTTTGTGTTTATTTATAAAAAAAAAAAAAGAAATTTGACAAATGTAAAAAAATAGCAATTTTCAAACTTTGAGTGATTATCCCTTTAATTCAGATAGTCATACAATAGCAGAACATTAAGGCTGTGTGCACACGTTTAGTTTTTTTAGCGATGAAAACGCTAAAAAACGCTTACAAAACGCTTCCCATTATTTTTAATTGAATTCCGCATTGTTGTGTCCATGCTGCGTTTTTTTCTGCGAAAAAAACGTATCGCGGAAAAAAACACAATATGTTCATTAATTTTGCTGAATTTTGGAGGATTTGCAGCTGTATTATTGTATTGGGAAGATCCTAAAAAAAATGCTAGAAAAACGCGAGAGGATTTCCTGCAAAAGGAGTCCGGTTTTTATCAGGAAAATTCTGCAAACATTCTGCAACATGGGCAAATAGCCTTATAAATAATATTTCCCACGTTTGCTTTACATCGGCACCATTTGTAAAATGTTATTTTACGTTATTAACATTTTAGTAGGTTTACAAATGTAGCAGTAATTTTTAATTTTTTCAAGGAAATTTACAAAACATTTTTAGGGGCCTATCCAGGTTTGAAGTGACTCTGGGGGTCCTATATATTGAAATACACCCAAACTGATAACATTTTAAAAACAACACCTCCTCACATACTGAAAATTGCTGACAGGTAGTTTATTAACCCTTCAGGTGCTTTTCAGGAATTAATACAAAGTGGCATGATAGGAATGAAAAAGTTGATTTTTACCACCTAAATGTCAGACTTTTTAACAGGTTAGTGTAGCCGACAGACTCTAAGGCCGTTATTTGGCCATGAGAAACATCAGGACCACACAATCGTGATCTCGGGATGCCGATGGGGATATTCGGACCTTTTAACTTAATACTTTGTTGCGCCACCTTTTGCTGCGATTACAGCTGCAAGTCACTTGGGGTATGTCTCTATCAGTTTTGTACATTGAGAGACTGAAATTCTTGCCCATTCTTCCTTCTTCCTTAGCAAACAGCTCAAGCTCAGTGAGGTTTGATGGAGTTTGTTTGTGAACAGTAGTTTTCAGCTCTTTCCACAAATTCTCGATTGGATTGAGGTCTGGACTTTTTTGGGTACCGTCTCACAGTGGCACTTTTGTCGCTACGACGGTACGATCTGTGAAGTTCCAGCGATATCCATACGATATCGCTGTGTCTGACACGCAGCAGCGATCAGGGACCCTGCTGAGAATCGTACGTCGTAGCAGATCGTTTGGAACTTTCTTTCGTCGCTGGATCTCCCGCTGTCATCGTTGGATCGGTGTGTGTGACACCGATCCAACGATGCGTTCGCTTATAACCAGGGTAAACATCGGGTTACTAAGCGCAGGGCCGCGCTTAGTAACCCGATGTTTACCCTGGTTACCATCGTAAATGTAAAAATAAAAAAAACGTACATACTCACATTCCGGTGTCCGTCAGGGTCCCTCGCAGTCTGCTTCCCGCTCTGACTGCCGGCCGGCCGGAAAGTAAGCAGTGCACAGCGGTGACGTCACCGCTGTGATCTGCTTTCACTTTACGGCGGCACTCAGTTAGAGCGGGAAGCAGACTGCGAGGGACCCTGACGGACACCGGAATGTGAGTATGTACGGTTTGTTTGTTTTTTTACATTTACGACGGTAACCAGGGTAAACATCGGGTTACTAAGCGCGGCCCTGCGCTTAGTAACCCGATGTTTACCCTGGTTACCCGGGGACCTCGGCATCGTTGGTCGCTGGAGAGCGGTCTGTGTGACAGCTCCCCAGTGACCACACAACGACTTACCAACGATCACGGCCAGGTCGTATCGCTGGTCGTGATCGTTGGTAAATCGTTTTCTGAGACGGTACCCTTTGACTTGGCCATTCTAATACCTGGATACGTTTATTTGTGAACCATTTCATTGTAGATTTTGCTTTATGTTTGGGATCATTGTCTTGTTGGAAGACAAATCTCTGTCCCAGTCTCAGGTCTTTTGCAGACTCCAACAGGTTTTCTTCAAGAATGGTCCTGTATTTGGCTCCATCCATCTTCTCGTCAATTTTAACCATAAAAGTTTTGGAAACCATTTTGTATCCAAATCCGGCTTTAAACTTCTCCACAACACTATCACAGACCTGCCTGTTGTGTTCCTTGGTCTTCATGATGCTCTCTATGATGTTCTCTGTACTTCAAACAGAACCCTCAGACTATCACAGAGCAGATGCATTTATACGGAGACTTGATTACACACATATGGATTATATTTATCATAATTAGGCATTTAGGACAACATTGGATCATTCAGAGATCCACAGTGAACTTCTGGAGTGAGTTTGCTGCAGTGAAAGTAAAGGGGCCGAATAATATTGCAAGCCCCACTTTTCAGTTTTTGAATTTCCACAAAAATTTAAAATAACCAATAAATTTTGTTCAACTTCACAATTGTGTTCCACTTGTTTATTCTTCACCAAAAAATTTCATTTGGTATCATTATGTTTGAAGCATGATATGTGGGAAAAGGTTGAAAAGTTCAAGGGGGCAGAATACTTTCGCAAGGCACTGTATAAAATTATTTTTTAACCCCCAGTTACCAGGAGAAATTGGACCCCAAAAGTTGTTTTCCAATTTGTCCCGAGTACGCTAATACCCCATATGTGGGGGAACCACCGTTTGGACACATGGTAGAGTTCAGAAGGGAAGGAGCATCGTTTGGAATGCAGAGTTAGATGGAATGGTCTGCAGGCATCACGCTGCGTTTGCAGAGCCCCTGATGTACCTAAACAGTAGAAACCCCCACAAGTGACCCCATATTGGAAACTAGACCCCCCAAGGAACTTATCTAGATGTGTTGTGAGAACTTTGAATCCCCAAGTCTTTCACTACAGGTTATAATGCAGAGAAGTGAAAATTAAAAAATCTTTTTTTCTCACAAAAAATGATTTTTTAGCACCCAAATTTTTATTTTCTTAAGGGTAACAAGAGAATTTGGACCCCAAAACTTGTTGTCCAATTTGTCTTGAGTAAGCTAATACCCCATATGTTGGGGTACACCCCTGTTTGGGCGTATGGGAGAGCTCGGAACGGAAGGAGCACTGTTTTATTTTTTTAAAGCAGAATTTCCTGGAATTGAGATTGGATGCCATGTCGCATTTGGAGAGCCCCTGATGTACCCAAACAGTAGAACACTTATCCCATCCCTAACCCACCTCTTCAACCTATCACTAACTTCTGGCACCTTCCCTTCTGCTTTCAAACATGCCACAATCACGCCCATCTCTAAAAAGCCAACCCTCGATCCAACTGCTATGTCCAGCTATCGCCCAATATCGCTGCTCCCATTCGCTTCCAAACTCCTGGAGCAGCATACCCACTCTGAACTTTCCTCCCACCTCTCATCTAACTTGCTCTTTGACAATCTACAATCTGGTTTCTGCCCCCATCACTCAACTGAGACAGCCCTGACCAAAATCACTAACAACCTACTTACCGCCAAAGCTAAGTTTACTCTGTACTCCTCCTTCTAGTCCTGTCCTCTGCTTTCGACACAGTTGACCACTGCCTCCTACTACAGATCCTCTCCTCCTTTGGCATCAAAGACCTCGCCCTATCCTGGATCTCCTCGTACCTTTCCAACCGCACATTCAGCGTCTCCCACTCCCACTCTACTTCCTCATCCCACCCTCTCTCTTTTGGAGTCCCTCAAGGCTCTGTTCTAGGACACCTACTCTTCTCAATCCATACACTTGGCCTGGGACAACTCATAAAGTCCCATGGATTACAAGAACCATCTATATGCTGATGACACTCAGATCTACCTCTCTGGCCCAGATGTCACCGCTCTGCTGTCCAGAATCCCAGAGTGTCTATCAGCCATATCCTCCTCCTTCTCATCTCGCTTCCTCAAACTTAATGTGGACAAATCTGAACTCATCATCTTTCCTCCATCCCATAGATCTTCCTTACCTGACCTATCTATCGCAATCAATGACATCATGCTTTCCCCCATACCGGAAGTCCGCTGCCTCAGAGTAACCTTTGACTCTGCCCTTTCCTTCAAACCGCACATCCAAGCTCTTTCCACCTCCCCTTGCCTCCAGCTCAAAAATATCTCCAGAATCCTTCTATTCCTCAACCGTCAATCTACTAAAATGCTTGTGCATGCCCTCATCATCTCCCGCCTTGACTACTGCAACATCCTTTTCTGCGACCACCCTTGCACCTCTCCAGTCCATCCTTAACTCTGCTGCCCGACTAATTAATTTCTCCTCGCTACTCCTCCGCTTCCCCCCTCTGCAAATCTCTTCACTGGCTCCCATTCCCTCAGCGTATCCAGTTCAAATTACTAATAATGACCTACAAAGCCATCCATAACCTGTCTCCTCCATATATCTCTGAACTAATCTCCTGATATCTTCCCTCACGTAATCTCCGGTCCTCCCAAGACCTCCTTCTCTCCTCCACTTATTCGCTCCTCATCCAACTGCCTCCAAGACTTCTCCAGAATATCCCCCATCCTCTGGAATTCTCTGCCCCAACACGTTCGACTATCAACCACATTCGAATCCTTCAGACGGAACCTGAAAACCCATCTCTTCAGGAAAGCCTACAGCCTGCACTGACCCCGCTGCTTCCTCATCATTACCGGAGATATTGCCCCACCAACACCGGAGCTCCTGCAACCCTCAACCTATTGTCTCCTTCCCCATAATCCTGTAGAATGTAAGCCCGCAAGGGCAGGGTCCTCTCCCCTCTGTATCAGTCTGTCATTGTTAGTTTGTTTGCTGTAAGTGATATCTGTAACTTGTATGTAACCCCTTCTCATGTACAGAACCATGGAATCAATGGTGCTATATAAATAAATAATATAATATATTCACTTCATACGCATCAAATCCACGCGGATTTTTACATGTGTTTTCTGGCAAGAGAGGAAGAATCCGCACAGAAAATTCCACAGGCAAATCCGCAATGTGTATACATAGCCTTATAGTGCCGTTATGAGGACTTAGCAGCCTCCTGCCCTGATCAGGAGTCAGATATTTTATTACACTTCATGCGGACATCACATAGTGGATCTTTCTTTGCATGTATTCTGCTTATATTTCTTTCTCACTTTGACTGTAATATAGGCACACAGATACCTTTGGGTTGTATTACGCCATGTTTTCAATAGTAAACTGAATTAGATGGTATTAACAGGAATATATTGTGCCAGTCTTATTAGTGCATTTGCTCGGTAGAACACTTAAAATCATCTATCTGATATTTATTGATTTAAAGGGAATCTGTCACCTACTTTTGCCGCTATAAACTGCGGCCACCGCCATCAGGGGATTCTGTAATGCTGTAAATAAGCCCCCAATGTAACCTGAAAGATAAAAAAAAACAAGCTATATTATACTCACCCAGGGGCGGTCCGGTGCGGTCCTGGTCCGATGGGCGTCGTGGTCCGGATCCAGCGCCTTCCATCTTCATACGATGTTGTCATCCTCCTTGCTTCTGTTGCGACTCCTGCGCAGGCATAATTCTCTGCCCTGTTGAGGGCAGAGCAAAGTACTGCAGTGCGCAGGTGCCGGGAAAGGTCAGATAGGCCCGGCGCGTGTGCACTGCAGTACTTTGCTCTGCCCTCAGCAGGGCAAATCAGTACGCCTGCACAGGAGCCACAGCAGGAAGCAAAGAAGAGGACGACATCGTATGAAAATGGGAGGCGCCGGAACCAGACCGTGAAGCCCATTGGACCGGACCGAACCGGGACCGCCCCTTGGCGAGTATAATCTAACTTGTTTTTCTTATCTTTCAGGTTACATCGGGGGGGCTACTACAGGAGACCCAAGCCTTAAGATGGGCCATGGCCCGCGTCACAGTGGGCCACTGCATTGTGCTTGCCCCCCAGGCTAAAATTTGCCATATAGCCCCTGCTCCAAGCCTCCTCCCATTGTAGTAAACTTTGCATATTGCTCTTGTAACAAGAAGTTACCCTCGAGTCAGGAGTCAGACTTCATCCCACTGCCATAATTGCAAGCCACCTAATATGTCTTCCCAGGAGCCCCCCACTGCTCGCAACGAGAGTGTGACTCCTCCTGAGTGGGTGACATCTCTATCTCAGTCGGTAGCTGACCTAACCAAGGTATCTCTCACTGTGATATCGGTTTTGGAACCACTTCCTAATCCTGCCCCTGCCAGCAGGCCACAATTACACCCCTCGGATGCATCAGCTTTTAACCCCTTGCATACCCAAAGGGACTCCCATTGCAGAAAGTCTATATGTTCCAAACAGCGTGCCCAGATTAGTTCACCGTCTAAGCTCATCATCTTCGTCACCATCCTCCAGAACTCCAGCCATCTCCCTCCGCCAACGCTCCAAAGGCACTAGAGTCAGAACCATGTTCTGAGTCAGATTCAAATCTGGACTCCGCACAGGTCCCCAAACTGTGTGACACGGTGGATAGTTGAATTGTCCCCTTTAATGAGACTTTTAACATAAAAGACTCAGAGATCTCTCCTCTGAGTAGACTGTCTTTCAGGAAAATGAAGCGCCCTCTCTGTGCCTTTGCCAACCACTTCATGTTCAACAGGATCTTCGAGGTGGAATGGCAGCACCCAGACAAGCGATTCCAGAGAAGAAAACTCAAGTGCGTCCTGTATCCTTTTGAACCTGACCTACTTAACAAGTGGGCAGCGTCTCCCTCAGTGGACCTTCTGGTCTCCCGGTTGGCCACAAATACTATACTCCTCTGTCTGATGGTTCCTCCTTAAAAGAATCCTTCGACAAACACATTGAATCCCTGCCCAAGTCCGTCTTTCAGGCCGCGGGTTCTTCCCTCTGCCCGTCCTTCGCAGCTACCTGGGTAGCCAACGCAGTCTCTGCTTGGACAAATCATCTCCGCCAGGGTATCGTTGCTGGTGCCCCTGCAGACGAGCTGGCAGACCAAACTGGCCACACGAAAGAATACCTCTTGTCTACGTCCCTCGCTTCTGCCGCCTGTTTAGCCCTAGCAGCAGGTAACATAATCACCATCCGAATGGTCCTTTTGCTGAAGGCTTAGAATGCGGTCTCTTCTTCAAAAAAGTCCCTCACAGGTCTTGCCTTTCACTGATCTCGCCGCTGCGGAGAAGAGCTGGACAAAATAATCTCCAATGCCACAGGAGGAAAGAGAACGTCTCTACACCAACAGAGAGTCAAATGCACGCCTCATCATACAGTTCCTTTTCATTCCTTTTGGAGCTTCCCACCATAGAGTAACCCCCTACAGGACAAGTCCCCAGTGCATCAACAAAGGAAAAGATCCTGCTTTAAACCAACCCTGACCTGGCGTTCTAGACCTGCTCAACGCCGGCCACCCAGGTCAGGCACCAACAGATTTTCCTCCGCATGATGGGTCGCCCCCACGGTGGGCGATTGTCTCTTTCAGTTTCGGGAGGAGTGGTTTTCTGTAGTCGACGACGCCTGGGATATGTTGAAGAATTACAGAGTTATTACCACAAAAAGTGACAAAAGTCAGAATTGAAAAACCAGTTTGGGGGTGAAGGGGTTAAAGTATGTTTTTCTCTGGGGTCACCGGGGTCCTGCATTTCTAACTAGTCTCTCTTGCTACTTGGTCCCCAGTCAGTTATTAATGTATGTTTGTCAAACATACAGCAAGTGCCAATGTCAGGTTCACTTTAACAAACTATGATCAGCCAGGTCTTGATCAAAGTATTGTTTTAGAGTTAAAATATGGACTTTTAAGTGGTCTATTGGTTTAAGAGTTTTAGGTTTATAATTATCTAGTATTCCCCACTTGGATTTTTTTTTCAACTAACAATGTTTGAATCTTTTAAGGCTATGTGTACATGGTGCATTTTGGCCCATTTCGGCATGGCAAAAATGCTATGGAAACCTTATGCAAGCTAATTCATTGACAATCCTGAAGTGTTCTCATGATCAGTAAATTTCATTAGAATATTTGCAGTGCGTTTTTTTTCTGCAGCATGTCAATTCTTTGTGCGGATTTGTAGCATTTTCCACACATTGACTTCAATTGAGTCAGTCAAATCGGCAGCAAAAACATAGGTATAAAAATGCTTGAGGATTTGCTGAATTTCTGTTTGTGGTTTTACGGACTTCCTATGGTGTTTCCCATGCTGTCATCTGTGTAACAGCGTGGGAAAAACCAAGGCTGTGGTTCTTATAGGCGGTAATGCTAAGAGCTTGGTAGCTTGGTCAGAGCGCTGCGGGGTGACAGATGTCAGCGTGACCTCGCAGCTATGACTGTGACCCACGGTAACATTACTGCCGGTAAGACTGTCGGTCAGAGCACTGCGAGGTCTATACTGTCAGATGACAGCATGTCCCCGCAGCTGTGACTGTGCTCGCAGGTCAGCAGGCATGGACTGATGAGACACTACTCCCATCAGCCTACGTCTGCTGTCACGGATGACAGTGATGGCAGGGGCCGCTGATGAGAGACGTAGTCTCTCGTCAGCTGGCACCTGTGAAGCTTACGAACTTCATATAAAGAGCTCCTAAGTGCTAGAAAAGCAGAATCCCCCTTCACGTGACCCCATTTTGGGAATTACACTGCTGAAAATTTATCTACAGGTGTAATGACAAATTTGACTCCATGGGTGTTTTCCAGAAACAAGCAGAAATGCCCAACCCGTGGGCGCCAAATGTGGTTCAGACACACTGGGGCTCAGAAGGGATTGAGGGGGGCATTTGGATTTGGGAGCACAGAATTTTTGAAATTCTTTTGGCAGGTAAGGATTCATTTTGCTTTTCCAGAGCCTTTGTGCTACCAGTAACATGGAAACCCGCTATAGTTCTGTTAACAGATGACAGACCTGAGTGGGGACTTGCTTTTCTTGTGGATTGAGATGAAGCTTTTATTGGGAACATTTTACATAACATTAAGATCACACTTATCTACGCTGAGCAGTTACTTTGGGGTTTCCATCTAAATCTCAGAGCGACGTAACAGATTAAATAATTTACTAGAATGAGGCAGCAGTTAATCTGGACTCCGTCTGGCCTCTGTTCAGCGGTGTCCTTTTCAAAAGTGTGGTTGATCGCACTTTTAAAATCACCTAAAAAGACGGACACCACCGGATCACAAGCCAGACAGGTCCACAGTGCCTCCATCTGTCTCATTATAAGGTATCTTCCCATCTGGGGTTCCGACTGAATCTCATATTTCAGAGATTTACATGGAACCCCCGGTGTTAGTGCTCAGCACAGAGCGCAGGATAAACGTGCGCCAAGCCTTACTGTGATCTTTGAGAGGTAGAATGAAAAAAATTAATATCATGTGAAGAATTGGTTTTATTTTTTACACCGTTTCTCGTGCAGTATAAGTGATATAGAGACTTTATTCTTCAGGTCGTGGCAATTACAGAGATACCAGATTTATATCAGGTTTATGTTTGGCGGCTGTCACACACAAAGGCTGGTTTCACATTTGCGGCCGAGGGCTTTGTGGAGGACTGTGTAGTTCCTCCGTTAAGCCCCACCCACTGCTGCACCTCTTTCAGCTCCACCTATGTCGGCATGCGTCCTGCGTACCTATCTTTACTATCAGGTACGCAGGCCATGTGGATGTATGTGGATGCCTCCGCATGCGTCGCTTTCACGCTGCGCCGACCAGCGTCAAGCACACCATGTTGCATTTTGTTGTGGTTGCCGCAGCTTGAAAACGACGCATGTGGAGGGCATCAGCATACATTTGCATGGCCTGCGTATCCATTGTTAAAGACAGGGTACGCAGGATGTAAGCTGATGTAGGCGGAGCTGAAGGAAGAGGGGCGGCAGTGGGCGGGGCTTAACGGAGGAACTACACAGTCTTCTGCAAAGCCCTCGTCCGCAAATGTGAAACTAGCCTAAAAGACACTTGATATTGCAACGCCATATTTTGGGATGTGTTATTTTTCCATATTTCGGAGCTGTGTGATGGCTTGTTTTGCGGGAAAAGATGACGTTTTCAGTTGTACCATGTTTATTTATATCCATCTTTTTGATCACGTTTTATTGCACTTTTTGTTCGACAGTATAATGATAAAGCATTGATTTTTGGCTCACTTTTTTTTTTTACAGTGTTCACTTAAGGGGTTAACTAGTGGGACAGTTCAATAGAGCGGGTCGTTCTGGACGCAGAGATACCAAATATGTGTACTTTTTTTGCATAAATACATTTTATTTATTGGAATCATATTTTTTCTTTTTTTGTTCTTGTTCTTTATTTGGGTATTTTTTTAACTATATTTTTACACTTCATTTTTTTTACATTGTCCCAGGATTCAACATTACTGTATTGTGACAGATTGCTGATCTGATCTGATCCGCGGCCATCTCAGGGTCGGGGGTCTCCATAGAGACCATCAGAACAATGCAATCGCATCTTGCTGTCCTGATGGAAGTACACAGGGAGACCCCTCCCTGCGTGATCTCCTTGATGTCGCTGTTGCATCAGAGGGGTTAAATGCCGCAGGCGTCGCAACAGGGTGTCAGCTCAGAGTAAGCCCCCGCGATCACAGTGCCTTATATGTACGGCACTTTGCAGGAAAGCAGCTCCGGAAGCGCCATACATATACGGCGCATGTCGTGAAGGGGTTAAATTACACTGTCAAGATAAAATAAAAAATATATATAAAAAAAAAAAATGAAAATTTAGATTAACCCTTTTGCACCCATTAAAAAGAAATAATAATAAAAAAATAACATATTTGGTATTGTTGGGTACAAAAAAGTCTGATCTCTTGAAATATAAAATGATTTAAACTGCACGTTAATGCCAAAAAGAAAAAAATAACTCAAAATGCCAAAACTGACACTTTTTGTTCACCAAAAAAGTAATATAAAAGTGATCAAAATGTTCTATGTACCACAAAATTTTATCACTAAAAACATTAGCCTGATAACCAAAACACAATCTCTCACCCAGCTCCAGCCACAGAGAAAAAGTTATGCGTCTGTGAAAATGAAGACAAAACTTTTTTTTTTCTTTTTACAAATGCCTTTTTTTTCACCACTAAAACCTGTATGAGTTTGGTATCGCAGAAATCCTACTGACCTGGACACTCATAATGCTGCAAAACCAAAACCAGAAATAAATACAATGGTGGAATTGAAATTTTTCTTCACTATTGGTAAAATAAATGACGTCATTCAAAACTATGTCACACAAAAAATAAAGCCCTCATATGGCTATGTCGATGAAGAAAAAAAAAATTTATGGCTCTTGGAACGAGGGTGGTGAATAAAAAAAGAAAAAAAATGTAAGTCCTTAAGACCAATAAGAATAAATTAAGTATTCTTCTTGATATTCCCATTTGTCCATTATCAGACTTTGAACATTCTCATGTATGTGAAATGCAGATTGCCTTTTGGATCGTAAGACCACTAAACATCTTCTCTTGAACTGCATGTATCATCTTTACCGCTTTCACATCAATGGTGCTTCTCACAGCGCTAAGTAACTCTTCCAAGTCTTTAAAGAGAACCTGTCAGCAGAATTTTGCAAAGTAAAGCGAACACAGCCATATTGGAGCTGTGATATGGATTAAAACAATACATGCAGTGAAGAAATAAGTTTTATGGTTTTTGTGTAATCTTTGTTTCAAGTTTTCCTTTAATGAGACATAAAATGAATCTTGGTGCTCTGGTTCCTTAATCATGCCCCTGCTTGAATGACAAGTTCTTGTTATGTCCGTGACGTCCCTCCTATTTTAAAGGGAATCTGTTAGTAGGATCAACACTCCTAAATAGTCTATATGGGCATGAAAATCATAGGAAGGTGAATAAAATGATACTTTAGTTTTTTTTGTGATCCAATGTCTTATTACAGAGAAATCAACATTTTTCTTATATGTAAATGATCTCTTCCAGGCTATGGAGGGGACATTGCCTAGAAAATAATTTCACCTTCAACTCTTATTTTACATGAAGGGGTAGTTACCAGTATGAACCATGAAACACAGAACAGGAGAACTGAACTTTGTTTACAAGCACATTTTTTGCAGCTCTTGAGCTCTGCTGTATTGCAGCAATATTGCACCACTGTCCGCCTGTAAAATGGAAGTTGAGAGGAACCTGCAAATGTGTCAGTTGTAATGACAAGGTCACGCTGGGTGACGGATAAGTGCAGAACATCGGGAAGAGGGAAGGGGGAGCCCAAACACTAGTGAAGAGGGGGAGTGGAGACCCCTAGGCAGCTCTAAAATCACCCTGTCTGTCCTAAACGTTCCTATATAGGTTCTGCACCTATCGCCGAGCAGGAACCTAATACCTGCCTGACCCTAGAGATAGGCCCTGCATAGGGAGGGGATGGGGTAAACACTAGACAGTCCCCACTAAAACTAAAGAGAGGGTAGACTGATGGGGAAAAAACACTTAACTTGAGATCACCGATATGTCACACCAGCAATCCACCAAGCAGGGCCGCCATCAGGGCATAACTACACTTACTGCTGAATGGGGACCGATGACCAGCGGCACACAGGGGAACCCGCAGGGCCCCGCCTATTGTGCTACTGCTCATCGGGCCCCATCATGCACTAATGTGCTGGGGATTTGGATGCTTCGCCTCCAGCAGTTCGCCCCCAGCAGTTCGCCCCTGGGTACATTTCACCCCCACACATTTCGCCCTCAGCAGTTCGCCCCTGGGTACATTTCACCCCGAATATTTCATCCCCAGCATTTGGCCCCCAGGATGTTTCACGCCCCCACATTTCACCCCCGCACATTATGCCCCCAGCATTTGGCCCCCAGGATGTTTTGCCCCCGGCAGTTCACCCCCAGCAGTTTGCCCCCGGATGTTTGTACATTTCGCCCCCAGCATTTGGCCCAAAGGATGTTTCGCCCCCACACATTTCACGATTTTTCACATTTTTTCCGGATGTTACCAATGCAATAATATAGTGGGAAATCCGCAAAAAATCTGCAAAATTAATGAACATGCTGCATTTTTTTTACCACAATGCATTTTTTTCACGGAAAAAAGCGCAACATATGCACAAAAATTGCAGAATGCATTATAAATGATGGAATGCATATGTATGCATTTTTGAAGCGTTTTTATCATGTTTTTATAGCGAAAAAACGTGAAAAAAGGTAAAAAATCCTGAACATGTGCACATAGCCTAAATGATGGGATGCATATGAATGCGTTTTTTAAGCGTTTTTCTCGCGTTTGAGCGGATTTTTAGCGTTTTTTTCCGGAGGTTCCCAATGCAATAATGTAGTGGGAAATCCGCAAAAAAGCTGCAAAATTAATGAACATGCTGTGTTTTTTTACCACGATGCGTTTTTTTTCACGGAAAAAACTCGACATATGTACAAAAATTGCAGAATGCATTATAAATGATGGGATGCATATGTATGCGTTTTTGAAGCGTTTTTATAGCGAAAAAACACGAAAAAACGCGAAAAATCCTGAATGCGTGCACACAGGCTTAGAAAAGTTTTGGAAAATGTCTTGTTAAAATTGCGGGCAAAATGCTATGACACTATAATGCAATCAGTTGTGAGGTTTACAGATGGAAAAAGTTGATTAAACATGTCACAAAAGTGCAGCACTCTGTGCAGTACTTTTGTGGCATGTGGACTGATGACGGACGGGAACTCATGAACCACAAGGACAAACTGGCGAAACATCCAAACACAAAATTCTGGGGGCAAAACAGGGTACAAACATCCGGGGGCGAACTGCTGGGGGCGAAACATTGATGACAGACAGGAATTCATGAACCACAAGGGTACAAACATCCGGGAGAAAACTGCCGGGAGAGAAATGGGCAAACTGCTGGGGGCGAAATGTGTGGGGGTAAAATGTGCAGGGGTGAAACATCCTGGGGGGCCAAATGCTGGGGACAAAATGTGTGGGGACAAAATGTACCCAGGGGCGAACTGCTGGGGGCGAAATGTGCGTGGGTGAAATGTGCGGGGGCAAAACATCCTGGGAGCCAAATGCTGGGGACGAAATGTGTGGGGGCGAAATGTACCCAGGGGTGAACAAATGGAGGGGGTGCTGAAAATGATGGAGGGGTGCTGAAAATGATGGATGCTGCAAATGATGGAGGGGGGCTGCAAATGATGAAGTGGGGGGAGAATGGGGGACTGCAAATGATGAAGTGAGGGGGAGGATAACAGTAAATGATTAAGTGAGATGGGGAAAGCAATTGAATTGAAGGTGGGGGATGGGGCGAGCAAATGAGGACCTGGGGAGAGCAAATGATGAATTTCGAGAGTGGTGGGAGTAAATGATGCATTGAATGTGGAGGGAGAGCGCAGTTGATAATGAATAGAGGGTGGGGGTGTGAGAGAGAAGACATGACAATGAATTGGGGAGGAAGGGCATGTAAATATAATGAATCCTGGGAGCAGGAGGCACATAGTGGGGGCATTGAGGATGCAGTGACTCGTAATGAATTGGAAAGAGTACAGGGGCTAATTAATGTATATATTTATTAGGTGGGGAAAATGGCTATTTATAGTTGGTGGGGGCGCAGTGATGAATTATAATTTATATTTGGAATGGTGGATTGCATAATAACTAATTATATATTAATGGTGGGTGCATGTCTGTATTCAGATGTGTAGTGCAGAAGAAAGGGAAAAAGTGGGGAATGTGCTCTGGAAGCGGGGTTCTAGGTAACTAAGTTATTTTATGCAGAGACAAGTCCTGTCTGGAAGAAATTATGGCGGTCTGCACTGCTTGAAAAAGAAAAGCAAAGATTTAGAACTTCAGCTAGAGACGTCACTGGTGAGTCAGTGTGTTACCTGTATACTGACACTATACACTGTATTACCTGTTCACTGTACACTATATACAAAGCTCCTGTATATAACGTCACTGGTGATCACTGTATTACCTGAACACTATACACTTTATACAGTGGTCCTGTGTATAATGTCACTGGTGATCACTGTATTACCTGTACACTGACACTATATACAGAGCTCCTGTGTATTATGTCACTGGTGATCACTGTATTACCTGTACACTATACACTATATGCAGAGCTCCTGTGTATAATGTCACTGGTGATCACTAGTACCTGTACACTGACATTATATACAGAGCTCCTGCATATAATGGCATTAGTGTTGATTTTTTTTTATTATTAATGATCAGAATTGTAGTATTTGGTCGCTATGTGGTGGTAGTATGTGATCTGGTTATGGTGTGGCGGTATTTCTCCCTGTATGTTGTATTATTTGGTCACTATGTGATGATACTATGATCTGGTCATGGTATGGATGTATTTGTTCCTTGTATGTGGTATTATTCGGTCACTATGTGGTGGTAATATATGGTCTGGTCACGGCATGACGGATTTTGTTCCTTGTATGTGATATTAATGGTCATTCTAAAAAAAATATATGTGACTCATTTCCTTAAAGAAAAATAAATAAAAATATACCTAAAAAGAGTATTGGATATTTTAAGAAATGTTTAATAGGTTGGAGTAGAGTAGAGCCCGGTCAAAAGAATCTACCTTGATGTGGTGGCGGCTTAAAAATTATTTTGGCCAAAACTAAAGCTGCTCTCTATGTATGTGATCTGGTGTCTGCTGGGAACTGTTAATATCAGATTGGTGAGGACGTGATGAAGATGAGTTTTTCCAAAAGCGGGTGGTAGGACTGTGGAAAGTTCGAGGTGTGGAGGCAGAGCTGGGGTGGAGCCTGGGCGGAGTCTCAAGTGGGCCTGAAAATTTTGCCAGTATGGGGCCCTGAAATTCCTAGTGGCAGCCCTGCCTCCAAGGGTCCTCAGGGAAGACACTAACCAACTGCTAGAGCTTTCAACAAGACTGAGGCAAGTATGAACTAACACCCGCACCACGCTGAAGCAACTAAACGTATTTAAACCTTTAGCACAGGTGTGAGAATAGCAGCAGAAGGTGGAGGTAGCTATTGAGTCCTAGAGGGAGAAGGATATCACTCCATAAAAGATGCAAAAATCTAAAAGGTTGTTGCGCTAAACACAAAGAAAAAACAAAATGAAAACCTTGTGTCCTATCAGATTACGGATAAAACATACTATTTATTGTTCACTTTAAAACATTGAAAGTACAAATCAACATACAGACAACCGTGCAAGACTAAATCTATCCCTCACACTGTTATTACTAAATAACCCTACCTCACAGCGGAGGTTGGCACCCTACAATATATACGAGATAGGAGCCCCCGCTCGTCGGCGGCTGTCCCTAATCCCTGCCAACTATGAACAGTGTGATTCAATTAAGCCACCATACTGACATGACAGGAAAGTGAAATGGACAGTGATTGCCTATTTTCAGTTAGATAATGGAGGACAACCATTAGACAGGGTGAGAGAGTGAATGACAAAATAACATAAGGTGCAAAAAGGTGCATGATAAACACACTGTACCTCACTATAACTGTTCCCTGCTAATGCTGTCGACCTGCCTGACTGTGGGGGTTGGCACCCTACTGTTCAATGGATATGGTGCCCCCACTCCTCGATGACTCACCCTAGAACAAAGCCTTACAGATAAACTAATACTCTCACAGGGTGTGAAACATTTGACCCAACACTTGTGGCCATAATGACCAGTCTCAGACAGGCTGAATGCAGTTAAAGCACATGAGCATAGTGCTGATACACGACCATGATCTCATTTTGCAACAAAGAATATCTACTATATAATTGTCTAAGGGTACTTCCGTCTGTCTGTCTATCCTTCTTTCTGTCGCGGTTATTCGTTCGCTGATTGGTCTCGGCAGCTGCCTGTCATGGCTGCCTCGACCAATCAGCGACGCGCACAGTCTGGAAGAAAATGGCCGCTCCTTACTCCCCGCACTCACTGCCCGGCGACCACATACACCCCTCCGCTCACACAGGGTTAATGGCGGCGGTAACAGACCGCGTTACGCCGCGGTGTAATGCACTCCGTTACCGCTGCTATTAACCCTGTGTGACCAACGTTTTACTATTCATGCTGCCTATGCGGCATGAATAGTAAAACGATCTAATGTTAAAAATAATAAAAAAAATAAAAAATCATCATATACTCACAGTCCGTCGGCCCCTCGGATCCACAACCGGACTTTCCCGCTTGCGACGCGCCGGTGACTGCTCCATGCTGCGATCTCGCGAGATGATGACGTTGCGGTCTCCCGAGACCGCAATGCACTCTTGGGACCGGAGCGAACGAGCAGTGTTGCGTCCGTAACCGCTTCGCCGGAAGGTGAGTATATAACTATTTTTTTATTTTGCTATATACTGCGTGGGCTGGGCAATATACTACATGGACTGGGCAATATACTACGTTACTGGGCAATATACTACATGGGCACTGCTATATGCTACGTGGCTGGGCAATATACTACATGGGCTGTGCTATATACTACGTGGCTGGGCAATATACTACGTGGGCTCTGCTATATACTACGTGGCTGGGCAATATACTACGTGGGCTCTGCTATATACTACATAGGCTGTGCTATATACTACGTGGCTGGGTAATATACTACGTGGGCTGTGCAATATACTACGTGGGCTGCGCAATATACTACGTGGGCTGTGCAATATACTACGTGGGCTGCGCAATATACTACGTGGGCTGCGCAATATACTACGTGGGCTGCGCAATGTACTGCGTGGGCTGCGCAATGTACTGCGTGGGCTGCGCAATGTACTGCGAGGGCTGCGCAATGTACTGCGTGGGCTGCGCAATGTACTGCGTGGGCTGCGCAATGTACTGCGTGGGCTGCACAATGTACTGCGTGGGCTGCGCAATGTACTGCGTGGGCTGCGCAATGTACTGCGTGGGCTGCGCAATGTACTGCGTGGGGTGCGCAATGTACTGCGTGGGCTGCACAATGTACTGCGTGGGCTGGGCAATATACTACGTGGGCTGGGCAATATACTACGTGGGCTGTGCTATACCCTACGCATACATATTCTAGAATACCCAATGCGTTAGAATCGGGCCACCATCTAGTGACAGTTATAATACCAGGATACTCATCATCTCTGATGTTTTGAGTAATAGGAAAGTTGTTAAGGATAAAATACCTTTATTGATAGTGGTAAATAGTACTACAAACACATGAGATGCCCACACAATTAATAACACGTAATATATAAAAAATAGAGATAAAATAAAATATATGACAAGTATATTCATCTAAGAACCACCTCACCAGCAAGACAATACTAAACTGTTGTATAAAAATAAGGTAAAAAATAAATATAAACAGAAGGGAGCCCCAGAGTACACTTGCCTAATAAAGCAACAAAAATTTTAAGCTATAACAGCTAAATGACTGAAAAAAGGAGTAAAAAAAAAATGTGTGCAAAAAGGATTTTATAAAATATATTAAAGGGAACCTGTCACCTTCTCCCCCAGGCATTTGTAACTAAAAGAGCCACCTTGTGCGGCAGTAATGCTGCATTATGACAAGGTGGCTCTTTTAGTTCGGGTCCCTGGCACTGCTGAAAGAATCGGTTTTGAAATTTGTTCCTCATACCATGAAATCGCCGCGGGGGCAGGTCTTTCCCCCCGAATCCAGATACCTCACAGCCGTCACTCAGGGCCTCTGCGTACCAGGTGCCGCCTTCTCTCACTTCATTAGCATCCCCGGCACCAGGGGGTAAAAAAGGATGCAAATATGGGAGAAGCCCCGAGGCAGCGCTGCACTCTGATGGGGTCCTACAGACACTTATCTCCCCATGAACATTATGATGCACAAAATGGCAGATCACCGCAGGCAGCTGATGGAGGCCATCTCCCCCCCACCCCTGAACAAACTCAAGTTGCAGAGCCTGTGTTGTTGCCTATAAGTATAGTGACCCCCATGGAAGGGAGCAGTGTCCCCCTTAGTTAAACCCAAGAACTTATGAGAATGATGGTAGTGATTATATGGAGGGGTCCTCTGATGAAGAGGGAGACCACATGGATGAGCACCGTCCCCCACAATGGATGAGTTTCTTTTCATGTTTCCCCTTAAAGGAAGACTTTTAAGCTCTAATAGCGGAGGTCAAAGACACATGCAGGTCTGAAATTGCTTTTGTGTGCCAGGAATTGCAGCTTTTGTGAGGCAGGATTGATTCTTTGGAGGTGGAACGCAACCTCACCAGATCCCATATGGCTGAGCTGCACCAGAGATCTATTTTGCAGCATAAAACTGTTAGAGACCTTTGAGTTAAGCTGGAGCACTTGGATAATAGGGGCAAGAGATGTAACATTAGGGTGAGAGGTGTCCCTGAATCGAACGAACAGGAAAATACCAAAATAATCCTACATGACATATTTAACTCCATCCTAGGAGACCCAGTCTCAACGCTCATTAAATTTGACCGAGCCCATCAGGCACTAGAGCCTAAGGCAGTGGTCCCCAACCTGTAGCTCGAGAGCCACTTGTGGTTCGGGGTCCCATGAATTGTGCCAGCTTGGTGCATTAGCTCCAGGTCTAGCAAACAGGTATGAAGGGCACATCTCAAAATGGTGAATATTGTGAGCAGCTCTGCACAGAAGAGCAGGTTTGGATGCACATATGTTTAGAGATAATTTAAGTATGGTAAGCAAGAGACAGGATGATACTACCTATCAGAAGAGACACTTGAAGCTGGATGCAACAATGTGTTGGGAGAATATTGAATGGGGTATTGTGGGAACCCCTGGATCTTGGTATACTGCTTCCAAATGATTTCTGTGGAAAAGCTTTCGTTATCATTGTATCAGTAAAGGGGTCTTTGGTTGCCATAACTGTGAGGTGAGTGGGAGCTGGATGTGGCTCGCGACCCTCTCTCAGAGCTGAATGTGGCTCTCAAGGTCAGAGAAAGGTTGGGGACCACTGGCCTAAGGGATCATCACTATATCCATAAGATATTATCTGTTGCTTTCATGATTTTGAAATCAAGGAAAGAATTATGACGAAAGTTAGGTCCCAGAGGGAGATATTGCATCTGTACACCGCAATTCAATTATTTTCGGATTTGTCTGGTATTACTTTGCAAAAAAGTCGACTCCTCAGGCCTTTGTGGTCCATCGTGAAAGACCTTAAAATTCCTTACAGGTGGGGTTTTTCCTTTGCGCTAACAGCTGGGAGAGAGGGTTTGTGCTCCCTGGAGGACCTTCCAGCCTTTTGTGATACTTTGGGGCTCAGGTCCCTAAGATTGCAGACTGGGATATTCCGGTCCCTGGGTTTCCACCTCTGCCTCTGCATTGGACTTGGAAAAGAAGAAAGGATCGTCTGAGTGGCACGGGTGGCAAGAGGTGATTAGTTTTTGTTGACGCAACTGCATGATTTACAGCTGGTACCCAGCCTGAGTACATGTGGGGGCTGCCTGGTTGCTAGGGAATCCCCACATGTAATCAAACTGTCTAACAGTCGCAAATCATGCAGCTGCGATGACTAAAACTAAATCTCCGAATACTAACAAATACTTGGAGACCACCCAAGCGTGCTTGGGAAAACCAGAGCAACGAGTACATTCGCTCATCACTAATGAGCATCCCAAAATGGACTTTCCTGACCTGCTAGACTTAACTTAATCTGATACTTACTTTTTTCCTCTTCCTATAATGCAAGATTCAGCTTACAGCATGGTAATAGGGGGGTGTCAGATCATAGCCCGATTGTACTTAAACTTAAATATGGGCAACCAAATAATAGTATGGTCTGGAAGCTGAACCCCTTTTGGCTGACATTAATTGACTAACGACAGAACAGTAGATCAGCTGAATTGTTTCATTTCGTCCCACCCAGAACCTCAGAAAGTCCATTTATTTTGGGACGCCCTTAAGGCATATTTAAGGGGATGTTTATCTTCCACAATTTCTTATATAAAAAGGGTGACCTCGGAGGAGGATGATGAGATGGAATGGCGATTGAAGGATACAGAGGCTGCATACATATCTAACAAAACTAATGGCAATAGAATTGAGTGGCTAGCCTCACAAAGGTTATATACTCAACATAAAGATACCAAATCTAAAAGTAAACTGTTCTTCACACGTCAATCATATTTTGAACTGGGAAACCAAGCAATTACGTTTTGGGCCTTTCTGGTGCGCCAACATAATACATCTAACATAATATTACAGATCCGTGCACCAGACGGCTTATTGGTGTCCACGACTGAAGAAATACTCCACTGTTTTTATGACTATTATAAATCGTTGTATAAGTCTAAGAGTGGCCTTGATATTTTAGAATGTTTAGACTATCTATCAGATAAAACATTTCCCACACTGAGTCCCACCCAGCCTTTATGGATGTTCAGTTCACATTGAAGGAGATAGGAGTATGCTATTATGGACATGGCCTCTGGGAAGGCTCCTGGACCGGATGGGTTTCCTATTTAGTTATATAAGAAATATCGGTATATACCAGCGTCACTATTTTTGAAGGTATTTCGGGGTGTATGGGAGGGAGGATGTATGCCCGAAACGTTTTATGAGGCAAATATTATCATACTTAAAAAGGAGGGGAAGGACCCTTTGGAATGTGGATCTTATCGCCCCATATCGTTAGTAAATGTAGACTACAAGATCTTAAAAAGGTCTGGCCATCAGACTGAATTCAATTATGTTGGATCTTATACATCCAGATCAAACTGGCTTTATGCCCGGTAAGAGTACTTCTATTAACATCAGGCGAGTCCAGTCGATAATTCAATATAGTTCTTTAATGTCAGACAACAACTGGGCATTAGCGTCGCTGGACGCGGCCAAAGCCTTTGACTCTCGAGTGGCCCTTTCTGTCAGAATGCTTGCAGAGGTATGGTTTTGGGGATACATTTTTAAAATGGGTTAATATACAATACATGAAACCTAAAGCCTGTATAATTGTAAATAATTCCATTTCTGAGCCCTTCTCATTATATAGGGGGACCTGACAAGGGTGCCCCCTCTCTCCAGCTCTTTTTGCTCTTGCGATAGAAGCGTTGGCAATACGTTTCTTCCCCTGACATTAAGGGTATAGATATAGCAGACCGTGTAGATACCATTGGTTTATATGCTAATGACATGGTGATATTTATGGACAGGGGGAGGAAACATTGTCACAGGTGATTGCCTCTATAGATAAATTCAGTAAATACTCGGGCTTATATATAAACTTGGACAAATCTGCTCTATTGCCTCTCTCTTGTACCCCAATGTCAGGTCTCAAAAATCTCTCCTCGTTACCTATTGCATCTAATTTCAAATATTTAGGTATCTACATGTCTCAATACAGTAATTCTGACTTACAACTTAACGTTTATCCACTGTTAGAATTAGTCAAATCTAAATTTGCATGTTGGAGCAAACTCCCATTGTCCATTGCGGGCCGTATTAACCTAAATAAAATGATACTGCTCCCTAAGCTCAGTTATTGCCTTCAACACAGTGCAGTACTAATACCTGAATCCCTTTTTACAAATTTAAATTCCCAAATTACTTCTTTTATATGGGGGAAAACTAGGCCCAAACTTAGGCTGTCTGCTTTACAGAGACCTAAACAGGGGGGTGGAGCGGCATTACCGGATTTTTTTCTGTATTATCTGGCCGAACAGGCTAAAGCAATAAGTAAATGGATGCCTAATAATTATCTCCCTAATTCTAAAAATCATCTGCTTCACTCTGCCCGAATTGAGTGTCCACTGAGCTTCCTGGAATTAGAAAAAATTAATGTCCCTCGTTTACTGCATATGCTTCGGCTGGAACGGTCAGTTTGGAGACAAATTTAAAAGGTTGTTGGATTTAAAGATATTATAGCTGAAATGCCTCTAATGAAAAATAATTATTTTCCGGTGGTGTTGAACCACCCGTCCACTGATTTTTGGATTTTACATGGCGTTTCCTCAGTGGGTGATCTGCATGACCGGGGGACCTTCATGTCCTTTGAACAATTGCAGGCTAAATACGGTATCCCGAGATCCCAATTTTTTCGTTACCTACAACTAAGATCAGCTTTTCAGTCGTATATGAGGGGTGAGGGTGCTTGTCGAGCTATCTCGTCTCTACCTCTGATAGGAATTCTCAATTCGCAGGGTCCCCAGGGCCTTATCTCTTCTTTGTATACCTATATGCTGTCTGTGGGGACTGGGTCTGCTATAAGATCTATCAGGGGGAAGTGGGAGGGACTTCACATTTCTAATGTGAAGAAATTCTAGAGTCTCCACTCAGGGTGTCCCCATCGATTAATAACAGTATGACCCAGTTATATATACTATATCAATCATATTTGACTCCGATATGACTTCTTAGGATAGGTCGACTTCAATCAACAGAATGTTTGCGTTGTCACTCATCAGATGCAGATTTTATCCACATGATGTGGAAGTGCCCGATCATCCTTCAATACTGTAAAGAGGTGACGTCATTATTAACGTCCCTGTTGTCAGCTCCTGTTCCTCTTGAGCCGCTAATTTGTTTGTTTGGGGTATGGGATGAGGAGACTTGGGATCATTGTGTCGGGATTTTTCTACGGGAGGCAGTTTGTATGGCACGGAAGGTATTGGTATTAAGGTGGAGGGGGGGGGGAGGTTCATGTCCCTCCCTCAGAGCCTGGATTGAACTGGTGAACTCTGTCATCCCATACGAACGTACATTATAACAGAATAGAGGATGTCCAGGTAAATTTGATAAAATCTGGAATAGGTGGAATTCCTCTCACCTTACTCTCTAAATTCATAGTGACATGGTATCAGTGTAAAGAGTTGACATCGCACAGAGGAAAATATAGTGCATAATATTAAGCGACGGAATAGTAGTTATTATAGATATAGTTGTAGTTGCAGTTTAGGAACTTTAAATTTTCATGGTTCCATGTTTCCATTTATATGGTTCACATGAAGTAAATGATTTGATATACATAATTTGTTGTCCTTTGGAAATTCCATAGATTGTAAACATCATCTTGGATATAATTAAGAATATTCGTTCTACTCTATACTTAACAATGCATATAATATACATGTTCTGTATTGCGTGCAACAATAATGAGTGCAAATGTGTAAATTGTATAATTTTATTTTGTGGTTAATAAACAAATAAAAAAAAAAAAAAAAGATTCATCTTACAGAAGTTGTTTATATCTCCTTAAAAGTATTAGCCGAAGCAGACTCATTTTTCTAATATTTCTTAAGTATTTGTAAGGCACATTTTTCTATAGGCGTGTAATTCCACAAGATATTGATGGTATTTGCCTTGGGGATCTCTGGTTTGCCCTGCAGTAGAGGATAGCCTTCCTATGCCTTACTTCTGGAGATTTCTCTTCTCCCTTTGTGCAGGTTATACGCTGGGCTTCGCCTCCCTGAAAATCTCCTTTGTGGTTATGTTGTTTTACCTACCTAGAGGGTTTAATTTGTTCCACAGACCACATAATTTGTTCCTGGGAATTATGATTCTTTATTTTTTAAAGTTGGTAATTTTTTTCTATTTTTTTTCTTCTCTATGTTGTCCTTGTCTTTCCCCTTTCCTAGTGGTTCTTCACTATCCATTTATCCAGTTTCTAGAGCAGGTGACAGAACATCCTGGAAGGGATGGTACATCATTGTATATTGGAGGCATTAGGAGAGAGGATGGTTTCCGGGTTCCTTGTACATGTGAGTAACTTAATCATATAACATAACACGCATAATATCATTGCACGTTAGGATACTTAACTCCCCTAGAAAAAGGAGGCTAACCCTTCAGGAGTTGAGGTCCCAGAAGGCTGGTATAGTTTTTCTACAAGAGACTCATTATGATAAGTCAGGCACTTTCAAGTTTGCTTTTAACTCCTTTCTAGTGTCCTACTCTGCTTTCAAAAATAATAAGAGGGAGAGTGGCAATTTTAATATCATCATGTTGCCACTTGCAAGTGAGGAGAACATACCGGAACCAATGAAACACATAATACATATTCCTAAAAAAGGGGGATACTCTCAAAAATACAATAAAAAATACATGAAGACCACAGAGAGCTTTAAGTCCTGTGTCAATAATATAGGTAAACTTATTTTGTAGTGTAATTATAAGTTAGTTAGTCACCACAGAAATTCAGTAAAGTTATAAAACGTCTTTATTAATACAAAAACATTTTTTTAAAACATACCAAATGAGAAATTATGTCCATATCAAAAGTTGGTTTATATTAAAAGACCAAGCAGGCAGCAATATAACCATAAAGGCAGTGGAAGGCATACAATGTGAAAATATGGGGGAACCCCAGACATGCAAGTCAAAAATGCCGTTCATTAATAAAGTGCATAGTGCATACCACATAAATCAATATATGAATGAATGTTCTGAGGCCCCACCACAGGTCATAAGAAGCAGGGCAAAAGGATAAAAATTATTATACAATGCTAGGCAAAAATTAACCTGACCAAATATGCAATGCAATGATTACAGCTACAGAATAGCAACTTCAGTTAATGATGATGGCCTATAAACTGCCACAAATGCATTTAAGATAGTTACTCCAAATCACCTTACCAATACTGATGCCCAACCAATGCACTGGTGCCCCCGACGCGCGTTTCGCTGTTGCTTCTTCGGGGAGCGGTGCATATTGTGTCTCAAGCACCATGTTAAATATCCCGCGATAATTACCGGCAACGAATAGCTACGCTGAAGGAACGCGCACACATCCAGCCATGTCTGAAGAGCATGTGGGCAGAGTATAAGGATGAGTTCACCTTAGTGTTTGAGTCTGCAGCGTGGTGCTGCGAACTTCTTTCCTTAAGCTCTGCCTACTTCCGCATATGTCCTGCATACCTATGTTTAATATTGTGTATGCAGGGACATGCGTTGTATGCGGATGTGTCCGCGTGCGTCGTTTTTACGTGTCAAACGCAACATGTTGCATTTTCCTGCATTCGGCGGGCACGTCAAAACGACGCACGCGGACGCATTCGCATACAACGCATGTCCCTGCGTACACAATGTTAAAGATAGGTATACAGGATGAATGCGTAAGTATGCGGAAATAGGCGAAGCTTTAAGGAAAGAAGTCCGCAACACCACGCTGTGGACTCAAACGCTATTGTGAACTTAGCCTAAGGAACAAGTGTTCCATCTAACGTCAATAGTACGCACCGATCCGTAAAAGATACCATCTGAAACACAGGCTGAGTGAAGGACTGCCGGCACGCTACCCACGGTAACAGAGGAGTGCCATAGCGAACCTAGTGTATCATGCAAGGATGGCCATGATGATTAAAGGCAACAGAAAGGGCAAAACAAACAGTATTAAAAATATGTCATAAATAAGAAAAGCATAACAAAGGTAAAAATAAATAGCATTAATCTCCCCTGGCAAGTGAACAAGACACAGATTGACCCTGGTGGTAGATTTGTAATCTTAGAGGCCTCTCTAAGGGGTAGGTCCATCACTCTATGCAAAATCACGCTCCAAAGAACGGTCAGATCAAATTTCTGCAAAAAGTCCACACACACACACCACCCCCCCCCCCCCCCCCCCCCCCCGATTCAAAAACTAGGTTGGAAGCCTTATTGGCTGATGGCGACTTTATTGTCCCTTTATCAGAGATATTTGATATACATTCTGTCAATAAAAAAAGTTTTTTCAACATATGTTTTTTGGTTGGCGACTGTTCACACTAGCTTGGATGTGCTGGTCTTGTTCTCTATTTGTATTAAGCCTTTTTGGACATGTGCACTCCCACTCCCAAAAGCGACAGGTGATTTTAAGTAGTTAGTTGGTCCACTCCTGACCCATTAATTGTAGGTTTTTTTGCCCAGGAGAGGTGACAAAACAGGACTGGGACCCAATTACAAAGAACGCCTTGACATGGCACCTGGGCTCTCACATACATTGGCCAATTTATGTGCGAAGTACCTTCCTTTTTTCATAGCAATTTTTGCAGATAAATATTTCATGTGTACATTATATTGTGCTTTTTTTCTTATTTCCTATGGCAGTAATGCATTTTTAATATTCTAGAGTAATCATTCTTGGTAAATAATGGTGCAACCTTTATCATTTTTCAAATAATAAACCTCCACCACAATATCTAATTAGAATGGTGAGAGACTTTAGAAAACTAATCAGGACTAATTCCTTATTTAATTTATGGCAAATAGACCATCCTCGGGACAGGGCCTCCTCCCTTTACTCTTAACCTCATCACACCGATAACAGAATTGATTTATTTTTTGCAAATATATTGACTCTTAAGATGATGGAAAAGGCCGAGATGGGTCAAATTACCTAGTCTTATCTCTCCCCGGTTGTGTTGGACCTTAAATCCACTCAACTGTTTAACAGGACTTGTCACTGGTGATTGAATGAGTTTCTAATTAAGGACCCAACTATCCGGAATACCTTATTGGACCATCTCAACAACTTTCCCATTTGAATGAGGAGTCGGTTTCCTCTCCTTCAGTCTTGTGGGAAGCTCACAAGGCAGTCATGAGGGAATATTGCATTAAAGAAAATTCCAGATTAAATAAAAATGCTAAATTAGAACTCAAATCAATCTCTCAGTTACGGTAATTAAGGAGGAACATAGGTTAGCTGTTTCGCCCTCCGTGAAGGTATTGAATAAGTTTGTGGGGATTACAAACAAACTAAAAAACCTTTCAATGTGTAAAGTTGAAAAACTTCTCTGTGCAAAATATTATGAAAAAGGCACCGTATATACTCGTGTATAAGCAGAGATTTTCGGCACACTTTATTGTGTCAGTCCCAGAAAGCCAGCTGGGGGGTGCTGGGGAGGAGCTGGCAGTTGTGACATCATACTCATCCCCCGTCGCTGCATCTGCATTGTCCCGTGCCGGAAGCTCTCCTCTGCTAAGAAGTTACATGGTACCACTCATTAAGGTCATGAATAGGAACGCATCTCCACTCCCATAGGTGTGGAGCACATATTCATTAACTTAATAAGAAGTACAACGTGACCGCTAAGCAGAGGAGAGGAGAGCTGCCGGACAACGGAAATGCAGGGACTGCAGAACCGCGTGAGGAAGGTGAGTATGACGGGGGAGAACACAGCCATGCATAGATGGGGAGGACGATTAGCCATTTATAGGAGGAGGACGCCTAGCTATGCATTGAAGAGGGAGGACGCTGAGCCATGCATAGTTAAATAGTTATTAAGGTTGAAGGAAGACTAAGTCCATCTAGTTCAACCCATAGCCTAACTTAACATGCCCTAACATGTTGATCCAGAGGAAGGCAAAAAAAAAAAACATGTGGCAAAGAGCAAGCTCCACCTTGGGGAAAAAAATTCCTTCCCGACTCCACATACGGCAATCAGACTAGTTCCCTGGATCAACACCCTATCAAGGAATCTAGTGTATATACCCTGTAACATTATACTTTTCCAGAAAGGCATCCAGTCCCCTTTTAAATTTAACTAATGAATCACTCATTACAACATCATACGGCAGAGAGTTTCATAGTCTCACTGCTCTTACAGTAAAGAATCCGCATCTGTTATTATGCTTAAACCTTCTTTCCTCCAGACGTAGAGTATGCCCCCTTGTCCCTGTCACCGGTCTATGATTAAAAAGATCATCAGAAAGGTCTTTGTACTGTCCCCTCATATATTTATACATTAACATAAGATCACCCCTTAGTCTTCGTTTTTCCAAACTAAATAGCCCCAAATGTAATAACCTATCTTGGTATTGCAGACCCCCCAGTCCTCTAATAACCTTGGTCGCTCTTCTCTGCACCCGCTCCAGTTCAGCTATGTCTTTCTTATACACCGGAGACCAGAACTGTGCACAGTATTCTAAGTGTGGTCGAACTAGTGACTTGTATAGAGGTAAAATTATGTTCTCCTCATGAGCATCTATGCCTCTTTTAATGCATCCCATTATTTTATTTGCCTTTGTAGCAGCTGCCTGACACTGGCCACTGAATATGAGTTTGTCATCCACCCATACACCCAGGTCTTTTTCATTGACGATTTTGCCCAGAGTTTTAGAATTAAGCACATAGTTATACATCTTATTATTTCTACCCAAGTGCATGACCTTACATTTATCGCCATTAAAGCTCATTTGCCATTTATCAGCCCAAGCTTCTAGTTTACATAAATCATCCTGTAATATAAAATTGTCCTCCCCTGTATTGATTACCCTGCAGAGTTTAGTGTCATCTGCAAATTTTGAAATTCTACTCCGAATGCCCCCTACAAGGTCATTAATAAATATGTTAAAAAGAAGAGGGCCCAATACTGACCCCTGTGGTACCCCACTGCTAACCGCGACCCAGTCCGAGTGTGCTCCATTAATAACTACCCTTTGTTTCCTATCCCTGAGCCAGCTCTCAATCCACTTACACATATTTTCCCCTAACCCCATTATTCTCATTTTATGTAACAACCTTTTGTGTGGCACCGTATCAAAAGCTTTTGAAAAGTCCATATACACTACACATCCACTGGGCTCCCTTGGTCCAGTCCGGAACTTATCTCTTCATAGAAGCTGATCAAATTAGTCTGACATGAACGGTCCCTAGTAAACCCGTGCTGATACTGGGTCATGAGGTTATTCCTCTTCAGATACTCCAGTATAGCATCCCTTAGAATGCCCTCCAGGATTTTACCCACAGTAGAGGTTAAGCTTACTGGCCTATAATTTCCGAGCTCAGTTTTTGTCCCTGGCTATACGCCAGTCCTGTGGTACAGACCCTGTTGTTATGGAGTCTTTAAAGATTAAAAATAATGGTCTATCAATGACTGTACTTAATTCCTGCAGTACTCGAGGGTGTATCCCATCCGGGCCCGGAGATTTGTCAATTTTAGTGATTTTTAGACGCCGCTGTACTTCCTGCTGGGATAAGCAGGTGACATTTAATTGGGAATTTTTATCACTAGTCATTTTGTCTGCCATGGCATTTTCTTTTGTAAAAACTGATGAAAAAAGTCATTTAGCATATTGACTTTTTCCTCATCCACCTTTTCACCCAGACTATTTTTAAGGGGGCCAACACTATCATTTTTTAGTTGTTTACTACTTACGTAGTTAAAGAATATTTGGGGATTATTTTTACTCTTTCTGGCAATGAGTCTCTCTGTCTCAATCTTTGCTGCCTTGATTTGCTTTTTACAGAATGTATTACATTTTTTTTATTTATTTAATGCCTCCTCACTACCTACTTCCTTTAATTCTCTAAATGCTTTCTTTTTGTCACTTATTGCGCCCCTTACAGCTCTATTTAGCCATATTGGTTTCCTCCTATTTCTAGTATGTTTATTCCCATACAGTATATACTGTGCACAGGTCCTATCCAGGATGCTAATAAACGTCTCCCATTTTCTTTGTGTATTTTTGAGTCTCAGGATATCGTCCCAGTTAGTTGCACCAAGATCCTCTCTCATCCGTTGGAAATTTGCCCTCCTGTAGTTTAGTGTCCTTGTAACCCCTCTATTACACATCTTATTAAAGGATACATGAAAACTTATTGTTTTGTGATCACTATTCCCCAAGTGACCCCCAACTTTTATATTTGATATGCGGTCTGGCCTGTTGGTTAATATTAGGTCTAGTAGTGCCGCCCTTCTTGTTGGGTCCTGAACCAGTTGTGAAAGGTAATTGTCTCTCATAGTTGTCAAAAACCGATTACCTTTGCTGGAACTGCAGGCTTCTGTTCCCCAATCTATTTCAGGGTAGTTGAAGTCCCCCATAATAATGACTTCTCCTTGAGTAGCAGCTTCATCTATTTGCTTTACGAGGATATTCTCCATTGCTTCCATTATTTTTGGAGATTTATAACAAACCCCTATCAGAAATTTATTATTTTTTCCCCCTCCCCTTATCTCCACCCACAGGGACTCTACATTTTCATTAAATTCACCTATATTATCACGCAGGATGGGTTTTAAGGACGATTTTACATATAGACACACCCCACCCCCTCGCTTATATGCACAGTCATTTCTGAACAGGCTATAGCCCTGCAAGTTAACAGCCCAGTCATGGCTCTCATCCAGCCATGTTTCAGATATCCCCACCATGTCATAATTATGCTCCAACAACATTAATTCTAATTAATCCATTTTGTTGGTGAGGCTTCTGGCATTAGTATACATGCACTTGATGTTCCTCTCTGTACCTCTATTCTTTCTTAAATTATTAACTGTTCTAACCACACACACCCATGCCACAGCCACCCCCAACTTCCTTATTTGTGCCCAGGTCTCTATCTGCACTATCTTCCCCTCCTATAAATTGAATACCCTCCCCCCCAATCCCTAGTTTAACCCCTTTCTGCCATTGGATGTACTATTCCGTCCATGTCGGGTGGGCCCAAATTCCCAAGGACGGAATAATACGTCCAGCGCGATCAGCCGCGCTCCCGGGGGGAGCGCGGCCGATTGCGGCCGGGTGTCAGCTGCCTATCGCAGCTGACGTCCGGCACTATGTGCCAGGAGCGGTCACGGACTGCCCCCGGCACATTAACCCCCGGCACACCGCGTTCAAACATGATCGCGGTGTGCCGGCAGTACAGGGAAGCATCGCGCAGGGAGGGGGCTCCCTGCGGGCTTCCCTGAGATCCAAAATGGCCGCGGGGCTGCATCCGGGTCCTGCAGGGATTACTTCCGGGTGCCGTGCAGGCACTTGTAAGCCTGCACGGCTGTATGTCAGATCGGTGATCTGACAGAGTGCTAAGCAAACTGTCAGATCATCGATCTGTGATGTCCTTTCCTGGGACAAAGTAAAAAAGAAAAGAAAAAAATTCCCACATGTGTAAAAAAAAAAAAAAAAAAAATTAAAAAAAAATTCCTAAATAAAGAATAAAAAAAATATTATTCCCATAAATACATTTCTATATCTAAATAAAAAAATCAAACAATAAAAGTACACATATTTAGTATTGTCGCGTCCGTAACGAAAACACCTATAAAACTATATCACATAGTTAACCCTTCAGTGAAAACTGTAAAAAAAAAAAAAAAAAACGGGGCAAAAAACAACGCTTTATTCTCATACTGCCAAACAAAAAGTGGAATAACACGCGATTAAAAAGACGGATATAAATAACCATGGTACCGCTGCAAACGTCATCTTGTCCCGAAAAAACGGGCCGCCACACAGCATCATCAGCAAAAAAATAAAAAAGTTATAGTCCTCAGAATAAAGTGATGCCAAAATAATTATTTTTTCTATAAAATAGTTTATATCGTATAAAAGAGCCAAAACATAAAAAAATGTTATAAATGAGGTATCGCTGTAATCGTACTGACCCGAAGAATAAAACTGTTTTATCAATTTTACCAAACGCGGAACGGTATAAACGCCTCCCCCAAAAGAAATGAATAGCTGGTTTTTGGTAATTCTGCCTCACAAAAATCGGAATAAAAAGCGATCAAAAAATCTCCCGTGCCCGAGCATGTTACCAATAAAAACGTCAACTGGTCCCGCAAAAAACAAGACCTCACATGACTCTGTGGACTCAAATATGGAAAAATAATAACTCTCAAAATGTGGAAACGCAAAAAATATTTTTTGCAATAAAAAGCGTCTTTCAGTGTGCGACGACTGCCAATCATAAAAATCCGCTAAAAAATCCGCTATAAAAGTAAATCAAACCCCCCTTCATCACCCGCTTAATTAGGGAAAAATTCAAAAATTTAAAAAATGTATTTATTTCCATTTTTCCATTAGGGCTAGGGTTAGGGCTAGGGTTAGGGTTGGGGCTAGGGTTAAGGCTACAGTTAGGGTTGGGGCTAAAGTTAGGGTTAGGGTTTGGATTACATTTACGGTTGGGAATAGGGTTGGGATTAGGGTTAGGGGTGTGTCTGGGTTAGAGGTGTGGTTAGGGTTACAGTTGGGATTAGGGTTAGGGGTGTGTTTGGATTAGGGTTTCAGTTATAATTGGGGGGTTTCCACTGTTTAGGCATATCAGGGGCTCTCCAAACGCGACATGGCGTCCGATCTCAATTAAAGCCAATTCTGTGTTGAAAAAGTAAAACAGTGCTCCTTCCCTTCCGAGCTCTCCCGTGAGCCCAAACAGGGGTTTACCCCAACATATGGGGTATCAGCGTACTCGGAACACATTGGAGAACAACTTTTGCGGTCCAATTTCTCCTGTTACCCTTGGGAAAATACAAAACGAGGGGCTAAAAAATAATTTTTGTGGAAAAAAAATATTTTTTATTTGCACGGCTCTGCGTTATAAACTGTAGTTAAACACTTGGGGGTTCAAAGCTCTCACAACACATCTATATGAGTTCCTTAGGGGGTCTACTTTCCAAAATGGTGTCAATTGTGGGGGGGTTTTACTGTTTAGGTACATTAGGGGCTCTGCAAACGCAATGTGACACCTGCAGACCATTCCATCTAAGTCTGCATTCCAAATGGTGCTCCATCCCTTCCAAGCCCTCCCATGCGCCCAAACAGTGGTTCCCCCCCACATATGGGGTATCAGCGTACTCAGGACAAATTGGGCAACAACTTTTGGGGTCAAATTTCTCCTGTTACCCTCGGGAAAATACAAAACTGGGGGCTAAAAAATAATTTTTGTGGGAAAAAAATGTTTGTTTTATTTTTACGGCTCTGCATTATAAACTTCTGTGAAGCACTTGGTGAGTCAACGTGCTCACCACACCTCTAGATAAGCTCCTTAGGGGGTCTACTTTCCAAAATGGTGTCACTTGTGGGGGGTTTCAATGTTTAGGCACATCAGGGGCTCTCCAAACGCAACATGGCGTCCCATCCCAATTCCAGTCACTTTTGCATTGAAAAGTCAAATGGCGCTCCTTCGCTTCCGAGCTCTGTCATGCGCCCAAACAGTGGTTTACCCCCACATATGGGGTATCGGCGTACTCAGGACAAATTGTACAACATCTTTTGGGGTCCATTTTCTCCTGTTACCCTTGGTAAAATAAAACAAATTGGAGCTGAAGTAAATTTTGTGTGAAAAAAGTTAAAATGTTCATTTTTATTTAAACATACCAAAAATTCCTGTGAAACACCTAAAGGGTTAATAAACTTCTTGAATGTGGTTTTGAGCACCTTGAGGGGTGCAGTTTTTAGAATGGTGTCACACTTGGGTATTTTCTATCATATAGACCCCTCAAAATGACTTCAAATGAGATGTGGTCCCTAAAAAAAAAATGGTGTTGTAAAAATGAGAAATTGCTGGTCAACTTTTAACCCTTATAACCCCCTAAGAAAAAAAAAATTTGGATCCAAAATTGTGCTGATGTAAAGTAGACATGTGGGAAATGTTATTATTAAGTATTTTGTGTGACATATCACTGTGATTTAATTGCATAAAAATTCAAAATTGGAAAATTGCGAAATTTTCTAAATTTTCCCCAAATTTCCGTTTTTTTCACAAATAAACGCAGGTAACATCAAAGAAATTTTACCACTACCATGAAGTACAATATGTCACGAAAAAACAGTGTCATAATCAGCAGGATCCGTTGAAGCGTTCCAGAGTTATAACCTCATAAAGGGACAGTGGTCAGAATTGTAAAAATTGGCCTGGTCATTAACGTGCAAACCACCCTTGGGGGTGAAGGGGTTAAACACTCTTCCAACCATAGGAGGGGGGAGGACGCTGAGCCATGCACAGAAGGGGGAGGACGCCCAGCCATGCATACAACTAGGAGACCAGGGGAGCCACAGATCGCAGGACAGGGATGCATACCTGGCTTATACTCTAGTCAATACACTTACCCAGTTTTCCATGGCAAAATTAGGTGCCTCGGTTTATACTCGAGTAAATACGGTAATAAAGCCCACACGCTTTTAGCTAGAATACTGAAGGATAGAAATTTGAATTCTCATCCCCAGGCCTTGAGCGAGGCTGATGGCACAATCCATTATAAGCAAAAAAAAGAAAAACAGAGGAACGGCACCACTGCCATCATGAAACTGCAGACCACTGATAACCTCAGGTGCGGATTCGAAGCCAGTATAATAGGACGCTGTATTCCAAGATCTCGGGTGCTATGTCCAGAAAAAACAAATCCTTTCACCAGTACAATAGAAAGAGGAAAAGCACTCAACGATCTGCAAAATCTTAGGCTTTATTGAATCTTCATTAAAAAGAATTTATGCCAGGGAGTGTGAGGAAAGGAGTTAGTGCGAGCAGGTCAGAACGACGGCCGTTTTGCGCTTTACCAGCGCTTCTACGGGTCCACGCCTGAGAGGGAACGACGGAAGCAGAAATACCCCAGCCACAACATACTTCTCCTCAACACTCCTCCCACGGAAAAACAAAATACAAAACTTTTTTTAAAATACAAGAAATAATACAAATAAAAAGAAAATAAACTTAGCAACCTTCAATCCCAAACATCTTACTTTACATAACTGTGGAAAAACAAAAAACGGGAGAAAAAGGGAGAAATTTCTGATAAATGCACAACATCTAGGTATACACACCAGTAGAAACCTGAGCAATTTGCCTATAAATGGACTCACTATACCCTATAAAGGAAAAAATCCGTCACCCGAGGTCATAAAAAGATCTCCATATTGACCCTATCATTGACAGCCAAAGGACCATTAGTGCGCATGATCCGTTTTGCTTCACATCTCAGAAGAAGGTTATTCCAATTACCGCCCTGCGCTGGTAAGCTAACCCTTTCAATCCCTGCAAATGTCAGAAAGGTTGGGTCGCCTCCATGCTTCTCTCTGAAATGAGTAATCAACCTGGGAAACCCTTTACCCAAAGTGATCGATTTGTAATGTTCACGGAAACGAACATACAGTGGACGTATCGTTTTACCAATATAAAAATATCTACACGGGCAGAATAATACATAAACAACATGATCAGTTTTACAAGTAATCAACTCAGAGACTGAGCGCCATATGTTTCCCATACGTAATACACGATCTGTGAGATGGTATTTGCAAAAAGGGCAATGACCACACTTATAATTGCCCTTCAACAACCCTACACTGAGCCAGTTTTTATCCTGTTTCACAATGCGATTTTTCACCAATTTGTCCCTTAATCTGGTACTGCGTTTGTTCAAAATCAGGGGACCTTTCACTACAACATCCGCTATGTCCTTCTCCCGCTCTAAAATATGACAGTTTTTTCTTATAGATGATTGTGTGTGCGAATCCATAGCACTATACTTAAAACAGAAAGTAAACCTCTTATCCTTTTTCTAATACGCAGCACCACCATCGTACTAACCGGGTTCTCCTTGACCCTTTCCAGCGCTGTTACCAAGAGAGACTGGTAAGATGTTTGGGATTGAAAATTTCCAAGTTTATTTTGTTTTTATTTATATTTCTTGCATTTTAAAAAAAGTTTTGTATCTTGTTTTTCCGTGGAAGGAGTGTTGAGGAGGAGTATGTTGTGGCTGGGGTATTTCTCTTTCCGTCATTCCATCTCAGGCGTGGACCCGTAGAAGCGCTGGTATAGCAAGAAACGGCCATCGTTCTGACCTACTCGCACTAACTCCTTTCCTCACTCTCCCGGCCATGGATTCTTTTTAATGAAGATTCAATAAAGCCTAAGATTTTGCAGATCGGTGAGTGTTTTTCCTATTTCTATTGTACTGGTGAACAATAAATTATAATCCAACAGAAATTTCTAAACTATTCTATAATTTTTATAGTAAATTGCATATCCTGATAAAGGACTAGGACTGATAGAAATATAGTATTGAACATTTTTTTTTATCAAATCTAAGTCTCCCAGCTCTCCCCTCTGAGGCCTGGGACTTAATTCCCAGGGACAGGATAGTACGTCATGGCATTTACGGCGACATCACGACTTAAGTCGTGGTGATCGCATTAAAATTCTGACGCCATTTTACCTCAGGGAAGATAGCCTCAGCATCCTGGGATCTGTCGCCGCCCCCCAACCCTCCCGATCGCTTCAATTCAATTCTGAATAGCCAATCACAGCCTTCCTCATTCTTTCAGCCAATCAGATTGTTTCAGCCAATGAGGTCCCAGGCTAGGATCGAGTACCGATGTACTCGATACTAGGCCGGTATCTGGCCAGGCCAGGCACCAGCAAAAATCCCCCGGTTTGGCGCGATCGCCAATCGCATCGATCGTGCCAATTGCAAGGCACAGCAGCGATATTACCACGCTGTGCCCAGCCGGTACCGGCCTGGAACGGTGCTGTAATAGCACCGATCCTAGGCCAGAGTGTAGGACAGGCCCAGCAGGGCCTGCAGGAGCTGATTGGCACGATCGATGTAATCGACGATCGCGCCAATTACAGGGCACAGCGGCGGTCACGTTGTGACCGCTGCATGCCCTGCAGGTGACTTGGCTGTGACCTGCCTAGGATCGCAGCAATCCTAGGCAGTTGCCATGGTCACCAGGGCCAGCAGTGATTGGTGGGATCGATGTGATCATTTGATCCCACCAATGACAGGTCACAGAAGCGGTGTGACTGCTCTGTGACCTGTCTGACCACTCGGCAGGGGTCCTCACTCTAGCTGATGATTCCTGCAGAGCGGTCACACAGCCGGATCTCCTCCTGATGGGCCTTGTGATGCTACAGAAGCCTGTAACACCACAATCCCTGCTGAAGAAAGACCAAAGAAAGAAGACAGAAGAAAGAAGAGAGAGACTACAACCCTAAGTGTTATCCCTGACTCCTACCCAATCTCTCTGCATCCACCCCAAACCCCCCCATCCCCCTCTTTTTACCACCGTCCATCCCTCTTTGCGCCACCTCCATGCACACGTTTAGCAGCCGCCAAACGTTGATTGGTGACGCAGTTCAACGATCAACACTTGTGTTCGCGTTTTTTTTTTTACTCAGCCCCCTTTGCGCCAACTCCGTACACGCATCCCGCAGCTGCCAAACTTTGATAACTGACACAGTTCACTTATCAGAGCTTGTGCCTGCAGTTTTCCTTTTCTTTTTTCACATCCCCGTTCGCACACCCAGCAGCCGCTGAACTTTGATAAGGGACGCAGTTCACTTATCAGAGCTGGGGCCTGCTGTTTTAAGACTTTTCTTTTCACACGTATTTTTTTCTCCCTATTGCTTTTTTTTCCTTTAGCTTTTTCTTTTCAGAATAGCTTGCACCAATCATTATCCCCCCCACATGTACACATAGTTATCAAAAAGTACACCCAAGCACCAGACACCAAAATGTCCCACTCGTCCATAAAAGCACTATTCATTAGAGGAGGCATATTCTTTCCTTGCCTCCAACACTGATAGCGAGGGAGAGGATCCCACTTTTCTTTACTTTTCTGATGCTTCATCCTCATCCTCTTCTCCCTCCTTGGGTCCGCCACGCAGACGCCGCAGGACAGAAGATGAGGCAGCGCGCCCACCATTCCAGATGATGAACCAGCGCACCCCACTGCGGACCCCATATGGACCTCGCCGCCCGAAAATTACGAGCCAAAGATTCCTGATTTTGCGTCAGAATCAGGAATCAAGTTTGATACCACCGGCCTCACAGAACTAGACTTTTTCAAAGTCTTTTTCTCTGAGGATTTTGTTAACCTCATGGCAGAGCAAACTAATTTGTATGCTCGTCAATTTTTGGAACAAAACTCAGGTTCATCATATTTTAAATTGTCTCCTGTAGACGCAGTTGAAATGATGCAGTTTTAGGGCCTGGTCCTCCACATGAGGATCCTGAAGAAGCCAGAACTTCGGCAATATTGGAGTGTTGATATTTAATATAACACTCCAGTGTTCCGAATGGTCATGGCCCGGACGCGTTTTGAGGCAATCCATAAATTCCTGCATTATAACGATAATGCACAGTGTCCCGCACGAGATGACCCCAACTTTGACCGTCTGTTCAAAGTTTGGCCGGTCATCGAACACTTCAACAAAAAGTTTGCTGAAGTGTACATGCCTCAAAGGGACATCTGCGTGGATGAGTCCTTAATTAATTTAAGGGACGGCTCGGATTCCGTCAGTACCCGCCCAGCAAGAGGGCCAGATACAGAATCAAACTCTATAAGCTGTGTGAGAGTACATCGGGGTACACCTACAGCTTTAGAGTATACGAAGTGAAGGACACCAGGATTGAACAAGTGTCCTCTTGTCCTGGGAGTGAGTGGGAAAATTGTGTGGGACTTGGTGCACCCACTGCTGGATAAAGGTTATCACCTCTACACTGATAACTTTTACACCAGCATCCCACTCTACAAATCACTATCTGCACGAGGTACTGCAGCCTGCGGTACTGTCCCCAAAAATCAGAGAGGCCTCCCGAAGATTTGGGCAGATGCTCAGAAAAGGTGAGAGCAAAGCCCAATGTAGCGACCACCTACTGGTGGTCAAGTACAAGAGGGATGTCCATCTCTTGACTACCATACACGGTGATGGCAGCGCCCTCAGCACTGGACGGGGTACCTCTACAGAGGTCAGCAAACAGACATGTGTACCGGGGGTACAACAAAAACATGGGGGGCGTTGATCTCTCCGATCATCTCCTCCAACCGTACAGTGCTTTGAGAAAGGCCAGGGTGTGGTACAAAAAGCTGGCATTGCACATTGTACAAATGGCAATGCTCAACGCTTTCCTGCTGTCATGATTTGCACCCCACACCGATACGTCGTACATTTCCAGGAGGTAGTGGTTAAGGCCCTGATATTTGGGACTCCGGAAGGAGCGGGCCCCAGTACTTCTGGAACAGAAGGTGCTCATATTGTACCAGGACAGCATTTTCCGGGGGTGGTCCCGCCAACTGGAAGAAAAGGTAAGCCGCAAAACAGGTGCCGAGTGTGTTACAAAAGGGGAATAAGCAAGGACACCTGCCCTGAAAAACATGGCCTGTGTATGAAAGATTGCTTCAAATTGGACCACACCTCCATGCACTACTAATTTACTTTAGAGGAAACATTAGTTCCAAAGGGGGCATATTTAGATAAGTTCCTTGGGGGTCTACTTTCCAAAATCATGTCACTTGTGTTTTTTTTTTACCTGTTTAGGCACATCAGGGGCTCTGCAAACGGAGCATGACGCCCTCAGACCATTCCACCAAAGTCTGCATTCCAAAATGTCACTACTTCCCTTTCGAGCCCCAATGTGTGCCAAAACAGTTTTTTCCCACATATGGGGTACCAGCGTACTCAGGACAAATTGGACAACAATATTTGAGGTCCAATTTCTCCTGTTACACTTGGGAAAATAAAAAATTGGGGACTAAAAGATCATTTTTGTGGGCAAAAAATAGGATTTTTAAATTTTCATGCCCGGGCATTATAAACTTTAGTGAAACACTTGGGGGTTCAAAGTTCTCACCATACATCTAGATAAGCTCCTTAGGATGTCTAGTTTCCAAAATGGGGGTCACTTGTGGGGGATTTCCACTGTTTAGGCACATCAGGGGCTCGTCAAACGGAACATGACAGCTGCAGAATATTCCATCAAAGCCTGTGGAGCGGCCCCCAAACGCAGGGCAGCGGGGTACTCGGTACCGGGTCTCTCTCTCGGTTCTGGGGATGTCACGGTGGCCTGACCCGGTCCGTGGCCCTGCTAAGGGGCGCCCAATAAGGCTACTTTCACACTACCGTTAACTGCAATCCGTCAGAATGCGTCGTTTTGCAGAAAAAACGCATCCTGCAAAAGTGCTTGCAGGATGCGTTTTTTCTCCATTGACTAACATTAGCGACGCATTGCGACGGATTGCCACACGTCCCAACCGTCGCGCGACGGTTGCGCCGTGTTGTGGCGGACCGTCGGCCGCAAAAAACTTTTTTGCGGCCGACGGTCCGCTTTTTCCGACCGCGCATGCGCAGCCGGAACTACGCCCCCACCTCCCCGCACCTCACAATGGGGCAACGGATGAGCTGGAAAAATGCATCCGCTGCCCCCGTTGTGCGGCGGAGACAACGCTAGCGTCGGTAACCTCGGCCCGACGCACTACGACGGGCCGAGCCCAACGCTAGTGTGAAAGAAGCCTTAAAGATGTAGGTGACGGTGTAGGTCGCAGTAAATGACGAGGACACAGGGTTGCAGTCTCTTTACCTCTTTACTGAAGGCTTCGGCATCCGCAATCCAGAGCACTGCTAACAGGGCTGGCTGAGACCGGCCGGTCTGAAGGCACATCCAGAGTTCCCTTTGCAGGTGGAAATCAGTAGCCTACCTACTAGCGCCTGGGTGTTGTAGTACTTCCCTGCTGAGCACCACAAGATAGTCCTCACAACTGTCGCGTATATTTCTGTTCTTTCTCTCCGTCCCCCAGATGATATGGATAGGACGCACCCATATGACGGGGTAGGCCTGGAGTTATTTTATAGGGACCTTAGAGACGCCCCTCTCCCACAATTGCCTCCATTGTCTTCATTAGGTCAAAAAGGTGAGACAGCCAACCTAAAGTTAACTGTCCTGCCGTTGGTTTAAAGTAATGCGTAGAGTCTGTTACTTTCTCGGCGTTCCGGCCACCGGCTATGCGCCTCAGTAGGATGTTGCCGATCTCGGGGCACTACTCCTAATGGTTCTATCGCCTTTGTGCTGTGATCTCGTTTCTCACTTCTCCACAATATCCTTCGCTTTGTGTCCTTTCTTAAGATGCCGTTGCAATGAGGTGCAGGCACGGCTCCGTAACAATCTGTCCTTTTGCTAGGCCTCTGTCAGGATCCCACCCCTGACAGGGACACCCCTGAATCTTCCCAAGCAACCTCTTCTCTCACTAGGTGTTACCTGGGCAAAACCCAGCCAGCTTCTCCCTAACTTCCTATCCAACCAACAGTTTTACCAGAGTGTGAGGAGTGGCCTAATACATAGAACCCTTTGCTCCCCCTGGTGGCCAGAGTGTGAAGTGTAATGTGTGACTGTGATACCTGGTCAGGTGAACTCCTTTAGTGCAATCAGACGTAACATCGCCCCCCTTAGTGGCAGAGCGACATTACTGCAACGACCAGGACTCTGGGGCGCTGCACCTGCATTCCAAAACTTCACTACTTCCCTTCCAAGCCCTGATGTGTGCCCAAACAGTAGTTTTCTCCCACATATGGGGTACCAGCGTACTAAAGACAAATTGGACAACAACTTTTGGGGTCCAATTTCTCCTGTTGCCCTTGGGAAAATAAAAAATTAGGGACTAGAAAATCATTTTTGTGGGGATAAAGAATATAATTTTTTTTTTCCAATTCCAGCCTATTTCAGGTTGAAAAAAATAAAACGCCGCTCCTTCCCTTCAGAGCCCTGCCGTGCACTCAAACAGTGGCTCCCCCCACATATGGAGTATCAGCGTACTCAGCACAAATTGGACAACAACTTTTGAGGTCCAATTTCTCCTGTTACCTTTCGGAAAAAAAACTGAGGACTAAACGATCATGTTTGTGGAAAAAATATGATTATTTATTTTCACGCCCGGGTGTTATAAACTTCTGTGAAGCCCCTGAGGGTTCAATGTACTCATCACACATCTAGATAAGTTCCTTAGGCGGTCTAGTTTCCAAAATGGGGTCACTTGTGGGGGGTTTCCACTGTTAAGGCACATGAGGGGCTCGTCAAACGCGACATGGCGTCTGATCGCAATTCCAGACGATTTCAGGTTGAAAACAATCAGACGGCGCTCCTTCCCTTCAGAGCCCTGCCATGCACTCAAACAGTGGTTCCCCCCCACATATGGGGTATCAGCGTACTCAAGACAAATTGGACAACAACTTTCAGGGTCCAATTTCACGTGTTACCCTTGGGAAAATAAAAAAAAATTGTTGCCAAGAGATAATTTTTGTGACTTAAAAGTTACATTTTCATTCTTTCCTTCCACGTTGCTCCTGCTCCTGTGAAACACCTGAAGGGTTAACAAACTTCTTGAATGTGGTTTTGATCAGCTTGAGGGGTGCAGTTTTTAGAATGGTGTCACTTTGGGTATTTTCTGCCATATAGACCCATAAATGTGCCTTCAAACGTAAGGTGGCCCCTAAAAAAAATGGTTTTGTAAATTTTGTTGTAAAAATGAGAAATCGCTGGTCAACTTTTAACCCTTAACTTCCCAACAACAACAAAAATTGTTTCCAAAATTGTTCTGATTTAAAGTAGACTTGTGGTAAATGTTATTTATTAACTATATTGTGTGACATATTTCTCTGTTTTAAGGGCATGAAAATTCAAATTTTTAAAATTGCAAAATTTTCAAAATTTTCACCAAATTTCCATTTTTTTATGCAAATAAACGCAAGGTATATCGAAGAAATTTTACCACTACCATGAAGTACAATGTCACGAGAAAATCTCAGAATCGCCAAGATCCAATGAAGCATTCCAGAGTTATAAGGTACCTTCACACTAAGCGACGCTGCAGCGATATCGACAACGATGCCGATCGCTGCAGCGTCGCTGTTTAGTCGCTGTGTGGTCGCTGGAGAGCTGTCACACAGACGGCTCTCCAGCGACCAACGATGCCGAAGTCCCCGGGTAACCAGGGTAAACATCGGGTTACTAAGCGCAGGGCCGCGCTTAGTAACACGATGTTTACCCTGGTTACCAGCGTAAATGTTAAAAAAAAAAAAAACACATACTCACATTCCGGTGCCCGGCGTCCGCTTCCCTGCACTCCTCCTGCATCCTGTGTAAGTGCCGGCCGTAAAGCAGAGCGGTGACGTCACCGCTGTGCTCTGTGGGAGATGCCGGAGATGTTCGGCGCTGAGACAGGATGCAGGAGGAGCGCAGGGAAGCGGACGCCGGGCACCGGAATGTGAGTATGTGTTTTTTTTTTTACATTTACGCTGGTATCCAGGGTAAACATCGGGTTACTAAGCGCGGCCCTGCGCTTAGTAACCCGATGTTTACCCTGGTTACCAGTGAAGACATCGCTGGATCGGTGTCACACACACCGATCCAGCGACGAAATAAAGTTCTGGACTTTCAGCAATGACCAGCGATCTCACAGCGGGATCCTGATCGCTGCTGCGTGTCAAACACAACGATATCGCTAGCCAGGACGCTGCAACGTCACGGATCGCTAGCGATATCGTTTAGTGTGAAGGTACCTATAGCCTCATAAAGGGACTGTGGTCAGAATTGTAAAAATTGGCCAGGTCATTAACGTGCAAACCTCCCTTGGGGGTTAAAGACATCAGCAAGGGGTCCATACATATCCATAGGAATCTTTCTCCCTTAGAGAATGAGGCAATCAAAACATTACAGGAGAATAAACAAATTATAAATCAAGCCCACCGACAAAGGCGGTGCAATTGCTGTCATGGATAAATCTCATTATGTCTCCATTATCCAAACACAACTCAATGATCAGCTTACATATATGCCCATTGACCGGGACCCCTCTGCTGATATAGCTAAGGAGATACGATGGTTGGTAGATTTCTATGCCCCATATGGTGTCATTGACTCCAAGTTAAAAGAATTTCTAATCAGCCAACACCCGTATTCTATATTCTTCCAAAGGTGCATAAGAATTTAATGAATCCACCTGGACGCCTGATTGTGGCGTCCACCAACTCTATTCTGTCACTTCTGGCTATTACACTTGATCGAATTTTAACCCCCCTCTTGATTCATGTTTCTTCTTACCTTAGGGACACGTCCAATTTCTTAACCAAACTACAGGACATATACATCCAGAAAGAATCGGGCATATTAGTTACTATAGATGTAAACAGCTTATACACTTGCATTGATCATAATAGGGGGATTTCGGCAATACAACAATTTTTGATCAAACTTACTAGTTTTTCTCCACAACAGCTACAGTTCTGTTTGGATTCACTCCATAATATTTTGAACCACAAGGTTCAGTCCTTGGGCCCCTGCTCTTCTCCATTTACACCTTTGGCCTGGGACAGCTCATAGAATCTCATGGCTTCCAGTATCACCTCTATGCTGATGACACACAGATCTACATCTCTGGACCAGATATCACCTCCCTACTAACCAGAATCCCTCAATGTCTGTCCACTATTTCATCTTTCTTCTCTGCTAGATTTTTGAAACTTAACATGGACAAAACAGAACTCATCATCTTTCCCCCATCTCAAGCGACCCCCCCAACGAACCTAACCATTACAGTAAATGGCTGCCCACTCTCCCCAGTCCCACAAGCTCGCTGCCTCTGGGTAATCCTTGACGCTGATCTCTCCTTCAAACCACATATCCAAGCCCTTTCCACTTCCTGCCGACTTCAACTCAAAAATATTTCACGAATCCGTTCATTCCTCAACCAAGAATCTGCAAAAACCCTAGTCCATGCCCTCATCATCTCTCGCCTTGACTACTGCAACCTCCTGCTCTGTGGCCTCCCCTCGAACACTCTCGCACCCCTCCAATCTATTCTAAACTCTGCTGCCCGACTAATCCACCTGTCACCCCGCTATTCCCCTGCCTCTCCCCTCTGTCAATCCCTTCACTGGCTCCCCATTGCCCAGAGACTCCAGTACAAAACCCTAACCATGACGTACAAAGCCATCCACAACCTGTCTCCTCCATACATCTGTGACCTCGTCTCCCGGTACTTTCCTGCACGCAACCTCCGATCCTCACAAGATCTCCTTCTCTACTCCCCTCTTATCTCCTCTTCCCACAATCGTATACAAGATTTCTCTCGCATATCACCTCTACTCTGGAACCCTCTACCACAACACATCAGACTCTCGCCTACCATCGAAATCTTCAAAAAGAACCTGAAGACCCACCTCTTCCGACAAGCCTACAACCTGCAGTAACCACCGATCAACCAAACCGCTGCATGACCAGCTCTATCCTCACCTACTGTATCCTCACCCATCCCTTGTAGATTGTGAGCCTTCGCGGGCAAGGTCCTCACTCCTCCTGTACCAGTTATGACTTGTATTGTTTGAGATTATTGTACTTGTTTTTATTATGTATACCCCTCCTCACATGTAAAGCGCCATGGAATAAATGGCGCTATAACAATAAATAATAATAATAATAATAATAATAGGCATTTTTTTTCTGTTTGCAGATCAATATTACCAACAGTGTACCGGGACCGCCATGGGTTCGAACATGGCATCCCCTAATGCTAACATTTATATGTCTTGTTTTGAGGAAACTTATGTCTACTGTGATACAGTGACCCCTGTAACAGGTAGGGGGCACTGCATGGTTTCCCCAATATGCGCACGGACTCGTATTGAGGCCGTGAGAATCCATGGCAGTTGTATGCGTGGATGTAATTATGAGACAGTGTCCGGCATGGTGGTTAATGGGAGGTATGTGTCGCAGAGGAGGAGGTCCTCTGTACTATAAGTAGTCTCCCTTGATGTGGGGTCTGGCGACCCATATTCCTCACCACTGTGTGAGGGCACTCACTGTACCTTGTTCCTTGCAGGATTATGAGGACCTGCAGTGATGTCAGGATCACATGACCAGCCCATGTGATCCATTACTGTGGGCGTGGTTACAGGTACATAGTGTGGCCAGGGTGTGGGTCACATGGTCTCCCTGAGGGCCCGGTGTACGGGCTGTGTATGTTCCTGTGTTGGAAGCCTGGGAGGCTTCCTGGAAAGCGCGTGCTGGCGTGGGAGGTCCTGGGAGGAGGACCGGATCCCTGAGCCGCGCACAGTGTAACTTGGGGAAGCTACAGTCCTCCGGAGGGTCTGGACTAACGAAGTTATGCCATAAAGGCAAGTTGGGGATTCCCGTGAGGCAGCTTCCCCAGAGGACTGACAAGGAGTCAGCAGTTGGAGCAGGAGCTCCCATAAGGTACCTCCACGAATGGTTGGTGCTTGTAACGTACTGTGTGATGTTAGCTGGGAGGGAGCAGCCCCCCCCAGTTGTTAGTTTAGTAACGCATTGGTTGAGTTAGTGCCAGACAGGCTAGGGTTTATTTTTATGTTTTGTTTTGTTGCTTTCACATTAATAAACCTGACCTGAGGTCAGCTTACTCGAAACCTGCTGTACGCCTCGGAGTTCAATGCGCAAACCACGTGACCTTTGACCCCAGCAAAGGCGATCCCGGAGTGTGTTGTCACACTACACAAATAAACTGTTTCAAACACAATCCATTTATTGGAAGAGAGACATTAATGATGTAGTCATGATTTGGAAAGGTGACAAAGAATTGCTTAAGGAGTTTGTATACAACATTAATACCTCCATTCCTAACCTGACTTTTTCAATGCATTCCAGTAATATTAGTATTAACTTTCTGGATACTCTCATTACGGTCAAAAACAATGGTTAACTTGATATTGATTTATACCAGAAACTGACAGATAAAAACAGTTTGTTACACTTCACAAGCTGCTACCCCCATGTCAATAAATCTTTACTGAAATCCCATCAACGAATTGCACGTATTGTGTCCGATATGGATAAGAGGACAACTAGACATGATGAGATGTCACAAAAATTTATACAGCGAGGATATCCACACAACATTTCAGGTCCTACCACTACCCCTTCTTACTCACTCCTTCAAACTAAGGAAAGGAATTTACATAGGATTCCCTTTATCAGCACATACCACCCGTTTATGGACATTATCAAGAATCCTATATTCCGCCATTGGCATCTCCTTGGTAAGTCATATCGGCCTGGGACAACTCATTAGGTCCTATGGCTTCCAGTACCATCTATATGCTGATGACACTCAGATCTACCTCTCTGGCCCAGATGTCACCTCTCTGCTCTCCAGAATCCCAGAGTGTCTATCAGCCATATCCTCCTTCTCCTCTCACTTCCTCAAGCTCAATGTGGGCAAATCTGAACTAATTATCTTCCCTACCTGAACCATCAAAATAAATTAAATCACACTTTCCCCTGTCCCCAAAATACGCTGCCTCGGAGTAACCCTGGATTCTGCCCTGCCCTTCAAACCGCACATCCAAGCTCTCACCACCTCCTGTCGCCTCCAGCTCAAAAAGTATTTCCAGAATCCATCCTTTTCCTCAACCCTCACTCTCCCAAAATGCTTGTGCATACCCTAATCATCTCCCGCCTCGACTACTGCAACATCCTCCTCTGTGACCTACCTTCTAACACTCTCGCACCCCTCCAGTCCGTCCTTAACTCTGCTGCCCGACTAATTAATCTCTCTCCTCGCTACCCTCTGCTTCCCCTCTTTGCAAATCCCTTCACTGGCTCCCAATTTCCCAGCGAATCCATTTTAAACTACTAAAACTGACCTACAAAGCCATCCATAACCTTTCTCCTCTGTATATTTCCAAATTAATCTCTCAATATCTTCCCTCACGTAATCTCCGGTCCTCCCAAGACCTCCTTCTCTCCTCCACACTTATTCGCTCCTCACCCAATCGCCTCCAAGACTTCTCCCGAATATCCCCCATCCTCTGGAATTCTGTGCCCCAACACGTCCGGTTATCCACCACATTTGGATCTTTCAAAAGAAACCTGAAAACCCACCTCTTCAAAGAAGCTTACAACCTGTAATGACCACCTCAACACCATCGAAGCTACTGCAACCCTCGACCTACTGTCTCCTTCCCCATAATCCTGTAGAATGTAAGCCCGCAAGAGTAGGGTCTTCGTCCCTCTCTATCAGTCTGTCATTGTTAGTTTTGTTTACTGTAAGTGATATTTGTATTTTGATGTAACCCCGTCTCATGTACAGCACCATGGAATTAATGGTTCTATATAAATAAATAATAATAATATCCAGATATACCAGAATTTCAGGACTTACCCATTATATGTTACAAAAAAACCCCAACCTTAGGAATCCCTTGGTAAGAGCCGATATTGGCTCCAGTAAACCCTACAGTACACAGAGAACCTTACTGACACAGAAAAGAGGTACTTTTCCTTGTCTTCACTGTTTGCAGTGCTCAAACATAACTAAGGGCGATCGATTTACTCACTCGACATCTAGCAAATCCTTTCCGATTAAAGGTTTTCTCACATGTTTATCATCTTAAGTGATATATCTGATCAAATGTCCTTGCGGTCTCTGATACATTGGGGAAACTACCCAGCATATCTGGGACCGCATATCACAACATAAACCGACGATTCATTGTAAAAGATTACTATTGCCAATTCCAGCACACTTTGTTGCTGCGGGTCATAACGTATCCCAGTTTAAATATCAGGTGATTGAAAGTATTCCAGTTCCTAGGAGAGGGGGTGACAGAATTAAGAAATTGAAATTGAGAGAGTCCTTTTGGATATTCACATTACAGACGTTCGAACGTTTGGGTATGTATAGGTAATACAAGGTCTCTTTTTGACCATTAAGATATAAATGATGTATATTTAGCATTTTGTGCTTTTTTACTAATTTTTTCTCCCTTTTCTACATCTCTTGCAGATTTCATAATGATCCGGGAAAAATTTTCCTTATTTTTGTCTTTCATTTTCTTTCTCCTTATTCTTATTATCCATTTCCCCTTTTTCATCCTTTTAATACTTACAACTAGGCTTCTTGTTCTTAATTTCCTTCTGGGCTTCCTAACACTTTATACAGTATATTTCTGAATAAATCACATTTTCTATACATGCATGCGCACTGTCGCTTTTCTGTTTCACTTTCTTTCTGTTACATAGTGGTTTCCTTATGGCGGTCACATGATCATTATGACATCACTCCCAGAAGGTCCTGCGGCTTCACTTCATTTTGATCCTGGTCACACGACTCACATACTCCAGTGCCAGTGGGCTACATAAAGGTCCTATTGCACAATTCTTTCACCGCTCACCTGGGACATGTTTGTGTCTGCAACTATGCAGGTAATTTTCCTTATCTTTCCTTTCTCCTACAGAAATTCTATGCTCCTTTCTTAATCTTTGCTTAATGGTTCTCCATACCCGTGATCTAATTCTCTAAAGAGGTTTTTTATTTTCTATTACACTTTGAATACATTGACAAGGATTTGTCTCTCCTTCCCAGCATCGTGTTTTATTTATACAATTGTATTCCTCACGCGTTTTTTTGTTGAAACTATATCATATATTACATATACGTGGGTGAATATATATTCAGTCATTCTAATTTTTTTTATATATACCTCTTGGTTCTTATTTTTAGAAAACACAGCCTATCATATGTATATAATTTCATTATGAACCACCCTTATGATTGAATGTCATGTACTTATAGTGATTATATATTTATTGTTTGTAATATATTTTCTTATTTAGAATACACCCTTGATAAAGGCTAAGCCAAAACGTTGGGATGTTCGTTTCTGCTAAGAAATTCTCTTTTGTTTATCCTTGGCTGTGAAATCCCGGATTTGAATTTGATGAAAAACTTTTTTTCAATTGCAACCTGACTTCTCTGCTGAATGTGTGCCCGAGGTTACTATATGAATATTATTTAGTTTCTTTTCCTCGGTGGCAGCAACCTCGTTTACGGAGTGTGGAAATCTAGACCTTTACTTCCAGTGGTTCTGGAATATTATTCAGCACAAACATATTCCCTCACTCCACCCCTTCATAGACTGTGAAGAAATATGATGTGAAGCATTTAGTGAGCTGTACTCTGAGACAAGCGTGTTTAGAGTATAGGCCCCGTCTCACTAAGCGATTTACCAACGATCACGACCAGCGATACGACCTGGCCGTGATCGTTGGTAAGTCGCTGTGTGGTCGCTGGGGAGCTGTCACACAGACAGCTCTCTCCAGCGACCAACGATCAGGGGAACGACTTCGGCATCGTTGAAACTGTCTTCAACGATGCCGAAGTCCCCCTGCAGCACCCGGGTAACCAGGGTAAACATCGGGTTACTAAGCGCAGGGCCGCGCTTAGTAACCCGATGTTTACCCTGGTTACCAAAAAAACCAAACAGTACATACTCGCCTTTCGGTGTCCAGGTCCCTTGCCGTCTGCTTCCTGCTCTGACTGAGTGCCGCCGTACAGTGAGAGCAGAGCGCAGCGGTGACGTCACTGCTGTGCTCTCACTTCTCACTGTACGGCCGGGAGTCAGTGAGAGCAGGAAGCAGACGGCAAGGGACCTGACGGACATCAGAAGGCGAGTATGTACTGTTTGGTTTTTTTTACATTTACGGCCCTGCGCTTAGTAACCCGATGTTTACCCTGGTTACCAGTGAAGACATCGCTGGATCGGTGTCACACACACCGATTCAGCGATGTCAGCGGGGCCTCAACGACCAAAAAAAGGTCCAGGCCATTCCGACACGACCAGCGATCTCGCAGCAGGGGCCTGATCGCTGGTACGTGTCACACATAGCGAGATCGCTACTGAGGTCGCTGTTGCGTCACAAAACTTGTGACTCAGCAGCGATCTCGCTAGCGATCTCGCTATGTGAGACGGGGCCTTAAATTTACAACGCTGCCACCCAGAAGTTTACAAAGCTGTGATTGAAAAATACCACAGCAGCACCAAGAAACCAGATACCAGCACTTCCCGCCAGGCAAAGGAGGAGGAAAGAGCATCTCAAACATAAGTTACAAGATATCTTGTAAGTGACATAGTTACTGTAACAACGACAGCAGATGTGTTTAAAAGACAGCTCATTGAGCTTGTTTGTTGTGATGGACAGTGTACCATTATCATTATTTGCACGACCAGCTTTTACAGCTCTTAATGGAGAAATGGCCCGCAAACTTGGTGTTTCTCTGGAAAGAGAAAGTATTAGAAAATTAGTGATGCTCATCAGCAGCAGCCAGTTTCTCCAGACCTTAGTGATTAAAGTTGTGCAAGATTATGAACTCCAAAAAGAACAGGTTTGTGGGGCTACTGTAACTGATAATTCTTCAAACATGGTAAGTACAAATAAACTGATGAATGAGAATAATGAAGGTGAACAGCAGCTAGAAGAACATTTCACATTCAGTATGTTGGAGATGGAAGGCCACAGTCCTGTTCACATAATGAAAAAACAAAAACATTATTACAGAAGAACGGCAAAACAGGAATTTTTGTGTTCTCACCATAAAATCCTTTTCTCCGAGCCACTCATTGGGCGACACAGGACCATGGGTGTTATGCTGCCTGCCACTAGGAGGACACTAAGAAAAATTAGCTTCTCCTTTGCAGTATACACCCTCATGCTGGCTGTAATTGAACCAGTTCAGTGCCAAAGCAGTAGGAGCTTATAACTATCAAACAGAATACAATATATCAAACCAAATAAACAGAAGCAATGAGTGGCTCAGAGAAACGGATTTTACGGTGAGTACACAAAAATCCCCATTTCTCCTTCGCCACATTGGGGTACACAGGACCATGAGAGGTCCTAAAGCAGTCCCTGTGTGGGAAAGAGCGAACAGCTGAAAACCCTATGTACTGTAGTCTACAGATATGTAACCGCCAATAGCAGAATCTTTCTACCAAGGGCCACATCTGCAGAAGACTGAACATGAATATTGTAGTGCTTCACAAAGGTATGCAGGCTGGACCAAGTCGCAGCTTTGCAAACTTGTTGTGCATCATCGCCTGATGATTTCCTGAGCCCCTCCGGAAGCACAAAACGGGCATCCAACTTGCGGAAAGGTGCCGTCCGCGAGGTGTACCTTCTAAGAGCTCTTACAACATCGAGTGTGAGGAGAGCCCTCAATACGATGAACTGGTGCTGGACCAATCGAAAGCAAGACAATGTCCATTTAGGTGGAAGGAAGAGACGACCTTAGGTAGAAACGACGGAGACTTCCTCAAGACTACCTTGTCTTGGTGGAAAATGAGGAACGGAGGTCGGCAGGATAGAGCCGCTAACTCCGAGACATGAGATCGACGTTACCCCCACCAGAAAAGCTACCTTCCAAGAAAGCAAGATTAGAGATACATCCTGCAGCAGTTTGAAAAGGGCCTCCTGAAGAACACCTAGGACAAAATTAAGAACCCATGATTCCAACAGCATTTTATAGGGAGGTACCATGTGGACCACCCCCTAAATGAAGGTCTTCACCTGCAATCTGGTCACTATCCTGTGTTGGAATTAGACGGATAAAGCAGAAATCTGTCATTTCAGAGAACGAAGCGCTAGACCTGACTCGAGACCAGTTTGGAGACGTTCCAAAATGGAAGGGATTGAAAACACGAGAGGGAAACATCCACGGTCCTTTGCTCCATGAGAAAAAAGTCTTCCAAACGAGATGATAAATGTGCACATTAAAGCAGGCTTCCGAGCCCTAATCATGGTGTAAACCACCTGTTGGGAAAAACCGGCTTGGGCTAGAACCCAGGATTCAACAGCCAAGCTGTTAAAGACAGGGCCCCTGAGTTCTGGTGGTATATTGGGTCCTTGGAAAGCAGGTCGGGATGATCTGGCAACCTCCAGGGAACATCAGCGACGAGTTGTACCAGTTCCGCATACCACGCTCACTGGGGCCAATCTGGCACAACCAGAATCACTGGGATCTGATCTTCCCGATTACCCTTGGAAGTGATAGGAGCGGGGATAACACATAAGGAAGGCGAAACTGATGCCACAGGAGAACCAGTGCGTCTACCCCAATGGCAACCTGATCGCGAAAGCGGGCTAAGAACTGTGGAACCTGTGCATTTAGCCTCGAGGCCATCAGATCGACATCTGGCGACCCCAGCAATGGCAAATCTGCTTCCAGATGAAGAGACCATTCTCCCGAGGCGAGACCTTGACGGCTGACAAAATCTGCCTCCCAAATTTCTACTCCCAGGATGTGAACTGCTGAGATGACCGAGTGATTCCTCTTGGCCCATCGGAGAATGTGAAGGACTTCGAGCATCGCAAGCTTGCTGTGGGTGCCCCCCGATGGTTGATGCACGCCACAGCAATTGCGTTGTCCGATTGAATCCGAATGGGGTACCTGACAGAAGATTATGAAACCGCCGAAGGGCCAATCTGAATGCTCGTATTTCCAAGAGATTGATCGAGAGATGCGATTCCAGAGCGGACCAGCATCTCTGGGCCATGTGATGACAGAAGACCGCTCCCCAACCTAGGATACTGGCCTTGGTGGTCACCACCAGCCAACGTACTGGGAGAAAGGATTTTCCCTGATCCAGAGAAGACCTCACCGTCCACCATCTGTCTGACCTTCCAAGACAGCCGGACCCGACGGTCCAGAGAGAACAGGTTCCTGTCCCAGGCTGTCAGAAGCGCATGTTGCAGGTGACGGAGGTGAAGCTAGGCAAATGGAACTGCCTCCATTGCCGCGACCATGTTGCCTAGCACTGTCATACCGAACCAAATGGAGTGAGGGACAGATCGAGGGAGTATAAGTGCTCCCTGTTGTAACGCCACAACTTTTTTCTGGAGGAAGGATCACCAACCTCCGGGAAGTGTCCCGGAACATGCCTCAGAAGGGTATCTGCTGAGCTGGTACCAGCGACGTTTTGTGCAAGTTTGTCATCCAACCCAGGCGAGAAAGAGTATCCACTGTGATGCTTACGCAGTCTGCAAAGGCGTGAAAAGATGGGCCTTTGATTAATAGGTCGTCAACCATGCCCCGAGAATGAACAATGGACATGACTGCCGCCATGACCTTGGTGAACACCCTAGGGGTGGTGGCGAGGCCAAAGGGCAAAGCCGTGAACTGGAAATGTTTGTGAATCGCGAAACGTAGGAATCTTTGGTGAGGTGGATAAACCGGAATATGAAGATAAGCATCCCGGATGTTGATGGATGCGAGAAACTCCCCTTTCTGCATTGAGGTGATGACCGAGTGGAGGGACTCCATTTGGAAGTGACGAACTCTAACAAATTTGTTTTGTTTTATATCCAGTATGGGTTGCACTGTTCCATCTTTTTTTGGAACCACGAACAGGTTCGAGTAAAACCCTTTGAACCTTTCGTCTTGGGGAACCAGAATGATGTCTCCGTTTTTGCGGAGTGCGTCTATGGCTTGGTAGAAAGCAGTCGCTCGCGATTCTGTTTTGGGGGAACGAGACTGGAAAAAAACGTGTGGGTGGGGAAGAAGGGAACTCTAACTTGTATCCAGAAGACACCAGGTCCCTGACCCACCTGTCGTGAACGACCAACAGCCAGGACTGACGGAACAAAAGCAGAGGGCCGCAAACTTTGCTGGTGTCCGTTGGATACCGGAAGGAGTCATTGTACAGAGGATCTGGATCCCATAGATCAAGACAGTTTTGGCCTGCTTTTCCATGAGGGATTGGGTCTACATGAGACATGGGAGCCCCTGTCTTAACACGGAGGATGACCTGAACAGGAAGAAGCAGACGTAGAGGGCCAGCTCGTGCTGCTGCGAAAAGTCAGGAACTGGGTCTGCTGTTAACTCCAAAAATGCTGGCTGGGCTTTCGCTGGGGAAGGAATGTACTTTTCCCTCCAGTCTAATTGGAGATAAGTTGAGCTAGTTTCTCTCCAAATATGTGACCACTCTGGTACAGCAGAAAGGTTAGGGACTTTTTTGAAGCGGAATCCACACGCCACTCAGCCGTTATGCCCTCCAGATGGTGATGGCGTTTGCGGCTGCCAACACAGCGCAATTGGCTGAGTCTAGTGAAGTGTGTACCACGTAATCGCCAGCCCGGGAAATCTGATTAGCTAGACTTGCTGCCTCAGGAAGGAGGTTACTTTCTTGAATTAATTTAGAAAGGTCCTCTGCCCAAGCTTTAGCCACCCATGTCGCAGCAAAGGATAGAGAAAGTGCAGAGCCAGAGGCTTCAAAGACTGACCACAAGATTTTCAATCTGTCGGTCAGTGGGATTTATAACAGATGAGCCGTCAGATAGGGATAAAGTTTTGATGAGAGGTGCGAAATGGGAGGATCTACTGATGGGGACTCTATCCGGCCCCTTTCTTAGATCAGGAGCAAAGGGATATCTTGTTCAAAGGGGATTCTGCCCAGTGAATCATTTGTCCGTCCGATTCCTATGTCTCTGGACAACGTCCGTAAACTCGGGGTGATTGACAAACACCCTATGGGGACGTTTGGCCCTTTTGAAGGACACAGCGTGATCTGGTATGGCGGAAGAGTCTTACTTCACCCTCAGTGTCTTGTTGACTGCCTCAATGAGGGTATCTACCGTCTCCTGATACTCCTGTGAGTCCGGGTCTATGGAGATGTCTGACTCACATTCTGAGTCATGTTTGCTGCAACCCGTTCAGAGGGGGAGCGGGAAATTGGACTCGTGGACGCAGAACGCAGAAGCACGAGTGCGGGGGGGAACGTGGTACGGGTCCTGTTCCTAAAATATTGTGCAGATCTTGCTAGTGAACGACCTCTGCTGGCTAATAGTTCCCATACAGAAGGGGAGCTCTCCGTGCCAGGTAGAAGGGCGCCCTGACTTGAGGAGGGGTCCCGGAGAGACTCTATTGCCTGGAACAAAGACACACTGTGCCGGAGACGTAGCCCACTCAGGGGGACTAGGTCCGCTAGGGTCGGCATTAGTGGAGGGCTCCTGGATGCATGCCGGGTCACGGGCTGTGCAGAAAGGGGTATTATGGCCCCGAGGTAATGAAGAATTGCAAGTGGTACATGAGGCAAAAAACACTTTTGTTAGCCTTTCTTGCTTTAGGCTGTGACAGTATACCCTTGATACCCCACTGTACTCAGGGAAGTGTACTGCAGAGAAGGGGTTAAGCACAGTTTTGTAGCTTACCCAGGTCCTGTGTCTAGTGCCCCCAAGGATGATGTCCCTTGTCTCCGCTCTTTCTGCTGTTCCTGTCCGCTCTGCCAGACACCACAGTGAAAACGCAGCCCCACACGTGTGTGAGAGTCCAAGATGGCCGCTGAGATAACAGTGGCGCTTTTCGTTTGGCATGAGATGCGCCTGAAGCACGGAGGGGAGTGCCCATGTGGGGAGAATTAAGGGTAGAGTCGGGCCTAGCCCTGGCAGAAGCCTGGGACTCAATTTTTTGTCTGTGGGCAGAGCAAGAGGGAACAGCGGCCTAGTCAGGGACTAAATTTTCGGCGCCGGCCGACGCACGATTAGAGGGTAGCGCGGAAGCAGCAAAAATGCCACCGGACATCGGGACAACCCCCCAGGGGCCAAGACCTTTTCTGCGCCTGCTGGACGCAGCGCTTACTCACTGTCAAGTGCTGCAGCACAGATGTAGCAGAGCCGAAAAGGTGCTGTGCTTCTCAGGCACTCAATTTACCATCCCTTTGATAGGGAGGTGGAGAGGGACAGACTGACTCCTTCCATCATCCGTTTTCAGTCAGTTGTGATGCAGTGAGGTCTGCAAGGATGCCAATGGGGGGCCTCTGCACATCCCATGGGTTCAATACCTAGGAATGGGTCAGGGCTATTGTCCGGCTGTAGCATGGCTCCAGAAGGGAGTACATGGGGGAGACACTCCGTGTTCCCATCCGTTGGTGGTGTGGGGAGATCGGGACCGTCCCCCCTAAAGCGAGCCCAGGTATCGCAAAGAAATGGTGCAGGAGGGGTATGGGGAGGCAACACTCTGCGTTCCCGCCTGTTGATGATTCGGGGAGATCGGACCCCTGAAGAGGTGCGTAGCCCCTTCATTTCGTGAAGGAAAAAACGGAAAAATATTAAAAATTGAAAAAGTAAAATAATTGTGTTGGGGTCTGAAACCCAGACCCAAGTGCCTCCTACGGACACTAAGCAAGAACTGGTTCGATTACAGCCAGAATGACGGTGTATACTGCAGAGTAGGAGGTAATTTTGTTCTCAAGTTTCTTAGTGTACTCCTAGTGGTAGGCAGCATAACACCCATGGTCCTGTGTCCCCCAATGAGGCGAAGGAGAAATTATTCTTTACAATTAGATGATCTTTTGTCATGGCTCCCGGGTAATACTGCTGTGGGAAACGCTGCACAGAGCAGCAAGGGAGCTGAGCAAAGCACCCGGTTACTAACCAGGTACAAACAGGATCTGAACCATGTGCCAGAGTGGGAGGTGATAGGGGGCGGAGCCAGATGCCAGGGAACAGAGAAAGGATAAACACAAGAAAATAGTCGAACAAGCTAAGATCGGAGCAGGAGATCATGAAGTACCAAGGGGTGAGACAGGGGATTGTCAGAAGTGAAGCCAGAGGTCAGAAAATCAAAAGAACGAACTAACAGAGTAACGCACAGAGAGCAAGGAAAACAATTGCAAACCGGGCACACACTCCAGGGGTCAGGCACACAGACTAGAACAGAAAGTATAGCTGACAGCGAATCCTAGTCCGGAGTGAGTATAAATATCCCTCCCAGATCGAAAGGGAGGCCAGCAAAATTAACCCTGAGAAAACAGGACATTAACCATGTCCTAACCATGACAGTACCCCCCCTTCATAACGGAGCGCCACTGGTACCTGGCATGAAAAGCCCGCACCAGTCGATCAGCATGCACAGAACTGGCCGTAACCCATGACCGATCCTCAATGGAATATCCCTTCCAGTAGATTAGGTACTGGATGGACAAATGTCTTTTTTCGGCCTTACTAACTATGTTACTATGTTACTGCAGCCTTCGGCGCACCCACCGTGAATCAATGATACGCCCTACCTCGTACTCCAACTGACCGTCTACCAACACTGGCGGAACATTGGATGAAGAATCTTCTCTAACCGTCCCCACAGGTTTTAACAGGGACCTGTGGAAGACATTAGATATTTTGAAGGAGGTGGGCAACTGTAATCTATAGGCCACCGGGTTGATCACCTCAATAATCTTGTATGGACTGTGGCGTTGCACCTACTGTTTGTGTTGGGGAACACTCGTTTGGAAGAGGATTAACGTAGTCAGGCAGGGTTTTTCACAAAAAACAGTCCACGGTTTATTTAAGTGTCATAAACCGCACTGTAAGCCAGGTTGCACTTCACCGGCTTACACATAGTCCATTACTTCATCATGTATGGCTTTACAAAGCATTCACTAGTCAAGCCTGTATCTCTCCAGTCACCGGGTGACTGCACAGTTCAGTAACTCTCCTTTGTCAATGCACATAGTTCTTTCCCCATACCCGGGGTTACTTCTCAGGAGCTCCTGCTCCACAGGCTGACTCCTTGTCAGTCCTGGCTTTGCCAACACAGAAGCTGTCCCAGGCTCTGCAGGTACATGGTCTCACCAGGTGCTTCCAGGAAGTATCCACTCACAGGAGCTTCCAACTCCGACCATCCAGGTCCACGGTCTCTCCACATGCTCTTCAGGAAGTCTCCACTCGCCGGACCTTCCAACACAGACCTGACCTCTTTCAGGACCTACAACACAGACCATTCAGGTCCAAACACTCATGTGACCAGACCTCAGTCACATTATATGGTTGTAACCACCGCCATGGATGGGCGGTGCATGTGTGGTTAGCCAATTACCGCCCAGCTCTTTGACTAACCCTATAATACCCCTTATAAGTAAACACAACAAACAAATCTCACAGAAAAAGCCCCGGAGACGTAATTGCCAGATTATCATAAAATTTAACCTTTATTTTTGGTATTAAAAACATATATGTGCACTTGACAAAACCATCACCAATAGATGCAAGCGTACTACAGGAAAGGCTGGAACAGTGTCAAGCCCTACACTCTCTAATTGCCCCCTACCTGCCTGCGGAGGTTGGCACCTTATTGTCCTACGCCGTGGCGCCCCCGCTCCTCGTCGGCTTTCCCTACTACCCCTGTCACACCCTAACAGGGTAGGGGAAGAAAAACCCACATATACACAATGTACGAATGTAAACAACTTGGAGGGACATAAATATGTCAGTAAAGATATCTAGCTAGAACTAAGGTTCTCGACTAACTTGGTGATCTGTGTCCCTTTACTCCATAATACCTCTAGCTAGAGAAAACAAAAAATAATGGCAGATAGGGATACTTTATCAGAGATAACTTTACACATCTATGTGATTTTGGTCCGTTTGCTCATGTACAATAGGGTCTCAAAACGCCATTAAGCTAGTAGGGAGATGTATCTGCTGTAATTTCACACATATCCCATACCAACTTTAATATCACACTACAGTGTGTTACAATTTACAATAGATGCCTAGAGCGACCATATGTTAATCAATTAGCCAATGACCTAATTATTTTCTGTGACCCCACTGCAGACCAAAACACTAAACCACATTGTGTTTTATACAAAAAGTCCCTTTAGACCGTTAAGCAGAAAATCATATCCCTTTAGACTCAATGCGTTTCTCCCCTTCTGATTCTCCCCTTCTGTCGCACATCAGAGGACAGAGAAATGGGGTCCCCGATCGCCCCCCAATACTCACCTGTCTCCCCCAGTGCTCCTCGTAGCTCCCGATGGGTGCCGCCATCTTCTTCCGGCCAAAAAATGGCGGGCGCATGCGCAGTGCGCCCGCTAGCCGGCACCTGAGAGGTCTTTGGAGTCTCGGCTGCTGGGGGTAGCCGAGACCCCAAAGAACATGATCGGGGTCGGTTTTTACCTACCCCTGTTTTGCGATCGCCGGTAATTAACTGTTTACCGTTGACCGCAAAAAAAAAAAAAAGGGATGTGCAATTCTCTGTCCTCTGATGTGATCGCACATCAGAGGACAGAGAAATAGGGGGATTCGGGGACCCTATCATACTTACCGGTGTCCCTGGGTCCTCCTGTGTCCTCTCCTGGCCGCCGGCTTCTTCCTTCGGTAAGAAAATGGCGGGCGCATGCACAGTGCGCCCGCCATGATCTGCCGGCTGGCAGCTAGAGGGGTTGGGGCTAAATTTAGGGTTGGGGTTAGGGTAGGGTTAGGGTTGGGGCTAAATTTAGGGTTAGGGTTGGGGCTAAATTTAGGGTTAGGGCTAGGGATAGAATTGGGGCTAAATTTAGGGTTAGGGTTAGAGTTGGGGCTAAATTTAGGGTTAGGGTTGAGGCTAGGGTTAGGGTAGGGGCTAAAGTTAGGACTAGGGTTGCAGCTAAAGTTAGGGTTAGAGTTGGGATTAGGGTTTGGATTAGGGTTGGCACTGGGGTTACGTTTGGGATTAGGGTTAGGTTTGGGATTAGGGTTACGGTTAGGGTTGGGATTAGGGGTGTATTGGGATTAGGGTTAGGTTTGAGGTTAGGGTTGAGATTAGGATTAGGGGTGTGTTGGATTTAGGGTTCCTATTACGGTTATGGTTATTTTGGGGTTAGGGTTGTGATTATCGTTAGGGTTGTGATTAGGGTTATGGATCGGGTTAGCATTAGGTTTAGGGGTGTGTTGGGGTTAGGGTTGGAGTTAGAATTGGGGGGTTTCCACTGTTTAGGTACATCAGGGGGTCTCTAAACGCCACAGCCAATTTTGCACTCAAAAAGTCAAATGGTGCTCCCTCCCTTCCGAGCTCTGCCGTGCGCCCAGTGGTTTACCCCCACATATGACTTTCCCTGACGAAGCTGCTTAGTGCAGCGATATGCGTGGGATTCTCCCACACCTTCTCCTCATTGCCCATCGATCAGCCAGCACTGGGGTCTTTTCCATGACAGCTGTGGGACATAGAACTATCTCAGCTCCTTCCTTTTTGTGGTGAGCCGACCTATTGCTGCTGACTGTTCTTTTGATTATGGCATTATCCAGCCACATTTGCTATACTATGTCTATGTCTTTGCAACGGTGACTCCTGTTCACATTTGTTGGTCTCTTGACCTATAGGTGACCCCTCATTGTTATAACTTGCACACCTTTTGTTCCCTTATGTCCACTTGTGACACAGGCTGTATCTTAGCCTCGAGTTCTTATTGACATAGGGTGTGTTTCACATACCAGGAACTTGTTTATGGTATGATTATGGGTGGGGACGCCCACTGGTTATTGGTATCGTTGGTGCTTTCAGTACACCAGCTATAAGGGCCTGACCTCAACATATATTCACAAGGTCAACATTTATACATAGGACTGTAATTACATCATTTCAGGCCATTGCTGGCCACATTTCTAGTAGAATGGTGTGTTTTGTGTTTGATCCTTATGGGATATGGTTTTAAATGTTTTTATATTTTGTACTTGTTTGCTTCACAATAAAGTTGTCATTTTCTACATATTCATAGGTGTGCACACATTTATGCAGTGGCTGTTCTCTTCTTTCTCAATATTGCATTTTCCATGCTTTGTGTAGCACCCTAGTGGAAATATTTACATTATTGTTGTGCTCCGGACACATCTTTTTCTTGTTGCTTACCCCCACATATGGGGCATCAGCATACTCGGGATAAATTGGACAACTTTTAGGGTCCAATTTCTCCTGTTACCTTTGTGAAAATAAAAACATGGGGGCTAAAAAATCTTTTTTGTGGAAAAAAAAATATTTTTTATTTTCACAACTCTGCATTATAAACTTCTGTGAAGCACTTGGGCATTCAAAGTTCTCACCACACATCTAGATAAGTTCCTTGGGGGGTCTAGTTTCCAAAATGGGGTCACTTGTGGGGGTTTCTACTGTTTAGGTACATCGGGGGCTCTGCAAACGCAACATAACGCCCGCAGACCATTCTATCAAAGTCTGCATTCCAAAACGGCACTCCTTCCCTTCCGAGCTCTGCCGTGCACCCAAACAGTGGTCCCCCCCCACACACGGGGTATCAGTGTACTCAGGACAAATTGGACAACAACTTTTGGGGTCCAATTTCTCTTGTACCCTTGTGAAAATAAAAACTCGGGGGCTAAAAAATCTTTTTTGTGGAAAAAAAAAATTTTTTTATTTTCACGACTCTGCATTATAAACTTCTGTGAAGCACTTGGGCATTCAAAGTTCTCACCACACATCTAGATAAGTTCCTTGGGGGGTCTAATTTCCAAAATGGGGTCACTTGTGGGGGTTTCTACTGTTTAGGTACATCGGGGGCTCTGCAAACGCAACATAACGCCCGCAGACCATTCTATCAAAGTCTGCTTTCCAAAACGGCGCTCCTTCCCTTCCGAGCTCTGCCATGCGCCCAAACAGTGGTTTACCCCCACATATGAGGTATCAGCCTACTCAGCATAAATTGCACAATAAATTTTGGTGTCCAATTTCTCCTGTTACCCTTGTAAAAGTAAAAATTTGGGGGTCAAAAATCATTTTTGTGGAAAAAATATGATTTTTTTTATTTTCATGGCTCTACATTACAAACTTCTGTGAAGCAGTTGGGGGTTCATAGTGCTCACCACACATCTAGATAAGCTCTTTAGGGGGTTTAGTTTCCAAAATGGAGTCACTTGTGGGGGGTTTCTACTGTTTAGGTACATCAGGAGCTCTGCAAATGCAACATGACGCCCGCAGACCATCCCATCAAAGTCTGCATTCCAAGCGGCGCTCCTTCCCTTCCGAGCTCCGATGGGTGCCCAAACAGTGCACACCCCCACATATGGGGTATCAGCGTACTCAGGACAAACTGGTCAACAGATTTTGGGGTCCAATGTCTCCTGTTAGCCTTGAGAAAATAAAAAATTGCAGGCTAAAAAATCATTTTTGAGGGAAAAAGAGATTTTTCATTTTCACGGCTCTACTTTATAAATTTATGTGAAGCACTTGGGGGTTTAAAGTGCTTACCACACATCTAGATAAGTTCCTTAAGGGGTCTAGTTTCCAAAATGGGGTCACTGTGGGGGGTTTCTACTGTTTAGGCACATCAGGGGCTCTCCAAACACGACATGGTGTCCGATCTCAATTCCAGCCAATTCTACATTGAAAAAGTAAAACGGCACTCCTTCTCTTCCAAGCTCTGCAGTGCGCCCAAACAGTGGTTTACCCCCACATATGGGGTATCGATGTACTCAGGAGAAATTGCACAACAACTTTAGTAGTCTAATTTCTCCTGTTACCCTTGTCAAAATAAAAATTTGGGGGCAAAAAGATCATTTTTGTAGAAAAAATGTGACTTCTTATTTTCACGGCTCTACGCTATAAACTTCTGTGAAGCACCTAGGGGTTTAAAGTGCTCACCTCACATCTAGATAAGTTCCCTAACGGGTCTAGTTTCCAAAATGGTGTCATTTGTGGGGGGTTTCCACTGTTTAGGCACATCAGGGGCTCTCCAAACGCGACATGGCGTCCGATCTCAATTCCAGCCAATTCTGCATTGAAAAAAGTCAAATGGCGCTCCTTCTCTTCCAAGCTCTGCGGTGAGCCCAAACAGTGGTTTACCCCCACATATGGGGTATCGGCGTATTCAGGAGAAATTACACAACAACATTTATGGTTAAATTTCTGTTTTTACAATTGTGAAAATAAAAAAATGGTTCTGAAGTAAAATGTTTGCAAAAAAAAGTTAAATGTTCATTTTTGCCTTCCACATTGTTTCAGTTCCTGTGAAGCACGTAAAGGGTTAATAAACTTCTTGAATGTGGTTTTGAGCACCTTGAGGGGTGCAGTTTTTTAGAATGTGTCACACTTGGTTATTTTCTATCATATAGACCCTTCAAAATGACTTCAAATGTGATGTGGTCCCTAAAAAAAAAATGGTGTTGTAAAAATGAGAAATTGCTGGTCAGCTTTTAACCCTTATAACTTCCTAACAAAAAAATTTTTTTTTTCCAATATTGTGCTGATGTAAAGTAGACATGTGGGAAATGTTATTTATTAACTATTTTTTGTGACATATCTCTCTGATTTAAGGGCATAAAAATACAAAGTTTGAAAATTGCAAAATTGTAAAAATTTTCGCCATATTTCCGTTTTTTTTCATAAATAATCGCAAGTAATATCGAAGAAATGTTACCAGTAACATGAAGTACAATATGTCACGAAAAAACAATCTCAGAATCAGCAGGATCCGTTGAAGCGTTCCAGAGTTATAACCTCATAAAGGGACAGTGGTCAGAATTGTAAAAATTGGCTCGGTCATTAAGTACCAAATTGGCTCTGTCACTAAGGGGTTAAAACACAGAGAAGGCTGCAGAAACCAATAGAAAACAAACTAAGGCTAGTAGAACCAGAGGTACCAGCACTGCACAAATAACACACAGAACACTAAGCAAAGCACCCACCAAGCTAGAGGTAAAGCAGATTAACACGGTTGTCCAGCAAGGACTGGGAGACAGGTGCTGCTTAATAAAGAGTGAAACAAACACCTGACCCAAGAAAAAACAGCACCAGAGGAAAAAGACCAGCAGCCCGAACTCCACAAGAAAATGGCGGATAGTAACAAACTAAACAGATTCTAACAATAACGCACTTAAAGATCGAGGGCTGCTCACTCTCTTCATGGACGGAAGGCTCCCACTTGGCCACGGACTTTTCCATCAAGACCTCTGCTACGACCGGGTGATTGTCTTGTTCCGTTCTCAGCACACATTCTTCCTTAGTTTTACACTCTTCAGGCCCCTCTCTAAGATAGGCATTTGTAGCTCCGTCTTGTTATCCCTCGGACACGGCCGCTGTAAGTCTGCGATCACCACCTCTTTCTCTTGTAGAGAAATTCTTCTCTGAGCACTTCCACATATTCCCTTAGAGCCTTGGTCACAGTTTGCCACGTTGACAGGTGACCTCTGAGCTCAGACACCTTTCTCCAAGGCACCCACTCGGCACTCAGCAGCCTGTCTCTGAAGCTCCTCTTTCTTCAACCGGGCTTCTACTGCCTCCTGGATCCTCTTTAACTCGCTTCTCCTATTCTCTGGTTGGGTTCAGTTTCCATCACTCGAGAAGGTATCCACGTCAGGCCCCACACCTTTGGTGGCTTCCTCCACCCCTGCACTCTTGGACTCTAGCACGGTCACCTTCATCCCTCTCTTGGGTCTCATCCTTAGCTTCATCCCATTTCTCTGGCACTTTAGAGTACTTCACACACTCCCAAGTCCTCAGCATCAGGTTTTCTGGAGCCTTCACAATCTTCCCTCACCACACCTTTATTCAAATCTTCACAAGTTGCAACTGGTTCAGCCCCTTTTCCTCTTTTACTTCTCCGGCGATGGGAGGAAGACTTGCCATTTGTACCCGAGTCAGCCTTTCCGCTGGCATCATCATCTGAATGGGAGTCACACACCACCCAATCGGTCATCCTAGAACCAGCGGTCCCCATTTCTAACAGTGTGGGACCCCAATCCTGGAGCTTCCCCGTCTTCAACGGTCACACCTTTGGTCACCTCTGCCAAGTACCACAGTTGGTCAGACCCACACTTCCGTCCGGTCATACTTTCTGGTATGGCTACCAGAGTCATCCTGCACAAATGTTATTCAGTATGTTTTTGTTGAAAACTGTTTTTTTCCCACTTACTGCATAGTAAATTGTAAATATGCATTTTTTTTGTTTTAAAGTTGTATTCCAATAAATATATTTTATGTTCTATCTCAAAGGATTGATAATTGTATCATAATAATGATTAAAAGGGCTGATGTTACCATTTTACTACAGTAAATTTATCACAAACTGAAACATGAGCCATGTATGAGGAAGTCTGAGTCGTGGAGTCGGTGTCATAGAAATTGAGGAGTCAGAGGTTTTAAAGGTACCGTCACATTTCGCGACGCTGCAGCGATCTAGACAACGATCCCGATCGCTGCAGCGTCGCTGTGTGGTCGCTGGAGAGCTGTCACACAGACAGCTCTCCAGCGACCAACTATGCGAAGTCCCCTGTTAACCAGGGTAAACATCGGGTTACTAAGCGCAGGGCCGCGCTTAGTAACCCGATGTTTACCCTGGTTACCAGCGTAAACGTAAAAAAAAAAAAAACACTACATACTTACATTCCGGTGTCTGTCCCCCGGCACTGTGCTTCTCTGCACTGTGTAAGAGCCAGCCGGAAAGCACAGCGGTGAAGTGCTCTGCTTTCCGGCCGGCCGGCGCTTACACAGTGCAGAGAAGCACAGCGCCGGGGGACAGACACCGGAATGTAAGTATGTAGTGTTTGGCTTTTTTTACGTTTACGCTGGTAACCAGGGTAAACATCGGGTTACTAAGCGCGGCCCTGCGATTAGTAACCCGATGTTTACCCTGGTTACCAGTGAAGACATCGCTGAATCGGCGTCACACACGCCGATTCAGCGATGTCTACGGGAGATCCAGCGACGAAATAAAGTTCTGGCCTTTCTGCTCCGACCAACGATGGCACAACAGGATCCTGATCGCTGCTGCCTGTCAAACTCAACGATATCGCTAGCCAGGACGCTGCAACGTCACGGATCGCTAGCAATTTCGTTCAGTGTGAAGGTACCTTTTAGGCTGAGTCACACATAACGATATCGTTAACGATATCGTTGCAACGTCACGCTTTTGGTGTCCCGCTAACGATCTCGTTACGTGTGACAGCGACCAACGATCAGGCCCCTGCTGGGAGATCGTTGGTCGATGGGAATGATCAGGACCTTTTTTTGGTCGCTGATCACTCGCTGTCATTGCTGGATCGGCGTGTGTGACGCCGATCCAACGATGTGTTCACTTGCAACCAGGGTAAATATCGGGTTACTAAGCGCAGGGCCGCGCTTAGTAACCCGATATTTACTCTGGTTACCATTGTAAAAGTTAAAAAAAAAAAAACAGTACATACTCACATTCTGATGTCTGTCACGTCCCCCGGCGTCCACAGGGTTAAAACTGCTTTCGGCAGGAGCGCTGCTAATATGCACGCGCTGCTGCCGAGAGCTTCCCTGCACTGACTGTCAGCGCCGGCCGTTAAGCAGAGCACAGCGGTGACGTCACCGCTGGTACTGCCGGAGCTGAGACATTCAGTGCAGGGAAGCTCTCGGCAGCAGCGCGTGCATTACCAGCGCTCCTGCCGAAAGCAGTTTTAACCCTGTGGACGCCGGGGGACGTGACAGACATCAGAATGTGAGTATGTACTGTTTTTTTTTTACGTTTACAATGGTAACCAGGGCAAAATATCGGGTTACTAAGGGCGGCCTTGCACATAGTAACCCGATGTTTACCCTGGTTACCCGGGTGCTGCAGGGGGACTTCGGCACCGTTGAAGACAGTTTCAACGATGCCGAAGTCATTGCCCTGATCGTTGGTCGCTGGAGAGAGCTGTCTGTGTGACAGCTCCCCAGCGACCACACAACGACTTACCAACAATCACGGCCAGGTCGTATCGCTGGTCGTGATCGTTGGTAAGTCGTTTAGTGTAACGGTACCTTTTGGCTTACCGACTCCACAGTCCTGGCTAGAACCAATTTATCCGAATTCGCTATTATGACTAACTAGGATCTCTAGAATGCCAGTTTCTTTGTTGGGTCCTATGCTGTTCACGAGGTAGAAAGGCTTTCATGTATTAAGAGGTTCAGTTTGGCCTCCCCTAACTCGCCAATTATCTCATTCATATTTCAGCCCTTATTACCAAATATATAAACCAACAAACAAGGCAATGGATCAGTAAGATAATATAATAGGAAATACAAATTTGCTCACAGTGTAATTGTGCACAAAATCCATACCAGATAAGGGTTGATAATAAATCAATACAAAGTTTATTATTTAGAAAAAAATATATAAATTCACATAGACAAAAGTTAAAGAGTAGGTGAGCAATTACAGTAACAGCAAAAACAGTCAGTGTGCCTAGAGGTGCACTGATAGATAGCGCAAGTATCCTGGTGCAACACCTGCAATGTACAATGCTATATAATTATAAATGCAACAATCAGAGTGCCAGGGAGACCATGCTGGAAAAGGGTAAATGAATGGGGCTCATTTGCCTAACAATGGTCCACTAGACACCGAGAGTGATAAATCGCTAAAGCATTCTAAAGGAGTTTCTCTCATCACACACAGTTGTGTGAGCACGGCCAAAAGTCCTTTTTCTGACCATAATGATTATTGTTTTATTTTGTTTTTTTGTTTTTTTAACAGTGACCAAAGTGAAAACACGTTGGCGTTGGATGAAGGACCGCTTCAACAAGGACCTGCGTCAAGAGAGCCGTGTTCCCAGTGCTTCAGGAGCAAGGATCAGAAAATACAAATACCATCGCGTTCTGGCATTTTTAAGACCGGTCATTGCCCAGAGAACGTAAGTATTTTTCCCTTGCATTAGGTTGTATTGTATTGCCATAATCTGTATATTTCTTTTCCACAGGATTTTGCATCTGGTTAATTTTTGGCATTAATTTTCTTTTTCCTTTTTTCACAGCACATGGAGCACCACTGTTGGCCCAGGTTCTGGAGAGGTCCTTGATCAGACAGCCACGGACCCGTCCCAGCCATCCAGCAGCGCTGCAGCAAGTGGGCCTGCCACACTAACTGGAGACCAGGAAGCTGGTCCATCAGGTGTTCCCCTTTCCCAGTCCTGTGCCACTGCCCCTTTTTTGGGGGGCTCCTCCCGGCAGCGGGCATCGGACAGGTCCCTCATGCCCGAGTTTTTGCACTTGAGCTCGGTTTTTCACGAAGGACTCAAGGCTTTGGGTGACCGAATGGATATTTCACTTAGCCACATGAATACACGTATCCAGGAGGTCACCAAAAGCCTTGACCAAGTAAAAGCCGACCTCCAGAGGCCAGCACATAATTTTTTTAACCAAATTGAGCAGGGCATGTCGGAACACCTTACTCCTGATCTCCAGCTGAGTGTCATGCAGGCCTGCAATGCTGCTTACGTTCAGGCTATGCAGCAGAGTCGGTATTTTCAGCAGACAGTGGCGGCATATCCACCAGTGCTTTCACTGTCACGATTAACCTCAATGCCGACCTCTGCTGCATACCACTGCACGGCAACCTCTATTCCTAGCACTGCCGGACACCAGTACAGCACCACCACAATGCTTGGACAGCCCACTGCCACCACCATGACAACCGCTGCTCCTACTTGGACCTCCTCCACTAACACCACGATGCAGCAGGACCCAGGCATGGCCTTCTGTACCGCCACCACCACGATGCAGCAGGACCCAGGCATGGCCTTCCGCTCTACGAGCACTATGGACTCTGGCATGGCTGCACACTCTACGAGCACTATGGACTATGGCATGGCTGCACGCTCTACGAGCACTATGGACTATGGCATGGCTGCACACTCTACGAGCACTATGGACTATGGCATGGCTGCACGCTCTACGAGCACTATGGACTCTGGCATGGCTGCACGCTCTACGAGCACTATGGACTCTGGCATGGCTGCACGCTCTACGAGCACTATGGACTCTGGCATGGCTGCACGCTCTACGAGCACTATGGACTCTGGCATGGCTGCACGCTCTATGAGCACTATGGACTCTGACATGGCTGCACGCTCTACGAGCACTATGGACTCTGACAAAGTGCAGCCGGACCCTGCAGGTCACCCACCATGACCATGCCACGACATATGAGCCCACTGAGGCTTCCCAGAACACGGCAATCACAAAAAAAAAAAAAACTAACAGTGGACTCTTAGTATTCCTCCCCTTCATCTCCCAGTGTGTCTGTAATGTCAGGTTTACAATAAGTATATAAGCAAAGGACAGCGCCACATCCGGGAGTGTCAGGCAATAACACACTTTATTCTGCCTCCTGCGGCAACGTTTCGGTCCGAGGACCTTTGTCAAGCACAGTACAGTCACCTCTTAACCACCATTATATACCATTAAGACCACCCCCATAGTTAACACAGAACCAATGGCAGTGTCATGATCACATAGAAAAAAACATCAGTATAACAAATTACATAGAAACGCATAAAAACACAATTATACACTACCCAGTACATATAGTATTCGTCCCCTAGTGTAAACACACCCCCTGATCGCTCTTATGATAACATACCAGTCCCCAAACGTAGTCTCTGCAGCCCTGGCTATCCGGATGTAAACACACTGTGTCACCCTATCAGAACCGTGCTTCAGCCGTTGCCATAGTGCAGTGGGCGTGTGCAGGGCCAGTGCGGCCCAATCAGACACCAGTGCCGGTCACATGTGACCGCACTGAGTCATACAGGCAGCGTCCACTGTCACCCTCCTCCACAAGCACCAGCAACGCTGCGCACGCCTGGGCAAAGGATCCTCCCACCGAACTCCCACATCATCCCCATGGAAACAAATTACAACAGTTCACAATGCTCTATAAGAGCGCCGGTCCGGATACAGTTCAATACAACTATGGAGACACATTACAGCATTCCATAGTGTTTAGTACGCCGGTCCAAATACAGTTCATTATAATCATAAAAGCCAGTATTTATCCAGATGCGATGTTCCACTTTCTTCCTTCAGAACACAAGTTCGATTCCAAAAAATGGACGGTCCACAACATCATTGTCCCAGTGCGCATATATTTATAGTCTTATCCTTACAAAGAAAGCCAGCACGCATTCTTTCAGGGCTCCACTTCTCCACTCAAGTGGATAATGTTGTGTCCATAGTTTCACAATTTTGACTTCACATAGCCATGTTGAAAAAGAGCATCGGGGATATCCATTATTACCCAGATCCAGTAACATTCTGATAGAAACCAATGCATAAATTCAATTTGATTGGTATTATAAAGCATCCCCCTGTTCCTTGGATATCACACCAACCCTGCAAAGATACATAAAAAACATACAGGGGGAAAACAAATCCAATCGTACAGTGTGTAAATTAATACCAAATTGGCGCAAAAGCAAAACCTTACATATATCAAATTGAATATATGAACATCTATCCATCTCACCAACATATATCTCTAGATGCAATTATATTATAAACTAAACATACGCTAATAGGGCTCAACAGCTAACAGCATTTAGAGTATCCATCATGTATATCATAATTCATAATTTTCTTTAAGGGAGAAATAAATGGCTCAAAAGCTCCCATATAATAGGGGAATTAGGGATAATCAAAATTACACCACCGTACATGGGTACTACATCAAATCACATCATAAATTTAAAATCATGGTTAAAAGCAATACACCGGCGAGGATCCACAACCAACCCACTTAAACGCTTATAGGAGACAATTCTGTGGATATTCTATATTCATACCCCTTGGAAAGAGCGTGTCCAGGTCAAAAATCCATTGGAGTTCCCTTTTCTTCAAAATAGAGACCCGGTCTCCGCCCCGTCTCAACACAGGGACGTCATCTATTACTCTATATCTCAGTTGATTAACCGAGTGTTTCATCTCATGGAAGTGTCTGGGTACTGGAAGTTCAATGCGTTTAGTCCTAATTGTGCTCTTATGCTTGCTGATCCTGGCCCTAACCTCCATTGTGGTCTCTCCCACATAGTAGAGACCACAAGGACAGCTAAGGACATAGATCACAAAGCTACTTTTACACGTATATCGTCTCCGTATCTCATATTTCTTACCCGTGTGGGGGTGATAAAATACCGCCCCCTTCACCATGTTATTACAACACGCACAATTAAGACATGGAAAGTTCCCCAAACTCGGGCGACTCAGAGTAGTCTGTAGATCCTTTTTAGAACTTCCAATATCAGACACCACCAACTCATCTTTAAGATTTTTATTTCTCCTGTAGGAGAATAGAGGGGGCAATTGAAATTCCTGAACATTGATATGACCTCTACTGAGCAATGGCCAATGCCTCCGTATCACTCCAGAGATCCGGTTGCTAAGGCCATTGTATGCCGTGACAAATGGAATTCTCTTATTGGTCATAACTCCTGTCTTAGGTTTTAAAAGTTCAACCCGTTCTTTAGATAGAGCCTTAGTTTTAAATCTCTCCAGATCAATTCTGGGATATCCTCTGGCAAGAAATTTTTGACACATTTCACTCAATCTACTATCCACTTGAGTGTCACTTGAGACAATCCTCCTCACTCGCAACAATTGGCTCCATGGCAAAGACTCCACCATGCGACGTGGATGCTCACTGGAGAAATGCAACAGATTGTTCCTATCTGTATGTTTAACAAATAGGTCGGTATAGAGGAGACCCTCAAATTTGTACACACAAGTGTCCAGAAATTGCATCCTGGATTGTGAGCACTCCATAGTGAACCCCAAGCCAGAATGCACACTGTTTAGGTACAAAAAGAACTGTTCAAGCTCAGTACGATCCCCATCCCACACCAGGAAGATGTCGTCGATGTAGCGCCGCCAGCCCCTAACATAGCTCCAGAACCGCGAACCATATACGTGTTCACCCTCCAGGACAGCCATATAGATATTAGCATATGTGGGGGCCACATTGGACCCCATGGCTGTCCCGCGGCGCTGCAGGTAGAACTCATCACCAAAGAGAAAAAAATTTCTCATGAGGACGAACTCCAGCAGCGCCAGGGCGAACCGTGCACAGTCCGGAGCCATGTCGGACCCGGCGAGCGCCACACCGACAGCAGCCAAACCTCTGGTGTGTTCGATGGATGTATACAGTGAGGTGACATCAAAGGAGACCAACCACGTAGAGTCACTGACCTGTACACCCTCCAAGGATCTCATAAAATCGCTGGTATCCCTCACATATGAGGGTGCAGAAGTGGCAAATTTTCTCAACAATTGGTCCAAAAAGACCGCTACCTTGTTACATAGGGACCCCCTTCCCGATACGATCGGGCGACCCGGGGGCCTCCGCAGATCCTTATGTATCTTTGGGAGGGTGTACAGGACAGGGACCACCGGGTGGTCTACCTTAAGATATGTAGAGAGTTTGATGTCAATGAGGCCATTGTACAAGGCTCCATCAATCAAACTGTCTAGTTCTGTTTTGTACAACTGGGTGGGGTTCACCTGAAGTTTCTCATAAACATTAGTATCCGAAAGCTGTGACATAATCTCGCCAACATACTGTGCCGTGTCCATCACCACCAAGGCCCCGCCCTTGTCGGCTGGCTTGATGGTGAAGGACTTGTTTCTCCTTAGCACTCCAATTTCTCTCCGTTCAGCATAGGTTAGATTAGGACGAGATCTATTACTCACTTTCTTTAGTTTGGTTATATCATCCTTCACAAATTTACAAAAGGTATCAATAACAGGGTCCTGTACCGGAGGCACAAAATCACTCTTGTTATATAGCCCAAAAGTTTCTAGGGACATACACGTTGGTGAAACTGGAGATACCATCTTTTCTTTACCCGAAAAAAACAGTGCCAATTTAAGACGCCGAAAAAAATAGAATAAGTCATTGTCCACATTAAACCAATTAACGCTCCCTGTAGGGCAGAAGGATAAACCCCTTGAGAGTACTTATCAATGTTCAGGAATTTCAATTGCCCCCTCTATTCTCCTACAGGAGAAATAAAAATCTTAAAGATGAGTTGGTGGTGTCTGATATTGGAAGTTCTAAAAAGGATCTACAGACTACTCTGAGTCGCCCGAGTTTGGGGAACTTTCCATGTCTTAATTGTGCGTGTTGTAATAACATGGTGAAGGGGGCGGTATTTTATCACCCCCACACGGGTAAGAAATATGAGATACGGAGACGATATACGTGTAAAAGTAGCTTTGTGATCTATGTCCTTAGCTGTCCTTGTGGTCTCTACTATGTGGGAGAGACCACAATGGAGGTTAGGGCCAGGATCAGCAAGCATAAGAGCACAATTAGGACTAAACGCATTGAACTTCCAGTACCCAGACACTTCCATGAGATGAAACACTCGGTTAATCAACTGAGATATAGAGTAATAGATGACGTCCCTGTGTTGAGACGGGGCGGAGACCGGGTCTCTATTTTGAAGAAAAGGGAACTCCAATGGATTTTTGACCTGGACACGCTCTTTCCAAGGGGTATGAATATAGAATATCCACAGAATTGTCTCCTATAAGCGTTTAAGTGGGTTGGTTGTGGATCCTCGCCGGTGTATTGCTTTTAACCATGATTTTAAATTTATGATGTGATTTGATGTAGTACCCATGTACGGTGGTGTAATTTTGATTATCCCTAATTCCCCTATTATATGGGAGCTTTTGAGCCATTTATTTCTCCCTTAAAGAAAATTATGAATTATGATATACATGATGGATACTCTAAATGCTGTTAGCTGTTGAGCCCTATTAGCGTATGTTTAGTTTATAATATAATTGCATCTAGAGATATATGTTGGTGAGATGGATAGATGTTCATATATTCAATTTGATATATGTAAGGTTTTGCTTTTGCGCCAATTTGGTATTAATTTACACACTGTACGATTGGATTTGTTTTCCCCCTGTATGTTTTTTATGTATCTTTGCAGGGTTGGTGTGATATCCAAGGAACAGGGGGATGCTTTATAATACCAATCAAATTGAATTTATGCATTGGTTTCTATCAGAATGTTACTGGATCTGGGTAATAATGGATATCCCCGATGCTCTTTTTCAACATGGCTATGTGAAGTCAAAATTGTGAAACTATGGACACAACATTATCCACTTGAGTGGAGAAGTGGAGCCCTGAAAGAATGCGTGCTGGCTTTCTTTGTAAGGATAAGACTATAAATATATGCGCACTGGGACAATGATGTTGTGGACCGTCCATTTTTTGGAATCGAACTTGTGTTCTGAAGGAAGAAAGTGGAACATCGCATCTGGATAAATACTGGCTTTTATGATTATAATGAACTGTATTTGGACCGGCGTACTAAACACTATGGAATGCTGTAATGTGTCTCCATAGTTGTATTGAACTGTATCCGGACCGGCGCTCTTATAGAGCATTGTGAACTGTTGTAATTTGTTTCCATGGGGATGATGTGGGAGTTCGGTGGGAGGATCCTTTGCCCAGGCGTGCGCAGCGTTGCTGGTGCTTGTGGAGGAGGGTGACAGTGGACGCTGCCTGTATGACTCAGTGCGGTCACATGTGACCGGCACTGGTGTCTGATTGGGCCGCACTGGCCCTGCACACGCCCACTGCACTATGGCAACGGCTGAAGCACGGTTCTGATAGGGTGACACAGTGTGTTTACATCCGGATAGCCAGGGCTGCAGAGACTACGTTTGGGGACTGGTATGTTATCATAAGAGCGATCAGGGGGTGTGTTTACACTAGGGGACGAATACTATATGTACTGGGTAGTGTATAATTGTGTTTTTATGCGTTTCTATGTAATTTGTTATACTGATGTTTTTTTCTATGTGATCATGACACTGCCATTGGTTCTGTGTTAACTATGGGGGTGGTCTTAATGGTATATAATGGTGGTTAAGAGGTGACTGTACTGTGCTTGACAAAGGTCCTCGGACCGAAACGTTGCCGCAGGAGGCAGAATAAAGTGTGTTATTGCCTGACACTCCCGGATGTGGCGCTGTCCTTTGCTTATATACTTATTGTGGACTATGACCAGGAGGACCCCCTGGTGTGGACGTGCGCTCTGATGTCCATGAAGACAAAGTTGGTATTGGGTGCGGTCTGACTTTCTTTTTGGTTGGATTTATATGGTGTGGGTCTTGTCTGGCCTGCATCCGCTTTGACTTTTATTATGGATCTATATGCTGGCATAAGTGGGAGTGAGCCAGCTTCTGCCTGTTTTTATTACACCGATGAGGATGCCGCAAGGATCATACTGGACGCTGGGACTGACAATTCTTATTTGAGTCAGCCATCAAGTGATATGTTGAAGCAGAAATGAGAGACAGAGAGGAGAAAATTGATCTCGTTAGAACTACACTCTGGTACTCTGGTGGAATACTTCAAGGCCAAGAGGATCCCGAGGGGGTTGAGGCCCAGTTTACGACCCACTTTGATGTCGAATAATGGGCAATTCTGTGCGAAATTTGAGGCTATTAGTAATAAATATGCCTTTGACATTATGTTACTCAATATAGAGTTCCTGAGGAAGGAGATTGAGTCCTTGAAACAGAAAATTGACGAGACCAGGGATACACTCCTGTCTGCCACCTCATCTGATGAACTTGGTAATATCAACACTACAATTGAGGGTAATCTCCAGAAGTTTAAGATTGGTTTGGAGGATACCAAAAGAGTAAAATGGTTTAGGGATTTGGATGACTACAGTAATGGCAGAGTGTATGGATGGCAGCTCAGAAATGGGTTACCAAATCGAGCTACACAAGGCCGGGGGCGACCGAGAGGTGCCCCAAGAAGAATGAGGAAACCTCAAAGGAATATGGCTGCTTCGACTTCATTTGGTTTCACAGGTGGAGAGTCTGACTCTACGGATGATGGTGGTTTGTCGAATATGGAGACTTCTCATTTTTTAGGCAAAGTGACCGGCGGAGTTCCCCAAGGAGACGGAAGGGCCACAGGGGTGGCAGGAAACATCGAAAAGGTGAATCATGGTCTGGTAACCAGGTCCAAGGTGAAGAAGAAGTGAATGAAACATCATCGTTAGTGGTAAATATATCCTCGCTTACTCTCTCTAATTTACAAACTAAAGTACTCTCAAGGGGTTTATCCTTCTGCCCTACAGGGAGCGTTAATTGGTTTAATGTGGACAATGACTTATTCTATTTTTTTCGGCGTCTTAAATTGGCACTGTTTTTTTCGGGTAAAGAAAAGATGGTATCTCCAGTTTCACCAACGTGTATGTCCCTAGAAACTTTTGGGCTATATAACAAGAGTGATTTTGTGCCTCCGGTACAGGACCCTGTTATTGATACCTTTTGTAAATTTGTGAAGGATGATATAACCAAACTAAAGAAAGTGAGTAATAGATCTCGTCCTAATCTAACCTATGCTGAACGGAGAGAAATTGGAGTGCTAAGGAGAAACAAGTCCATCACCATCAAGCCAGCCGACAAGGGCGGGGCCTTGGTGGTGATGGACACGGCACAGTATGTTGGCGAGATTATGTCACAGCTTTCGGATACTAATGTTTATGAGAAACTTCAGGTGAACCCCACCCAGTTGTACAAAACAGAACTAGACAGTTTGATTGATGGAGCCTTGTACAATGGCCTCATTGACATCAAACTCTCTACATATCTTAAGGTAGACCACCCGGTGGTCCCTGTCCTGTACACCCTCCCAAAGATACATAAGGATCTGCGGAGGCCCCCGGGTCGCCCGATCGTATCGGGAAGGGGGTCCCTATGTAACAAGGTAGCGGTCTTTTTGGACCAATTGTTGAGAAAATTTGCCACTTCTGCACCCTCATATGTGAGGGATACCAGCGATTTTATGAGATCCTTGGAGGGTGTACAGGTCAGTGACTCTACGTGGTTGGTCTCCTTTGATGTCACCTCACTGTATACATCCATCGAACACACCAGAGGTTTGGCTGCTGTCGGTGTGGCGCTCGCCGGGTCCGACATGGCTCCGGACTGTGCACGGTTCGCCCTGGCGCTGCTGGAGTTCGTCCTCATGAGAAATTTTTTTCTCTTTGGTGATGAGTTCTACCTGCAGCGCCGCGGGACAGCCATGGGGTCCAATGTGGCCCCCACATATGCTAATATCTATATGGCTGTCCTGGAGGGTGAACACGTATATGGTTCGCGGTTCTGGAGCTATGTTAGGGGCTGGCGGCGCTACATCGACGACATCTTCCTGGTGTGGGATGGGGATCGTACTGAGCTTGAACAGTTCTTTTTGTACCTAAACAGTGTGCATTCTGGCTTGGGGTTCACTATGGAGTGCTCACAATCCAGGATGCAATTTCTGGACACTTGTGTGTACAAATTTGAGGGTCTCCTCTATACCGACCTATTTGTTAAACATACAGATAGGAACAATCTGTTGCATTTCTCCAGTGAGCATCCACGTCGCATGGTGGAGTCTTTGCCATGGAGCCAATTGTTGCGAGTGAGGAGGATTGTCTCAAGTGACACTCAAGTGGATAGTAGATTGAGTGAAATGTGTCAAAAATTTCTTGCCAGAGGATATCCCAGAATTGATCTGGAGAGATTTAAAACTAAGGCTCTATCTAAAGAACGGGTTGAACTTTTAAAACCTAAGACAGGAGTTATGACCAATAAGAGAATTCCATTTGTCACGGCATACAATGGCCTTAGCAACCGGATCTCTGGAGTGATACGGAGGCATTGGCCATTGCTCAGTAGAGGTCATATCAATGTTCAGGAATTTCAATTGCCCCCTCTATTCTCCTACAGGAGAAATAAAAATCTTAAAGATGAGTTGGTGGTGTCTGATATTGGAAGTTCTAAAAAGGATCTACAGACTACTCTGAGTCGCCCGAGTTTGGGGAACTTTCCATGTCTTAATTGTGCGTGTTGTAATAACATGGTGAAGGGGGCGGTATTTTATCACCCCCACACGGGTAAGAAATATGAGATACGGAGACGATATACGTGTAAAAGTAGCTTTGTGATCTATGTCCTTAGCTGTCCTTGTGGTCTCTACTATGTGGGAGAGACCACAATGGAGGTTAGGGCCAGGATCAGCAAGCATAAGAGCACAATTAGGACTAAACACATTGAACTTCCAGTACCCAGACACTTCCATGAGATGAAACACTCGGTTAATCAACTGAGATATAGAGTAATAGATGACGTCCCTGTGTTGAGACGGGGCGGAGACCGGGTCTCTATTTTGAAGAAAAGGGAACTCCAATGGATTTTTGACCTGGACACGCTCTTTCCAAGGGGTATGAATATAGAATATCCACAGAATTGTCTCCTATAAGCGTTTAAGTGGGTTGGTTGTGGATCCTCGCCGGTGTATTGCTTTTAACCATGATTTTAAATTTATGATGTGATTTGATGTAGTACCCATGTACGGTGGTGTAATTTTGATTATCCCTAATTCCCCTATTATATGGGAGCTTTTGAGCCATTTATTTCTCCCTTAAAGAAAATTATGAATTATGATATACATGATGGATACTCTAAATGCTGTTAGCTGTTGAGCCCTATTAGCGTATGTTTAGTTTATAATATAATTGCATCTAGAGATATATGTTGGTGAGATGGATAGATGTTCATATATTCAATTTGATATATGTAAGGTTTTGCTTTTGCGCCAATTTGGTATTAATTTACACACTGTACGATTGGATTTGTTTTCCCCCTGTATGTTTTTTATGTATCTTTGCAGGGTTGGTGTGATATCCAAGGAACAGGGGGATGCTTTATAATACCAATCAAATTGAATTTATGCATTGGTTTCTATCAGAATGTTACTGGATCTGGGTAATAATGGATATCCCCGATGCTCTTTTTCAACATGGCTATGTGAAGTCAAAATTGTGAAACTATGGACACAACATTATCCACTTGAGTGGAGAAGTGGAGCCCTGAAAGAATGCGTGCTGGCTTTCTTTGTAAGGATAAGACTATAAATATATGCGCACTGGGACAATGATGTTGTGGACCGTCCATTTTTTGGAATCGAACTTGTGTTCTGAAGGAAGAAAGTGGAACATCGCATCTGGATAAATACTGGCTTTTATGATTATAATGAACTGTATTTGGACCGGCGTACTAAACACTATGGAATGCTGTAATGTGTCTCCATAGTTGTATTGAACTGTATCCGGACCGGCGCTCTTATAGAGCATTGTGAACTGTTGTAATTTGTTTCCATGGGGATGATGTGGGAGTTCGGTGGGAGGATCCTTTGCCCAGGCGTGCGCAGCGTTGCTGGTGCTTGTGGAGGAGGGTGACAGTGGACGCTGCCTGTATGACTCAGTGCGGTCACATGTGACCGGCACTGGTGTCTGATTGGGCCGCACTGGCCCTGCACACGCCCACTGCACTATGGCAACGGCTGAAGCACGGTGACACAGTGTGTTTACATCCGGATAGCCAGGGCTGCAGAGACTACGTTTGGGGACTGGTATGTTATCATAAGAGCGATCAGGGGGTGTGTTTACACTAGGGGACGAATACTATATGTACTGGGTAGTGTATAATTGTGTTTTTATGCGTTTCTATGTAATTTGTTATACTGATGTTTTTTTCTATGTGATCATGACACTGCCATTGGTTCTGTGTTAACTATGGGGGTGGTCTTAATGGTATATAATGGTGGTTAAGAGGTGACTGTACTGTGCTTGACAAAGGTCCTCGGACCGAAACGTTGCCGCAGGAGGCAGAATAAAGTGTGTTATTGCCTGACACTCCCGGATGTGGCGCTGTCCTTTGCTTATATACTTATTGTGGACTATGACCAGGAGGACCCCCTGGTGTGGACGTGCGCTCTGATGTCCATGAAGACAAAGTTGGTATTGGGTGCGGTCTGACTTTCTTTTTGGTTGGATTTATGTAATGTCAGGTTTGTCTCACTCTTCCAGTGCATCTCAAGCCTCTCGTGTGTCAAGCCCCATCCCCGAACTACCAGACCCCACTAGTTTCATTGCCCCTTTTCCTGCCACCTCTGCGTCATCCACGGTTAGCCAGGCCTCAGGGCTTCACACCCCCCGTTTACATCACTCTACCCCAAGCCGGCGCAGTTAAATAAATATTTTTGTTGTTAAAAAATAAAAACAATTTATTTTGGCCCAATTATGTTTGGTTCATTGTGTCTTTCGCCACCAGCAACACACACCATGCGCCAAATAAGAAACTTTGCCACACACTTTATTTTTTGGCCACATCCTATCTCCAGTAGTTAGCAAATAAAAGACTGCAGCTTTGTGTGTCTTTAGTATAGAGATATGAGCTGGGCCAAAAAATTAATTAATGTATTATCTCCATAATCTCTTCCTTCTGCTTAGCCTGTGACTAGTGTAGCAGTCTGAAGAGAAAATGGCGGAAATACAATGCAGAACTATACTCAACAGGTCAGGTGTCAAACTCATTAGTTAAGACACCGGACCTGGTGAGTAGAGAACTGCCTTGTATAACCTCCATTTTCTCTTCTGTGTACGTAATCTATTCCACACAAAGTGAAGAGACGATGGTGGTCATACGCGGCATATCTATGCTCACCTGCACAGGTGTCAGAAATAGTGAATTCATGAGGCTGTTATATGTGCATCAATGAATTCATTATTTCTGACACCTGACTTGATGACTATAGATCTCTTTGGTGTGACAGTCATTGTCTCTTCAGTCTGTGTCCAATGCATACTGCAAAACAGAAACAGGACGCAATGACGTCAACAAGCTTACCACTAAAGCAACATGGCTGCCGTCACACTAGCAGTATGTGGTCAGTGTTTTATATCAGTATTTGTAAGCCAAAACAAGGAGTGGAACAATTATAGGTAAATTATGATATTAAAATAATAACTAGCACCTCTGCCTTTATCACCCACTCCTGGTTTTGGATTACAAATACTCACATTAAATAGAGACCAAATACTGCCAGTTTTAGGACAGCCTTGGTTTGTAGAGGAAATACATAGGAGACACGGTCAACACAACCAAAAATAAAGTTTATTAATGAGAAATATTATTAACATTTAAGAAAATTACTTGTACAGATAAAATTACAACAGGACATTTACACAACATTGTCCTGCCATGACACACGTCCAATATCAGAATCAAAAAAGGCAGCAAATTGGTCCCGCGTGTGACCAACTTTAGCAGTTGACCGCAGCGGGTGATGCTGGTAATCGGGCAGTGGGTGTGCAACTGATTCATCCAGTTCAATGTTGGGTTGCTCCTTTGCCATTATATAATTGTGCAGAACCACACAGGCTTTGACCACCTCGTCGACTGTCTCCATTGTTAGATTAATGGCTGATGCAAGAATGCGCCATTTTGAGACTAGAATGCCAAAGGTACACTAACTACAGACTGACCAGGGCCCGAAAAACAGTGAAGATACTTCTAGTGTGGCTCAAGTCCCGACTGGAATATGGCTTCAGTAGGTTTTCACACATCTGAAAGGCCTCATCCCCAACCATAACAAATAGCATCGTTGGACCTTGAGTGTTGTGGAGCGGTTGTGGCCGTGGAAAATTAAAATTTTTGCCATACACACAGTAGCCCATATCAGAGTTCTTAAAAGTCTGGGAATCGTTGCCACGGCCAAAAGCTCCAATGTCCACGGCGATGAATCGACAGTCCGCATCGGCTATTGCCATGAGCACAACAGAAAAATATTTTTTGTAATTAAAGTACTCCGATCCTGTTCTGGCTGGTTTGATAATGCGATAATATGATAATGTGATAATGTGCTTTCCATCCACCGCTCCCAAACAGTTTGGGAAATCCCACACATTCCATTATTTTTCCGCAATTTTAAGTCACATGTCCAAGGTGGGTAGGGGTTTAAACTCTTCCCGGAGTACATTCCACAAAGCCCGGCAGGTGTCCACAACTATTCCGGACAGGGTGGATATTCCAAGCCGGTATTGGAAGTGGAGGGATGATAAACTCTCTCCGGTTGACAGAAATCTGTAAGGAAAACAAACCCAAAAAAAATAACAATCTATTCTATTTATGTTGTGGTTACGCTAAAGACAGAAAGGAAAATACCCAAAAAATACATGTCAGAACACCCAAAATTTGGACTGTCATTGGTTTAGATTTGGAACGTACCTTAATGTAACCAGCAGTCGTTCCTCGGGTGGAATCACTCTACGGAGTTGGGTGTCCTGTCTCCGTATGGCTCCTTGGACACGAGCAAGCAAATCACGGAACGAGTCTTGCGACATCCTTGTATATTCATGGAATTTCTCCAGGTTGGCGTTAAGCTCGCCATACAGAGAGTGATAGGCTCCACGGCTCTCACGTAGTTCGATAATGGGGTGTCTCCAAAAACGCCTACGATGTTTCCTTCTCCATCTTTCGCGATTTCTGTCTTGCTCCCAAGCAAACGCACAGGCAAGAAACAGCTTGATGCTTAAATCCAGGTTGAAATAAAAGCTCTCCATGCGAAGATCCATCATGACACAGGATACAGTAGCACACTGTTAAGATTTCAGCAGTCCTAGGGTCTATATATAGAGATCCCATAATACACGCCCTCTGTAGTCCCATTGGCGGTTTCTGGTTATCTCGATTTTTCTCCTGTAAAATTTGTCACCATGCGCACCAAAAACGCAAACGCAGGGAAAAACGCATAGAAAAGCGTGTAAACGCGGTGGTTTTTTAACCGAATGCGTTTCCGCATGAAAGGGTTCTTTACAGTTAGAGCATATGCCCAATGGGGGTTAGGGGGCAAAGCCTGACACCCCTTCTCAGAAAATACGTCCTCAAAGCCAGACAAACGCAGGTAAGGTCCCCGTAGATACGGCAGAAAGGGAAATGCTTAGGCAGTTATCAGGACAGTTATCTCCCCACTCCACAATTTCTCTGGATTGCCAATCCACTGTCGGTTTATGTTTCACCAACAGGGGTAAACACAGAACAACTGGAGCGAGGAGACCTTCCACGACATAAGGAAGAATTACCTCATAATGGAAAGACCACACCCTCAGTATTATGTTATGTACAATCTTGCTCTCTGTGAAAGTGGCGCTGAGTCAATGGCATAAATAGGAATAGGCTTAGCTAAGGTAGAGCGAGCAAGCAAGCCCATGAGTTCTAGCAAACTCAGCATCCACCATACTGACTCTAGCACCACTGTCTACAAACACAGAAAATTTCTCAATCCTGCTCTCTAGCACAACTGCTGCTGTGAGGACAAACCAAGAATTACAGGTTGAAAACAAACGTACCACTGGATTATCAAACTTTGGGATCCCAGGGGTTGAGTCTTTTTGCTTGGAAATCAAAGGACAGGCCCCCCCAAAAATGTCCCTTCCTCCCACAAAAAGAAGCCCTTTTTCATTGTGATTGTCGAGGGGAAACATACGACGCGGACGCACCTCTTCACTGCATGGGTTCCTCTAACTCCACAAGTTTAGGTTCAATCCTGGACCTCCCCCCCCCCCCACCACCACCAAGGTTAATGTTCCGGAAAGAGGGCTCAGGAGAAGGTGGTCTCACCGATCTATCACGCAGGAGTCTATCCACCTATATACAGTGCCTTGCGATAGTATTCGGCTCCCTGGAACTTTTCAACGTTTTTCCCACATATCATGCATCAAACAGATACCAAATGTAAATTTTTGGTGAAGAATCAACAACAAGTGGAACACAATTGTGAAGCTTTACAAAATTTATTGGTTATTTTAAATTTTAGTGGAAATTCAAAACTGAAAAGTGGGGCGTGCAATATTATTCGGCTCCTTTAACTTAATACTTTGTTGCGCCACCTTTTGCTGAGATTACAGATGCAAGTCGCTTGGGGTATGTCTCTATCAGTTTTGTACATCAAGAGACTGAAATTCTTGCCCATTCTTCCTTGGCAAACAGCTCAAGCTCAGTGAGGTTTGATGGAGATCGTTTGTGAAAAGCAGTTTTCAGCTCTTTACACAGATTCTCGATTGGATTGAGGTCTGGACTTTGACTTGGCCATTCTAACACCTGGATACGTTTATTTGTGAACCATTCCATTGTAGATTTTGCTTTATGTTTGGGATCATTGTCTTGTTGGAAGACAAATCTCCGTCACAGTCTCAGGTCTTTTGCAGACTACAACAGGTTTTCTTCAACAATGGTCCTGTATTTGGCTACATCCATCTTCCCATCATTTTTAACCATCTTTCCTGTCCCTGCTGAAGAAAATCAGGCCCAAACCATGATGCTGCCACCACCATGTTTGACAGTGGGGACGGTGTGTTCAGGGTGAAGAGATGTGTTGCCTTTACGCCAAACATATCGTTTGGCATTGTTGCCAAAATGTTCGATTTTGGTTTCATCTGACCAGAGCACCTTCTTCCACATGTTTGGTGTGTCTCCCAGGTGGCTTGTTGCAAACTTTAAATTACACTTTTTATGGATATCTTTGAGAAATGGCTTTCTTCTTGCCACTCTTCCATAAAGGCCAGATTTGTGCAGTGTACGACTGATTGTTGTTCTATGGACAGACTGTCCCACCTCAGCTGTTGATCTCTGCAGTTCATCCAGAGTGATCATGGGCCTCTTGGCTGCATCTCTGATCAGTCTTCTCCTTGTTTGAGATGAAAGTTTAGAGGGATGGCTGGGTCTTGGTAGATTTGCAGTGGTATGATACTCCTTCCATTTCAATATGATCGCTTGCACAGTGCTCCTTGGGATGTTTAAAGTTTTGGAAATCATTTTGTATCCAAATCCGGCTTTAAACTTCTCCACAACAGTATCACGGACCTGCCTGTTGTGTTCCTTGGTCTTCATGATGCTCTCTGTGCTTCAAACAGAACCCTGAGACTATCACAGAGCAAGCGCATTTATACGGAAACTTGATTACACACAGGTGGATTATATTTATCATCATTAGGCATTTAGGAGAACATTGGATCATTCAGAGATCCACAATGAACTTCTGGAGTGAGTTTGCTGCAGTGAAAGTAAAGGGGCCGAATAATATTGCATGCCTTACTTTCCAGTTTTTGAATTTTCACAAAAATTTAAAAACAACCAATAAATTTTGTAAAACTTCACAATTGTGTTCCACTTGTTGTTGATTCTTCACAACATTGCATGGAGGGGCAAGCACGAGGTTACGCGGCAAAGTAGTTAGTAATTAGAGTAGGTATAGGCTCAATTTAAGAGTTTTAGTTTTTACAGGTTTTTTTTTTCTCACCTATGTAGTACATATGTTACAATAAACTTATTATCCATATCAAATACAAGATAATACTGATTATAGGTAGAAAATACCTTTTATTACATGTTTAACGTGTATACTTTATATGCTATGTTTCATAACTTGAATATACACTGTATGTAACGCAACTGATTTTGTTACTAATAAACGAATTTAAAAAAAATAAAAATTTACATTTGGTATCTTTAGGTTTGAAGAATGATATGTGGGAAAAGGTTGAAAAGTTCCAGGGAGCCCAATACTTTCTCAAGACACTGTAGCCAATGACATGGCAGCCTCCAATGACTTAGGGGGTATAATACACTGCCAAAGCATCTTTTAACCTTTCAGTAAGACAAGTGGCGTCTAAGAGCCGGGTCATTCCATTTGGTATCAGTTGCCCACCAGTGGAATTCAGAGCTATAAGTCTCCAATGATGGATTCCCTTGTTAAAGGCGACGTAGCCTGGATTCCACCAAAGAAATATGGTAAGGCTCATCATAGATAAAAGCTAAAGCTCTGAAAAACCCTTCTACGGACTGGAGACAGCCCAGGATTGAGAATCCCCATGCAACAGTGAAATCACATTTCACACTCGTTGCTCCTCATCACCAGAGGAGTAACGACGAAAGCTTGAAATACAATTTGTATACTGCTTTAAATACAAAAACCTGTCCCTACCTCCTTAAAACCTGTCTGGAAGGGCAATTTTGGGTTCAAGCTGGACCGGCCTACCCGCAGAGCCCCCCACAGTCCATTGCTGCTGCACCTCAGAATGAAGGTCAGTCACCTCCAGTGAACCTCTACAGCTGCTGTGCCAGCACAGAAACAGGATCCATAAACCCAGAAAAAGGGTATTAAAAAAAAAAAGAAGACTTTTTAAAAAGTGTACTGTGGATGTTAATGTCACACTGGGTGAAGGATAAGTAAGTGCACAACAACGAAAAGAGGGAAGGGGGAGCCCAAACACTAGGGAAGAGGGGAGTGGAGACCCTTAGGCAGCTCTAACATCTCCCTGTCTGCCCTAAATGTTCCTAAATAGGTTCAACACCTAGAGCCTAGCAGGTGGCTAATCCCTGCCTAACCCTAGCAATAGGCCCTACATAGGGAGGGGATGGGGTAAACACTAGTCAGTCCTCACTAAAACTAAAGACATAGAGGGTAAATAGATGGGGGAAAACACAACTTGAGAAAACAACCGAAATGTCACTCCAGCAATCCTCCAAGGGTTCTCAGGGAAGACACTAACCGACTGCTTGAGCTTCCAACAAGACTGAGGCAAGTATGAACTAAACACCCACACCATGCAGCAACAATTGAATGTATTTAAACCTTCAGCACATGTGTGTGAATAGCAGCAGAAGTTGAAAGTAACTATTGGGTCCTTGAGGGAGAAGGATATCGCGCCATAACAGAGATGCAAAAATCAAGAAGGTGCTTGAGCAAAACGCAAAGACCTTCTACAGTCGGATTCAGAATGACTATGTAACACCTGACACACCAATGACATACTCACAGCTGTGCAGTGAAAAAGAGGAGAGCAGAGAGCGGCCATTACACATCACACTGGTAACTCTCCTTTCATGTAAAATAAGATCTGGAGATAGAGTTATGTTCCAGGCCACATCCTCTCCATAGTATGAAAGAGGTAATTTATATAGAGTGATAAAAGCTGATTTATCAATAACTCATTTGTTATGAGACAGACATGTAGGACTTTTTCAGCACTCTAACAAACTGTATCCCCATATTAACCTCTTTCTGACAGCAGACGTAATGTTCCATCCATGTGCTCTGGGCCTATTTGAACAGGGACGGAATATTACGCCCATGCATACGGGGGGGGAATTGGCGATCGTCGCCAGGTGTCAGCTGATACTGACAGCTGACAATAAGTGCCGGAAGCGGTCACAGACCACTCCAGGCACTTTAAACCCTGAAATGCTGCGATCGAACAAGACCGCAGCATTATGGAAGCCAGCAGAGGGCGGAAAGCCCCTATATCTTTGCATCAGAGAACCTGTGGCGTGATGCAAGGTCGCGATCGTTGCCATGGGGACCCAATGTCATCATGAAGACATCCGCGTCACCAGACCTGGCAAACTGCTGATCATGCCCAGTGCATGATGAGCAAGATTGTCTGTCAGTGCAGAGCTGTTAGTTTGTGCGGTATGGGGATGCTGCTTCATCTCCATGCTGTAGAAGCTATCAGCCTGCAAAACATGATTGTCCCATAGTGGGACAAAGTAAAAAGTTTAGTAAAAAGTAAGTAAAGAAAAAAAAAAGTTAAATAATTGTAAAAATATTTTAAAGGGCACCTGTCACCCTGTTTTTTCCGTATGAGATAAAAATACTGTTAAATAGGGCCTGAGCTGTGCATTACAACAGTGTATTTTGTGGACCCCGATTCCCCACCTATGCTGCCAATATACGTTACCAAAGTAGCCGTTTTCGCCTGTCAATCAGGCTGGTCTGGTAAAAAGGGCGTGGTGTCTTCCCCCAGATCTTGCTTAGTTTTCCGTTGGTGGCGTAGTGGTGTGCGCATGTCCAAGGTCCCGAATCCACTGCACAGGGGAGTGAAAAGAGCGCGATGTGTGCTATTTCATTGGTGATCGGTGGGGCGGCCATCTTCCTTTGGCCGCGCGTGCGCAGAAGCGGCGCTCTGCTGGCCGCGGCTTCAGGAAAATGGCCGCGGGATGCCGCGCATGCGCAGATGGAGATCGCGGCGGCCATTTTCCTGAAGCCGAGATGCGAATTCTGCTTCAGGAAAATGGCCGCCGCGATCTCCATCTGCGCACGCATGGCATCCCGCGGCCATTTTCCTGAAGCCGCGGGCAGCAGAGCGCTCCATCTGCGCACGCGCGGCCAAAGGAAGATGGCCGCCCCCACCGATCAACAGGGAAATAACGCACATCGCGCTGTTTTAACTCCCCTGTGCAGTGGATTTGGGACCTTGGGCATGCGCAAACCACTACGCCACCAACGGAAAACTAAGCAACATCTGGGGGAAGACACCACGCCCTTTTGACCAGACCAGCCTGATTGACAGGCGAAAACGGCTACTTTGGTAACGTATTTTGGCAGCATAGGTGGGGAATCGGGGTCCACAAAATACACTGTTGTAATGCACAGCTCAGGCCCTATTTTTTTTTTTAAACAAATATTTTTATTGTGCAAAAGCGATACAAAAAAATCCATTTAAATAACGGTACATTAATGTTTTGATTTTAAAGAAACAGACCCACCCACCCCCCTCCCCCCTTAAAGACCAACTCCAGCCATACAGTACTCTTAGAAGGAAGAGAATACACATTACATACATATGCACAATTAACATCATTTTACCACCACCCTTCAGTTGTTCCCATCCAGCCATGGCTGCCACAGTTTTTGAAAAAACCCCATCCTGTTCCTCTTATTATATATACTTTTTTCGAGCTGGACAATATGATTCGCTTGTGCAATAAATTCTCGTCTAGTAGGAGGTTCCTCCCTGATCCAATACCTTGCGATCACCTTCCTCGCAATGAACAATAATCTAGCAATTGCCATTTTGGCTGTGCCGTCGGCAAGGATTTCCTCCACATACCCAAGTACACACACCACCGGATCCCTGGGAATCGAACATCCATAAATCACCCCTATCTGGTTTAGCACCACAACCCAGTATGCAAACAATCTGGGACACAGCCACAACATGTGCAGTATACCTGCCTGAGATTGGGAGCACCTAGGGCACCCAGAGTCGTCTCTCAGCCCGGCTTTAACCCCTTCATGACCCAGCCTATTTTGGCCTTAATGACCTTGCCGTTTTTTGAAATTCTGACCAGTGTCCCTTTATGAGGTAATAACTCAGGAACGCTTCAACGGATCCTAGCGATTCTGAGATTGTTTTTTCGTGACATATTGGGCTTCATGTTAGTGGTAAATTTAGGTCGATAATTTCTGAGTTTATTTGTGAAAAAAACGGAAATTTGGCAAAAAATTTGAAAATTTCGCAATTTTCACATTTTGAATTTTTATTCTGTTAAACCAGAGAGTTATGTGACACAAAATAGTTAATAAATAACGTTTCCCACATGTCTACTTTACATCAGCACAATTTTGGAAACAATTTTTTTTTTTGCTAGGAAGTTATAAGGGTTAAAATTTGACCAGTGATTTCTCATTTTTACAACAAAATTTACAAAACCATTTTTTTTAGGGACCACCTCACATTTGAAGTCAGTTTGAGGGTTCTATATGGCTGAAAATACCCAAAAGTGACACCATTCTAAAAACTGCACCCCTCAAGGTGCTCAAAACCACATTCAAGAAGTTTATTAACCCTTCAAGTGTTTCACAGCAGCAGAAGCAACATGGAAGGAAAAAATGAACATTTAACTTTTTAGTCACAAAAATGATCTTTTAGCAACAATTTTTTTATTTTCCCAGCGGTAAAAGGAGAAACTGGACCACGGACGTTGTTGTCCAATTTGTCCTGAGTACGCTGATACCTCATATGTGGGGGTAAACCACTGTTTGGGCGCACGGCAGGGCTCGGAAGGGAAGGAGCGCCATTTGACTTTTTGAATGAAAAATTGGCTCCAATCTTTAGCGGACACCATGTCACGTTTGGAGAGCCCCCGTGTGCCTAAACATTGGAGCTCCCCCACAAGTGACCCCATTTTGGAAACTAGACCCCCCAAGGAACTTATCTAGAAGCATAGTGAGCACTTTAAACCCCCAGGTGCTTCACAAATTGATCCGTAAAAATGAAAAAGTACTTTTTTTTCACAAAAAAATTATTTTTGCCTCAATTTTTTCATTTTCACATGGGCAACAGGATAAAATGGATCCTAAATTTTGTTGGGCAATTTCTCCTGAGTACACCAATACCTCACATGTGGGGGTAAACCACTGTTTGGGCACATGGTAAGGCTCGGAAGGGAAGGAGCGCCATTTGACTTTTTGAATGAAAAATTATCTCCATCGTTAGCGGACACCATGTCGCGTTTGGAAAGCCCCTGTGTGCCTAAACATTGGAGCTCCTCCACAAGTGACCCCATTTTGGAAACTAGACCCCCCAAGGAACTCATCTAGAGGCATAGTGAGCACTTTAAACCCCCAGGTGCTTCACAAATTGATCCGCAAAAATGAAAAAGTACTTTTTTTTCACACAAAATTTCTTTTAGCCTCAATTCTTTCATTTTCACATGGGCAACAGGATAAAATGGATCCTAAAATTTGTTGGGCAATTTCTCCTGAGTATGCCGATACCTCATATGTGGGGGTAAACCACTGTTTGGGTGCACGGCAAGGCTCGGAAGGGGAGGTGTGCCATTTGACTTTTTGAATGGAAAATTAGCTCCAATCGTTAGCGGACACCATGTCGCGTTTGGAGAGCCCCTGTGTGCCTAAACATTGGAGCTCCCCTACAAGTTACCCCATTTTGGAAACTAGACCCCCCAAGGAACTTATCTAGATGCATAGTGAGCACTTATAACCCCCAGGTGCTTCACAGAAGTTTATAACGCAGAGCCGTGAAAATAAAAAAATAATTTTTCTTTCCTCAAAAATGATTTTTAGCCCAGAATTTTTTATTTTCCCAAGGGTAATAGGAGAAATTGGATCCCAAATGTTGTTTTCCAGTTTGTCCTGAGTACGATGATACCCCATATGTGGGAGTAAACCACTGTTTGGGCGCACGGCAGGGCTCGGAAGGGAAGGCACGCCATTTGGCTTTTTGAATGGAAAATTAGCTCCAATCATTAGCGGACACCATGTCGCGTTTGGAGAGCCCCTGTGTGCCTAAACATTGGAGCTCCCGCACAAGTGACCCCATTTTGGAAACTAGACCTCCCAAGGAACTAATCTAGATGTGTGGTGAGCACTTTGAACCCCCAAGTGCTTCACAGAAGTTTATAACGCAGAGCCGTGAAAATAAAAAATGTGTTTCCTTTCCTCAAAAATATTTTTTTAGCCCAGAATTTTTTTATTTTTGCAAGAGTAACAGGAGAAATTGGACCCCAAAAGTTGTTGTCCAGTTTCTCCTGAGTACGCTGATACCCCATATGTGGGGGTAAACCACTGTTTTGGCACACGTCGGGGTTCGGAAGGGAAGTAGTGACGTTTTGAAATGCAGACTTTGATGGAATGCTCTGCGGGCATCAGGTTGCGTTTGCAGAGCCCCTGATGTGCCTAAACAGTAGGAACTCCCTACAAGTGACTCCATTTTGGAAACTAGACCCCCAAGGGAACTTATCTAGATGTGTGGTGAGCACTTTGAACCCCCAAGTGCTTCACAGAAGTTTATAACGCAGAGCCGTGAAAATAAAAAATGTGTTTCCTTTCCTCAAAAATATTTTTTTAGCCCAGAATTTTTTTATTTTTGCAAGAGTAACAGGAGAAATTGGACCCCAAAAGTTGTTGTCCAGTTTCTCCTGAGTACGCTGATACCCCATATGTGGGGGTAAACCACTGTTTTGGCACACGTCTGGGTTCGGAATGGAAGTAGTGACGTTTTGAAATGCAGACTTTGATGGAATGCTCTGCGGGCATCAGGTTGCGTTTGCAGAGCCCCTGATGTGCCTAAACAGTAGGAACTCCCCACAAGTGACTCCATTTTGGAAACTAGACCCCCAAGGGAACTTATCTAGATGTGTGGTGAGCACTTTGAACCCCCAAGTGCTTCACAGAAGTTTACAACGCAGAGCCGTGAAAATAAAAAATCATTTTTCTTTCCTCAAAAAAGATGTTTTAGCAAGCAATTTTTTATTTTCACAAGGGTAACAGGAGAATTTGGACCCCAATATTTGTTGCCCAGTTTGTTGTGAGTACGCTCATACCCCATATGTGGGGGTAAACCACTGTTTGGGCGCACGTCAGGGCTCGGAAGGGAAGTAGTGACATTTGAAATGCAGACTTTGATGGAATGGTCTGCGGGCGTCACATTGCATTTGCAGAGCCCCTGATGTGCCTAAACAGTAGAAACCCCCCACAAGTGACCCCATTTTGGAAACTAGACCCCCCAAGGAACTTATCTAGATGTGTGGTGAGCACGTTCAACCCCCAAGTGCTTCACAGAAGTTTACAACGCAGAGCCGTGAAAATAAAAAATCATTTTTCTTTCCTCAAAAAAGATGTTTTAGCAAGCAATTTTTTATTTTCACAAGGGTAACAGGAGAATTTGGACCCCAATATTTGTTGCCCAGTTTGTTGTGAGTACGCTGATACCCCATATGTGGGGGTAAACCACTGTTTGGGCGCACGTCAGGGCTCGGAAGGGAAGTAGTGACATTTGAAATGCAGACTTTGATGGAATGGTCTGCGGGCGTCACATTGCATTTGCAGAGCCCCTGATGTGCCTAAACAGTAGAAACACCCCACAAGTGACCCCATTTTGGAAACTAGACCCCCGAAGGAACTTATCTAGATGTGTGGTGAGCACTTTCAACCCCCAAGTGCTTCACAGAAGTTTATAACGCAGAGCCGTGAAAATAAAAAATAATTGTTCTTTCCTCAAAAATTATGTTTTAGCAAGTAATTTTTTATTTTTGCAAGGGTAACAGGAGAAATTGGACCCCAACAGTTGTTGCCCAGTTTGTCCTGAGTACGCTGGTACCCCAAATGTGGGGGTAAACCACTGTTTGGGCGCACGTCGGGGCTTGGAAGGGCGGGAGCACCATTTGACTTTTTGAACGCAAGATTGGCTGGAATCAATGGTGGCGCCATGTTGCGTTTGGAGACCCCTGATGTGCCTAAACAGTGGAAACCCCTCAATTCTAACTTCAACACTAACCCCAACACACCCCTAATCCTAATCCCAACTGTAGCCATAACCCTAATCACAACCCTAACCCCAACACACCCCTAACCACAACCCTAACCGCAACACACCCGTAACCCTAATTCCAACCCTAATCCTAACCCTAATCCCAACCGTAACCCTAATCCCAACCCTAACCACAACTGTAACCCCAACACACCCCTAACCCTATCCGTAACCCTAACCACAAGCCTAATCTTAACCCTATTTCAAACCCTAGCCCTAATTCCAACCCTAACTCTAATTCCAACCCTAACCCTAAGGCTATGTGCCCACGTTGCGGATTCGTGTGAGATTTTTCCGCACGATTTTTGAAAAATCTGCAGGTAAAAAAAAGGCACTGCGTTTTACCTGCGGATTTACAGCAGATTTCCAGTGTTTTTTTGTGCGGATTTCACCTGCGGATTCCTATTGAGGAACAGGTGTAAAACGCTGCGGAATCCGCACAAAGAATTGACATGCTGCGGAAAATACAACGCAGCGTTTCTGCACGGAATTTTTCGCACCATGGGCACAGCGGATTTGGTTTTCCTTAGGTGTACATGGTACTGTAAACCTGATGGAAAACTGCTTCGAATTCGCAGCGGCCAATCCGCTACGGATCCGCGGCCAATCCGCTGCGGATCCGCTGCCAATCCGCTGCGGATCCGCGGCCAATCCGCTACCGATCCGCTGCGGATCCGTGGCCAATCCGCTGCGGATCCGCGGCCAATCCGCTGCGGATCCGCTGCCGATCCGCTGCGGATCCGCGGCCGATCCGCTGCGGATCCGCTGCCGATCCGCTGCGGATCCGCTGCCGATCCGCTGCCGATCCGCTGCGGATCCGAGGCCGATCCGCTGCGGATCCGCGGCCGATCCGCTGCGGATCCGCGGCCGATCCGCTCTGTGTGCACATGCCATAACCCTACCCCTAACCCTACCCGTAACCCTAACCCTACCCCTAACCCTACCCCTAGTTCTAACCCTAGTTCTAACCCTAACCCTAGTGGAAAAAAAAAAAAAAAAAATCTTTATTTTATTATTGTCCCTATGGGGGTGATAAAGGGGGGGGGGGTTATTTATTATTTTTTTTTATTTTGATCGCTGTGATAGAACCTACCACAGCGATCAAAATGTACTTGTAAGGAATCTGCCGACTGGCAGATTCAGCGGGCGCACTGAGCATGCGCCCGCCATTTTCCAAGATGGCGGCGCCCAGCGAGGAGACGGCCGGACACCGGGAGGATCGGTAAGTATGAAGGGGTGGTGGGGGGGTGGATCGGAGCACAGGGGGGGTGATCGGAGCACAGGGGGGGGGGGATCATGAGCAAGGAGGGAGCGGACAGGAGGACGGGGGAGCCGGCAGGCGGACGGAGGGGACCGGAGGACTAACGGAGGGCTGGGGGGGCGATCGGTGGGTGTGGGGGGGGTGACTTCAGGTTTTCCAGCCATGGCCGATGATATTGCAGCATCGGCCATGGCTGGATTGTAATATTTCACCAGTTTTTTAGGTGAAATATTACAAATCGCTCTGATTGGCAGTTTCACTTTCAACAGCCAATCAGAGCGATCGTAGCCACGGGGGGGTGAAGCCACCCCCCCTGGGCTGAAGCACCACTCCCCCTGTCTCTGCAGATCGGGTAAAATGGGAGTTAACCCCTTCACCCGATCTGCAGGGACGCGATCCCTCCATGACGCATACGCTGCGTCATAGGTCGGGAAGGCACAGACTTTCATGACGCAGCGTATGCGTCAAAGGTCGGGAAGGGGTTAAACAACATGTCAGGTGTCCTGTAAACTCTATCACATATATTTGTGACAGTCTCCCAGGTTCACTCATCGACAGCCTGGGTATGTATTCTAATATAGACTCCCACTTATCGTCGTCTATTTGCCCCAGTTCCTCCTCCCACTTCCCTCTGGCCTTAATAGGGTAATCCATTAGAAAGGTATGTAGTAAATCACCATATACTTCGGATATTGCCCCTTTTGTTCCGTTGTTATTTAGTATAAAGTCCAACATTAGATCCTTCTGAATCACTATAGGTCCTCTCTTTTTTTGTGCCTGATATGCGTGCTGAACCCGTCTATATTGATACAACTTTAACCCCGGGAACTGAAATTCCTGTTGCAGCATATCAAAAGATTTAATATTCCCGTTGTGAATCAACTGACCTATCAACCCAATGCCTTTGTCCCTCCACTCTCCCATTCCTTCCATATGATTAAATTCTTGAAAAGAAGGGTTATCCCAGATAGGTGAAAACTCAGTAAATTTCACGACTCCCCTTATGCGTTTAAGCGTCTGCCATACCTTATGAATTAAATTAATGGTGTGAAAACAAGTTCCCAATTTCTTAAATAGTCCTGCCTCTAGACCCTGACTCAAGGGCCACATGCCAATAATATGTACCAGGCTACCATGTCCCTGACCTTTCTCAATTCCTTCTCCCCATCCCCTAAGGTGCTGGCTCTGCGCAGATAAAAAGTATAACCAGGGATTAGGTAGGGCAAGTCCCCCTTCATCTTTAGGTCGTTGCAGTATCTCCTGCCTAATTCTAGGGTTCTTCCCACCCCACACCAATTCCCCAAATAGTGATCTTAGTTTACGAAATCTGGTCATAGGGATCCATACCGGAGAGTTATGCAGAATATACAAAACCTGTGGCATCACAACCATTTTAAGGAGATTTACTCTACCCACCACCGACAAATGCAACTTATTCCAAGCTAAAATTTTTGCACGGAATTTGTTTATCAATGGCTCAAGATTAAGTTCCTCAAATCTAGTTAGGGGAAGAGAAACCTGGATCCCTAGATATTTAAATTGCGCCACCACCCTTAATTTCGTATTCTGCTCCACCTCCCCCGTACAATCCACTTCCCTATCCACCTGCATAACACTTGATTTATCCCAGTTGATAGTCAATCCAGAAATTTGCCCAAATCCTTCAATTAATGAAATCACATTTCTTAAAGGCTCTCCAGGACCCTCAAGAAAAAGCAAAATATCATCGGCATACAAAGCAATTTTCTCCTCCATTTTCCCATACACAAACCCCTTTACTAACCGAGACCTTCTAATAGCCGCTGCCAGAGGCTCCACCGCTAGAGCAAACAGCAACGGGGACAACGGGCATCCCTGTCGCGTACCTCGAAATAGGTGAAACCTCTCCGACAGTGTATTGTTCACCCTAAGTTTGGGCACTGGAGAGGAGTATAGGAGTCTCACCCATGACACAAAAACTGGCCCAAACCCAAAGCGACCCAGAACAGACCACAGGTATTGCCATTCTATACTATCGAAGGCCTTATGTGCATCGAGGGAAACTACCACCCTCCTACCAGCATTTTCCGCCGGTATCTGCATATTGAGGAATAACCTTCTCAAGTTGATGGCAGTGGATTTATTAGGCATAAAGCCGGATTGGTCCGAATGAACCACCTTTTCTATCACCTGAGTCAGTCTGTTCGCCAAGGCTTTAGCCAAAATCTTAACATCTGCTGTCAGGAGTGATATCGGTCTGTATGACTCCGGCAACGGTGGGTTTTTATCGGGTTTAGGAATGACCACAATAGTGGCCTCCCTCATGGAAGCAGGCAATATTCCCCTCTCCAGTGACTCCTCAAATACGTTCAACAATCTGGTCAGCAACTCTTCAGAAAGGACATCATAAATCTCAACAGGGACGCCGTCAGCTCCCGGAGCCTTCCCCCCCGCCATTGATCTCAAGGCACCTTCCAAATCTTCCATCGTAAGCAGCCTATCTAACGAATCTCTATCCTCAGCTTCCAGCCTCGGTAAATTTGCCTCCTCTAAAAATCTGTCAATTTCCCCTTCTTTCTGCCCCGTGTGTGATGCATACAATTTACTATAAAATCCCTTAAAACCTTCCAGGATTTGGCCCCCCTTTGTTACAATGCTACCATTTTCTAGTTCCAGAGCGTGTATATGTGTCGAGTCCCTCTGGGCAGACGTCACCACTGATAGCAGGTGACCCACCTTTTCCCCCTCCGCATAAAAAACCTCTCTTTGGAAAGCTCTCGCCCTCTCTGCTTTGCGTAAGTGTAATTTGTTAACCTCCTCCTGAGCCATCTTCATACGGTTCATGGTGTCCTGAGAACGTAAATTACTCAATGCAGCCTCCGCTGCCTTCAATTCCTCCAATATGACTTTGTCAGACTCCTTTGTTTGTGTTTTATGCCTAGATATCCCTTTAGATAATATTCCCCTCAAAAAAGCTTTCATGGTATCCCAAACCAGATGTTTCGCTGCACTACCATCATTAAATTTAAAGAATTCCCCTATCTCTTCCCCGATCTTTCCCATGTCAAGAATTTGTAACCAGAAGGGGTTAATCTTCCAACCCAATTTAGTCATCTCCCCAGGACCTTCAATTTGCAGCGTTACTACCAATGGACTATGATCCGAAACTACTCTAGGCATATAGTCTACCTCCTGTACCAACCTATCCATACCTTCATTACCCAGAGCCATATCAATACGGGATAGAGAGGCATATGTCGCTGAATAACAGGAGAAACAGTATGTATCGTTATTACGAACTCTCCACAAGTCCCTCCATGCCACCTCTTTCAAATAGCTACCAAACGCTGTTAAATTCCCCTCCTTCCTCAACATAGCATGCTGCACTCAGGCCCTATTTAACAGTATTTTTATCTCATACGGAAAAAACGGGGTGACAGGTGCCCTTTAAAAATATATATACTATATATATATACATACATATATATATATATATATACATATATACACACACACACACACACACACACACACACACACACACACACACACACACACACACACACACAGTGGGGCAAAATAGTATTTAGTCAGTCAGCAATAGTGCAAGTTCCACCACTTAAAAAGATGAGAGGCGTCTGTAATTTACATCATAGGTAGACCTCAACTATGGGAGACAAACTGAGAAAAAAAAATCCAGAAAATCACATTGTCTGTTTTTTTATCATTTTATTTGCATATTCTGGTGGAAAATAAGTATTTGGTCAGAAACAAACAATCAAGATTTCTGGCTCTCACAGACCTGTAACTTCTTCTTTAAGAGTCTCCTCTTTCCTCCACTCATTACCTGTAGTAATGGCACCTGTTTAAACTTGTTATCAGTATAAAAAGACACCTGTGCACACCCTCAGTCTGACTCCAAACTCCACTATGGTGAAGACCAAAGAGCTGTCAAAGGACACCAGAAACAAAATTGTAGCCCTGCACCAGGCTGGGAAGACTGAATCTGCAATAGCCAACCAGCTTGGAGTGAAGAAATCAACAGTGGGAGCAAGAATTAGAAAATGGAAGACATTCAAGACCACTGATAATCTCCCTCGATCTGGGGCTCCACACAAAATCCCACTCCGTGGGGTCAGAATGATCACAAGAACGGTGAGCAAAAATCCCAGAACCACGCGGGGGGACCTAGTGAATGAACTGCAGAGAGCTGGGACCAATGTAACAAGGCCTACCATAAGTAACACACTACGCCACCATGGACTCAGATCCTGCAGTGCCAGACGTGTCCCACTGCTTAAGCCAGTACATGTCCGGGCCCGTCTGAAGTTTGCTAGAGAGCATTTGGATGATCCAGAGGAGTTTTGGGAGAATGTCCTATGGTCTGATGAAACCAAACTGGAACTGTTTGGTAGAAACACAACTTGTCGTGTTTGGAGGAAAAAGAATACTGAGTTGCATCCATCAAACACCATACCTACTGTAAAGCATGGTGGTGGAAACATCATGCTTTGGGGCTGTTTCTCTGCAAAGGGGCCAGGACGACTGATCCGGGTACATGAAAGAATGAATGGGGCCATGTATCGTGAGATTTTGAGTGCAAACCTCCTTCCATCAGCAAGGGCATTGAAGATGAAACGTGGCTGGGTCTTTCAACATGACAATGATCCAAAGCACACCGCCAGGGCAACGAAGGAGTGGCTTCGTAAGAAGCATTTCAAGGTCCTGGAGTGGCCTAGCCAGTCTCCAGATCTCAACCCTATAGAAAACCTTTGGAGGGAGTTGAAAGTCCGTGTTGCCAAGCGAAAAGCCAAAAACATCACTGCTCTAGAGGAGATCTGCATGGAGGAATGGGCCAACATACCAACAACAGTGTGTGGCAACCTTGTGAAGACTTACAGAAAACGTTTGACCTCTGTTATTGCCAACAAAGGATGTATTACAAAGTATTGAGATGAAATTTTGTTTCTGACCAGATACTTATTTTCCACCATAATATGCAAATAAAATGATAAAAAAAACAGACAATGTGATTTTCTGGATTTTTTTTCTCAGTTTGTCTCAGTTACTTTTTTGCCCCACTGTATGTGTATATATATATATATATATATATATATATAGTGTATCTCTAAATAAATACTTGAATTAAAAAAGAACACAATAAAAGTACACATATTTAGTATGACCGCGTCCGCAACGACCCGACCTATAAAACTATCCCTCTAGTTAACCCCTTTAGTGAATACCATAAAAAAAAATAAAAAAAAACAAGGCAAAAAACACTGCTTTATCATAATAACGCCCCTCAAAGTGACTTCAAATGTGATGTGGTCCCTAAAAAAATGGTGTTGTAAAACTGAGAAATAGTTGGTCAAATTTTAACCCTTATAACTTCCTAACAGAACAAAATTTTGGTTCCAAATTTGTGCTGATGTAAAGTAGACACGTGTGAAATGTTACTTATTAACTATTCTGTGTGAAATATCTCTGTGTTTTAAGGGCATGAAAATTCAAAGTTGGAAAGTTGCGAAATTTTCAAAATTTTTGCCAAATTTCCATTTTTTTCACAAAAACGCAAGTCATGTCAAAGAAATTTTACCACTATCATGAAGTACAATATGCCACAAAAAAGATTCTCAGAATCACTGTGATCCGTTGAAGAGTTCCCGAGTTATTACCTCATAAAGGGACAGTGGTCAGAATTGTAAAAATTGGCCTGGTCATTAATGTGCAAATCACCCTCGGGAGTAAAGGGGTTAATAGACTAAATAGGGCAAAGGTGGTGACAGATTCCCTTTAAATATCACACTGGTTAAGTAATTGCTTCTGTCTCTAAAATAGAAAACATTGTCATTAATAAAATTGCGCAGGCGGCGCATGCGCAGTCTCATCTCCAAATTATCCTTTTTGTTCTTAATCTGCGAATGAGCAGCCCAATGCCTTCACTAGCAACATGTTTTGAGCAGAGGCACTATGTGTTCTCTTCGGTGCACACACTTTGTGTGGAGGTTCAGAGCGGGAGTGAGCCCAAGAGAAGACATATAGCCGCTGCTCAAAACATCTTGCTAGTGTGCACTTTACTTTTAGAGACTCTGTCAAGAGGATTTTACAAAAAGGAATAAAGTCTATTTCTCGTAGTCTTCATGGGAAGACACCGAACCATGGGATAAGTCTGCTGCAACCTGGAGGCGCACACTATTATTTAATTTAAATAAAATTGGCTCCTACCCGGCAGACTATACCCTGCCTGACAGAGCCAGGTGTGCTCAGTTTTGTAAGAAAGCAGTAGAAAAAAAAAAAAAAGGCAAGAAGAAACATAACTGTACACCAAACCGGGCAAGCAAGGGAAGGAGTGGTGTCTCCCAAAGATTACAAGAAACACATTTTACGGTAAGTAAAAAAAAAAAAAATCTATTTTTTCTTGTTCGTCTCATTGGGGGACAGAGAACCATGGTACATCATAAAGCTGTCCCTAGGGTGGGCTATAGTATTAAAGGGACTCGGTCACCTGAATTTGGAGGGAACAATTTTCAGCCTTAGAGGCTGGGTTTTCGGCTGTTTGATTCACCCTTTCCTTACCCGCTGGCTGCATGCTGGCTGCAATATTTGATTGAAGTTCATTCTCTGTCCTCTGTGCCTTGTGCAGGTATGTACTACGGAGGACAGAGAATGAACTTCAATCCAATATTGCAGCCAGCATGCAGCCAGCGGGTAAGGAAAGGCTGAATCAAACAGCCGAAAACCCTGCCTCTATGGCTGAAAATTGTTCCCTCCAAATTCAGGTGACACAGACCCTTTAAGTATATCATACCACTACCACTTAGTCTTCAGTCCAAAATCAGGCGGAAGTCTGGGCTACTGCCACCTGCACTATCTTCCTACCAAAATCTGCATATACCAAGGAAAAGTGGGCATCCTGTAAAACTTAAGAGAATGTATGCACCGATGCCCAAGTAGCAGCTTTATAGAGCTGCAAAGCTGAACTGACTGCCCAGGAAGTTTCCACTGCTTGAGCAGTGTGTGCCCTAGGAGCAGAGTGTGCCCTAATCCTAAATGCAGCCACCCTGGCATTAGCCTTATAGGCCTGGAAAATAGCCATCTTGATCCAGTGGGCAATGGTTGCTTTAGAAGCAGCCTGATCCCTATGAGGAACCTCTGCTATAACAAACAAGGAATCAGAAACACTGAATGAGGAAGTGGCTAATGGTACGGATTTACCACGACAGAGAGGAGCCAGAAGTTAAATGTTCATTTCTTCCTTCCACATGACAAAAATTCCTGTGAAGCATCTGAAGGGTTAATAAAATTCTTGAATGTGTCTTTGAGCACCTTGAGGGATGCAGTTTTTAGAATGGTGTCACTTTTGGGTATTTTCTGTCATATAGGCAACCTAAAGTCACTTCAGATGTGATGTGGCCCCTAAAAAAATGGTTTTGCAAATTTTGTTGGAAAAATTGGAAACCGCTGATCAATTTTTACTTCCTAACAAAAAAAATTATGTTTCAAAAATTATGTCGATGTAAAGTTCACATGTGGAAAATGCTATTTATCAAATATTTTGTGTGATATAACTCTGATTTTAGGGAATAAAAATCAAACATTGCAAAATGTTTAACATTTTTGCTAAATTTCCTTTTTTTCACAAATAAACTCAAGTCATAGCTAAGAAATTTTACCACCATCATGAAGTACAATATGTCTTCAGAAAACAATCTCCGATCAGTGGGATCCGTTCCAGAGTTTAAAATTACCTCATAAAGTTGACACTGGCCAGAATTGTAAAATTTGGCCCGATCATGAAGGCGAAAACTCGAAACTACCTTCGGGAGAAAAAACGGAACTGGCCTCAACACTACCTTATCCTGATGAAGAATAAGGTAAGAAGCGTGACAAGAGAGCCTCAAGCTTGGAGACTCTCCTAAGCAAAGAGATTATGCTCTGATGGGCTGAAAAGGCAAGGACTAAAGAGCCTCCAAAACAAGATTGTTATCCCAAGCGTCCAGGTGAGTCCAATAACAAGTAGTACACGTTAGGGTACTGTCACACTCTGCAACTTTCCAACGATCACGACCAGCGATACGACCTGGCCGTGATCGTTGGAAAGTCGTTGTGTGGTCGCTGGGGAGCGGTCACACAGACCGCTCTCCAGCGACCAACGATGCCAAGGTCCCGGGTAACCAGGGTAAACATTGGGTTACTAAGCGCAAGGCCGCGCTTAGTAACCCGATGTTTACCGTGGTTACCAGCGTAAAAGTAAAAAAAAAAAAAAAAACAGTACATACTCACATTCCGGTGTCCTTCAGGTCCCTTGCCGTCTGCTTCCTGCTCTGACTGAGTGCCACCGTAAAGTGAAAGCAGATCACAGCGGTGACGTCATTGCTGTGATCTGCTCTTACTTTCCGGCCGGGAGTCAGTCAGAGCGGGAAGCAGACGGCAAGGGACCTGAAGGACACCGGAATGTGAGTATGTACTGTTTTTTTTTTTTTTTACTTTTACGCTGGTAACCACGGTAAACATCGGGTTACTAAGCGCGGCCCTGCGCTTAGTAACCCGATGTTTACCCTGGTTACAAGCGAACGCATCGCTGGATCGCTGTCACACACAACGATCCAGCGATGACAGCGGGAGATCCAGCGACGAAATAAAGTTTCAAACGATCTGCTACGACGTACGATTCTCAGCAGGGTCCCTGATCGCTGCTGCGTGTCAGACACTGCGATATCGTATGGATATCGCTGGAACGTCACGGATCGTACCGTCGTAGCGATCAAAGTGCCACTGTGTGACAGTACCCTTAGGCCACCCTAGATAAAAAGTTTTAACATGCGGTATAGATGTCAAATCCCACTGAAACAGATTTATTCTGGATGCCAAGAGATCAACATCAGGTGTATCCTACCGCCAACAAATCTGCCTTAACACCTTTGGGTGAAGAGCCCATTCACCTGCGGGTAGCTGCTGGTGACTTAAAAAAAAAGTCTACCTCCTAGTTGTCTACCCCTGGTGTAAGAACTTCTGAGATTAGATGAACTTTGCCATCTGCCTACTCCAAAATCTTTGCAATCTCTGCCATGGCATATGGGCTCTGTGTGTCCCCCTAGCAACTGACATAGGCCACAGTAGTAACATTGCCTGATTGAACTCTGATTGGCAACCCCTGGACTAAGTGCTGCCAATGTAAAAGAGCCAGATGGACAGCTCTGAGCTCCAGCACACTGATTGGGAGAAGTCTCTCCTGCCTACTCCAAACCCCTTGGACCTTTAAGTGACAGAAGATTGCTCCCCTGCAAAATAGGCTGTTATCTGTGGTGAGAATCTGCTACTGAATAGGATGAAAAGAGCGACCCAGAGTTAAAAGGGGTGACGTCAACCACAACCTGAGAAGTTGGCGACAGTGTAGGGTGACACACTGTAGGCCAATCCAGAGACTGTACTGATCTGTCCCAAAAGCATAGGAGCGTGTTCTGTAGAGGCCTTGACAGAAACTGAGCAAACGGCACAGCCTCGAAAGTCTCCACCATCTTTCCCAGGACCTTCATGCAAAATAGAAGGGAATGTCTGCCCGGTTGTTTCAAACTTCTGATGGAAGATTGAAGAAATAATCTCCTCTAGAAGAAGTACCGCTGTCTGCACACGTATAGAACACCATTCCCAGAAAAAGGAAACCGCAGTGTTGGAACTAAAATAGACTTTGTCCTGTTGACAATCCGACCAAATCTCTCCAGTGTCTGAAGAAAGATCAGTAGGCTCTCTAAATTTTGCATAAAAGATGTAACTTTGACAAAAATATAATCCAGATAGAGAAAAATGATCCCCCTAGCCGTAGCAACGTCATAACCAGGGACAGGATCTTTGTTAATACTCTCGGCGTTCTGAATTGAGAACCTTTACAGTAACCACTGCTTGAAGCAGGGAAGCTCTCACCTGGTCGAAATTGACCCTTATGCAGGGAGGGTGAGAGCAAAATAAAATACCCTGAAGTAAAGCGGTGAACTCTATTCAGTAACCCGATGAGATGACTTCCCTGTCCGAACCACCGCTGATTGCCTCCAGCTATGCCTCATTAAAAGTGAGGAGGCGGCCACACACCCAGAAAGAATCCCCAAGTGGGGGCTGCAAATCAAACCTTCCTGTTGGACCAGGTCCCTGAACCAGAAGGGCATCCAATGGGTGTTGCTCTAAAAGGAAGCTCTCCTGGGCGACCATCAGTCTACACTGCCAACCTGACTCTTCCGATGCAGGAAACTGAGACCTGCAAGACCCCACATCTCCGAAAAAGGAAAGGACGACTGGCCCTGGTCTGAGAAAGGGTGCTGGACATTGCTCCAGAAATTATTTTATCTAGCCTGGTCCCAAATAAGCGACAGTGCAGGAATGGTAATCCCATGAAGAGATATCTTCGAATCTAGGTCCGCCCTCCATACCTTGAGCCACCGCATTCGGCGAATTACAACGCAATTACTTGCCACCTGGGAAGAGCACTCCGTCGCATGCAAGCATGCTGAACAGAGATACTTACCTGCCTGCAAAATCTGGTCCGCAATCTCTTCTAATCCCGACCCTGGGAACAAGTCAACAAAGTTTGTTGCAAATCCTTAGCCCATGCTGTTAGCACCTTGGAAACAGTAGCAGAAAAAGCTTGGCAAAGGGAAAACCTGCTGCCTTAAAAACGGACCTCGCCACAGACTCTATACATCTATCGGTGGGGTCCTTAAGTGCAGCAATGTTGGCAAGAGGTAGAGTGGTCACTTTATATAAGCGAGACAACGGAGTATCCAACACCAGTGGAGTAGACCAAGAGGCCACCAGCTCTGCTGGGAAGGAATATAACACCTCCATACGGCGACACTTTTGAAATCGCTTGTTTGTAAATTCCATGCCCTCTGTAAATTCCTCACGGCTAGAAAAGTATCTAGCCACGTGTTTACACCTACAAAAAAAAAAATAAATAACTGTTTAGAAAATGGGAGGGGACGGTGCAGCTACAGTGCCTTGCGAAAGTATTCGGCTCCCTGGAACTTTTCAACCTTTTCCCACATGTCATGCTTCAAACACAAAGATATCAAATGGTTTAGAATCAGTAAGTGGAACACAATTGTGAAGTTGAACGAAATTTATTGTTTATGTTCTGTCCAGCCATATAATTGCTGTCTAGAAAGTTTAGTCATTTTTTTATGTCTCCGTTATTACAGACATTGTATTTTTGTGTGTATTTATCCTTCCTATATTTCATATTGTAAGGTAACAGTACTACCTGCTGGCTGTTTAATGCATAGATTCTTGTTTAATTTGCAATGTGTTATGGGAAGTTCCTAGGGCATTGTGGGATTGTTCCTGTTGCATTGTGGTCTTATTATGACACTGTGAAGGGAACCGCAGCCATTGTTCCTCCATGCGTCTTAGGAGAAACCGCATTATTCGCTTTCTTTATGCTCCTTAAACAGACTGTTCTAAGCATAGTTGGTAAGCACTATGTGTTATCAATACGTTTGCTGTACTAAGGCTACGTTCACATTAGCAGCGGGCGCCGCAGCGGCGCCGCATGCGTCATGCGCCCCTATATTTAACATGGGGGCGCATGGACATGCGTCGCACTTGCGTTTTGCGCCGCATGCGTCGCTGCAGCGCCCGCGTCCGGGCGCAGAGGACGCAGCAAGTTGCATTTTTGCTGCGTCCAAAATCAATTAAAAAAAGGACGCATGCGGCCTCAAAACGCAGCGTTGTGCATGCGTTTTGCTGCATTTTTGTTTGCGTTGTGCGCTGCGGCGCACAACGCAAATGTGAACGTAGCCTAAGTAGGTAATCATCAGTTTGTATTACCTCAGGTTACCTGTATATTACCTCATGTTACCTGTGTATTGCAGACTATTTGTGTTCCATGCTCTGTGCAGTTATATATTCTGAAATGCTCCTGTTATTGCATCCTAAAGTTTCACCCTTTCCTGTCACATCTGCAATCAATGAAAGAAGGTTACAAATTTACAGCCATTTTTCTTAAAGACAGGGGTTTAGCTACATGTCTCATTGCACACCTTGCTAACGTGTATGAGGACAGTTTAGTTAAACAACTGCTGAGAACAAGCTCAAAAGATCTAATGATACAGAGCCAGCCATTATCCAAGCATACGGTTATTGCATACGGATATTGCAGCAACCTCCTAACAGTCAGACCGAATAATCGGACCATACGGACCCCGCCATTATCCACACAGAACCGACACAGGGATATAACAGCGGTCCCCTAACTGTTGAAAAATGTCTCAAGGAAGAGCATCCTGTCAGGACGAGATCACAAGTTGGTTCCTCCAAGACATTATCCGTCAGCAATGCGGCCGCCATTGCCCGAGCTAAAGCTGAAGCGGCAAAAGCAAGAGGCACCTTTTCTGAGCAAGAGATAGAATTTAACCCCTTCCCGACCTTTGACGCATACGCTGCGTCATGAAAGTCGGTGCCAATCCGACCTGTGACGCAGCGTATGCGTCATGGAGAAATCGCGCTCCTGCAGATCGGGTGAAAGGGTTAACTCCAATTTCACCCGATCTCCAGGAACAGGGGGAGTGGTGCTTCAGCCCAGGGGGGGTGGCTTCACCCCCTCGTGGCTACGATCGCTCTGATTGGCTGTTGAAAGTGAAACTGCCAATCAGAGCGATTTGTAATATTTCACCCCAAAAAACGGTGAAATATTACAATCCAGCCATGGCCGATGCTGCAATATCATCGGCCATGGCTGGAAAACCTAATCTGCCCCCCCCCCCCCACCCCACCGATCGCCCCCCCCCCCCCCCCCCAGTGCTCCGTTACGTGGTCCGCCCCAATAAGTCGTCCTGTCCGCTCCTCCGTCCTCCTGTCCGCTTCCCCCGTGCTCCGGTCCCCCCTCCCTGTGCTCCGGTCCCCCCCCCGTGATCCGATCACCCCCCCTTAATACTTACCGGGCCTCCCGGTGTCCATCCGGCTTCTGCAAGGGCGCCACCATCTTCCAAAATGGCGGGCGCATGCGGCTGGCAGATTCGTTCAGATGTATTTTGATCACTGTGATATAGCTTATCACAGTGATCAAAATAAAAAAAATAGTAAATGACCCCCCTTTATCACCCCCATAGGGACAATAATAAAAATAAATAAAATATATATATATTTTTTTTTCTACTAGGGTTAGGGTTAGAACTAGGGTTAGAATTAGGGTTAGAATTAGAGGTAGGGTTAGGGGTAGGGTTAAGGCATGTGCACACAGTGCGGATTTGGCTGCGAATCCGCAGCGGATTGGCCGCGGATCCGCAGCGGATTGGCTGCGGATCCGCAGCGGATTGGCCGCTGCGAATTCGTAGCAGTTTTCCATCAGGTTTACAGTACCATGTACACCTATGGAAAACCAAATCCGCTGTGCCCATGGTGCGGAAAATACCGTGCGGAAACGCTGTGTTGTATTTTCCGCAGCATGTCAATTTTGTGCGGATTCCGCAGCGTTTTACACCTGTTCCTCAATAGGAATCCGCAGGTGAAATCCGCACAAAAAAACACTGGAAATCCGCTGTAAATCCGTAGGTAAAATGCAGTGCCTTTTACCTGCGGATTTTTCAAAAATGGTGCGGAAAAATCTCACACGAATCCGCAAAGTGGGCACATAGCCTTAGGGTTAGGGTTGGAATTAGAGTTAGGGTACCGTCTCACAGTGGCACTTTGATCGCTACGACGGTACGATCCGTGACGTTCCAGCGATATCCATACGATATCGCTGTGTCTGACACGCAGCAGCGATCAGGGACCCTGCTGAGAATCGTACGTCGTAGCAGATCGTTTGGAACTTTCTTTCGTCGCTGGATCTCCCGCTGTCATCGCTGGATCGTTGTGACAGCGATCCAGCGATGCGTTCGCTTGTAACCAGGGTAAACATCGGGTTACTAAGCGCAGGGCCGCGCTTAGTAACCCGATGTTTACCGTGGTTACCAGCGTAAAAGTAAAAAAAAAAAAAACGTACATACTCACATTTCGGTGTCCTTCAGGTCCCTTGCCGTCTGCTTCCCGCTCTGACTGTCTGCCGGCCGGAAAGTGAGAGCACAGCAGTGACGTCACCGCTGCGCTCTGCTCTCACTGTACGGCGGCACTCAGTCAGAGCGGGAAGCAGACGGCAAGGGACCTGAAGGACACCGAAATGTGAGTATGTACGGTTTGTTTGTTTTTTACTTTTACGCTGGTAACCACGGTAAACATCGGGTTACTAAGCGCGGCCCTGCGCTTAGTAACCCGATGTTTACCCTGGTTACCCGGGACCTTGGCATCGTTGGTCGCTGGAGAGCGGTCTGTGTGACAGCTCCCCAGCGACCACACAACGACTTTCCAACGATCACGGCCAGGTCGTATCGCTGATCGTGATCGTTGGTAAATCGTTATTTGAGACGGTACCCTTAGGGTTGGAATTAGGGCTAGGGTTGGAAATAGGGTTAAGATTAGGCCTGTGATTAGGGTTAAGGATAGGGTTAGGGTTGTGTTGGGGTTACAGTTGTGGGTAGGGTTGGGATTAGGGTTAGGATTAGGGTTAGGGTTGGATTTAGGGTTACGGGTGTGTTGGGGTTAGGGTTGTGGTTAGGGTTGTGATTAGGGTTATGGCTACAGTTGGGATTAGGGTTAGGGGTGTGTTGGGGTTAGTGCTGAAGTTAGAATTGAGGGGTTTCCACTGTTTAGGCACATCAGGGGTCTCCAAACGCAACATGGCGCCACCATTGATTCCAGCCAATCTTGCGTTCAAAAAGTCAAATGGTGCGCCCTCCCTTCCAAGCCCCGACGTGCGCCCAAACAGTGGTTTACCCCCACATATCGGATACCAGCGTACTCAGGACAAACTGGGCAACAACTATTAGGGTCCAATTTCTCCTGTTACCCTTGCAAAAATAAAAAATTACTTGCTAAAACATAATTTTTGAGGAAAGAACAATTATTTTTTATTTTCACGGCTCTACGTTATAAACTTATGTGAAGCACTTGGGGGTTGAAAGTGCTCACCACACATCTAGATAAGATCCTTTTGGGGTCTAGTTTCCAAAATGGGGTCACTTGTGGGGTGTTTCTACTGTTTAGGCACATCAGGGGCTCTGCAAATGCAACGTGACGCCCGCAGACCATTCCATCAAAGTCTGCATTCCAAATCGTCACTACTTCCCTTCCGAGCCCCGGCATGTGCCCAAACAGTGGTTTACCCCCACATATGGGGTATCAGCGTACTCAGGAGAAACTGGGCAACAACTTTTGGGGTCAAATTTTTCCTGTTACCCTTGGGAAAATTAAAAAATTCTGGGCTAAAAAAATATTTTTGAGGAAAGAAAACACATTTATTATTTTCACGGCTCTGCGTTATAAACTTCTGTGAAGCACTTGGGGGTTCAAAGTGCTCACCACACATCTAGATTAGTTCCTTGAGAGGTCTAGTTTCCAAAATGGGGTCACTTGTGCGGGAGCTCCAATGTTTAGGCACACAGGGGCTCTCCAAACGCGACATGGTGTCCGCTAACGATTGAAGCTAATTTTCCATTCAAAAAGCCAAATGGCGTGCCTTCCCTTCCGAGCCCTGCCGTGCGCCCAAACAGTGGTTTACCCCCACATATGGGGTATCATCGTACTCAGAACAAACTGGACAACAACATTTGGGGTCCAATTTCTCCTATGATCCTTGGGAAAATAAAAAACTCCGGGCTAAAAATCATTTTTGAGGAAAGAAAAATAATTTTTTATTTTCATGGCTCTGCGTTATAAACTTCTGTGAAGCACCTGGGGGTTTTAAGTGCTCACTATGCATCTAGATTAGTTCCTTGGGGGGTCTAGTTTCCAAAATGGGTCATTTGTAGGGGAGCTCCAATGTTTAGGCACACAGGGGCTCTCCAAACGCGACATGGTGTCCACTAACGATTGGAGCTAATTTTCCATTCAAAAAGTCAAATGGTGCGCCTTCCCTTCCGAGCCTTGCCGTGCACCCAAACAGTGGTTTACCCCCACATATGAGGTATCGGCGTACTCAGGAGAAATTGCCCAACAAATTTTAGGATCCATTTTATCCTGTTGCCCATGTGAAAATAAAAAAATTGAGGCTAAAAGAAATTTTGTGTGAAAAAAAAGTACTTTTTCATTTTTACGGATTAATTTGTGAAGCACCTGGGGGTTTAAAGTGCTCACTATGCTTCTAGATAAGTTCCTTGGGGGTCTAGTTTCCAAAATGGGGTCACTTGTGGGGGAGCTCCAATGTTTAGGCACACGGGGGCTCTCCAAACGCGACATGGTGTCCGCTAAAGATTGGAGCCAATTTTTCATTCAAAAAGTCAAATGGCGCTCCTTCCCTTCCGAGCCCTGCCGTGCGCCCAAACAGGGGATTACCCCCACATATGAGGTATCAGCGTACTCAGGACAAATTGGACAACAACATTCGTGGTCCAGTTTCTCCTTTTACCCTTGGGAAAATAAAAAAAATTGTTGCGAAAAGATCATTTTTGTGACTAAAAAGTTAAATGTTAATTTTTCCCCTCCATGTTGCTTCTGCTGCTGAGAAACACCTGAAGGGTTAATAAACTTCTTGAATGTGGTTTTGAGCACCTTGAGGGGTGCAGTTTTTAGAATGGTGTCACTTTTGGGTATTTTCAGCCATATAGAACCCTCAAACTGACTTCAAATGTGAGGTGGTCCCTAAAAAAAATGGTTTTGTAAATTTTGTTGTAAAAATGAGAAATCACTGGTCAAATTTTAACCCTTATAACTTCCTAGCAAAAAAAAAAATTGTTTCCAAAATTGTGCTGATGTAAAGTAGACATGTGGGAAATGTTATTTATTAACTATTTTGTGTCACATAACTCTCTGGTTTAACAGAATAAAAATTAAAAATGTGAAAATTGCAAAATTTTCTAATTTTTCGCCAAATTTCCGTTTTTTTTCACAAATAAACACAGAAATTATCGACCTAAATTTACCACTAACATGAAGCCCAATATGTCACGAAAAAACAATCTCAGAATCGCTAGGATCCGTTGAAGCGTTCCTGAGTTATTACCTCATAAAGGGACACTGGTCAGAATTGCAAAAAATGGCAAGGTCATTAAGGCCAAAATAGGCTGGGTCATGAAGGGGTTAAGCTACAACAAGAATCCCTGGATGCGGAAAAGGCGCACCAACAAGCATGCCTGGATGAAGAGAAAGCGTGCCTTGAAGCAATATTACAGAAACTTGCTATTGCAAAAGAAACAGCAGCTGCCATAGCAGAAGCCTTAGAAGCTGCCGTATATTCTGTCGAGGAAAACAGCAGACGCAGCAGTGGACTGGGCCCACAGCAAGTTACTCACGATCCATTGCATAGTACTGCAGAGTACGTCCATCAGCATTTCAAATCAAATGACGATCCAGACCCACAGGCGAAGACAGAGCATTTTCTCAACAAGTCAAGCCAACCAGATAATTCGGACCCCCAGAAAGCCAAATATCAGTCTCCCTACCGCAAGCAAGGAAATACACATTGGGATGAGACTGACTACAATAATCTTTCTCCAGAACAGAAGATCCAGAATCTGTCCTGGCTTAAAGAGACTACCTTCGCTTCAGAAAGGTACTACAGCAGTTGGACCAAACCAGAGACATCTAACAGGTATGACCACACAGCACACATGCACTCTGACAACACTATCAGCTGGAATCAGTGCCAATCAAGCCACAATGGACTTTGCCAAGTACCTTGCTCGACGTGAGTTGGTCACTAAGGGACTTGTAAAGTTCAGCGATTGCACTGAAAAATACAGGGCTTGGCGAGCCTCCTTCAAAAATGCCATAAGAGACATAGGTCTATCATGTAGTGAAGAAGTGGATCTTCTGGTAAAATGGCTAGGAAGTGAGTCTGCCGAACACGCAAAGAGAATCAGAGACATTAATGTAAATTATCCAGATGTCGGCCTCAAAAGAATTTGGAATAGACTTGATGAATGCTATGGCTCAGTAGAGGTTATAGAAAGTGCCTTGTTTAAAAGAATAGAGAATTTTCATAGAATAGCAAACAAGGACTATTCAAAGCACAGAGAATTAACGGACTTGTTAATGGAGTTGTGTGTAGCAAAAGCAGAAGGAGATCTTGTGGGGTTGACATATCTCGACACTGCTAAAGGTGTGAACCCCATAGTTCAAAAACTCACATATAACCTGCAAGACAAGGGGGTTACATATGGTTCTAGGTATAAACAGACTTACAATGTACCATTTCCTCCATTCAATGTGTTTGTAGATTTTGTCTCAGAACAAGCAAAAATTAGAAATGATCCTAGCTTTGATTTCACGCTGTCATGTGCCAATAACTCTGTTAGGCTACTTTCACACTTGCGTTTGGAGCCGCTGCGGAGGGCTGTGGACTTCCTCCGTGAAGCCCCGCCCCCCGCAGCTAGCTCTTCCTATTTCTGCATGTGGCCGGCATGCGGCCTGTGTACCTATATTTAACATTAGGTACGCAGGTCGTGCGGCTGTATGCAGACGCTGCCGCATGCGTCGTTTTGACGATGCGGAGACCAGCGTAGGACGCAGCTCGTAGCAATTTTTTTTTTTCCCGCATCGTCAAAACGACGCATGCGGCAGCATCTGCATACAGCCGCACGACCTGCGTACCTAATGTTAAATATAGGTACACAGGCTGCATGCCGGCCGCATGCAGAAATAGGAGGAGCTAGCGGGGGGCGGGGCTTCACGGAGGAAGTCCACAGCCCTACGCAGCGGCTCCAAACGCAAGTGTGAAAGTAGCCTTAGTAAACCTCGTAGAACTGTAGAGGTCCACAAAACTAACATTTCTTCCACAGGTTCAGTTCACAAAGAGTTCAGCTCCAGTCAAGGAGAAGACAAATCCAAGGACCCAAGCAGGCAGTGTCCCTTACACAAGAAGCCACATTCCTTACTTAAGTGCAGAGCTTTCAGAGAAAAGTCATTGGAAGAACAGAAGGCATTCATTAAGGAGAACCACATCTGCTACAAATGCTGCTCTTCAACATCCCACTTCACCAGGGACTGTGAGGTTAGTGCAAGGTGTGCCGAATGTGACAGCACCGAACATAACTCAGTTCTACAGCCTGGATCACCATCAGATGCTTTGCCCCAAGAGCATAGCGGGGAGCTGAAGGACTCAAATACTGACACTCCAGCAATTACTTCTAAGTGTACATTAGTATGTGGAAATCTCCTAGGAGGCAAATCCTGCTCTAAAATTTCCGTAGTGAGAGTCTACCCAGCAAACGAAAAGGACAAAGCCATCAAAGTATACGCGATTTTAGATGATCAAAGTAACAGGTCATTAGCCAAGTCTGCCTTCTTTGATAGCTTTAACATCAGAGGACCCAGTGCCCCCTACTCTTTGAAAACTTGTGCCGGTATAGTAGAGACAGCTGGTAGAAAAGTACAGGCTACGTAGTAGAGTCTATAGATGGCCAAATGTGTCTGCCCTTACCAACCATATTGGAATGTAACCAGATTCCTGACAACAGGTCAGAGATACCAAAGCCTGAAGTGGCATCATATCATCCTCATCTAAAGCGTATAGAATGCCTGATTCCCAGCCTTGACCCAGAGGCTCAAACAATCTTGCTGCTAGGGAGAGAAATTCTACAAGTTCACAAGGTTAGACAACAGATCAATGGCTCACACAATGCTCCATATGCTCAGAGATTCGATCTTGGGTGGGTCATTGTATAGAATTTGGTCTTATGATGCAGTAGTCTTGTAGTCTACAATTTAAGGATTTTATACTTGTTATCATATATGTTTTCAATAGTCAACAAACAGCATGTTCTGGGTACGTTGGATGACCCGGGGTAAAGGGGGAGGGCTACATGAATTACATTGAGAGTTATATTTGTTGTAAATGGTATAAAACACTACCTCTTGCTTCAATACATCAGATAAAGTGACGTTGCTCACAGTCCGTGTGTGATTTCCTTTTTCTCCAAGTGCGCTTGTAAATGAAGGGCGTAACCTCCTGATTTGGCCTCACTGGTGATCTGCCATGTCTGACATTGGGTCAGAACGCAAACGACTACAACAGTTTTGGCGCCCAACGCGGGGCCATGGTAACCAGCCTATTCGGAATCCGTATGTCAGAGCTTCCTGGGAGATTGGACATGCAAAACCCAGCTGCAGCAAGGTGAGAAATTTTACTCTTACAATTTGTTTTGCACTAGCAATCTCTCTGGATTTCCCCATATCTCTGGGTAAAGGCTGCGAACACGGTTCAAAGAACCTACATCACCAGCTAGTTTTGTGTTTTGTCGGTTTATGTCTGTATGAGAGTTGAATAATAAAGTAATAAGATGATAATTGTTATCTGTATTATCTGTCAATATACTAACTGGTTGTGTAGAGTGTAGTACAGAGCTGGGATAAACTCTGTGCAGTGTTCTTATTTTGGTAATTTTGGATTGGCAGTACATCATATGAAGCTGTATTTTGTGTAGGGCCGTGGTTTCTGTTTGGCCTTAGTGCTCTCGGAGTGTCAGTAGGCACTGCTGTAGTTACATAAGTTGTGTTTATTCCAAAGTTCAAAATAGGCAGGCTATGTGAATCTTCTATGTATGTCTATGAGAACTTTTGAATGAAATGACATGCGAGGTGAGTAATTGAGATAAGGGATATACAATACAGACCAAAGATTTGGACACACCTTCGCATTTAAAGATTTTTCTGTATTTTCATGACTATGAAAACTGTACATCTGAACTGAAAGCATCAAAACTATGAATTAACACATGTGGAATTATATACTTAACAAGAAAGTGTGAAACAACTGAAATTATGTCTTATATTCTAGGTTCTTCAAAGTAGCCACCTTTTGCTTTGATGACTGCTTTGCACACTCTTGGCATTCTCTTGATGAGCTTCAAGAGGTAGTCACCGGGAATGGTTTTCACTACACAGGTGTGCCCTGTCAGGTTTAGTAAGTGGGATTTCTTGCCTTATAAATGGGGTTGGGACCATCAGTTGTGTTGTGCAGAAGTCTGGTGGATACACAGCTGATAGTCCTACTGAATAGACTGTTAGAATTTGTATTATGGCAAGAAAAAAAAGCAACTAAGTAAAGAAAAACGAGTGGCCATCATTACTTTAAGAAATGAAGGTCAATCAGTCCGAAAAATTGGGAAAACTTTGAAAGTGTCCCCAAGTGCAGTGGCAAAAACCATCAAGCACTACAAAGAAACTGGCTCACATGAGGACTGCCCCAGGAAAGGAAGACTAAGAGTCACCTCTGCTTCTGAGGATAAGTTTATCTGAGTCACCAGCCTCAGAAATCGCAGGTTAACAGCAGCTCAGATTAGAGACCAGGTCAATGCCACAGAGTTCTAGCAGCATACACATCACTACAACATCTGTTAAGAGGAGACTTTGTGCAGCAGGCCTTCATGGTAAAATAGCTGCTAAGAAACCACTGCTAAGGACAGGCAACAAGCAGAAGAGACTTGTTTGGGCTCCAATTTGAGTCCAAATTTGAGATCTTTGGTTCCAACCACCATGTGGTTTGTGCGACGCAGAAAAGGTGAACGGATGGACTCTACATGCCTGGTTCCCACCGTGAAGCATGGAGGAGGAGGTGTGATGGTGTGGGGGTGCTTTGCTGGTGACACTGTTGGGGAGTTATTCAAAACTGAAGGCATACTGAACCAGCATGGCTACCACAGCATCTTGCAGCGGCATGCTATTCCATCCGGTTTGCGTTTAGTTGGACCATCATTTATTTTCCATTCCCAGTGACTACCTCTTGAAGCTCATCAATAGAATGCCAAGAGTGTGCAAAGCAGTCATCAAAGCAAAAGGTGGCTACTTGGAAGAACCGAGAATATAAGACATAATTTCAGTTGTTTCACACTTTTTTGTTAAGTATATAATTCCACATGTGTTAATTCATAGTTTTGATGCCTTCAGTGTGAATGTACAATTTTCAGTCATGAAAATACAGAAAAATCTTTAAATGAGAAGGTGTGTCCAAACTTTTGGTCTGTACTGTATATAAGTCCCTGATTGCTGATGGTTTCCATTAGGAGTGGTCCTCTGTATGTGACAGAAGACATTATTCAACTCAATTTGAGCTGAATTAGGTGGAGTGATTGAGATAAGGGATTTTGATTCTCTTCTTGTAAAAATCAACTGAAAAGTGAAAAAGAAAAGGAAAAAAAAAAGGAAAAATCCCTGAATGAATACGTTTGAATGAATTATCACATAAGTATCGAAAGATATTTAGAACTGAGAGTCATCAGTGGTTGATAGTTGATACCTTTTAATGGCTAACTGAAAAGATGGTAACAAATTGCAAGCTTTCAAGATTACATAAGTATCATTACTTATCCAATTGTTTCTGAGGGTCCAGGACGGATGAGTTGTGGATATTTTTAATTTACATTTAATTTACATCTGAGAGTCAGTGAAACCCGTGTTATATATGGTTTGACATTGGATAGATTTCTATGTGTTTTGGCCAGACGCGGTCAGAATCAGCTTAATGAAATTATGCAGTGATCTGCCTGTATAGCAAAACTGTTTTTGAGGATGAAGGTTTTGTAGAAATTAATTAAGTCTGAGAACTGCTGCATTCTGTTTGTGTGAAAGACACTAAATTTCTAAAATTCTGATGGGAGGGGTAAATGGAGCCGCTGCACAGATTGCTTTCTCCTGTGTGGAGTGATGCTGTGAGTTCTTATCTCTGCTGAGTGCTTGATGGGAGGGGTAAATGTGTTCTCTGAATATTCTGCCCTTGGTGTGGTACGCGCTGGGAGATCTGTGGTTTGTTTAAAGCAACAGTACTGTACTAAACAGGAAAAAGAACTGTGTTAGAGGAAATATGTGAAAGATTGTTTGGTTATCAGAGTGATTATCAAGTTGAGTGATTGATATATAGCAAACTGAGGATCAACAGAGGAGGTAGCCAACTGCACTGCTGATGTAGTAGGCTAGAGGCCTAACACATCAGGGCCTTTTTGCTACTTTCAGCTGGTTTTTGTTGTGAGTGAGAGGCAGAAAGCCTTCCCGTTACATCCTGTAGGTCTACCGGGTGAGAGGCAGAAAGCCTTCCCGTTAAACCTTGACAAGCTTACTCTGACTTGCTACGTGTGGCCAACCGAAGATAAGGTACAGGCACACTAAAAAGGGCATTTGCAGAATAAAGGTGAGCTGTCTAAAGAATAAGTTGAAGCCATGGCAACTTGTTCCTTGTGCAGTCAGGGCCCCCAATGGGATCCAGAACCGCTATGCAGATTGTAAAAGACAGAGAAGGAAAGGAAGCAGTGAAAGATGTGGGACCAATATTGAAAAAGGCAAACATGCCAGAGTGTGGATGTTTGGATGTACAAAAAGGCACAGACAAGGGAGGAAAATAGCAAGTGAATAAATGGTGTCTGAGACAGTGCAGCAGTATGGAAGGTGTATTATGAAGGTTTTGATCCTCAAAAGTACGACTATGACAGACACATTACTACTACTGTTATACCTTTGTATAACCAGAAACCCAGACAAGACAGATGGACTTGTAAACACTGTGGTCAGACAAACACAGACTGGAGAAATACTTGTATGACCTGTGCTGCAACCCGACCTAAGTGAATTACACTAAATCCTGTCCAGACAAGATTACATGTAGTGACATAAGAAGCTGACACAGGAGTGTGGTTAGTGGGTAGTGGGGACATTGACTTTTTGTGAGTAAGCTGACAGTAATCCTTTTGAGAAGGAAGTTGTAGAACAGCATGTCACCCCAACCGATCATCTAGTCACCTCCACCACCAGACCCACTACCAGAGAACCAACTACATCAGGTAGAGTAAGGCTACGTTCACATTAGCGTTGTGCGACGCAGCGTCGGGCGCCGCTGCGTCGCCGCATGCGTCATGCACCCCTATATTTAACATGGGGGCGCATGGACATGCGTTGCATTTGCGTTTTGTGACGCATGCGTCGCTGCGGCGCACGCGTCAGGGCGCACAGGACGCAGCAAGTTGCATTTTTTGTGCGTCCAAAATCAAGCAAAAAAAGGACGCATGCGTCACAAAACGCTGCGTTGTGCATGCGTTCACATTTGCGTTGGGTGTTGCGTCGCCGACGCTGCGGCGCACAACGCAAATGTGAACGTAGCCTAAGACAGATACAGGAGTATTATCCCTGGAGCTCCTCTGACTAGCTAGCTACGTTAAAACAGTTGCCTGACCCCAAGAACCAACCTTTCCCATTTTACAGACAAATAAAGACAATACAACAGACGTATAAGTGCACCTGGGCAGACCTAGAGAGCTTGTTGAGTGTGCAAAGGCAGGTGATGTACTAGGACACATAATTAAGACACATACAGATGTGGCAAAGGATCAAGCCTGGGGCATGAATGATAAATCTGCACGGTCTGGCGCGACGTACTGAGAATCACTAAAACAATGGGCTATAGTGAAACAATCAGAGCAGTCTGTACTCCTGACTGACGTGACACAGCAGAAAGGAGAGAGTGTAGAGATGTACAGTTACAGCTGAAATGGGCAGACATGGGGTATAGTCCAATAAACCCACTCAAATGTTAAAATATTGGTAAATGCATTTATTGACGGTATGAACAAAGGCTTATGAGATGCAGTACAGACAGCCAGACCTGAATGGAGAAATGTAGATCCAAAAGACCACCTGAAGGTGGCTAAAGGAGTTGAACAATCCAGGACCATAAGACGACCTGTCATGTATACTGGAGCACAAGGAAAACAGTGGAGACGTAGTAAGGGACCTAAGGACGTAGAATCAGTGAAGAGCTGAATTGTGGAGAAAATGGACACTATGCCAACCACTGCAGAAACCCTTCAAAGGAGACTAAGCAGACCAATCTCCACCTCCTTCACCTTCAGACTAGGATACTGGCAACCCAGTGACAAATGTGTGCACTGTTCTTCTCCCCTCCGGACCTGGTCTTGCCTTGATGACCACCATAACAATGCCGGGGGGGAGTGGCAGAATTTTTGATAGACACTGGGGCAGCCGGGACTGTGGTACACAAAGACTTGATAATGCCAGACATGACTACTAACGAGATTGTGGAATGTGTGGGGGTAAAGGGACAAGTGACAGAAGCCCTAATGTCTAAACAAACAAGACTAAAATTACGAGACAGCCAAGAGGTGCTTGCAAAACTTATTATTAGTGACAATAGCCCTAGGAATTTGCTGGGAGCAGATGTGTTGAGTGCTATCCAGGCCACCATACAGTGCTCTCCTGAGGGTATTACAGTCACAAGTCGCCTCTCAAATAAACACTTGTGTAAGATTGCAGCAATGGTGTATATAATAACAAAAACAGTGAAAGTAAAACGCCTGACACCAAAATGTCTGAGGATGGGGAAATGAGATAGGTGCCAGACACAGTTTGGGCAAAGGGAAAAACATGTGGGTCGGCTGCCCATTTACCCCTGTCATGATTAAATTGAAAGAAGGAACCACTCCTCCTTGTTTAAAGCAATAACCCTTGAGCCTAGCTAAATCAATGGCCCTGAGCAGGGATATTAAAGAGTATGTTAAGGCAGGGGTTCTGGTGCAAAGATCTTTCCCCTGCAACATCCCTTTGTACAAGGGTTCCCCTAACACTTACAGAATGGTTCATGACTTAAGGGCTATTAATGATGTTAAAGAGAGTGTGACCTCAATTATCTCTAACCCACACACCTTTCTGTCACAGATCCCAGCAACGTCAAAATGTTTCACAGTCATTGATTTGGCAAATGCATTCTTCTCTGTACCCCTGCACCCTCACTGTCAGTATCTTTTTTTTCTTTTACTCACAAAGGTAAACAATATTGTTGGACGGTCCTCTCACAAGGGGGAAAGAACTCCCCTACCATCTATTCAACAGCGATGGCAGGGATCCTTGAGCAGTGGCAACCACCTCATCCACAGATTGTACTATTACAGTGCGTGGATGACCTCCTGCTCTGCTGCCCGGACCAGATGTCCTTGCTGTTTTCTGGCAGAGAAGGGTTGCAAAGTCTCACGTGACAAATTACAGTATTGCAAACAAAAGGTCACATTTTCAGGACATTGTATTGCTGAAGGTACAAGACACCTGACTAAAGAGAGAAAACAGGCAATTCAAAATCTCCCTTTGGCCAGGTCACACCAGCATCTACGCACTTTCCTAGGCTTGGTGACCTACTGTAGGCCTTGGATAATCCATAGTGTATAATAGACCCCAGATAACCACTGCTGACTAGGGAAGTGAGTGTCCATACTGAGGGTGGATGGGCAAAGCTGGTAGAAAGCCCCCTTATGGGTACCAGACTCATGAGACAGTAGCTCCTTTGTGGACCATGATAGTAGTACGATCGTAGATGTAGTCTAAGATTCAAGGATTTTATACTTCTTATATGTTTTCAATAGACAGTAAGCAGCATGTTCTGGGTACGTTGGAAATAAAGGTTAGCATGACCTGGGGTAATGGGGGAGGGCTACATGAATTACATTGAGAGTTACATTTGTTGTAAATGGTATAAAATACTGCCTCTTGCTTCATTACATCAGATAAAGTGACTTTGCTCACAATCCGTGTGCGATTTCCTTTTTCTCCAAGCGCGCTTGTAAATGAACGGCATAACCTATTGATTTGGCCTCACTGGTGATCTCGCATGTCTGACATTGGGTCAGAACGCAAACAGCTACAACATAGGAGAGGTCTGCTTAGAAGGTGCACACAAACCGACAGTGGTTAACAACATGTTTACAAGTACGCTCGAGAATGGACGTCCATCTCTCCTTCAACCATGTGAAAATCACTACTTCATAAAGGAGTTGCTACACAGCACTTCAGCACCAAGTATCTTAGCGAGTCGTGCCTATGATGATTGCATTCAGAATTGCGACCAAGATCACCTTGGGTGTACGGTCTTCCGCAAGACCAAAGAAGATAATCGTACAGCAATGTCATTTGAAGACAGACTGTTCCTAGAGATGATGGAGCAAGGAATGGTGCAGGACAAAACTAAGAGCTGGATTGCACCTCTACCCTTCAAGCCTCAAAAACAACGCTTGCCTAACAGAGAATAAGTTTACAAATGATTTGTCTCCCTCAGGCACAGCTTCCATAATAAACCAGAGATGAAAGACCATTTCTTAACCTTCATGGAGAAGATATGTAAGAACGGTCATGCAGAGTTAGCACCTACACTTCAAGACTTTGAGGACCACTGGCACCATGGTAAACATGTCCACACAGCTCTACAGCTAGAGCAGTCGAAGAATATAATTATCCGAGCTGTACATTGGGATAACTACACCAAAAATCGACTGTGTAACCAACCAAAGACCAATACCAAAAGATATTGTTCTCAGGAAACTCAACCCAGTCATGGATGGAGATGGTCTCTTAAGAATAACAGAACATGTGGAACCCCTTGAATGAAAGTGTTCACCTGAGGTTTTGCTGCGATCCTACGCCGGAATAAGACTAATAAGGCGGAGATCTGGCCCTTGAGAAAGCTGAGCGACAGGCCTGAGTCCAGTACAGTCTGTAGCAACTAAAAAAGGTGGGAAGAGAGAAGACGAGAGGAGGACGTCCACGATCCTTACACCAGGGAAAAAGGTCTTCCAGGTATGGTGATAAAATGTGTACTGATGCAGGTTTACGAGCACTAATCATTGTGGAAACGACCTGTTGTGAAAAACCAGTCTAGGTCAGAACCCAGGATTCAATGGCCAAGCCGTTAAACACAGGGCTGCTGAGTTCTGGTGGTAAATCGGACACTGGGAGAGCAGATCTGGATGATCCGAAAATCGCCAGGGCACGTCGGCGACGAACTGCACCAACTCCACGAACCACGTCCGGCGTGGCCAATCCAGAGCAACCAGGATCACTAGAACCCCCTCAGCCTTGATCTTCCTGATGACTCTCCGAAGTAGCGGCAGTTGTGGAAAAAATGTACGGAAGACGGAACTAGCGCCACGGAAGAACCAGAGCATTCACTACGATGGCTCTTGGATCTTGAGACCAAGCTATTAGCTATGAACTCGGGAACTTTGGCATTCAGTCTGGACGCCATAAGATCCACATTCGGGGTCCCCCAGCGAAGACAGATCTGTAGGAAAACTTCCGGATGAAGCTCCCACTCTCCCGAGGAGAGACCCTGATGGCTGAGGAAGTCTGTTTTCTACGCCTGGTATGTGCACTACTGATATTACCAAGTGGTTCTGCCCATCGGAGAATGCGAATTACCAAATGGCCGCCCTGCTGCGGGTACCCCCTTGATGATTGGTGCATGCAGTTGTGGAATTGTCCGATTGAATTCGGATGGAGTGACCCACCAGGAGATAATTGAACTGCTGCAGGGCTAGCCATATCGCTCGGATCTCTAGGATATTGATCAGGAGTCTTGATTCCCGAATTGACCAGCGGTCCTGAGCGGTATGAAGAAAGACTGCTCCCCAGCCCAGAAGACTGGCATTGGTAGTCACCACTAGCAATTGAACTAGGAGAAAGGACTTCCACTGGTTGAGGGAAGAGCTCAATGTCCACCATCTAAGAGCCAGCCTGATCCGCAGGAATAGACTGCACGGGCGGTCGAGGAAGAACAAGTTCCTGTCCCAAGTGGCTATGAGAGCCTGCTGCAGGTGACGAAGGAGCAGCTGCGCAAAAGTACCCGCTTCCTTTTGCTGCCACCATTTTCCCCAGTACCCTCATAGCAAACTGGATGGAATAAGGGGATGATTGACAAAGTGCGCGGGCTCCTTGTTGAAGAGTGGTTTCCAGGGTCATGCCTAAAAAGGAGATCTGCTGTTCGCGAATGGCGAAACACAGGAATTTCTGGTGGGGGGTGGGGGTTAAGAATCGGGATATGCAGGTACGCATCCCAAATGTCAATGCATGCCATACACTCTCCTTTTTCCATTGAAGTAATGACCGAACGCAGAGACTCCATGCGGAAATGACAGACCTTGACAAACTTGTTTAGAAGTTTGAGGCCTAGTATGGGTCTCACCTTCCCGTCCTTTTTTGGGACAACAATTAGGTTCGAGTTGAATCCCTCGAACCATTCATTTTCTGGGACTGAGACAATGACGCCATCGTAACGCAAAGATGGGAAAAAACCTTTGCCTTCATCTCTGACATTGGAGGATGGGAAGGGAAGAAACGTGTTGAGAGACGCGAAGACAAATCGATTTTGTATCCGGAAGACACCAGGTCTCTGACCCATTCGTCGTGGATGATGGAAAGGCAGACCTGATGAAACAGAAGTAGGCGGCCGCCTACCTTGCTGGTGTCGACCGGATAACACCAGGAGTCATTGGGTGGGAAATCTCTGAGACCTAGGTCCCTTAGATCTAGACTGTTTGAGACGACTTTCCCATTGCTGGTTGGGCCTATAGGAGGCCTGGGGTTCCCTGTCCCTCTATGGTGAGCGCCCTGACCTGGAAGAAGTAGTGGTAGTGGACCAACCCGGATTGGCGTTAAAAAATAGGAAACAGATTTGTTGTTGACGCCGAAAAGGACGCCTAAGCCTCTGCTGGGGAAGAAATTTGCTCTTTCCTCCCGTAGCATCGGAGATAAGCTGAAATAGCTTTTCGACAAATAAATGACCACTCTGGTAAGGAAGGGATGTCAGAGACGTTTTGACGCAGAATCCACTTTCCATTCTCTGAGCAATAAGACCCTTCTGATCGTGATGGTATTTGCTGCTGACAGAGCAGCACAGCTAGCCGCATCCAAAGATGCGTGTACCAAGTAATCTCCTGCCCGAGAAATCTGGTTGGCTAAATACGCTGCCTCTGGAGGAAGATTACTGCTTTGAATGGAATTAGCCAAGGTCTCCGACCAGGAGTAGCTTTAGCTACCAATGCTTCCTGACGATCCGTGGGATTTTTAATGGATGATCCATCCGGCAGGGATAGAAGGGCTTTGGAAGCCCAATCTTTCCTTATATCAGCTGAAAAAGGATACTTCGCCTCAAGAGGTCATTGTCCTGTGAAGCGTTTATCCAGTCACTCCCTGTGCTGATTAACTATAGCCTGAAACTCCGGGTGAATGGCAAATGCTATATGAGGCCATTTAGTCTTCTTGAAGGACTCAGCGTGATCCGGCACGGAGTCTTCGTCAACCTTCAGAGTCTGGGTGACAGCCTCAATCAGTGAATCCACAGTTTTCTGAAAATCTGGCGAATCGGGATCCAAGGAGACTATCAATTCAAAGTCAGAATCCTGTTCGCTACAAACCTCTGGAGATGGAGAGCGAGAAACAGAGCTCATGGACGCCAAGACAAGTGATTGCTCGGATGACATACTACGGATCCGTTTTCCAGACGTGTGTACGTTTCTATAGTCCTTGCGGCCCCTGTTAGCCGACGGCTCTCTTGTAGGGGAGGAACCATCTATGTCAGTCATTCGAAAACATCGTGATTCACAGAAGAAACATGGAAGGATTCAATCGCTTTGGCCAAAGAAGCTGTGGATTGCGACAGTGACGACACCGACTCAGGGGTACTAAGTACACTGGGCTCCGTGGCAGCGGGGGGCTCCTGAGAGTATTTGGGGTCACAATTTGCAGAGCGAGACTAATACTCTTATGATACTTTTTAGGTGCATTAGGCTGGGACATGTGCCCCTTTAATAGGGATTCCTACAGAGTATGGGGTACAGCAGAGGTGAGGAAGAGTAATAGTGCAGTGCTCCCTTACCCAGATCCTGTCCCCTTGCAATGTGGCACTTCTGATGTGGTTAGCGCTGTCCTCAGTGCGGATGCCTCTGGATCCTTGTGTCAGAAAGCTCCTCCAGGATGCCAGCGTGTCCAGAGGTGGCAGGGGAAGGGGAAAGATAGCCACCAAGATCTGCATAGGCGCTTCTCGTCCTGGACGAAAAGTGCCAGAATAGTGGGATGGGCCGCCTTAGCACGTCACAGTGCAGGCAGAGACTCCGGCTGCGGCCTGCACAAGGCTGAAGCCAGTGGCTAAATTTTTCGGTGCCAGCAGGTGCCGAACAGGAGAAAAGCTGGATGTTCGCCGCAGCCCCCACCCCCCCTCTCCGCTTTACCAGGATGGGACACAAAATACCAGCGCCGCTCTGGAGCGCGGCCAGCTCAGAGCCCTCCAGCCTCGGCACTTACCCGGAGGAGCTGCTGGGTGGCAGGTAACGCAGCTATATGTAGCAGGTCGAGATACAGTAGGTCTTCCTGCTGTCGCTGCTGGTTTTGGACGTGCAGGGATAAAGGGGAACCCTCAATCCACCATCCCTTTCATAGGGAGGTGGAGAGGAACTGTCCGCCTCCTTGCATCATATGCTTTAACAGTGGTGATGCAGCGGGGACTGCACAGACGCCAAAAAAGTGCTTCTGTACATCGAAAGGGTTAAATCCCCCAGGATGGACAGGGCTGGTTGTCCGGCATTAGGCCTCGCTGCAGCCTGAAGTACTGCAGTGCGCAGGCGCCGGGCCTCTCTGACCTTTCCCGGCGCCTGCAAACTGCAGTACTTTGCTCTGCCCTCAACAGGGCAGAGAATTACACTTGCGCAGGAGACGCGGCAGGAAGCAAAGAAGACGACGTCATCGTATGAAGATGGGAGGCACTGGACACGGACCTGCGATGCCCATCGGACCCGGACCACACTGTAGATAAGCCCCGGATGGCAGTGGCCTCAGTTTATAGGGCAAAATTGAGGTGACAGATTCCCTTTAAGAGACTCATCATCCCTAAAAATCAGCCCAGGCGTGGCGTCCCATGTCGCAGGAGGGGGTACATGGAGGCAACACTCCACGTTCCCGCCTGTTGTTGGTTTGGGGAGAAAGGAACCTTGAAAGGATCCGTCATCCATTCATCCGAAGAAAAGTAAAAAATCCAAAAATTTGAAAATTAAAATAAAAAAGGATTTTTGGTCTGAAGACCAGACCTGTGTGCCTCCTACGGACACTAAGCATGAACTGGTTCTCTTGGAGCCAGCATGAGGGTGTATACTGCAGAGGAGGAGCTAGCTTTCTTTGTATTAACTTAGTGTCGCCTCCTAGCGGCAGCATCATAACACCCATGGTCCTGTGCCCCCCAATGAAGTGAAAGAGAAAATAATGATTCCTCTACACTGTGACATCCCTTAAGATATTTGTAGACCGCTATTAACTCTCCTCTTCGCATTCTTTTTTGCAAGCTAAACATTCCCAGTTTCTTTACCCTTTCCTCATATAACATACTTTGCAGTCCGCTCACCATCTTGTCTGAACTTGCTCCAGTTATTCAATGTCTTTTTTTTTTATTTTCAATCGTTTTTATTGAATTTTCTCACATAACAAACAGACATTTTACAATAAACATAAGAATCCCGGCAGCGTAGGGCCCTAACAAAGGCAATTATGGCAAGATATTGCCAAGAATATTTCAAAACAATATGCGTAACAGATGACATATGCAAATAGCAGTCTTTTTTCTTCCCTTCTCCCTCAATTACCTTTTTTTTTTTTTTTTTTTTTTTTTTTTTTTAATTGTGGGGCCCAGAACTGGGCACAGTATTCCTTAGGAGCCTGAGCAAGGAGGAGTAGAGGGGGATAATTACTTCAAGTGATCTAGACTCTAGGTTTCTCTTAATACATCCCAGAACTGTGTTTGCCTTTTTTGCTGCAGCATTACACTGTTGACTCATGTACAGTCTGTGATCTATTAGTATACCCAAGTCTTTTTCACAGGTGCTAGTTCTATTCCTTCCATTCTGTAGATCTAATTCTCATTTTTCTTGCCCAAATGTAGAATCTTGTTTTTCTGCCTGTTAAATAACATTACATTAGTCAGTGCCAAATGATCAAGCTGATCTAGATCCTGAACTGAGCTATCATTCCATGCTTTGCATCGTTTGCAAATTTGATTAATTTATCTTTCGTTCCCTTATCTGGATCATTTACAAAAATGTTGAACAGCAATAGGGTAGGACAGAGCCTTATGGTACCCCACCTGAACTGCCCTTCCAATTGGATGTGCAATAATTTATTACCACTTTGCATACGATCACTGAGCCTGTTATGAACCCACTTAACCGTAGCCTTGTCAATTCCCATCTTTTTTTTTTTTTTTTTAGTATGTAGATACTTTATCAAATGCTTGGCTGAAGTCAAGATATACTATGTCTATTACTCTTCCCTGACACACCCAGTCAGTGATACCATCATAGAAGGAAATTAGATTAATCTGGCATGACTTGTTTGCTGCAAACCTGTGTCTTCAAAGTCATTTACAGACAGTCAGTACAGGAGTGTCATGTGAAATTGGTAAATATGTTCCACCGCGGTTACAGTGCGGAATGCAACCAGATGTGACATGCCACACAAAGGCAGAATTAGTCCTACTGGTAATTATGTTTCCAGGAGTACATCCTGACAGCTCAATGGAGGTAGTCCTCATCCTTCATAGGGAAAGGAATCACACGAGAGGTTAAAAGAGACCTTCAACCCTCACCCCTTAAAGTACCACATCAGGATGGGTGCAACTATTTTATTTAATCTTCCCATACAAATGTTAATTCATATGAGCAGAAGAAATACTTATGGAGGGAACCCAACGGTGCTGTCAGGATGGAGTCCTAGAAACCTAATTCCCCCATTTCAGGATGTCCCTCCTGACAGCACAGTGGAGACTACCAGAGCAAAGTACTAGGGTGGGACAACTACTGGAAGAACCTTCCTTCCAAAGGCAGTCTGCTGACCTGACTGACAACACATCCAAATCATATTTAGTAATTACGGTAGTTGATGTTATTGAGCAAGTACAAAAAAAATCAATTTGAAAATGGCCCCTGCACAGTAGCAGCTCTCGGTACACACTATACAGTGCAGGCGTGGCAGGCGCCATTTTCAAATTGATTTTATTTTGTACTTGCTCAATAACATCAACAACTGTTATTACTAGGACACTAAACATGCGATTATGCTGCAGAGCAGGGCCCACGGCTGACACCTGCCTGCAGAAGTTTTTTTCCTTTTTTCTAAAGTATCTACAGGTATTCATTATGTAAACTAGGGGGCAGGTCAGTGAGGGATCAGTGACCTATCAGCAGTCTGCATTATGAATACCTAATCAGAGCACCACATGAAGACCCCCCCCTCCAGGCCCACCCCAGAGCCCAAGAATCTCATTAACTAAAAATTGAAAATAAAGTTAAGGATTTCATCACCCAAGGTATCAATGTCAAAAATAGCAATGACCACCAATCTAATTATAGTATAAGAAGCAGGGTGTGATTATAGAATATAAAATCCAAAACTTTATTCAAGTATATTTAAAGCCAAACGGCAAAAACTCAAAACTCACATAGAACAAAAACACAGACAAATGTCACTAAAAGTGGCAGTGTATATTAAGATAAAAAAAACAATGATAATACTTGTCCTCAAAATGATATAAGTCCCTTAGAGACAATCATTATTTTATCACCAGGGTATTTAAATATCCAAAGACAGGTTGTGTCTATAGAGAGAAAAATACTCTCACCTTATTTTCTCCTTATTAACTCAATATTAGGTACATATAGCTAGGAAAGATCTCACCTCGCTTTCCTTGAACAAAGGGAGCCGAAGGAATCATTCAGGGGGAGGTAATTAACTTCCATACAATACCCCAGATTTATATTCCACTGGGACCCTTCTCGCCGTAACCCCAATGGAAAGTCTTCCCCGTTTCGTCTCATGTACTCATCAGGGGAAGGTAGGGCAATAAACGTGATCCATCTCTCATTCAGGACCCGTTCTGTCTGTGAGGGAGGACCGGCTTACCGTGCCGCTGTCAGTGCTCGGATTAAATAGACCGCTATTCAGTCCTCATGTGATAAGCGTACCTGTGTCATTTCCTGTGCGCCCCTGAGGGGAATGCACAGTTGAAGCGCAAGAGTCACTTCCGATAGTGTTCATGTGACTTTCATTTGGAACGCAGCGCTGAGCCGCAAGAGTCATTTCCTGTAATGTTCATCATGTGACTTTCATTTAGAACGCAGCGCTGAGCGGCATCTATTATGTTCAGCGCATGGACCTTAGATATAAATCCATCAAAACGTCCTCCATCTTTCCGGGGCACAAGATCAAACCACATGTGTAATACATAGCGCTACATCTAAAATGCCACCTATTTAACCCCTTCAGTTAAATAAAACACTGCAGGGAGGGTTTTGACAGAGGAGGATTACTTAGTCTAAAGGATCCAAACCTATCTCCAGATGGGAGGGAGGATCCATATTAGGTCAAAGCAAGTGCTGGCTCAAAAAGAAAAAGAAAAGGAAAAAAAATATTTTTTGGTTTAAGATTCGAAATGTAGCAGATTTAAATTTATCAGGTTTCATTTAAAGAATACTGGGCCAAAGGAGAAGCGGTGGAAGGGAAGGCTATATATATATATATATATATATATATATATATATATATATATATATATATATATATATATATATATATATATATATATATATATATATATATATATCTATAATATAACGCTGGGAGCGTCACTCTGTCCGAAGCCTCTATAGACTGCGCAAGCGCACGCGCCGGCGCAGTCTAGGCCCCACAGAGCGACGCTCCCAGGAGATCGCGGTATGCGTAAACACTGAACGCTCACCGCGATCTCCAACGGAGAAGCAGGGACCGCCAGGAGGGTAAGTATGATATATTTACCTGTCCCGTTCCTCCGTTGCGCGCTGCCCCTCCGTCCTCCGGTCCACATCCTCTGCCTGTGACGTTCACAGTTCAGAGGGCGCGATGACGCGCTTAATGCGCGCCGCCCTCTGACTGAACAGTCACAGGCAGAGGACCCGGAAGACAGACCGGCGCGCAGCGCTGGATCAGGGCCAGGTAACTATAGCAAGTGCCGGGGGCCTGAGCTAGCGGCGACTCCGGCACCTGACCCCCACAGCGCGCCGGTGTCCCCGCCTGCTCAGGCCCCCAGCACCGCCGCGCACAGCCTGAGCCACCGCACCCAGCACAGCCTGAGCCACCGCACCCAGCACGGCCTGAGCCACCGCAGCCAGCACCGCCTGAGCCACCGCAGCCAGCACCGCCTGAGCCACCGCAGCCAGCACCGCCTGAGCCACCGCACCCAGCACGGCCTGAGCCACCGCACCCAGCACGGCCTGAGCCACCGCACCCAGCACGGCCTGAGCCACCGCACCCAGCACGGCCTGAGCCACCGCACCCAGCACGGCCTGAGCCACCGCACCCAGCACGGCCTGAGCCACCGCACCCAGCACGGCCTGAGCCACCGCACCCAGCACGGCCTGAGCCACCGCACCCAGCACGGCCTGAGCCACCGCACCCAGCACGGCCTGAGCCACCGCACCCAGCACGGCCTGAGCCACCGCACCCAGCACGGCCTGAGCCACCGCACCCAGCACGGCCTGAGCCACCGCACCCAGCACGGCCTGAGCCACCGCACCCAGCACGGCCTGAGCCACCGCACCCAGCACGGCCTGAGCCACCGCACCCAGCACAGCCGCCCACAGCCACGCACAGCCGCCGCACCCAGCACAGCCTGAGCCACCGCACAGCCTGAGCCACCGCACCCAGCACAGCCACGCACAGCCGCCGCACCCAGCACAGCCACGCACAGCCGCCGCACCCAGCACAGCCACGCACAGCCGCCTGCACTCAGCACCGCCACGCACAGCTGCCCGCGCTCAGCTCCGCCACGCAAAGCCACCCACGCACAGCACAGCCACATACAGCCGCCCGCACTCAGCACAGCCGCCTGCACTTAGCACAGCCGCCCGCACTGATGGGGGCGCAGGATGGAGCAGCACATGATAGGGTGGAGCAGCACATGACAGGATGGGGGCGCAGGATGGAGCAGCACAGCCACCGCACCCAGCACAGCCACCGCACCCAGCACAGCCGCCCGCACCCAGCACAGCCTGAGCCACCGCACCCAGCACAGCCACGCACAGCTGCCGCACCCAGCACAGCCACCGCACCCAGCACAGCCACGCCCACCCAGCACGGCCACGCACAGCCGCCTGTACTCAGCACAGCCACGCACAGCCGCCTGCACTCAGCACCGCCACGCACAGCCGCCCGCACTCAGCACCGCCACGCACAGCCGCCCGCACTCAGCACCGCCACGCACAGCCGCCCGCACTCAGCACCGCCACGCACAGCCGCCCGCACTCAGCACCGCCACGCACAGCCGCCCACGCACAGCATAGCCACGCACAGCCGCCGCACCCAGCATAGCCACGCACAGCCGCCGCACCCAGCATAGCCACGCACAGCCGCCGCACCCAGCACCGCCACAAACAGCCGCCCACACCCAGCACAGCCACGCACAGCCGCCCACACCCAGCACAGCCACGCACAGCCGGCCACACCCAGCACAGCCGCCCGCACCCAGCACAGCCTGAGCCGCCGCACCCAGCACAGCCGCCGCACCCAGCACAGCCACCGCACGCCGCACACAGCCACGCCCACCCAGCACAGCCACGCACAGCCGCCCGCACTCAGCACCGCCACGCACAGCCGCCCGCACTCAGCACCGCCACGCACAGCCGCCCATGCACAGCACAGCCACATACAGCCGCCGCACCCAGCATAGCCACGCACAGCCGCCCGCACCCAGCACCGCCACGCACAGCCGCCGCACCCAGCACAGCCACGCACAGCCGCCCGCACCCAGCACAGCTGCCCGCACCCAGCACAGCCGCCTGCACTCAGCACAGCCACGCACAGCCGCCCACAGCCACGCACAGCCGCCTGCACTCAGCACCGCCACTCACAGCTGCCCGCACTCAGCACCGCCACGCACAGCCGCCCACGCATAGCACAGCCACATACAGCCGCCCGCACTTAGCACAGCCGCCCGCACTGATGGGGTGCAGGATGGAGCAGCACATGATAGGGTGGAGCAGCACATGACAGGATGGGGGCGCAGGATGGAGCAGCACAGCCACCGCACCCAGCACAGCCACCGCACCCAGCACAGCCACTGCACCCAGCACAGCCACCGCACCCAGCACAGCCACGCACCCAGCACAGCCACGCACAGCCGCCCGCACCCAGCACAGCCACGCACAGCCGCCCGCACTCAGTACCGCCACGCACAGCCGCCCGCACCCAGCACAGCCACCTGCACCCAGCACAGCCACGCCCAGCCGCCCGCACCCAGCACAGCCACGCCCAGCCGCCCACGCACAGCACAGCCACATACAGCTGCCCGCACTCAGCACAGCCGCCCGCACTGATGGGGGCGCAGGATGGGAGCACATGACAGGATGGGGATGCAGGATGGAGTAGCACATACCAGGATGGAGACCATATACCAATATAAATGCTCGCCACCCGGGCGTAGAACGGGTTCAATAGCTAGTATATATATATATATATATATATATATATATATATATATATATATATATATATATATATATATATATATATATATATATATATATATATATATATACACACACACACACACACACACTCCTTCGGCTAACTTTGATCAAGGAAAGCGAGGCGAGATCTTTCCTGGCTATATGTACCTAATATTGAGTTAATAAGGAGAAAATAAGGCGAGGGTGTGTTTCTCTTTATAGACGCAACCTTTCTTTTGATATTTAAGTACCCTGGTGATAAAAAATAGGCATTAGACCTACCGGTAATTATGTTTCCAGGAGTCCATCCTGACAGCACCCTGGAGGACGTCCTCCACCTCCTTGCCGGGACAGGAAACACACGAGAGTTTAAAGGTCCGGTCCCACCCCCAATTCCTCAATGTTGTAACAAGAACCATCTCATGGAAAATGCAAAAAAAAACTTTAATGAAAGGATCGTTTTACATCATATTATGTATGACAAGACGGGGGGGAACTACCAGTGCTGTCAGGATGGACTACTGGAAACATAATTACCGGTAGGTCTAATGCCTATTTTCCAGGACGTCCCTCCTGACAGCACCCTGGAGAGTACAAAAGCACCTCCTTAGGGTGGGATTACCGCTTGGAGGACCTTCCTCCCAAAAGCGGTCTGCTGACCGGACATTACATCAAGTTTGTAATGTTTACAGAAGGTGCCAGCACTGGCCCATGTCGCAGCCCTACAGATCTGTTCTAATGATGCTCCTGCCCGCTCAGCCCAGGAAGCATAAACACCGCGTGTAGAGTGGGCACGTAAACCTAATGGAGGGGGAATCCCCTCAGACTGGTAAGCATCTGAGATAACTGTCGTGATCCAACGTGTAATTGAGGCCTTAGAGGCCTTTTTACCCTTGTTATTTCCCCCAAAAGAATAAAGAGGTTTGGGTCTATACGCCAAGTACTTGTGGCCCCCAGATAATCTATAACCGCCTGTATAACATCCAGCGAGTCGAGGGCTTTCTCCTTCGCGTTGGAAGGGTTGTTACAGAAAGAAGGAAGCACTATCTCCTGATTTCTATTTTTAGCAGAGCCTACCTTTGGTATGAATGCAGGGTCTAGTTTCAGGATTAAGCTATCATCCCTGATCTGGAGATACGGGTCTCTGGTACATAGGGCTTGGATTTCCCCAACCCTCTTTGCCGTGGTGATCGCCACTAGAAAGGCAGTTTTCCGTGTGCGAATTGATATAGGCATATCCTCACCCAGAGCGTAAGTACCCCTACACAAGGACCTGAGGACTAAGTTAAGGTCCCAAGATGGAGACAACTGCCTAATGGTGGGATGCATTCTCAGGGTAGCCCGAATGAACCTAACTATCCATGGGTGAGATGCTAAAGGATAGTCTAATAAAGAGCTTAATGCTGAAACCTGTACCTTTAAGGTGCTGGGTCTAAAACCCTTGTTGAACCCTTTTTGAAGGAAGTTTAAGATACCAGGCATGTCCGGAGAGCCTGTCACAACGTCGGACCTGCCACCCTCCAGACAGAATCGTTTCCAGATTTTTAGGTAAACTGCTGATGTTACAGGTTTTCTACTAGCCTGGATAGTGGCTGATTTGATAAGCCTGTAGCCTTCAAGATGTCCCTTTCAGGATCCAAGCTGAAAGACGGAGCTTTCCTGGGTTCGGATGGTAAACCGGACCCTGGTGAATGACATCCCCCCGCAGAGGCAACTCGATTGGGTTGTCGATCGCTAAGGCCCCTAGTAGAGGGAACCAGCTTCTTCTTGGCCACTACGGAACAATCAGAATGACCTTTGCTTGGTCCTCCTTGATCTTCCGCAGAACAGCTGGAATCAATGCCAGGGGTGGAAATGCATATAAGAGAGGTTCCACCCACCTTTGGCTCAAGGCATCTATCCTGTCTGGAAGATCCAAGGAGTTCAGAGAGAAGAATTTTGAGACCTTCAAGTTTGTTCTGTTTGCAAATAAGTCTATATTGGGGGTTCCCCACTGATGACATAACTTCTGGAAAATATTTTGGTTCAGCTCCCACTCTGTTGGACACACTCGCCATCTGCTCAGGTAATCGGCTATCACGTTCTGAGAACCTTCCAGGTGGATTGCAGTTATGGATAGAACTGTATCTTCTGCCCAGCTGAAAATTGTTTCTGCTAGGTCCTGCAGTAGTCGATATCTCGGGCCTCCCTCATGTTTCAAGAACGAGACTGTTGTCACGTTGTCGGTATGTATTCTGACATGACAATTTGAGAGCATGAGCCGATTTCGTCTTAAGGCTTCCCATACGGCATATAGTTCTTTGAAGTTGGAGGATCTGTCTCTGATGTTTGCTGGCCACCTGTCCTGGAGGATTCTGCCCTGTAGATGAGCTCCCCAGCCCCATGCGCTGGCGTCCGTAGTGACCACTACATAGGGGGAGGTGGACCATAATACACCCACCTTTAAGTTCTCTGTCTGTGTCCACCAGTGGAGAGATCTCCATACTGGTCCTGATAGCCTTAAGGGAGTGTCTAGTGAAGACCGGCGGCGATCCCAAATGGACAGAATCTGTCTCTGCAGGCGTCTTGAGTGTGACACTGCCCATCTGACACATGGTATGCATGCCGTCATTAGGCCTAGTACTTTCATAGCAATCCTTATGGAAATTCGATGTTCCAGTACGTACTGGACTCAGGCTCGAATTGTCCTGCTTTTCCTCTGGTAAGTGGGATATTCTGCATCTGGAGTCTAGACACCTTTTGTATCTCACCCAGGCATTCAAAGGTTTTAGATTTATTATAGTGCGAGTTTCGCTGGACGGTTTTGTGATGGCGAATAGGGATGAATAGTACCCCCTTCCTATTTGTGATGGAGGAACCGGAATCATTACTGCCGCACTGAGCATGTCCTGTAAATCTATTAGTATGGCAGAATCTGCTGCGACTATGGTAGGAGCGATGTACCTTTCTAGAGGAGGGGCGTAAAGCTCTATGCTGTATCCCTCTGACACGGTTCTGCGAAAACACTGATTCCGAGTGATTTGGGCCCAATTTTCTGCAAAGTGACGTAGCCTTCCCCCAATGCAGGTGGCGTCATTGTGACTTGGTTCTGGAGGTTGGACAAAAGAAGAAACCTCTGCTCTTATTACCCTGGCTATGGGAGCCCCTGTAGGGCCCTCTGCTTGACCTACTCTGCCCTCTGAAATCATACTGCTTCCTGGAGAAGAATCCTCTCCGAAAGGGCTGTGACCGTTTAGGTTTGTCCTCAGGGAACCCCTTCTTTTTGTCAGAGGCTGACTCAAGGATACTATCTAACGCTGGTCCAAATACCCTCTGCCCTGAAAATGGAATGGAGCAGAGCTTGGTCTTAGAGGCATTATCTCCTGACCAGGACCTTAACCATACAGCCGTCCTAGCAGCATTAGACAGGGAACTGTTTCTGGCTGAAAATCTAACCGACTCCGCCATCATATCAGATAAGAATGCCATCGCGACTTCATAATAGGAAGGGAACTCAGAATGTCGGATCTAAGGGTCTTATTGGACAAATGCTCTTCCAACTGACCCATCCATAAGTTCATAGATCTGGCCCCCGAAGTGGCTGCTATGTTTGTCCTAATTAGGGCGACGGAAGCATCCCAGGCCCTCTTTAGGAGAATGTCGGCTTTTCTGTCCATAGGGTCATGCAAATTAGAAGAGTCCTCAAAAGGCATGGCAGTCTTTTTGGTAACCTTTGCTACAGGAACGTCAATTTTAGGGATTTCCTCCCATAACTTGACTTCTTCAGGGTCAAATGGTAAGCGGCCTTTACAGTCACGAGATAGCACCAGCCGGCGCTCAGCATCCTTCCACTCTTCTAGAACCATAGCCTTAATATGATCACTTATAGGGAAAACTGTCTGATTTCGTGACACAAGTCCCCCGAACATCAGGTCCTGTCTGGACTGTGGCTTAGAGGTCTCCTCAATCTGCATGGTACTCCTCACTGCCTGGACAAGCTCGTCTGTCTCTTCTGACTGAAAAAGGTACTTCCTGACTCGATCCTGGTTTTCTGCTGGGAGCTCCCCCTCTTCTGATGAAGGTTCCGATCTAAAGGACTCTCTTTCAGAAGAAGTATACTCCGGCTCCCTTTGGTCTCTCTCCTGCCTGGCTCGCTTCCGGCCTGAGATGGGGCTGGACGGACGTGGCTGCGAGAGGCTGGACATAGAGGCCTGAACCTCCTCCTGAATTACGGATCTCATCTCTGAAAGCAGCGATGACTGCTCATCTTTCATGACCCTTGAACTACAAGGTGCACTGAGAGTCTTGCCATGGGAGTCTGGAAGTTTTACGTGGCATACAGGACATCTGTTGGACTTCACCGAGACCTTGCCAGGTTTTTTTAGCTTTGACTGGGGGAGCAGCGCGGATTACCTTATCCTAAACGACATAAGATAGGGAGTAATAGGCTAGATGGCGTGCTTGGATTTTTATCTGAGGTGAGGGTGGACTGTGCAAGGCAGACTTAACTCTCTCCATCCTCAATCATGTCTCCTTCAATAGATGAGATCTGAAGCTGGAGCCAGAAGCACCCCTGCACGACGCTGGACGCTATTGCAAATAGCGACCATGCTGCTATGCGTTCCACCGATGGAGCACTCGCTCTCCCCGCTTTCAATACGTCACCAGAAATGACGTTACTGGCACTGACGATACCGGAAGTGACACAGCTCCACCAAGACTCCGGAAGCCGCCCACTCAGAAGCTTAACGTGTCATGCTGGATGTAGCGTCGCCAGGACAGCACCCCCTCGCTCTCCACACCAGGATCCCTATCCTTGTGGCACCGCGTCCTGAGCCGAGAGCCTCCCACCGGGAGGAACGGCTCTATCCCTGAGCCTCGTCCTGCTCCAGGCCTTTGGGGTAGAGGGACTCCCCTCTGGGAAGTTTCGACCCTGAGCCTCTTGACAGGGGGAAGGGTATTGGCGGGCCGCACGATCCCCCTGAGCTCGGTAAGCTTGCGCAGCTCTTCTCGTGTATCCCTCCATGTAGGGACAGGAAAAACACTGAGGAATTGGGGGTGGGACCGGACCTTTAAACTCTCGTGTTTCCTGTCCCGGCAAGGAGGAGGAGGACGTCCTCCAGGGTGCTGTAAGGAGGGACGTCCTGGAAATAATGATTGTCTCTAAGGGACTTATATCATTTTGAGGACAAGTATTATCATTGTTTTTTTTTAATCTTAATATACATCATTTTAATCAGTATAACGGCTCCCTTCAAATTCAGCTAGGTTTTGGACAAACCATTTAACTTTATCGCTGATGTTAAATGAGGATGCCAACTATTTAACACAGCCAGTTTCATTCATCAACAACAGGAAAACAAGTGGATAAAGCATTTTCAATAACTACTTACAAGAATTCTCTTCTTGACATCTTCCATCCCATAGTGATCTTCTTCCAATACTTCCTCAGCTCTCCTGAGGTCCAAATTCTCATGGCTGCACTTTCCCCAAGGAATAGACGTTAACCAATCCAAGTAATTTCTTGTTACACTGCAAAAATTAAATATTTGATAAAAAAGGTTCCGTTTGCCTCAAATTTTGTGAATACACATTTCAAACAAAGCCATGTACTGAATTCATCCTCTCAGAGAGGTTAACAGTGTGTTCACTACACTTTTCTACATAGAGGCAACCTGCACTCTTTTTAAACAAAATCTGTAAAATTATTGTAAAAAAAAACCAAAAAGCCAACAGTAAATTAAAATGTAATTTAAGTCTCTCACTTGAATTCAGAAGAATGGTTATCAAGTAATCCCAGTTTACCAAGCTCTTCATCAATTACTTCCATGACATGCTTTGGGACTGTAAGATCATTTAACCTCTCCCGAAACTTTTCTTCAATGGCATCTTTATCTTCTTTCTCCAGGCCAAGCTCTTTCTTTATGATCTTCAGTTGTTCTTGCAACAAATACTTTCTATGTGTTTGTTTAATCTTTTCTTCTACCTTCAAAACATCAGAACAATTTTTAAAACCAATACCTGATTTCCTTACAGAGTACATATATACTTTATGCCCATTTTCACATTACAGACCGCAAGACAAAGTGAGTATGTGGCACGTAGGTTTTTAACCAGCTCTGAAAAAAACAAACAAACAATATTTTTGAACTCGGAATATTCATTTCTCTTAAGAATCGGCACACGTGACCGCCGGCAGCAGCAGGCAGCAGCTGTGCTCTGCTTGTGAGCAGCGCATGATGTCCTTGCCATGCGCTGCTTACAAGCATTGAGCACCTGCTGGCACCGACCGAAGCAGAACTCTGCGACTGCGAGGGAGCGGAGGAAGGTAAGAGTAAAGGTTTGTTTTTGTTTTTTTTAAAGGGAATCTGTCACCTCAAAAGTTGCCACTAAGGCCACCGGCATCAGAGGCTTATCTACAGCATTCTGTAATGCTGTAGATGAGCCCCCAATGTAACCTGCAAGATAAGAAAAACAAGTTAGATTATACTCACCCAGGGGCGGTCCGGTCCGATGGGAGTCACGATCTGGGTCCAGCGCCTCCCATCTTCATACGATGACATCCTCCTCTTTGCTTCCTGCCACGGCTCCAGCGCATGCGTACTTTATCTGCCCTTTTGAGGGCAGAGCAAAGTACTGCAGTGCGCAGGCGACGGGAAAGGTCAGAGAGGCCCGGCGCCTGAGCACTGCAGTACTTTGCTCTGCCCTCAACAGGGCAGATAAAGTACGCATGCGCTGGAGCTGCGGCAGGAAGCTAAGAAGAGGACGTCTTCGTATGTAGATGGGAGGCGCCGGACCCGGACGTCCACCGGACCGAACCACACTGGACCGCCCCTGGGTGAGTATAATCTAACTTGTTTTTCTTATCTTGCAGGTTACATCGGGGGCTTACCTACAGCATTACAGAATGCTGTAGATAAGCCCGTGATGCCGGTGGCCTTAGCTTATAGGTGAATTTTGGGGTGACAGATTCCCTTTAATCTTTTCCGATGGGGCCATGAATACCAGGACTGGGATGGGGCCAATCATACCAGCAAGGGGATGGGGCCAATCAATCATACCAGGAACTGGATGGGGCAAATCAATCATACCAGGAACGGGATGGGGCCAATCAATCATATCAGAATAAGAATGGTTCCAATCAATCACATCAGAATAAGAATGGGACCATGCATACCAGGAACTGGATGGGGCCAGTCAATCATACCAGGAACTGGATGGGGCCATGTATACCAGGAACGGGATGGGGCTAATCAATCATACCAGGAACTTGATGGGGCCAATCAATCATACCAGGAACTGGATGGGGCCAATCAATTCTACCAGGAACTGGATGGGGCCAATCAATCATACCAGGAACTGGATGGGGCCAATCAATCATACCAGGAACGGGATGGGGCCAATCAATCATACCAGGAACGGGATGGGTCAAATCAATCATATCAGAATTAAAATAGGGCCAATCAATCATATCAGAATAAGAATGGGACCATGCATACCAGGACTGGGATGGGGGCCATGCATACCAGGATAGGGATGAGGGGACCACATTTACCAGGATAGGTAATCTTAAGCACAGAATTGACCATATTTGCTTCAGTCTTTTTTTCCCTAATTTCCTCCTCTAAAACCTGGGTATGTCTTATGGTCCGGTGGGTCTTATAGTCCGAAAAAGTACGGTACTTACAGTGGGGAAAAAAAGTATTTAGTTGGCCACCAACTGTGCAAGTTGACTTTATCACACCAAGCTGCTTGCCTATTGCAGATTCAGTCTTCCCCGCCTGATGCAGGGCAACAATGTTGTTTCTGGTGTCCGACAGCTGTTTGGTCTTCACCATAGTGGAGTTTGGAGTGTGACTGTTTGAGGTTGTGGACAGGCGTCTTTTATACTGATAAGTTCAAACAGGTGCCATTACTACAGGTAACGCGTGGAGGACAGAGGAGCCTCTTAAAGAAGTTACAGGTCTGTGAGAGCCAGAAATCTTGTATGTTTTTAGGTGACCAAATACTTATTTTCCACCATATTTTACAAAATAAATCTTGCCAAATCAGACAAGGTGGTGATTTTCTGGATTTGTTTTCTCATTTTGACTCTTATAGTTGTGGTCTACATATGGTGTTAATTACAGGCCTTTCTCATATTTTTTAAGTGGGAGAACTTACACAATTGGTAGCGGACTAAATACCTTTTTCCCCACTGTAAGTACATGTGCAAAATTCTTCTTCTAAATGTTGAGCCAGTCGATTGACAATTGGGATCAGGATGTAAAAACCTCTTTAGGGCACACTTGATCTTGCATTAATAGTTGTATTATATTCCTTGCCTCTGTCCTTTTTCCCATCTCTAAAGTTGTAGTAGATGGACAGGTGTCTATTTTCAAATGAATTATGTAACGTATTATTCGGACTAGAAGAATCTCTTTTTTCCTCCAAAAATTTATAGTCGGATGTACCTGCTGTGGATTGGGGGGTGAGGTGGGAGAGCAAGAGACAAGCGGGTCACAGGAACCAGAAGTCGGATGCTGTGGCTAACTTCTAAGTCCGCTGTTAAATAGAAATGAATATTAACTGCTACTCATGCACATAATCCCTCCCACCTCTATGCATTGAAGCCGACAAGAGGTGGGAGGGACTATGAGCATGTAGAGCAGTGCATTTTCATTCCCTTTAGTAGCAGGCACACGTGATTGCCCAGCCACAGCAGGAAGCCGGGGGATGCGGCTAACAGTGTGCCTGCGGCTAACAGTGTGCCTGCTATTAAAGAAGATGAATATTCACTGCTCCACATGCCACAGTCCCAGGCGTGGGGAGCCATGAGTATACCGGCAACTGACCTCGGCTTGTAAGCAGCGCATGATATCACTGCCCTGAGCTGCTTACAAGCATAAATCAGCTCAGAACAGGACGCTGCGAGGGATCGCAGGGAAGGGAAGTAGAACGGTTTATATTATTCTAATTAGGACCATACATACCAGAATGGGGAAGAGGGGGCCATGCATACCAGAATGGGGATGAGAGGACCATGCATACCAGAATAGGGAAGAGGGAGGCCATGTATACCAGGATGGTGATGAGGGGCCATATATACCAGGATGGTGATGAGGGGACCATGCATGCCAGAATGGGGATGAGTGACCATGCATGCCAGGATGGGGGATGAGGGGCCATGTATACCAAAATGGGGAACGAGAGGGCCATGCATACCAGGATGGGGATAAGGGGGCCATGCATACCAGAATGGGGACATATGTATACCAGGATGGGGGATATTAGTACAGAATTGCTACCCCTGTAGCAGTTTCAGCAGCAGATCCCCCACTCGTTCATGACAGTGCGTCGACCATACATTGCTTCAATTTTTTTCTATTTTCCTCCTCTAAAACCTGGGTGCGTCCTATAGTGCAAAAAATACTGTATATATCTTTACAAGGAAGGAAGAGCTTGCTGAAGATGGTAGGCGTGACGAGGGAGCGATTACCATTATACACAGCAGAGCAAGTCATACCCAAGTGATCATGCGACACAGTTACCCATAATGACATTATCAAAAAATTGGACTGATGCAATTGACTAGGGATATGAAAATATTACTGCTAGACTATTACTGCTGTTTTATCTGCTCAAAAACAACTGCTTCTACAATGCACTACGGGGGAGCATTGATTTTTATTGATTGATTTTTATTGCTGAGATTTCTAAGCGTAAAGCAGAACCTAGTGCACCATCATTGTCGATGTATTCCCATAGAATGTAAGTCCGCAAGGACAGGGTCCTCTCCCCTCTGTACCAGTCTGTCACTGTAAACTTGTGTAAATGATATCTATAACTCTGTATGTAACCCCTTCTCATGTACAGCAGCATGGAATTAATGGTGCTATATAAATAAATAATAATTTCTAATGTTTTTTTGAAGAAGTACATTAAATCCCTTGTTGGGTGGAGGTGTATATAGAAGGCTCAAAACCCCATTTCAACCACCACTTAAATTCTCCGGTCAGTCTGAGTATCATTAGGGTGCATAAAATAAGGTCGCTGGTCTAAGGCTTATTCACTTTCATTAAAAAAAACATTTAACAGGTTGTCCGGCCATATGCTACGTTTGCAGTCTCCATGTGGGTCTGCAGACTTATGAACCCTCACATTGTGAGCACTGCAGGCTGTGAGGATTCTCCGTTGCAGGGGTCGTGGGCATATGACATCACTTCAGCAAGAGTTAGATATACAGTAATCAAATTTTACGTCAGAAAAAATATATACATACACATATATATATATATATATATATATATATATATATATATATATATATATATATATATATATATATATATATATATATATATATAGAAAAAGTGGTGGAGAATGAAAGGGCTAAAATCCTAAGGGACTTCAAGATCCAGACAGATAAGCAGGTGTTGGCTAACCAACCAGACATTGTGGTAGTAGACAAGGATCAGAAGACATCAATGATAATAGATGTGGCAGTGCCAAGTGACCGCAACATCAAAAAGCAGGAATATGAGAAGCTGAAGAAATACCAGGGCCTCAAAGGAGAACTGGAGAAGATGTGGAAGGTGAAGGCAACAGTGATTCCAGTGGTGATAGGAGCACTTGAAGCAGTGACCCCTAAGTATGAAGAATGGCTACAACAGATCCCAGTAGCAACATCTGAACTCTGTCCAGAAAAGCGCAATGCTAGGAACAGCTAAGATCCTGCGCAGAACTCTCACACTCCCAGGCCTCTGGTAGAGGACCCGAGAATGAGAAAGGATAACAAAGACCATTCTCATTGGGGGCAAGTAAAATAAAGGCAAAAAATAAATTTACGGGATAAAAAATAAAAATTAGCAGCATGTGCATATGTATTCACCACTTTTGCTATGAAGCCCCTAAAAAAATCTGGTGCAATCAATTACCTTCATAAATCACATACTTAGTGACAGTAAGTCCACCTGTGTGCCATCTAAGTGTCACATGGTCTGTCAGTATATATGTGGTATCCCATAAGGAGGCCATTTCTTTGGGATACCGGATATATAGTGTGTTTTAATATAAATGCTGTGAATTTTTATGTGGACTGTGCGTTTTAAATACATTGTGAGACCTGCTGACAGGCAGCAAAAAAGGGTTAATCTCCTCACAGGCTTGATCAGGTGAACCAGCTCTGCTTTAATATGCAGAAGGTTCTGGAAAAATGCCTCATTGCAGTCAGCCAATGACTGCAGCTCTACAGTCACATAGAAGGGGGAGGAGCCAAGTCCTGTGAGATAGTTTTAATTTGAAGTGGCAGTTGGTGGTCGGACATCTTGAGAAGAAGCCATTTTGTAGGCAAAGGAATTACCTACCTTCTCCCTGCCTGCTTTGCTTAAAAAGGGGACTGACACGATAAGGGGACTTAATAGTCTTCATATGAGGAAGACTATCATTGCACCTCTAGGAGGAAGAATTACCTCAGGGCAGAAACAGAGCACAGTGCTGAATCAGAAATACTGAGACTTAATTAAACCAGAGGTTACTAAGATCTGCGTGTCTGCAGGTACACAGCAATCATCAACCATGAGTGTAATCCTGTACCTCAGTTTCCTACTGTATGTAAATACTAATTTGCCCCATTAACTTCAGTAAAAAAGACTTTGGTTTTAAGTTCTTACGGCTGCTTCATGACTCGGGCTCAAACTACTACCATTATCATCATCTTCTGCCTAGATGCAGTTACTGTGCAAACACTGTATTGTGGAGTTTGAAGAGAAGATTACCTCAGAAAGTGTCAGTCTTTACTGCTGTAAAAAATTTGTACTACACCTCCCATTGGTTGCTTTACTGAGAACTGTGATCTGATTTGACTGAAATACCGTGATTTAAACCGTGCTTTTCTTAGCTGTCGCACAGATATCTACTAAATAATTGTCTAAGGGTCACTTCCGTCTGTCTGTCCTTCTGTCACGGATATTCATTGGTCGCGGCCTCTGTCTGTCATAGAATCCAAGTCGCTGATTGGTCTTGGAAAAACGCCCACGACCAATCAGCGACGCGCACAGTCCAGAAGAAAATGGCCGCTCCTTACTCCCCGCACTCACTGCCCGGCGCCCGCATACTCCCCTCCGGTCGCCGCACACACAGGGTTAATGCCGGCGGTAAAGGACCCCGTTATGCCGCGGGTAACGCACTCCGTAACCGCCGCTATTAACCCTGTGTCCCCCCAATTTTTTACTATTGACGCTGCCTATGCGGTATTAATAGTAAAAAAATGTAATGTTAGAAATAATAAAAAAAAAAAAAAAAAACCTGCTATACTCACACACCGTAGTCCGCCGAGCCACTCGCACCGGCCGCCATCTTCCGTTCCCGGCGCTGCATTGCGAAATTACCCAGAAGACTTAGCGGTCTCGCGAGACCGCTAAGTCTTCTGGGTAATTTCGCAATGCATCCTGGGAACGGAAGATGGTGGCCGGCGCGAGCAGCTTGGCGGAGCTTCGGTGGATCCCAAGCGTCGGTAACCACTGGATTTTTTATTTTAATTCTTTTTCTTTTTTAATAGGGATATCATGCCTACATTGCTATATACGTGGGCTGCTCAATATACAACGTGGGCTGCTTAATATACAACGTGGGCTGGGCAAAATACTATGTTGGCTGCGCAATATACTACGTGGGCTGCGCAAAATACAACGGGCTGCGCAATATACAACGTGGGCTGCGCAATATACTAAGTGGCCTGAGCAATATACTAAGTGGCCTGCGCAATATACAATGGGCTGCGCAATATACAACGTGGGCTGCGCAATATACAACGTGGGCTGCGCAATATACAACGTGGGCTGCGCAATATACTAAGTGGGCTGCGCAATATACTAAGTGGGCTGCGCAATATACTAAGTGGGCTGCGCAATATACTAAGTGGGCTGCGCAATATACTAAGTGGGCTGCACAATATACTACGTGGGCTGGGCAATATACTACGTGGGCTGGGCAATATACTACGTGGGCTGGGCAATATACTACGTGGGCTGCGCAATATACTACCTGGGCTGCGCAATATACTACGTGGGCTGCGCAATATGCAACGTGGCCTGCGCAATATGCAACGTGGCCTGCGCAATATGCAACGTGGCCTGTGCAATATACGTGGCCTGCGCAATATACAATGGGCTGCGCAATATACAACGTGGGCTGCGCAATATACGTGGGCTGCGCAATATACAACGTGGGCTGCGCAATATACAACGTGGGCTGCGCAATATAATACGTGGGCTGCGCAATATACGTGGGCTGCGCAATATACGTGGGCTGCGCAATATACGTGGGCTGCGCAATGGACTGCGTGGGCTGCGCAATATACAATGTGGGCTGTGCAATGTACTACGTGGGCTGCACAATGTACTGCATGGGCTGCGCAATACACAATGTGGGCTGTGCAATATACAACGTGGGCTGCGCAATATACAACGTGGGCTGCGCAATATACAACGTGGGCTGCGCAATATACAACGTGGGCTGCGCAATATACAACGTGGGCTGCACAATATACTACGTGGACTGCACAGTATACTACGTGGACTGCGCAATATACGTGGGCTGCGCAATATACAACGTGGGCTGTGCAATATACAACGTGGGCTGCGCAATATACAACATGGGCTGGGCAATATACTACGTGGGCTGGGCAATATACTACGTGGGCTGGGCAATATACAACGTGGGCTGCGCAATGTACTGCGTGGGCTGCACAATGTACTGCGTGGGCTGCGCAATGTACTGCGTGGGCTGCGCAATGTACTGCGTGGGCTGCGCAATGTACTGCGTGGGCTGCGCAATGTACTGCGTGGGCCACCATCTAGTCTTGTATATAAAGTCGGTGCCCAGCAGGCATAAGCAACTGAAGTTGAAATTTTCTCAGCTGTACTTAAAAAAAAAAAAGAGGGGATAGACATACAGCTGCCGGAAAGGTAAGACGAATTACTGCATTATAAAATACAGTGTTATAAACATGTATTCAGAAGAGGAGAGTGAAGTGACTAGCCCATCCACTCCTATGGCTTAAGCAATGCCATTAACAATGCCTAATTATTTTGAGGCACACTGGCTCCCCAGCTACAGTGGAGAACCTCACACATTAAAAGACTTTAAAGAGAAAATGCAGGCAATGTCCTGACTGTAGCCAGTGGGCCCTCCACAAAAAATAGAGATATTGATTGGTCAGCTAGGGGGCGCTGCACTAAGGGAAGTAAAGTCTTAGCCTCCCAGTATAAAGAACACTCCTGAGCAGATCCTAGACAGGTTAGGAGTTATGTTTGAAACCAAAACCCTGTCAGAGTTAAAGATGAGAATCTTTGGGAAAGGACCACAGTCCCATGAATCTTAAGAGATTTTGCCATCAGCTTACAAGAATCCTGGTATGCCCTTAACCATGCTGATTCCGCTGAAGTTGTTAATGTTGATAAAATTTTAAAGGAGCAACTTATTGAATGTCTGATACTACCAGGTTACAATTGTGAATGCTGGCACTACAACACCCCAATAGTAATTTTCTGGATTTTAGAGAATCTGTCATAAAAATAGAGTCCAAGTGATAAAGCAGGGGTGGGGAACCTCAGACCCCAGGGCTATTTACGGCCCTCGATGACCTTTTATCAGGCCCCTAGCAGATCCTCAGGGACTGCATTCTTGGGCTGGGAGGTGTATTTTGATTACAACCAGCTCATTAATTTATTCTGGCTCTGTTAGCAGATACATGCAGTGTTCACTACTGAACACTGAAGGGCATGCAATGAAAAGATTACATCCTGAAGCCAGTGCCAGAGTCAGGATGCACTTTGTGGGCAGAGTTTGTACAGCCCCCGAAGTATGGTATAAATATTCAAATGGCCCTTGACAAAAAAGATTCCCCACCCCCGGGATAAAGGCTTGAACGACCAAGAAAGTGCTGTGTTTGCCCCTGCCAAACCTGTTGTTGTTCAGCGTGCTCCCCAACAGGTAGAAGGCTCTACTGAAGAGATACGTAATCAAATTGCGGAATTAACGAAAAGTCTTGCACTCCTATGCAAAGAAGTAAAGGAGTTGAAGCATCCAGCCCCCAGTCAAGAAAACAGTCCTCGTTTTATGCAGAATGTGCCACCCTACAGTCCTGGAGACAACTACTACCAGACAGGTAGGAAACCTACCGACAGATTTGATTCCATAAGTCAACCGATTTGCCACAGATGCAACCGTAGTGGTCACATAGAAAGGGAATGTTGGGCTTTAAACTGGAATTTCCTGAGACTAAGGACCAACCCTCAGGAGAACAATGCCTAGGTCCAGACGAACCTGACTGGGGCATAAAATATGTCGGCTATAACCTCATTATTCCAATCACCATAGATGGTATCCCTTTCCCAGGACTACTAGACACTGGATCGCTAGTCACCAAAATTCAGCTACCACAATATAAACGCTATTGGAAAACAGACCAGCTACCAAAAATTACTTCGGCTGACCTCAACATTATTGCTATTAACGGACAAACTGTTCCTCAAGTAGGCTACTGGACAGCTACTTTTAAAATTGGCAGAACTGAACGACCTGAACAAGGTCTTATTGTTGTCGATACGGGAGAAGACGAATTCCCCCCTATAGTTTTAGGGATGAATGTACTACAAAATTGTTTTGACAAACTGATTGAAGGCATGCCTTGCGCTCTTAGTGTTGCGTCCCCCACGAAGCTGATTACCATTCAGAAGACACTCCGCATTCTCGGTAGTCATTAGAAATTCACCAATTCAGGAGGGGAGATCAGCCCTGCTAAGATAATGGACTCCAGGCCTGTAACTATGGTGTGGTGCAAAACCAAGATGGGTCTAAAGGGTCAGGACTATGAAGTTCTAGTTGAATCAAATGAACACCAAAATGATAGTCATTATAGCTGCAAGAAGTTTGGCTACTATAACTCACGGTCTTGTACCTGTAAGCCTCAAATTGTGGGGACCAAATTGTGACCCTGCATAAATATATCACGGTATCAAAACCGAGTAGACAATTTCTTAAGATAACCTTCAAGAATCCCAATGCTCTATCCAAGTGAAACCTTCCCCAAGTGCAGAAGCTGAAAAGGAGTGGTGGCACAAACTCGACAGGCACTGAAGAGACCCCCCCTTGAGCAAAAAGATGGAGTAGAGTTGCCAACGGGTATCAGCATATATTCAGCAAGGTTGCCTTTGACTTCAGGAGAGTCCGTACAATCAAGTACCCAATTCCCACTTGTTCCCTTCCTCCAATCAAACAAAAGTACAGACCTATATAGCTCCATCCATGTACCAGCCAATAAAGATGATGATACAGGAAATGAAGGATGCTGATATGATTAAGGACAGTCACAGTCCTTGGGCCGTACCAATTGTTCTTGTCAAAAAGGATGGGAGTATTCGATTTTGTGTTATCGCAAGCCTAACAACATTACCCACAAAGATGCATACCCCCTTCCCAGAATAGAAGAATCATTGACTGCCATGAAATCAGCAGCCCATTTCTCCACCCTAGATCTCCCCAGCGAATACTGGCAAGTACCAATGGCCCCAGAGGACCAAGAGAAGACCACATTCACTAGCCCCATTGGTTTGTTTGAATTTAACTGCATGCTCTTCGGCCTGTGCAATGCTCCGGAAACTTTCCAGAGACTCATGGAATGCTGCTTGGGCCATATGAATTTTGAAACTGTGCTACTGTATTTAGATGATGTAACTGTCTATTCCAAAACCTATGAGGAACATCTCCAGCATCTTGCGGAGGTCTTGGAAGTTCTAGCCGAGCATGGCCTGAAAGTCAAACTGTCCAAGTGCCATCTTCTAAAATCCAAGGTCCAATATCTATAGGGCATGTAGTTAGTGCAGAAGGAGTTATTCCAGATCCTGAGAAGATTGCTGTGGTAAAAAACTGGATTATACCAACTACCATTAAAAGAATTTCACGGATTCCTCGAATTTGCTAGCTACTACAAAAGATTCATCAAAAACTTCACTCGGATTGCTGCCCCATTACAAGACCTCTTTTAAAAAAACGACAACCGTGCCGGAAGACGTACAAAAGCCCCTCTATTCAATGGACTCCAGAGCTGGAACAGTCCTTCCAAGAACTTAAGAGGAAGTTAACAGAAGCCCCAATCTTTGTCTACCCAGACTACAATATCCCCTTCCACCTGTATACAGATGCCAGCTATCTGGGACTAGGTGCAGTGCTAGCTCAGATCTAAGATGGCAAAGAAAGTTATAGCTTATGCCAGCAGAACCCTCCGGCCAACGAGAAAAATGATCAGAACTACAGTTCAAGTTGGATTTCTTTGCATTAGTGCGGGCTGTCACTGAAAAATTTAAGTATCACTTAGCTACAACCCCCTCCATCACTTTCACTGACAATAACTCATTGTCCCAGTTACAGACTGCTGAACTTGGAGCCCTTGAACAGAGATGGGCTTCTCGCTTGGCTTACTACCAATTTATCCTGCAGCACCGAGCAAGCCGATCAAATGTCAATGCTGATGCCCTGTCCAGGTTGCCCACAACAGAAACACCCCGTTATGACAAAGACGAGAGGGAAGAAGTAGAAATGCCTACCTTCTATTCCTATGTTACCAAACAGAATGTGCGGAGAGTCAAAAGGAACCCAGCTTCTGAACCTACTCAAATCCACGGTGAGTCACAATTGGGCAGAAATCCAGGAGGGTAGAACTTTCAAAACCCTGTGGAGGTTACCAGAATCTAGACTCTCAAAACTGCCTGTGGGCCACAAACAATCTGATCCAGAACTCGATTATGGCGACAGAAGAAGCGTCTGCAGTTTCACAAGGGAGTACTTGTTTGACGCACCGTGAACGCCCAACACTCACGAGAGTGTGTTTCAAGTAGTCGTGCCCAGACAAGATGCCAGCCTCATCCTAGAGGCCTACCACAACCAATCAGGACACACTGGCTGCCAAAAGACTTATATGACCATCCAAGAACACTTCTATTGGATAGGAATGTGCGCCAAGACTGAGAAATAGTGCAGAGAATGTGTTTCATCTCATCGAAACTCGCCATCCTCTGAAGCTCGTTGCCCTTGACCATGTAAAATTGCAAGCCAGTCGTACTGGATACTTCTATGCTCTGAACATTATCAATCACTACACTAAATTCGTTGTGGCTGTGCCTTGTCAGGGATCAGACTGCTTGGACCACTACCGCAGTATTTTTGGAAACAATTTGTAAGGCCTTATGGATATCCCGAGCAGATCCGGACAGATCAAGGTCCCGCATTTGAGTCAGAGTTAATCCAAGAACTGTGTGCACTCTATGGCTGCAAGAAACTTCGCACAACTGCCTACCATCCCCAAAGCAATGGACTATGTGAAAGGATGAATAAAACTTTGACGTTAAAAAAATGTTCCAGCCAAAGAAAGACAACAATGGCCTGAGTTGCTAAAAGAGTTAACTTAACTGTATAACACCATCACCCACTGCTCCACCGGTTACACTCAATATTACCTGATGTTTGGTCATCCAGGGAAACGGTCTGCAGACTTTCAGCTAAATGTTCAAGTGGAAGATCACTCTAATTTCCTAACACAGTTAGATTGGGTGGCAGACCACCGAAAACATCTCCAAGAAGCTAAAAAAATTGTGGAGACTGAATGAAAGCTGTCTACCAACGGCAGGAGGATGATATCAATGCAAGGGCCAAGGCGAAACTCTTACAAACTAGGAGACAGAGTCTGGGCTAAAAAGAACAACCGCTCCCACAAACAAGATGGCCAGTGGGAATCATACCCTTATGTCATCACCATTATCCCGTTCCCAGGGGTGGAAGTGTATAAAATTGTCAGAGAGGACACTCCGCAAGAAAAGGTGGTCCATCGTAGCCAGATCAAGATTTGCATAGCCCTGAAAGTTCTGGTCCCACCAGTTTCTAACCCTATTGCACCAAAAGAGATTTCCAGAACCCCCACCACAGTTTATTTGGCTTTATGCACTGTCTTCAGTTTATGCTGCCATAGCCTCATTCTCATTTAGAGGATTCTGACATAGTTCCTACATCCACCCAAGAAGAAAGGGAAGTGGCTGCTCTGCGGAGATCGGAACGAGCGACCATGGGACACTTACCTGCTCGTTACTGGGACTAGTTGCTCATCTAAATTGGAGACAGTACTGGCAGTTAAACCATGGCAGTTAGACAGGGCAGGAGAAAGGTAAGACACTTTAATCTTTCTACTCCATGTTCATTTGGAACAGAACAAATATTCACCATATGCATTTGTATAATCTATATACTGGCTGCTGCATTCACTCACATTCACCGCCCTTGCATTAACTCTATACACTCCATTCATATCGGACCCTCTGTCCTTTCCTCTAATATGTATAGCACTCACGCTCTGTTCACATTGCTTAACAGCGCAGATCCATTCAGCCCCGCCATCCAACACAAGAGACGCTCTCACAAATCACTTAACCATCTGCTCACTCTTTTTATCCTCCTCCTAGTTGTTGGAGACATCTCTCCCAACCCTGGCCCCCCATGTTATAGCCAGTCAAACCTCCCAACTGCTAGACTCAGAAACCCCTCTAACCTTATTAATATACCCTGCATGCCTTCTGCCTCTTTCAATTGTGCCCTTTGGAATTCTCGCTCTGTGTGTAACAAACTCCCTTTCATCCATGACTTCTTCCCTTCTGATTCTCTTAACCTCCTGGCTCTTACGGAAACTTGGATCCAGCAGTCAGACACTACTGCTGCTGCTGCTCTCTCATATGGTGAATTACACTTTTCTCATACCCCAAGATCGGACAACAGAGCAGGTGGAGGAGTTGGTCTGCTCCTATCACCCAAATGTACCTTTCTAGTTATCCCCCAAGTACCCTCACTTGTCTTCCCTTCCTTTGAAGTCCATGCTGTCAGACTCTACATACCCTTCTCCATCCGAGTGGCGGTGGTGTATCGTCCTCCCGGCCACTCATCAGTTCCTGGATCGCTTTGCCACCTGGCTTCCACACTTTCTCTCCTGTGACATCCCCACCCTCATCATGGGTGACTTCAACATCCCCATTGCTTTTCCCCTCTCCCCATCTGCTTCTCACCTTTTATCTCTAACCTCCTCTTTGGGCCTCTCGCTGCATACTGACTCTCCAACGCATAAAGACGGAAACTCCCTCGACTTGGTCTTCTCCCGGCTTTGCTCAGTGGACAATTTCACAAACTCCCCTCTCCCACACTCTGACCACCACCTTCTTCCATTCTATATCAAGAACTGCCAACCCGCTCAGGTCACCCCCACTTTCCACACTTATAGAAACATACAGGCCATTAACACCCAGAAACTTATGCAGAGCTTGCAATCCTCATTGGCCCCTATCTCCTCCATCTCATGTCCTGATAATGCACTGAAGCATTACAATGAAACCCTCCAAAGTGCCCTGGATGAAATTGCACCTCATATACATAGAACAACTCGGCACAGACGGCGACAACCGTGGCACAAGCTGCAAAAACGTTTCCTACAGCGGTGCTCCAGGTGCGCCGAACGTCTGTGGAGAAAATCTAATCTACCCGAAGATTTCATCCATTATAAGTTTATGCTTAAAACATACAACTCTGCCCTTCACCTCTCCAAATAAACCTATTTTAACACCCTCATCACCTCGCTGTCCAATAACCCTAAACATCTCTTTGACACTTTCCATTCCCTACTCAACCCAAGAGTGCAGGCCCCAACCACGGATCTCCGCACTGACGATCTGGTCAATTACTTCAAAGAAAAAATTGACCACATTCGACAGGAAATTATTGCCAAATCCCTTCATACCATGCACTGTCCTCCCTCCCCCACTGCATCCAGTTCACTCTCTGACTTTGAACCAGTTACACAAGAAGAAGTAATCAGGCTCCTTGCATCTTCTCGCCCGACCACTTGCACCAGTGACCCCATTCCATCACATCTCCTCCAGTCCCTTTCTCCAGCTGTGACATCTCACCTAACAAAAATATTCAACCTTTCTCTCCCTTCCAGTATTTTTCCCTCCTCATTTAAGCATGCCATCATACACCCATTACTTAAAAAACCATCCCTCGATGAAAACTGTGCCGCTAATTATAGACCTGTCACTAATCTTCCCTTCATCTCTAAACTCCTCGAACGCCTGGTCCACTCCCGTCTTAAACGCTATCAAACAGATAACTCTTCTCGACCTCTTCAATCTCGTTACCACTCTTTACACTCTACTGAAACTGTCCTCACTAAAGTCTCTAATGATCTACTAACAGCTAAATCTAATGGTCACTACTTCATGCTAATTCTCTTGGATTTCTCCACAGTATTCGACACTGTGGATCATCAGCTCCTCCTCACTATGCTACACCTCATCGGCCTCAAGGACACCGTTCTCTCGTGGTTCTCCTCCTATCTCTCTGATCGCTCCTTCACTGTATCTTTTGCTGGTTCCACCTCCTTTCATCTTCCCCTTACTGTTGGGGTTCCTCAAGGATCAGTCCTAGGCCCCCTCCTCTTCTCTTTGTATACTGCCCCTATTGGACAAACAATCAGTAGATTTGGTTTCCAGTACCATCTCTATGCTGATGACACCCAATTATACACTTCTCCTGATATCACGCCTGCCTTTTAAGAAAACACCAGTGATTGTCTTACCGCTGTCTCTAACATCATGTCCTCCCTCTATCTGAAACTGAACCTGTCAAAAACTGAATTCCTCGTGTTCTCTCCCTCTACTAACCTACCTTTGCCTGACATTGCCATCTCCGTGTGTGGTTCCACCATTACCCCAAGCAACATTCCCGCTGCCTTGGGGTCATCCTTGATTCTGAGCTTTCCTTCACCCCCCTCATAAACATTTCTAAAATATGCCCTTTTCTTACTTTCGACACAGCAAAAACTCTTACTGTTTCACTTATTCATTCTCGTCTGGACTACTGTAACTCTCTCTTAATTGGCCTCCCTCTTACCAAACTCTCCCCACTCCAATCTGTCCTGAATGCTGCTGCCAGGATTATATTCCTCACCAACCGTTACACCGATGCCTCTACCCTGTGCCAGTCATTACACTGGTTACCCATCCACTCAAGAATCCAGTACAAAACTATTACCCTCATCCATAAACCACTCCATGGCCCAGCACCACCCTACATCTCCTCCCTGGTCTCAGTTTACCACCCTACCCGTGCTCTCCGTTCTGCTAATGCCCTGAGGTTAGCATCCTCAATAATCAGAACCTCCCACTCCCGTCTCCAGACTTTTCACGTGCTTCGCCAATTCTTTGGAATGTACTACCCTGCTAATAAGATTAATCGCCAATCCCCATAGATTTAAGCGTGCCCTAAAAATGCATTTGTTCAGACTGGCCTACCACCTCAACGCATTAACCTAACTATCCCTGTGTGGCCCATAAAAACAAACAAACAAAAAAAAAAATTTTCATCAGGTTCTTCACATCATGTTCTCATACATTTCATGCAGTTAATAGCCCTCTGTGTCTGTATTGTTACATACTATAGGCTGTTAACTGGTTCATGCAGCTTTACATGAACACCCGATCCTTACACTATGGCTGGTCCGAACATCGAAAGCAATTGTTACCATCCACCTCTCGTGTCTCTCTTTTTCCTATAGTTTGTAAGCTTGCTAGCAGGGCCCTCACTCCTATTGGTATCTATTTTGTACTGTGATTTTTGTAATGCTGTAATGTCTATTGTCTGTACAAATCCCCTCTATAATTTGTAAAGCGCTGCGGAATGTGTTGGCGCTATATAAATAAAATTATTATTATTATTGGAGAGACTTTGCATGTGTGGCTCCGATAGAGAAAGATTTGCACTACAGGGCAGTGCGGTGGCTCAGTGGATAGCACTGCAGCCTTGCAGCGCTGAAGTCCTGGGTTCTAATCCCACATTGTACAACATCTGCCAGAAGTTTGTATGTTCTTTGTGTGGGTTTCCTCTGGGCACTCCGGTTTCCTCCCACATTCCAAAGACATACTGATAGGGAATTTAGATTGTGAGCCCCATCGGTGACAGTAATAATGTGTGCAAAACTGTAAAGCGCTGCAGAATATGTTAGCACTATATAAAAATAAGAATTATTATTATTTACATAATAAGAGAGACTCCATTGCTTATGAGAGCCGTATTACTGTTTCTTAGCCCTCCCAAAAACAGCTGGTTCAGAAAGTTTATTTATGGTCTGTGTGCCCCGACTGCACCTGGGGACGAAGCAAAGAAGGTAAAACGGGTTAGCTGTTATTCCACTCCTCACTTAGTGGGGGTTGTTCCTGCAAGGACCTACTTCAGGGCAAAAAAAAAAAAAAGGCCTCTTACTACCTTTACATGTTGCTTTATCTTTGCAGTCTGATGTCGCATAACTTTAGGTTTCTTCACAGGTATTCAGAAAACCAAGAATATTTTAAGCAACTGTATGAATTGAATATGCACACCTGTATGCTGTTTCATTTTGTTTTACAGATGTGTCAGGGATGACACTTGAAGAGGGGAGACATGTGGTATCTCACAAAGTGGCCATTTCTGTGGGATACCAGATATATAGTGTGGTTCATATAAATGCTGTGAATTTATGTGGACTGTGCACTTTAAATACATTGTGAGACCAGCTGACAGGCAGCAAAAAAGGGTTAATCTCCTCACAGGCTTGATCAGGTGACCCAGCTCTGTTTTAATAAGGTCGTTCTGGAAAGACGTCTCAGGGCAGTCGGCCAATGACTGCAGCTCTACAGTCACATAGAAGGGGAGGAGCCAAATCCTGTGAGAAAGTTTTAATTTGAAGTGGCAGTTGGTGATCGAACATCTTGAGAAGCAGCCATTTTGTAGGTGAAGGAATTAGGCTAGTTTCACATTTGCGGTTGAATCTGCAGCGTATCTTCCGCAACCTGAAACGCACGATAAACCGCATGCAAATGAAGCAGTTTTTAGACGCATTAGCTTACGCATGCAGTCAAAAACACGCAGCGTTTGCATGCTTTTTCATGCGTTTTTCATGCGTTTGCGTTTCTTGTGCGCATGGTGGAAAATTTTACAGGAGAAAAATGTAGATAAACAGACATCGCCAATGGGACAACAGTGGGCGTGTGTTATGGGATATCTTTATATAGATTCTTGGACAGCTGAAATCTTCAGATTTTTCTCCTGTAGTCTGTGTCACGATAGATCTTCGCATGGAGAGCTTTTATTTTCAACCTGGATTTAGGTATAAAGCTGTTTCTTGCCTAAGCGTTTGCTTGTGAGCAACAAAGAAATAGAGAAAGACAGAGAAGAACACGGCGTCGGTGTTATTGGAGACACCCCATTATTTAAGTCCGGGAGATCTATGGAGCCTACCACACCCTATACAGCGAGCTCAATGCCAACCAGGAGAAATTTCTGGAATATACCAGTATGTCTCAAGAGACCTTTCGGGATTTGCTTGGTCGTGTCCAAGGAGCCATCTGGAGACAGGACACGCAGCTCCGTAGAGCGATTCCGGCAGAGGAACGTCTCCTGGTCACATTAAGGTACGTAATAATTAAAAACAAACACCTGTCATAATTGTAATTGTTCTGACTTGTATTAATTTCTTTCTTCTTTATCTGTTTAGCTTCTTAATTTTTTTTCTTTCTCTGTTTGGCAGATTCCTGGCTACCGGAGAGACCCTATCATCGCTCCATTTTCAATACCGGCTAGGAATTTCCACCCTGTCTGGAACTGTTGCGGACACCTGCTGGGCTTTGTGGAACGTTCTCTGGGATGAATTTATCCTCCCTACCCACCGTGGAAATGTGGCTGGAAATTGCCGACAAATTCTGGCGAGCGTGTAATTTCCCCAACTGTTTGGGAGCAGTGGATGGAAAGCACTTAGGATTACCAAGCCCGCCAGATCAGGATTGGAGTACTTTAACTACAAGAAATATTTTTCTGTAGTGCTCATGGCAATAGCAGAGGCGGACTATCACTTTATCGCCATAGACATTGGAGCTTTTGGCCGTGGCAATGACTCCCCGACTTTTAAGAACTCTGACATGGGCCAACGATTGTATGGAAAAAAAAAATAATTTACCCCTGCCACGACCTCTCCCCAATGCTCAAGGCCCACCGATGCCATTTGTTATGATTGGGGATGAGGCCTTTCAGATGTGTGAAAACCTACTAAAGCCATATTCCAGTCGGGACTTGAACCACACTAAAAGGATTTTTAACTACAGACTGACCAGGGCCCCGAAGAACTGTTGAGTGTACCTTTGGGATTCTTGTCGATGAGGTTGTCAAAGCCTGTGTGGTTCTCCACAATTACATAGTGGCTAAGGAACGACCCAACATTTAACTGGATGAACCAGTTGCAAACCCATTGCCAGATTACCAGCATCACCCTCTGCGGTCAACAGTTGAAGTTGCCCACATGAGGAACCAATTTTACTGCCTACTTTGTTTCTGACATCGGACGTGTGGCATGGCAAGATGATATTGTGTAAAATGTTCTGTTGGGTTTGGGTCTGTACCAGTCATGTTTAAAATGTTCCCAATGTTTGTTGTTAATAAACAACGTGTTTTGATACCTGTACCAAGTCTCCTATGTCTTTCATCTCAAAGCCACTTATGTCGTCAGTGGTATGGTAGTTGACGTCATTTCCTCCTGCGTCTCTTCTGCAGTATCTATTGGACGCAGACTGAGGAGAAGATGGAGGTATAATACAAAGCAGATCTATACTCACCAGGTCATGTGTCAGAAATAGTGAGTTCATGATGCACAAAACCCAGCATCATGAATTCACTATTTCTGACACCTGTCGAGGTGAGTAGAGATATGCCTTTTATGACCTCTATCGTCTCTGCAGTTTGTGTGAAATAGATTACGTAGACTGAAGAGAAAATAGAGGTAATACAAGGTATATCTATACTCACCATGCCATTTTTCAGAAATAGTGAGTTCAGGATGCTGGGTTTTGTGCATCCTGAATTAACCATTTCTGGCAGCTGGTCAGGTGAGTATAGCTATGCCTTGTATTACCTCCATTGTCTCTTCAGTCTGCGTCACATAGATTAAGCAGACTGAAGAGATTCTGGAGAAAATACAAGTCATATTAGTTTTTGACAACTCATAGCTCCATACCAAACACAAGAAGCAAAGATGCAGTGTTCTACTTATCTTGGAGCTATGAGGTGGCAAAACACAAAGTGTAAAGCGCAGTGTGTGTAGTCGGTGCACGGTGTGTGTTGCCGGCAGCGAAATACACAAAGAACCAAACAGTATTTGGGGCAAAAAAATATTAAATTAAATAATATATACTGTAAGTGATGACACTTGGGGGTGTTGAGCTGTGACGCCTGGCTGGCTAAAGACGACGCAGGGGTTGCAGGAGAAAGGGCGATTAAACTAGTGGGGTCAGGGAGTTCAGGGATGGTACTGGAGGCATGGGACGGGAGAGACACACTAGAAGGGTGAGACCAACCTGACATCACAGACACATTGGGAGGTGAGGGGGGAGGGAGTGCGATAGTCTGCGTTTTTTTTTGTTTGTTTTTTTAACATTGTCAGGATCTGCGCTGCTGTCTGGGGAGCCTTGGTGTGGTGTTTTCCTGTGGCCCGGTGATGGTGGCCAGCCTGTCATGGACCAGGTGCTGCTGCATACAGGTGGTGAAGGGTATGCCAGGGTCCGGGTGTTGCTGCGACCTTGCGATGGTGGCCAGCCTGTCATGGTCTGGGTGATGCTGCATGCTGGTCGTAAAGGGCATGCCAGGGTCCAGGTGCTGCTGCTGCAGCTGGGACCTGGTGATGGTGGCAGGCCTGTCAAGGTCCAGGTGCTGATGGTGGTGGTAAGGCCATGCCAGGGTCCGGGTGCTGCTGATGCATGCTGGTGGCAGTGGAGGATGTCCAAGCAAGAGCAGCACTTGGCATGATGGTGGCGGTGACCTGTCCAACAGCACTCGGCATGGTGGTGGAGCTGTAGTGGTGTCCGGCAGGGCTTGGAATGGTGGTGGCCGTGTAGAGGTATGCAGCAGAACTCAGCATTGAGGTCAAGCGTGCCAGTGTTGGCACAGGTGGAAATGCCACCACTGGTTGCTGAAAATACCGAGTCTGCTGCATAGCCTGCATGTAAGTAGCATTGCAGGCCTGCATGACATTCAGATGGAGATCAGGAGTAAAGTGTTCCGACACGCCCTGTTCAATTTGATTGAAAAAATTATGTGCTGGCCTCTGGAGGTCAGCTTTCACTTGGTCAAGGCTTCAGGTGACATCCTGGATAAGTGTCTTCATAAGGTTGAAGCCACTTATCCTGGATAAGTGTCTTCATAAGGTTGAAGCCACTATCCAGTCTGTCTCCCATCGCCTTGAATCCATCATGAAAGATCGAGATCAAGTGCAAAACCTCGGGCATGAGTGACCTGTCAGAGGCCCTCTGCCGCTGGCGGGAAGAACCCCCAAAAAAAAAAGAAGAGGCAGAGGACTGGGACAAGGGAACACCTGATGGACCAGCTTCCTGGTCTCCAGTCTGTGTTGCAGGCCCACTTGCTGCTGTGCTGGTGGATGGCTGGGACAGGTCCATGGCTGTATGATAAAGGACAGCTCCAGAACCAGGCTCAAGGGTGCTGCTCCAGGTGCTGTGAAAAGAAAAGAAAAACATTAGTATCAAACATTTACAATAGTAAAAGTGCCAACTCCTGTGGAATAGAAAAATACAGATTAGGCAATACAACACAATCCAATACACCACAAAAATACTTACGTTCTCTGGGCAAGGACCGGACTCAAAAATGCCAGCATGTGGTGATGTTTATATTTTCTGATCCTTGCTCCAGAACCACTGGGAACCCGGCTCTCTTGACGAAGGTCATTGTTGAAGCGATCCTTCATCGAACGCCAACGTGTTCTGACTTTGAGCACTGCTTAAAAAAAACAAAAAAAAAACTGGTTACACAATGCACTTTTGGCCGGGATCACACAACTGTGTGTGATGAGAGAAACTCTCAGGAGTTTCTCGCATCACACACAGTTGTGTGATCCCGGCCAAGGTCACTGCTGCATCACACCGCATTGCAATACTTACAAAATGCCTTGCGGACACAAGCCGGGACGTCGTCCGATCCATTCCATAGTCGCCGGATTGTCACGTTGTCAGAGTGCTGCAGAAACCGGGTGTCCCACAACGGGACTCGCTCATAGACCAGGGATATGAGGATGTCATTGTCAATGAGGTCTTCATCCCGTTCTGGAATCTAGAAAAGAAAGAAAGACGTTAATGTTGGAGAGATTAATAAAAGGAAAAGAAAGAAAACAACAGAGACCGAAAACAAGCAAGAATAATTACAGTCAAGAAAAAAAAAAAAGGAGTCAAGAAGAAAAAGGTAAAGAAATAAGCAAAGTGAAGAAATGAACAGGCAAGAATAATACAGTCAGGATACAATAAGCAGAGTGCAATCAGTCTGGTATACTTACACGCCGCCTTGCCACACGAGCTTGTCCATGCTGCTTCTGCTCGGTCTCTGCAGCAGTTGAAGATCTGGTCTGAAAAAAAAAAAAAAATGTCACATGTGTAGATGTGACAGAGAATACTTACCAATCTGAAGAGGTGAGTACTCACTTCACTTTCCTGTCCACCATGTTCAGGGCCAGGACGCTCCTCTGAAGAAGAAGACGACATTCTGATGAATGCTGCAAGAAAAAAAAGAGACAATAATTATTACTACATACAAAGAGAGAAAAAAGAAAAGACAGACATTGGCTTTTATACTCACATTGTCCAAAGTGGAGATTCTTCACAGTTCAGAGCTTCTTCTTTTCTTGTTCCTAGTCTGCAGAGTTGTGGACTGCAAATGCCCACTCCCTCGTTTTATCTGTCTGTGTGTGGGGGGTGGCTAATTAGTGTCTAGACAGGTTTACTCTGGAAAAACACATGCTTTCACAAACGCAAACAAACACATGTGCTTGCGAACGCATGTGTTCTCATAGACTGAAATGCATTGTTTCAACGCATTCCTTCTGCAAACAACCGCATCAATTTGACGCGTGGAAAATTGCAACATGTTGCGTTTACCGCGCCAAGCCGCAGACAACGAAACGACGCATGAGTCGTCAAATGCAGCAAAAAGCATCCAATCTCATGTACCTGCATCACCAATGTTAAAGATAGGAAAGCACGATGCATGCAGAAGTATGCGGCATAAACGCTGCAGACACAACCACAAATGTAAAACCAGCCTTACTTACATTCTCCCTGCCTGCTTTGCTTAAAAAGAGGACAGACACGATAAGGGGAGTTAATAGTCTTCATATGAGGAACACTATCATTGCACCACTAGGAGGAAAAATTCACTCAGGGCAGAAACAGAGCACGGTGCTGAAGAAGAAATATTCAGACTTAATAAAACCAGAGGTTACTAAGATATGCCTGTCTGCAGGTACAATCATCAACAGTGAGTGTAATCCTGTACATTACTTTCCTACTGTTTGTAAATAATAATTTGCCCCACTACCTTCAGTAAAAAGACTTCTGTTTTCACCCCTTTCTGACATCTGACGTACTATCCCGTCGAGGTGGGGTGGGCCCGTATGACCACCGATGGGATAGTACGTCATAGCGATCGGCCGCGCTCACGGGTGGAGCACGGCCGATCGCGGCCAGGTGTCAGCTGCCTATCGCAGCTGACATCCGGCACTATGTGCCAGGAGCTGTCACGGAGCGCCCCCGGCACATTAACCCCCGTCACACCGCGATCAAACATGATCGCAGTGTGCCGGCGGTACAGGGAAGCATCGCGCAGGGAGGGGGCTCCCTGCGGGCTTCCCTGAGACGATCGGTACAAGGGAATGTACTCACCTTGTACCGAGCGTCTCCTCCCTGCAGGCCCCGGATCCAAAATGGCCACGGGGCTGCATCCGGGTCCTGCAGGGAGTACTTCCGGGTCAGGAGCAGGCAGCAGCTGCAGCTCTGTAAGCCGATGAGTGAGATCGCCGATCTCACAGAGTGCTATGCAAACTGTAAGATCGGCGATCTGTGATGTCCCCCCTGGGACAAAGTAAAAAAAAAAAATTTCCAAGTGTTAAAAAAAAAAAAAAAAAATTCCTAAATAAAGAAAAAAAAATTATTCCCATAAATACATTTCTTTATCTAGAAAAAAAACAAAAAAAACAAAACAATAAAAGTACACATATCTAGTATCGCCGCGTCCGTAACGACCCAACCTATAAAACTGTCCCACTAGTTAACCCCTTCAGTGAACACCGTAAGGAAAAAGAAAAAAAAAACGAGCCAAAAAACAACGCTTTATTATCATACCGCCAAACAAAAAGTGGAATAACACACGATCAAAAAGACGGATATAAATAACCATGGTACCGCTGAAAACGTCATCTTGTCCCGCAAAAAACGAGCCCCCACACAGCATCATAAGCAAAAAAATAAAAAAGTTATAGTCCTCAGAATAAAGCGATGCCAAAATATTTTTTTTTTCTATAAAATAGCTTTTAGCGTATAAAAGCGCCAAAACATAAAAAATGATATAAATGAGATATCGCTGTAATAGTACTGACCAGATGAACAAAAACTGCTTTAGCAATTTTACCAAACGTGGAACAGTATAAACGCCTCCCCCAAAAGAAAATGTTACCAATAAAAACGTCAACTCGTCCCGCAAAAAACAAGACCTCACATGATTCTGTGGACCAAAATATGGAAAAATTATAGGTCTCAAAATGTGGAGATGCAAAAACTTTTTTGCTATAAAAAAGCGACTTTTAGTGTGTGACAGCTGCCAATCATAAAAATCCGATATAAAAAACGCTATAAAAGTAAAACAAACCCCCTTCATCACCCCCTTAGTTAGGGAAAAATAATAAAATTTAAAAAATGTATTTATTTCCACTTTCCCATTAGGGCTAGGGTTAGGGCTAGGGTTAGGGATGGGGCTAGGGTTAGGGCTAGGGTTAAGGTTAGGGTTGGGGCTAAAGTTAGGGTTAGGGTTGGGGTTGGGGATAAAGTTAGGGTTAGGGTTGGGGCTAAAGTTAGGGTTTGGATTACATTTACGGTTGGGATTAGGGTTGGGATTAGAATTAGGGGTGTGTCAGGGTTAGGGGTGTGGTTAGGGTTACCGTTGGGATAAGGGTTAGGGGTGTTGTTGGATTAGGATTTCAGGTAGAATTGGGGAGTTTCCACTGTTCAGGCACATCAGGGGCTCTCCAAGCGCAACATGGCGTCCGATCTCAATTCCAGCCAATTCTGCGTTGAAAAAGTAAAACAGTGCTCCTTCTCTTCCAAGCCCTCCCGTGTGCCCAAACAGGGGTTTACCCCAACATATGGGGTATCATCGTACTCGGGACAAATTGGACAACAACTTTTGGAATCCAAGTTCTCTTGTTATTTTTGGGAAAATAAAAATTTGGGGGGTTAAAAATAATTTTTGTAGGAAAATAAAAAGATTTTTTATTTTCACGGCTCTGCGTTGTAAACTGTAGTGAAACACTTGGGGGTTCAAAGTTCTCATAACACATCTAGATAAGTTCCTTGGGAGGTCTAGTTTCCAATATGGGGTCACTTGTGGGGGTTTGGGTACATCAGGGGCTTTGCAAATGCAACGTGACGCCTGCAGACCAATCCATCTAAGTCTGTATTCCAAATGGCGCTCCTTCCCTTCCGAGCTCTGCCATGCGCCCAAACAGTGGTTCCCCCCCACATATGGGGCATCAGAGTACTCAGGACAAATTGGATAACAACTTTTGGGGTCCAATTTATCCTGTTACCCTTGTGAAATTATTAAACTGGGGGCTAAAGAATCATTTTTGTGAAAAAAAAAAATAATTTTTATTTTCACGGCTCTGCGTTATAAACTGTAGTGAAACACTTGGGGGTTCAAAGCTCTCAAAACACATCTAGATAAGTTCCTTAGGGGGTCTACTTTCCAAAATGGTGTCATTTGTGGGGGGGTTTTAATGTTTAGGCACATCAGGGGCTCTCCAAACGCAACATGACGTCCCATCTTAATTCCAGTCAATCTTCCATTGAAAAGTAAAATGGCGCTCCTTCACTTCTGAGCTCTGCTATGCGCCCAAACAGTGGTTTACCCCCACATATGGGGTATCGTCGTACTCAGGACAAATTGCACAACAACTTTTGTGGTCTAATTTTTTCTCTTACCCTTGGAAAAATAAAAAATTGGGGGCGAAAAAATCATTTTTGTGAAAAAATATGATTTTTTATTTTTACGGCTCTGCATTATAAACTTCTGTGAAGCACTTGGTGGGTCAAAGTGCTCACGACACATTAGATAAGTTCCTTAGTGGGTCTACTTTCCAAAATGATATCACTTGTGGGGGGTTTCAATGTTTAGGCACATCAGGGGCTCTCCAAACGCAACATGGCGTCCCATCTCACTTCCAGTCAATTTTGCATTGAAAAGTCAAATGGCGCTCCTTTCCTTCCGAGCTCTGCCATGCGCCCAAACAGTGGTTTACCCCCACATATGGGGTATCAGAGTACTCAGGACAAATTGGATAACAACTTTTGGGGTCCAATTTATCCTGTTACCCTTGTGAAATTATTAAACTGGGGGCTAAAGAATCATTTTTGTGAAAAAAAAAAAATAATTTTTATTTTCACGGCTCTGCGTTATAAACTGTAGTGAAACACTTGGGGGTTCAAAGCTCTCAAAACACATCTAGATAAGTTCCTTAGGGGGTCTACTTTCCAAAATGGTGTCATTTGTGGGGGGTTTTAATGTTTAGGCACATCAGGGGCTCTCCAAACGCAACATGACGTCCCATCTTAATTCCAGTCAATCTTCCATTGAAAAGTAAAATGGCGCTCCTTCACTTCTGAGCTCTGCTATGCGCCCAAACAGTGGTTTACCCCCACATATGGGGTATCGTCGTACTCAGGACAAATTGCACAACAACTTTTGTGGTCTAATTTTTTCTCTTACCCTTGGAAAAATAAAAAATTGGGGGCGAAAAAATCATTTTTGTGAAAAAATATGATTTTTTATTTTTACGGCTCTGCATTATAAACTTCTGTGAAGCACTTGGTGGGTCAAAGTGCTCACGACACATTAGATAAGTTCCTTAGTGGGTCTACTTTCCAAAATGATATCACTTGTGGGGGGTTTCAATGTTTAGGCACATCAGGGGCTCTCCAAACGCAACATGGCGTCCCATCTCACTTCCAGTCAATTTTGCATTGAAAAGTCAAATGGTGCTCCTTTCCTTCCGAGCTCTGCCATGCGCCCAAACAGTGGTTTACCCCCACATATGGGGTATCAGCGTACTCAGGACAAATTGTACAACAACTTTGGTGGTCCATTTTCTCCTGTTACCCTTGGTAAAATAAAACAAATTGGAGCTGAAATAAATTGTGTGTGAAAAAAAGTTAAATGTTCATTTTTATTTAAACATTCCAAAAATTCCTGTGAAACACCTGAAGGGTTAATAAACTTCTTGAATGTGGTTTCGAGCACCTTGAGGGGTGCAGTTTTTAGAATGGTGTCACACTTGGGTATTTTCTATCATATAGACCCCTCAAAATGACTTCAAATGAGATGTGGTCCCTAAAAAAAAATGGTGTTGTAAAAATGAGAAATTGCTGGTCAACTTTTAACCCTTATAACTCCCTAACAAAAAAAAAAATTTGGTTCCAAAATTGTGCTGATGTAAAGTAAACATGTGGGAAATGTTACTTATTAAGTATTTTGCGTGACATATTTCTGTGATTTAAGGGCATAAAAATTCAAAGTTGGAAAATTGCGAAATTTTCAAAATTTTTGCCAAATTTCAGTATTTTTGTCAAATAAACGCAAGTTATATCGAATAAATTTTACCACTAACATGAAGTACAATATGTCACGAGAAAATGTCAGAATCGCCAAGATCCGTTGAAGCGTTCCAGAGTTATAACCTCATAAAGGGACAGTGGTCAGAATTGTAAAAATTGGCCTGGTCATTAACATGCAAACCACCCTTGGGGGTGAAGGGGTTAAATTCTTACGGCTGCTTCATGACTGGGGCTCAAATGCACCAACTACTACCTCCATCATCATCTTCTACCTAGAGGCAGTTACTGTGCAAACATTGTATGGTGGAGTTTCCTGTGTGTGTGCGTAACTTGAGAAGGAAAGACGCTTCTCCTGACAGAAAGCTTGGCCACGGTAAGATACATCATACCCTGTCAGGAGTACAACCTTCAGCCATACACCACATTAGAACGCCACATATACAGACTTTTTCTTAAAGGCCACAGAGGCTGCAACACCATTAAGCAAGAGGCACCATGTTTTGAGTTTACCAAAAGACACGTCGGAGACTCCCCAAATGTATGGACGAAAGTACTATGGTCAGAGGAGACCAAAATAGAATTATTTGGCGACCAAAATAAATGCTATGTCTGGCGCCAAATCAACACAGCTTAACACCCCAAGAACATTATGTTTTTCGGCAGCAAGGCCAGGGAAAATGGTCCGAGTAGAGGAAGATGGATGGTGCGAAATACAGGGATATTCTTGAAGACAACCTGTTTCAGTTTGTCAGTGATTTGTGACTGGGACGGACGTTCATCTTCCAAGAAGACGATGACCCAGAGCATACTGCTAAAGCAACACTCGAGTGGCTTATGGGAAAACATGTAAATGTTTAGGAGTGGCCTAGTCAAAGCCCAGACCGTAATCCAATTGAGAATCTGTGGTCAGACATCAAGATAGATTGTTTCTTCTGGTGAACAGCAAACTTGAAGAAGCTGGAGAAACTTTGCCTTGAGGAATGTGCAAAAATCCCAGTGGCAAGATGTGGAAAGCTCATACAGACTTATACAATGTGACTTACAACTGTAAATGGAGGCTCTAGAAAGTACTGACTATAGGGGGTGAATAGTTATGCACATTTAAGTTTACAATTATAGGCATGTTCTTTACATGAACTTATGTAAACCACACAAAATGTAGGTTGTCAGATAGCAAAACATGAAAAATGCTAAGTGTGTGTGTGCGTATGCTAAAGGGAAAAAAAATTACCAGTAATTGCGGCCCTTTCTGGCCTGATAACTGTGGTTATGGTTAAATAGAGTTTAAGGGGTTTCCCCCACAAACAAAGTACATTTTAGTTAATTGATCTTGGAATAAAAACATGGTTTACAATTTGATGTGTAAAAAAATGTTCCTGTTCTGAGATGATCTTATAAATGTGCCCCTGCTGTGTACTGTGTAATTGCTGTGTCTCACCGTGCAGGGACGTGGTCTGATCATACTACATCTCCTGGGCAGGGGAGGATGCCGCTTCTGGGAAATCAGTTGAGAAAAAAGGGACTAGGAGAAAGAAGCCCAACATATCTAGAGCATTCCTACTGGTATATGTAATATTTCATGGTAATGATCATGTGAATGGCAGTCTTGGTAATACATGGACAACTTGAACCTGTCAGAAAGGAATCAACTCTTCTAAAAAGACTCTCTTAACGGGACAGATGGAGAGAGGTTGTCTCCATTAAGTAAGGCTCAGATCTAGCCACTATATATAATACTTGATTTCTCTTGGGACTTGGTTCACGAAAACGAATATCGGAGTCAAATATGTTTTACAAGGTATACATTACTATAGGTTACAACCAATGTTAGTTAAACCCTTATAGCTTTCATCTTACAATTATAAGATTTTACACAGAGAGGTCATGGCATGAAAAAACTGGCATATCACAAGCATATTTGTTTTTGTACAGAATGGTATACATGTAGGAACAATCATTTAAAATTAGCTAAGAATCCACATTCAAAATTACAGTCTTCTCTCCTTCGTTACCTCGCGACCCAAACGCTGCTGCAGCTTGCTGAGTTCATATTCTTTCTTTAGCAGTGACAAAGATTTGTAAAGACGCTTTGGTATCTGTAAAATTGTTTAAAATAAAAAAAAAAAAAAAACATATGATTGTATGTAAATAAAATGTATTATTTTTTTTAAAGGGAATAAAATGTTTACACTGTTGGGTTGGACACCTACTGTTACTAATGTCACTTACATTAGTTTCTTCCAAGACGTCTTGGAGCTCCTGGGAATCGGCACCAGTCAGCGCTGCACCCATGTCACTCAAATAAATTGGATTATCTACCACTCTTTGTCCAGCCTGCATCATTTGCATGACAGACTCACTTAAAACAAAATACAAAAGACCCATTAGAAGTTTTAAAAAAATGAAAGTGGAAGAAAACATAAGCATCTTCTTACGTATTCCACTATTATCCCTGCTTTCTCAGGTGAACACACACACATACCGGTATAAAGGATTAAGTGCAATGATGTCCCGGATGGTCTTCACAATTTCAGCAGTGAGCGCCTTAAGTGGTTAGAAAAATCAAAAATGTATAATGTTTTTATTCATAAGCAGAAAATCCAAAATTACCTACAAACACACATACTCTTACTTTGACCTCCTCAGTGATCTGGAATTCTTCATGTGTTACATTATCTACTTCAACCATGAGGACTTCAGAGGTTATTTTTGGATCAAGCACAACTTGTTCACTCTTTTCCTTCTCATTAGCATGCCTGCTTGCAGAGTTTCTTCTTTTTTTCCCTTCAACTTTCTCCTCAGTTTTTAACTCATCAGGTTCAACATCAAGTTGCTTAATAATATGGATCCTGAAAGAAAGAAATGGTAACAAGGTAAAAAGTGAAATAAGCTCATAATATCTATCTATCTCACACTAGACATCTTAAAATCACTCAGATGGTACAGTAGACTAAGTATTAAAATCATTGCCAGAATAATGTTGGACAAAGCAATTGGCGTAACAATTTTCAGTTTTACATTTCCCCCCCCCCCCCTTCTTCAAGAGACATAACTGTTGCTTATTTATTTTTCCATTAATATAGCCATATAAGGAATTAACTTTATTCCTCCCAGCAGCGTTGAGATTTCAGTCATGTAGCTGGTGCCGTGTGAATTCAGTTAAATCCCTGTGTATAGGGAGCGGCGGCTGTAACCGCACTGTACTGCAATGTTGCGGCAGCCAAAAAAAACCAAACAAGTAATTCTGATGTTTTGATTATTTTTTTCTCTCATAACAGTTTACCGATCGGAATAATTTATTTTATTAGATCAGACGACTTATAAACAGCAATACTAAATGTGGATATATTTTTCTTAAATGGGACTAAGAACTTGTGTTTTTTTTCATATAAAGTTTTTATCACTTTTTACTGTATTGGTTAATCACCTTAGGGGACTTAAAGCTGCAATCATCTGATCACGGTCACTTATGAGCGCCAGCTTAACACTGGCTTTCACAGGTTTGTAATAAAAGGCTCGGGGGTTATCAGCAGACTCATGGCTGTCATGGCAACCCATAGGCACCCCGTGATTATGTCATGGGCACGGCATGCTCACATGGAATGACAAGCCACCCCTGCCGATGCATGTTAAATGCAGCTGTTAGAGATAGACAACAGCATATAACAGCAAGTAGAGCACCAATACACTCACAGCTGTTAGAGGCACACGATGGCTGATTAAATCAGCCATAATCTGCCGGGAAAGATGAGGGCTCGGCATATGATGTGCCAGTATGCCAAGGGGTTAAACAGGCGACAATCTAGAAAATAACACATACAAATCATTCACAAGACAATTCAGTCATCAGGTTGTCAGTAGCACATTCCCTGTTTCCACTGGATTTTTATCACAGGCATAAACAATCTCATCACCTGATGATCGGAACATTTATGCTTGTTTGTTGAGAGATAGGCAGAACATTTACAGCAGCCGATAATCAGGATTCTTAGAAACAATCTGTGGCCAATTATCAACCCATCAAAATGAGCAGAAATGTCAAGTCTTGGTACAGTAAAATATCGATAACCTGTCTTTTCATCACGTCATTAATGTCGGATGGATGAGTCCTGAAAGCCAACACTCCTACTGATCAGCTGTTGCAATGGTTTCATTGAGCAGCAGCACTGCACATCAGCCTAGTACTGAACTGCATTACATGCAGAGCTTCTTCAAGATGCTGCTGTCCAACTGATACACACTAGATGGAGCTGTGCAGTGCACCTCTGTTTAATGTCTACAAGCAGCCATCTTCAAAGCTAATCACAGCTGATTGATGGGGATGTCTGGTATCTGATCCAATATTGATAAACTTGTGGATAGGTCAGCTACAGTGACATGTAAAAGTTTGGACACCCCTGGTCAAAATAACTTATTGTGCTCAGTTAAGCAAGTTGTAAATTAAATCTTTAAAGGGAACCGGTCACCCCCAAAATCAAAGATGAGGTAAGCCCACTGGCATCAGGGACTTATCTACAGCTACAGAATGCTGTAGATAAGCCCCTGATGCCGGTGGGCTTACCTCATTTAGGGGGTGACAGGTTCCCTTTAAAACAGCTACAGTTAAAAATGGTACATGACCTTCATATTTTAGGTATCACACAAATATATGTATATATATATATATATATATATATATATATATATATATATATATATATATATATATATATATATATATATATATATATATACAGTTAGGTCCATATATATTTGGACAGAGAACATTTTTCTCATTTTGGTTATAGACATTACCACAATTTAATTTTAAACAAAACAATCCAGATGCAGTTGAAGTTCAGACTTTTAGCTTTCATTTGAGGGTATCCATATTAAAATTGGATGAAGAGTTTAGGAGTTTCAGCTCCTTAACCTGTGCCACCCTGTTTTTTAAAGGGACCAAAAGTAATTGGACAATTGACTCCAAGGCTATTTCATAGACAGGTGTGGGCAATCCCTTCATTATGTCATTCTCAACTAAGCAGATAAAATGCCTGGAGTTGATTTGAGGTGTGGTGCTTGCATTTGGAAGGTTTTCCTATGAAGTAAACATGCGGTCAAAAGTGCTCTCCATGAAGGTGAAACAAGCCATTCTTAAGCTGTGAAAACAGAGAAAAAACCCATCCGAGAAATTGCTACAATATTAGGAGTGGCAAAATGTACAGTTTGGTACATCCTGAGAAGGAAAGAAAGCACTGGTGATCTCATCAATGCAAAAAGACCTGGGCGCCCACGGAAGACAACAGTGGTGGGTGATCGCAGAATAATCTCCATGGTGAAGAGAAACCCCTTCACAACAGCCAACCAAGTGACCAACACTCTCCCGGAGGTCGGCGTATCAATATCCAAATCTATCATAAAGAGAAGACTGCATGAAAGTAAATACAGAGGGTTCACTGCACGGAGCAAGCCAATCATAAGTGTCAAGAATAAAAAGGCTAGACTGGACTTTGCTATAAAACATCTAAAAAAGCCAGCACAGTTCAGGAAGAACATTCTTTGGACAGATGAAACCAAGATCAACCTCTACCAGAATGATGGAAAGAGAAAAGTATGGCGAAGGCTTGGTACAGCTCATGATCCAAAGCATACCACATCATCTGTAAAACACGGCGGAGGCAGTGTGATGGCTTGGGCATGCATGGCTGCCAGTGGCACTGGGTCACTAGTGTTTATTGATGATGTGACACAGGACAGAAGCAGCCAAATGAATTCTGAGGTATTCAGAGCCATACTGTGTGCTCAGATCCAGCCAAATGCAGCAAAACTGATTGGTCGTCGTTTCATACTACAGATGGACAATGACCCAAAACATGAAGCCAAAGCAACCCAGGAGTCTATTAAAGCAAAGAAGTGGAATATTCTTGAATGGCCAAGTCAGTCACCTGATCTCAACCCAATTGAGCATGCATTTCACTTGTTAAAGACTAAACTTCAGACAGAAAGGCCCACAAACAAACAGCAACTGAAAACCACCGCAGTGAAGGCCTGGCAGAGCATCAAAAAGGAGGAAACACAGCGTCTGGTGATTTCCATGAGTTCAAGACTTCAGGCAGTCATTGCCAACAAAGGG